>NC_087290.1:1097500-1697500 GCF_015220805.1 Pogoniulus pusillus | reverse complement strand
GCTGATGCCAAAGGCACCCAGGCTGAAAGAGTACATTCACCTGGCTCACTTGGGGGCAGTGGGTGAAGGTCCAGCCTCTTGGGTTGGAGGCTGGTCTGGGCTCAAGCCCTTATGGTCTCCTCTTTACTGGGAGTCTCCTGCCTATCCCATGGGATGCTGGTGCCCAGTGGCAGCTGGCAGAAGGGCTCTGGCACGTGTGGACAGAGGTCCTGCCCTTCCTGGGCACTGCCTTTAGCTGCTGTAATGGGTTTCTAAAATTAGCAGCACCACTGCTCTGCCCTTGGGCTGGAGCAGGACAGTGCTCAGTTGCTTAATAGCAAAACCCTGGGAAAACAAAACCCAAACCAAACCCAAACCCCCAAAAAACCAAACCAAAACCAAACTCAAAACCATCCCCCCCCAAAAAACAAGCCAAACCCAAAGCTAAACAAAACTCAAACCAAATCCAAACACAAACCAAACCCAAATAAAACCTAAACGTAAACCAAACCCAACCCCAAACCAAATCCAAACCCAAACTAAACCCAACCCTAAACTAAACCCAACCCAACCATAAACTAAACCCAACCCAACCCTAAACAAAACTCAAATCATTCCCAAGACCCAACCCAAAACCAAACCTAAACAAAACCCAGACCCAACCAAACCCAAAACAAATCCAAACCCAACCCTAAACCAAACCCAACCCAACCCTAAACAAAACCCAACCCTAAACAAAACCCAAATCAAACCCAACCCCAAACCCAACCTAAACAAAACCCAACCCAACCCTAAACAAAACCCAAATCAAAACCAAACCCAACCCAAACCTAAACAAAACCCAAATCAAAACCAAACCCAACCCAAACCTAAACAAAACCCAAATCAAATCCAAACCCAACCCAAACCTAAACAAAACCCAAATCAAATCCAAACCCAACCCAAACCTAAACAAAACCCAAATCAAAACCAAACCCAACCCAAACCTAAACAAAACCTAAATCAAACCCAAACCCAACCCAAAGCCAAACCAAAACAAACCCAACCCAAAATGAAACCCAACCCAAACCTAAACAAAACCCAAACCAACCCCAAACCTAAACAAAACCAAACCCAACCAAACCCAAAACAAATCTCAACCCAACCCTAAACCAAACCCAACCCTAAACAAACCCCAAACCAAACCCAAAACCAAACCCAACCCAAACCTAAAGAAAACCCAACCACAAACCCAACCCAACCCTAAACAAACCCCAAATCAAACCCAAAACCAAACCCAACCCAAAATGAAACCCAACCTAAACAAACCCCAAACCAACCCCAAACCTAAACAAAAACCAAACCCAAAACAAATCCAAACCCAACCCAACCCTAAACAAACCCCAAATCAAACCCAAAACCAAACCCAACCCAAACCTAAACAAAAACCAAACCCAACCAAACCCAAAACAAATCTCAACCCAACCTTAAACCAAACCCAACCCAACCCTAAACAAAACCCAACCCTAAAAAAACCCAAATCAAACCCAAAACCAAACCCAACCCAAAACAAACCCAACCCAAACCTAAACAAAACCCAACCCAAACCCAACCCAACCCTAAACAAAACCCAACCCTAAAAAAAACCCAAAGCCAAACCAAACCCAACCCAAAATGAAACCCAACCCAAACCTAAACAAAACCCAAACCAAACCCAACCCAACCCTAAACAAAACCCAACCCTAAAAAAACCCAAAACCAAACCCAACCCAAAATGAAACCCAACCCAAACCTAAACAAAACCCAAACCAACTCCAAACCTAAACAAAACCAAACCCAACCAAACCAACCCACCACAAAATCTCCACCAAAACCCAACCTCAACCCCCCCCCAAAAAAAAAACCAACAACCAAACCAAACAACCCCCCCAAAATCTCCCCCACACATGCCCCCCAAACAACCCAGGCAGGAAGCAAAGCACCCAAGCCAGGCCAGCCACTGCACAGCTGAGTTTATTTGATCATTCAACATCTATTTGTAAGTCATTTCTGGAGAGCAGGAAGGCTGAAGAGCTGCAGAAGGTTTTGCAATCCCAAGGCACCACATCCAGCTGCTAAATCCAATCTAACCCTTCCCCAACAACCCCCAACAAGCAGCTTCCTCCCCCCCTCACACACACCTTTCTCTACCCTGGATGATGTTTCTGAGCTTCCTCAGTTCTTAGAATCATCAAAAATCACTGAATGGGTTGGGCTGGAAGGGAGCAGATCAACTACAAAGCAAGCAGAGCCCCAAGGGGGCAGGTCCTGCTGGGGTCAGGGAAAGCCACTGCACTCCTAAGGGCCAGAGCAGGAGCACCCCAGCTCAACAGGAACACCTCTGGAGCACCCCAGCTCAACAGGAACACCTCTGGAGCACCCCAGGAACACCTCTGGAGCACCCCAGCTCAACAGGAACACCTCTGGAGCACCCCAGGAACACCTCTGGAGCACCCCAGCTCAACAGGAACACCTCTGGAGCACCCCAGGAACACCTCTGGAGCACCCCAGCTCAACAGGAACACCTCTGGAGCACCCCAGGAACACCTCTGGAGCACCCCAGGAACACCTCTGGAGCACCCCAGGAACACCTCTGGAGCACCCCAGCTCAACAGGAACACCTCTGGAGCACCCCAGGAACACCTCTGGAGCACCCCGGCTCAACAGGAACACCTCTGGAGCACCCCAGGAACACCTCTGGAGCACCCCAGCTCAACAGGAACACCTCTGGAGCACCCCAGGAACACCTCTGGAGCACCCCAGCTCAACAGGAACACCTCTGGAGCACCACTCAGCTCTGACCAGCACCAGAGTCTGTCTCCAGAGCTGCACACCCAGTAACTCCCTCATTGCCAGGCTGTTTTCAAGCAGAGGAGCTCTGCCTGAAGAAGATGTGCTGGTGCTCAGCAGGGTGAAGTGCTGCAGGAGGTGCTGAGGAGCCTCCAGAGGAAGGCAAGGAGCTGAGCAAGAGCAGGAAGGCAAGGAGCTGAGCAAGACCATCCCTGGAGCTGGCTGGTGGTGACCTGCTGCTGTCCCATGTGCTCCGGCAGAGCCCCGCAGCGCTGCTGGCTCCTCAGCAACAGGAGGTTCTCAACCATCGCACTCGGAAAGGCATCTTGGGGAGGTTGTTCTCCACCCTCTGCCCTGTTTTGTGACCGAATTCAATCCACCCCATACTGTGCTGCACTCGAGGCAGGATGGAAGGAGAGATTGCACCTGGGAGGAGCACCTCTGCTCCTGCACTGCTCGTGGGTCTGGGCAAAGACTGAGCTCTCTGGCACACCAGGAGGACCCCAGGGAGGGAGGGAGGGAGGGCTGGAAACACCATGACCTGCATCAGGTGTCTCTGGTAGCTGAGGCTGTTGGCTGGCAGGGTGGGAACAGGGGCAGCACTGCAAGAAGCTGGGAGCAGGAGCAGCAGGAGCAGTGGGAGCAGGGGCAGCAGGAGCAGGGGCAGCAGGAGCAGGAGCAGGGGCAGTGGGATCAGGGGCAGCAGGAGGAGGGGCAGCAGGGGCAGGGGGATCAGGGGCAGCAGGAGCAGGGGCAGCAGGAGCAGGAGCAGGGGCAGTGGGATCAGGGGCAGCAGGAGGAGGGGCAGCAGGGGCAGGGGGATCAGGGGCAGCAGGAGCAGGGGCAGCAGGAGCAGGAGCAGGGGCAGTGGGATCAGGGGCAGCAGGAGGAGGGGCAGCAGGAGGAGGGGCAGGGGGAGCAGGGGCAGGGGCGGCAGGGGCAGGGGCGGCAGGGGCGGCAGGAGCAGGGGCAGCAGGAGCAGGAGCAGCAGGAGCAGGGGGATCAGGGGCAGCAGTTGCAAGCAGCCAGGAGCAGGGGCAGCAGGAGCAGGGGCAGGGGCAGCAGGGGCAGGGGCAGGGGCAGCGGGAGCAGGGGCAGGGGCAGGGGCAGCAGGGGCAGGGGCAGCAGGGGCAGGGGGAGCAGGGGCAGGGGCAGCAGGGGCAGGGGCAGCAGGGGCAGGGGGAGCAGGAGCAGGGGCAGCAGGAGCAGGGGCAGTGCTGTCAGCAGCTGGGAGCAGGAGCAGTGCTGCAAGTGGCAAGTAAAGCTGAAGTGAAGCAGTGGCAGGGAGGGAAGGGCCAGAGCCTGCCAGGGGTGAAGGGGGAGCTGGCACCAGCGAGGCCACGTCCATCTGTCACTGCCACATGTCCCCCGTGTCCCCGTTCTCGTGGAACCTGTGGAGGTGGTCGGCGTACCTGGGGAGAGGGCAGAGCCAGGTCAGCAAGGTGCCAGGCCCTGTGCCAGCTGAGCCAGAGCCCTCTGCTTGGCCTTACAGCCAGCACCAGGCCTTCTCCAGCCCTGGGCAGCACCACCTGGCAGCTGCCAAGGTGTGGGCTTCATCCTGCTCTGCAGGCTCCTCATGGCACATGGGAAGGGCTCTGGAGCATGCCTGACTGAAGACAGGTCCTGGCAGCTTCTCCTCCCCCTCCTCCTCACGGATGGAGGGTTTCAAACCCTCGTTTGCAGAGGAGAGGTGCACCAAGCAGTGCCTGCAACCAGCCTGCTCGACCCACCGAGCTCTGCCCACCGTGCCCGGGCAGGCGGTGCCCCTGTGCCCTGCCGCACACTCACTTCTTAGCGCAGTAGGCGGCGCAGTCTCGCCCCACGCTCTCGCTCCAGGCGGTCCTGTACAGCACCTGCAGAGGCACAGTGAGCAGCTCAGCTCTGCCACCCTCTCAGCAGCCCAGCGCTGCTGGGCCACCACTGCCCTGCCACCCCACCCCTGCCACCCCACCCCTGCCACCCCACCCCTGCCACCCCACCCCTGCCATCACACCCCTGCCACCACATCTCTGCCACCACACCTCTGCCACCCCACCCCTGCCACCACATTTCTGCTACCCCATCCCTGCTACCACATCTCTGCCATCCCATCCCTGCAACTTTATCCCTGCCATCCCATCCCTGCCACTCCATCCATGCCACTCCACCCCATCTCATCCTATTCTATCCCATCTCATCCCATTCACCCCATCCCATCCCTGCCACTCCATTCTTGGCATCTCATCCTATCTCATCCTATCCCTTGCCATCCCATCCCAGCCACTCTGTTCTTGGCATCCTATCCCATCCCATCCCTGCCACTCTGTTCTTGGCATCCTATCCTATCTCATCCCATCCCAGCCACTCTGTTCTTGGCATCCCATCCTATCTCATCCCATCCCGTTCACCCCATCCCATCCCTGCCACTCCATTCTTGGCATCCTATCCTATTTCATCTCATCCCATTCACTCTACCCCATCCCTGCCACCCCATCTCATCCTATCCCATCCCATCCTATCTCATCCCATTCACATCATCCCATCCCTGGCACTCCATTCTTGGCATCCTATCTTATCCCATCCCTGCCACTCCATTCTTGGCATCCTATCCCATCCCAACCCAACACTGCCACCCCACCCCTGCCACCCTGTCCTGGTGGCCAGCAGGGCAGCCTCTGGCACAGGCTTTGCAGCTGTCTGTGGCTTCTGCTCATCAAGCAGAGCCCTCAAGCCTTGCCCTGGCTGAAGGCAGCTTTGCAGCCTTGTGCTGCCAAAGTGGAGCCCCCAGCACATGCCCCAGGGGGTGGCCGTGGGGAGGGTCAGGGTGACCCTTTCCAGCAGGCTGGGTTTTGTGCTAGGGCAGTGCCAGCCCAGCTGTGCTGGGTGGGTGCAAGGCTTGAGGCTGCAGGGGAATGGAGCTGTGGGTTTGGCACGGGCCTGAGCTTTGGCTCCTTTTGGCTCTTGTGCCGCTGGGCTTTTATCTCAAAGCTGTGGTCAAGGAGGCAGAGAGGTTGTGGAAGGAGGGACCAAGCCCTGGACCTAGGCTGGTGTGGTCAGGGGTCTGGAGAACAGGGCTGGGGAGGAGCAGCTGAGGGGCTGGGGACGTCCAGCCTGGAGAAGAGGAGGCTGAGGGCAGAGCTCATTGCTCTCTGCAGCTCCCTGAGAGGAGGCTGCAGCCAGGTGGGGGTTGGTAACAAGTAACAGGATGAGAGGAAACAACCTCAAGTTGCACCAGGGGAGGTTCAGCAGGGACATGAGGAACGATTTCTTTCTTGAGAAAAGAAATGGCCAGCTCAGCTGCCAGCTCTCTCAGCACCCTAGGATGGATCCCAACCGGTCCCATGGGCTTGTGAGGATCCAAGTGGCTCAGCAGGTCCCTGACTCCTTCCTCCTGCCCAGGGCAGTGGTGCAGCTCCCATCCCCAGAGGGGTTTCAAAGCCCTGCCTGTGGTGCTGAGGGCCATGGGCCAGTGGTGCCTTGGCAGTGCTGGCTTCAGGGCTGCCCCCAGCAGCCTGCAAGGTCTGCTCCAACCCAGACGGTTCTGTGAGTCTGTGATTAGATTCCAAACCAGGGCTGGCTGCAACCACAGCAGGCAGAGGGCAGAGGGTGGGAAGGGGGAGGCTGAGCTGCCCCAAAGGCTTCGCTGCCATCAGAGGGGTGGAGGAGCTGAGGTCTGTGCAGTTCCCACCAGACACAGCCTGTGCTGGGGCTGGAATTCAGACCCTTCTGTGTCTAGCTGAAGCAAGAACATTCCAGCCCTGTGACAGGTCTCAAGTTTACCTTTCCCTCCCCCCCCCTCTTTTTTTCTAGGTTAGAGCTTTAAAGTTTAATGATATTTAACTTTTTATCTTCTTTGCTCCTTTCCTCACCAAAAATAACCCAAAGTCAGCTACAGCCTGGGAAGATCAGGATGGAAATATTGTTCTGATTTGCCTTTCATCTTCTTTCATCCTTTAATTATTGATGATTTGTTTGTGGTTTTTTGCCCCTGAAATGAGAAATAAACTCCCAGGCTACAGGAGGAGTTTGCACCACCACTGACTCCCAGGGCGCTGAGGCTGCATTCTGCACAGGAGCACAGGATGGTGGTAGGGGTTGGAAGGGACCTCTGGGGGTCACCCAGTCCAAGCCCCAGCTGCAGCAGGGCACCCACAGCAGCTTGCCCAGCAGCACAGTGCCAGGGGGGTTGGAAGCTCTCCACACAAGGACACTCCACAGCCTCTCTGGGCAGCCTGCTCCAGGCCTCCAGCACCCTCACAGCAAACAACTTGCTCCTGCTCTGCACAGCCAACCTCCTGCCTGACACTTTGTGCCCCTTGCTGCCCCTTGGCCTGTCCCTGGGCACCACTGAGCAGAGTCTGGCCACAGGCTCTTGCCCCCCACAGCTGCTTCAGCTCTTGCTGAGCATTGCTCAGCTGCCCTCTGGGGCTGCTCTTCTGCAGGCTCTCAGCCCCAGGGCTCTCAGCCTTTGCTCCTCCCAGAGCTGCTCCAGGCCCCTCAGCAGCTCTGCAGCCTCCCCTGGGCTCTCTCCAGCACTTCCCTGACTCTCTGCACCTGGGGAGCCCAGAGCTGGGCCCAGCACTGCAGGGCTCCATCACTCTTAAATTCCAGAAGTTCCTCCTCACTTTAGATGGAATTTTTTACATTCATGTTTGTGCCTCTTGACCTGTCACTGGGCACCAAACCTTCCCTTCTCCGTTTCCAATCTTAGTGTACAGTTGGGAAGATGTGAAAACTAGAGGCAAGCAGACAGAGGGCAAGAAAGCCCCTGGGCAGCAGCTGGGCAGCAGCTGGGCAGCAGCTGGGCTGGCAGCATGCCACACACAGCCTGAGCTCCTCACCCAGGGAAGCAGCGAATGAACCCAGCGGTACCATGCAGGGGGGCAAGAGATGTGCCAGAGCTGGGAAAGGGATCTGGATACAGGTGAGGAGAGGCCATGGACATCATGGGAGGTTCTTGTGCCCCTGTGCTCAGCACTGCTCAGGCCACCCCTGGAGTGCTGTGCCCAGTTCTGGGGTCCTCAATCCCACATTGAGGATCCCAGAACTGGGCACAGAGCTGTTGAGGTGCAGGAAGGTGTTTGGAGAAGGGCAGCAAGGCTGGGGAGGGGCCTGGAGCACAGCCCTGTGAGGAGAGGCTGAGGGAGCTGGGGGGGTGCAGCCTGCAAAAGAGGAGGCTCAGGGCAGAGCTCATTGCTGCCTGCAGCTGCCTGCAGGGAGGCTGTAGCCAGGTGGGGTTGGGCTCTGCTGCCAGGCAGCCAGGGACAGAAGAAGGGGACACAGCCTGGAGCTGTGCCAGGGCAGGTCTAGGCTGGATGTTGTTAGGAAGTTGCTGTCAGAGAGTGATTGGCACTGGAATGGGCTGCCCAGGGAGGTGGTGGAGTCTGTGTGGCTGGAGGTGTTGCAGCCAAGCCTGGCTGGGGCACTTAGTGCCATGGTCTGGTTGGTTGGGCAGGGCTGGGTGCTAGGTTGGGCTGGCTGAGCCTGGAGCTCTCCTCCAGCCTGCTTAACTCTATGGTTGTATGGTTCTGTGCTTCTGTGATCTGTTTGATTCCTAATACTGCTTTCAGGGCTGGCTGCACAGGGGTTGGCTGCACAGGGGCTGGCCAGAGCTTTGCTGCCAGAGGGCAGAGGGCTCCAGTGCCAGCCTGTGGGCATGGCACTGGAAAGAGCTGCGAGAGGCCAATCAGCAGCCTAACACTGACAAGTCCTTGACCAAATCATGGCCCCCAGCACTACATCTGCACCACCCTTGCATACCTCCAGGGATGGGGACTCTGCCACCTCCCTGGGCAGCCTGTGCCAGTGCCTGAGAACCCTTACTGGGAGGCTTTTCCTGGCATGCAGCCTGAGCCTCTCCTGGAGCAGCTCCAGACAGTTCCCTCTTGTCTTGGCTGAGCAGAACCTCCTCGCAGGAGCTGCAGACAGCAAGGAGGTCCCTCTCAGCCTCCTCTTCTTCAGACCAACCAACCCCAAGGTCCCTCAGCTGCTCCTCACCAGCCCTTGAACACCTCCAGGGGTTGGGACTCCAGCACCTCCCTAGGCAGCCTGTGCCAATCCCTGACCACTCTTGCAGCAAAGATTTTCCTCCACTCCAACCTAACCTCCCCTGGCACAATTCCAGGCCATTGCCTCTCATCTCATCACCTGGTCCCGGGCAGCAGAGCCCAACCCCCACCTGGCACAGCCTCCTCTCAGGGAGCTGCAGAGAGCAATGAGCTCTGCCCTCAGCCTCCTCCTCTCCAGGCTGGACCCCCCCAGCTCCCTCAGCTGCCCCTCCCCAGCCCTGTTCTCCAGACCCCTCCCCACCTCTGTTGCCCTTCTCTGGCCCAGCTCCAGCCCCTCAATGTCCTTCTTGCAGCAAGGGACCCAAACCCAAGCTGAGATTTGAGCTGTGGCCTCAGCAGTGCTGAGCACAGAGGTAAGGTCACATCCCTGCCCCTGCTGGCCACAGCACTGCTGAGCCAGGCCAGGATGCCACTGCCCCTCTTGGCCAGCTGGGCACAGGCTGGCTCAGCTGGCTGCCAACTGACACCCTCAGGTGCCCCCTCTGCTGAGCAGCTCTCCAGCCACTGCTCCCCAGGCCTGTGGCACTGCCAGGGGTGGTTGTGACCCACATGCAGACCCTGGCACTTGGCCGTGCTGCCCCTCACAGGAGTGCAGTTAGCCCAGGGCCAGGCAGGGATGCTGAACCAGCCCCACAGGCACTGCAGCCTGGGTCAGGGCCCAGCATGGCACAACCTGGGGACACAGATGGCCCCCAGCTCCTGGCCTTGGGCAAGCTGTGCCCAGAGGGTAGCCAGACCCACCTCATGAAGCTCATGGGAACACTTATGAGCTGTGGTGCCCATGCTGCCAACCACCTCGTGCCTCTGGGGGGCACCTGTGTGTCCCTGATGAGCTGTGGTGCCCATGCTGCCAACCACCTCGTGCCTCTGGGGGGCACCTGTGTGTCCCTGCTGAGCTGTGGTGCCCATGCTGCCAACCACCTGTCTCAAAGGGGGCACCTGTGTGTCCCTGCTGAGCTGTGGTGCCCATGCTGCCAACCACCTGTCCCTAGGGGGACACCTGTGTGTCCCTGCTGAGCTGTGGTGCCCATGCTGCCAAGCACCTCGTGTCTCTGGGGGGGCACCTGTGTGTCCCTGCTGAGCTGTGGTGCCCATGCTGCCAACCACCTGTCCCTAGGGGGGCACCTGTGTGTCCCTGCTGAGCTGTGGTGCCCATGCTGCCAAGCACCTGTCCCTAGGGGGGGCACCTGTGTGTCCCTGCTGAGCTGTGGTGCCCATGCTGCCAACCACCTGTCCCTAGGGGGACACCTGTGTGTCCCTGCTGAGCTGTGGTGCCCATGCTGCCAAGCACCTCGTGTCTCTGGGGGGGCACCTGTGTGTCCCTGCTGAGCTGTGGTGCCCATGCTGCCAAGCACCTGTCCCTAGGGGGGCACCTGTGTGTCCCTGATGAGCTGTGGTGCCCATGCTGCCAAGCACCTGTCCCTAGGGGGGCACCTGTGTGTCCCTGATGAGCTGTGGTGCCCATGCTGCCAAGCACCTGTCCCTAGGGGGGCACCTGTGTGTCCCTGATGAGCTGTGGTGCCCATGCTGCCAAGCATCTATCCCTAGGGGGGCACCTGTGTGTCCCTGCTGAGCTGTGGTGCCCATGCTGCCAACCACCTGTCCCTAGGGGGGGGGCACCTATGTGTCCCTGCTGAGCTGTGGTGCCCATGCTGCCAACCACCTGTCCCTAGGGGGGGGCACCTATGTGTCCCTGCTGAGCTGTGGTGCCCATGCTGCCAAGCACCTCATGGCTCTGCAGCCAGGGGTGTGGCACAGCAGGTTCAGAGGCTGCCCCCGGCCCTGGCAGGGCTGGTGCTGACTCACCAGGAAGATGAGGCAGTGCAGCAGCAGGGTGTAGAAGAAGGCCACGGTGCGAGCAGTCTTGCTGGACAGGATGAGTCGCCCCTGCAGGGGGAGCAGAACACAAAGCACATTGCCATGGGGGCACTGGCACCCTGCCCCTGCCAGCCACGGCTGAGCACTGGGGCTCTGCTTCTGCCAGGTGCCACAAGTGCCCCAGCCCCAACTTGCCCAAGCTGAGATGAATTCAGGGCTGCGAGTCCCAGCCCTGAAAACTCTGCCAGAGCTCCTCTGGAGCTGACTGCCCCCAGCTCTCTGCTCCTGCTCTGCCAGTCCCTGTGCTAGCCCTGCCCCGTGCCCACCCGTGGCTCAGTGCTGCTCTGGGGAGGAATCCCAGCAGTGATTGAGCCTCCTACGTTTGTAACTGCTGAGCTGCTCTGCTTCCAGCAGCCCTGTGCTCAGCCACTGCTGTGCCAGTGCTGCTGCACCCCAGCTTTGGGCCAGGAGCCAGCAGTGTGCCCAGGTGGGCAGCAGAGCCAATGGCATCCTGGGCTGGCTCAGAAGCAGTGTGGGCAGCAGGACAAGGGAGGTTCTTGTGCCCCTGTGCTCAGCACTGCTCAGGCCACCCCTGCAGTGCTGTGTCCAGTTCTGGGCTCCTCCATTGCAGAGAGCTGTTGAGGTGCTGGAAGGTGTTTGGAGAAGGGCAGCAAGGCTGGGGAGGGGCCTGGAGCAGAGCCCTGTGAGGAGAGGCTGAGGGAGCTGGGGGGGTGCAGCCTGCAGCAGAGGAGGCTCAGGGCAGAGCTCATTGCTGTCTGCAGCTGCCTGCAGGGAGGCTGTAGCCAGGTGGGGTTGGGCTCTGCTGCCAGGCAGCCAGGGACAGAAGAAGGGGACACAGCCTGGAGCTGTGCCAGGGCAGGTCTAGGCTGGATGTTGTTAGGAAGTTGTTGGCAGAGAGTGATTGGCACTGGAATGGGCTGCCCAGGGAGGTGGTGGAGTCTGTGTGGCTGGAGGTGTTGCAGCCAAGCCTGGCTGGGGCACTGAGTGCCATGGTCTGGTTGGTTGGGCAGGGCTGGGTGCTAGGTTGGGCTGGCTGAGCTTGGAGCTCTCTTCCAGCCTGCCTGATTCTGTGATCCTGTGACCCTCAGTTCCCTGGAGAAGCTGAGTGCCCTTGGGTGGGTGGCTTGGGTGGGCACAGGCTTGGGTGGATTGGGTGGGTGCAGGCTTGGGTGGGTACAGGCTATGCAGGGCAAAAAAACTGGCTGATGTCTGTGCCCAGAGAGCTGTGGGGGCTGGAGTTAACTCCAGCTGGTGACTGGGCAGCAGTGGTGCTCCTCGGGGCTCAGCACTGGGGCCACTTCTCAGAGACACTTGGCCAGGCTGGAGGGGTGGGCAGGGAGAAATTGAATGGAATGCAGCAAGGGCAGAGCCTGGCACCTGGGCAAGGACTGCCCCAGGGAGCAGCACAGGATGGGGACTGAGCTGCTGGAGAGCAGTGAAGGGGAAAAGGATTTGGGGGTGCTGGTGGGTGGGAGGGTGCCCATGAGCCAGCAATGTGCTCTGGGGGCCAGGAGGGGCAGTGCCAGTCTGGGCTGGATTGGAAGGGCTGTGGTGATCAGGGTGAGAGAGGTTCTCCTGCCCTCTGCTCTGCCCTGCTGAGGCCACATCTGGAGTCCTGTGTCCAGCTCTGGGCCCCCAGTTCCAGAGGGACACAGAACTGCTGGAGAGAGTCCAGCACAGAGCCACAAAGGTGCTGGAGGGAAGGGAACAGCTCTGTTAGGAGGAGAGCCTGAGGGAGCTGGGGCTGGGAGCAGAGGAGCTGAGAGGTGCCCTCAGCAGTGGTGATCAATGTGTGCAGGTGAGTGCCAGGAGCTGCAGCCAGGCTCTGCTGGGGGATGCCAGTGCCAGCACAAGGGGCAGTGGTGGGAGCTGAGGCAGAGGAAGTTCCATGGAGACCTGAGGAGGAATTTTCCCCTGTGAGGGTGGCAGAGCCCTGGCACAGGCTGCCCAGGGGGGCTGTGGAGTCTCCCTCTCTGCAGATCCTCAGACCCTGCCTGGATGTGTTCTGTGTGACCTGCTCTGGGTGCTGCTGCTGTGGCTGAGCTCTGGAGGTCCCTTCCAGCCCCTGCCCTTGTGTGGGGCTGTGAGCTTGGGGTGCTGGGATTCTGTGCAATGTCCTTCATATCTTTAATGTATTGAGGGGGATTGAGGCACCTTTGGTGCAGATGGCACCAAGCTGGGTGGCAGTGTGGATCTGCTGGAGGGTAGGGAGGATGTGCAGGGGGATCTGGCCAGGCTGGGTTGATGAACCAAGGCCAATGGGATGAGGTTCAACGAGGCCAAGTCTTGAGTGCTGCCCCTGGGTCACAACCACCCCAGGAGGGCTCCAGGCTGGGAGCAGAGAGAATGGAAACTGCCCCATGGAAAAGGCCCTGGGGGTGCTGGTTGGCAGCAGCTGGAGATGAGCCAGGGTGTGCCCAGGTGGGCGAGAAGGGCACCAGCAGCCTGGCCTGGCTCAGCAGTGGTGTGGCCAGCAGGAGCAGGGCAGGGATTGTGCCCCTGTGCTGGGCACTGGGGAGGGCACAGCTTGAGCCTTTGGGGCTCTCACTGCAAGAAGGACATTGAGTGGCTGAAGCAGGGCCAGAGAAGGGCAGGAAAGGTGGGGAAGGGTCTGGAGAGCAGGGCTGGGGAGGAGCAGCTGAGGGAGCTGGGGGTGTTCAGCCTGGAGAAGAGGAGGCTGAGGGCAGAGCTCATTGCTCTCTGCAGCATCCTGAGAGGAGGCTGCAGCCAGGTGGGGGTTGGGCTCTGCTGCCATGCAGCAAGTGATAGGATGAGAGGCAATGGCCTGGAATTGTGGCAGTGGAGATTCAGGCTGGATGTCAGGAAAATGTTTTCCCAGCAAGGGCTGTCAGGGCTGGCCCAGGCTGCCCAGGATGGTGCTGGAGTCCCCATCCCTGGAGGGGCTCAGCACCTGTGTGGGTGTGGTACTGAGGGATGTGCTTTGGTGGCAGTGGCTCAGTGGCTTAGCAGCAGTGGTGGCATTGTGAGCTCTGGGAGAGTGCTTGGGCTGGATGCCCTCAGAGGTCTCTGCCAGCCTCCACAGCTCTGTGGCCCTGTGCATCAGCCACAGGAGCACTCTGCAGGCTGGCAACGATGCTGTGGCCTCCTCACCACCATGCTTCAGGGGTGACCACTCTGCATCTCGGGGGCTGCACACTCCTCCAGCTCCTGGCAGCCCTCCCTGGCAGCCCTCAGCCAGCTCAGCCTAAAGCAGCTGGCTCTGCACCCCTCAGCAGCTGGCAGAGCAGGATCAGAGGGTTGGTATGGGGAGGAGCCCCAAGCTTTGGCCCTGGCAAGGCTGTGAGCATGCTGAGGGCCACATGCCCCTGGTGCTGGGCTGCAAGGCTGAGCACCTTGGACACAGTAAGCCCCCAGGGGTGCCAGGCCCTTCCCTAGCAGCCCTTCTGCTCTGTGTGGGAAGCTTGTGTCTGGTCCTGGGGGGTTGGGCAGGCCCCTGAGGTGCCACAGCTTGTCCCAGTGCCCTTCCTACTTGTCACAGCTTTCAAAGGAGGTCTTCACTCCTCCTTGCTCACACATAAAGATGATCTCTCAGGCATGTGATGCCCCTTCCCACTGCTGGGTGCAGTATGAGCAGTGAGAGCAGTGTGCAGTGTGAGCAGTGTGAGCACTGTGAGCAGTGAGAGCAGTGTGTGCAGTGTCTGCAATGTGAGCAGTGAGAGCAGTGTGTGCAATGTGAGCAATGTGATCAGTGTGTGCAGTGAGAGCCGTGTGTGCAGTGTGAGCAGTGTGAGCCGTGTGTGCAGTGTGAACAGTGTGAGCAGTGAGAGCAGTGTGTGCAGTGTGAGCAATGTGATCAGTGTGTGCAGTGAGAGCTGTGTGTGCAGTGTGAGCAATGTGAGCAGTGTGTGCAGTGTGAACAGTGTATGCAGTGTGAGCAGTGAGAGCAGTGTGTGCAGCATGAGTAGTGTGTGCAGTGTGAGCCGTGCAGTGTGAACAGTGTGAGCAGTGAGAGCAGTGTGTGCAGTGTGAGCAATGTGATCAGTGTGTGCAGTGAGAGCTGTGTGTGCAGTGTGAGCAATGTGAGCAGTGTGTGCAGTGTGAACAGTGTATGCAGTGTGAGCAGTGTATGCAGTGTGTGCAGCATGAGTAGTGTGTGCAGTGTGAGCCGTGCAGTGTGAACAGTGTGAGCAGTGAGAGCAGTGTGTGCAGTGTGAGCAATGTGATCTGTGTGTGAAGTGAGAGCAGTGTATGCAGTGTGAGCAGTGAGAGCAGTGTGTGCAGTGAGAGCAGTGTATGCAGTGTGTGCAGCATGAGCAGTGTGTGCAGTGTGAGCAGTGAGAGCAGTGTGTGCAGTAGGATGAGTGAGAGGATCCTGCCCACTGCTCTGCTCAGACCCTACCTGCAGCATTGCCTCCAGCTCTGGGATTCTCAACACAAGAAGGACCTGGAGAGGGCCCAGAGGAGGCCACAAAGGTGCTCAGAGAGCTGCAGAACCTCCCCTGTGAGCACAGGCTGGGAGAGTTGAGGCTGCTCAGCCTGGAGGAGGCTCCAGGGAGACCTCAGGGCAGCCTTCCAGTACCTGAAGGGGCTCCAGGAGAGCTGGGGAGGGACTTTGGATAAGGGCTGAGAGTGCCAGGAGGAAGGAGAATGGCTTAGAGCTGGGAGAGGGGAGAGGGAGAGTGGACATGGGGAAGAAATGCTTGAGAGTGAGGGTGGGGAGAGATTGGCACAGGTTGAGGGTGGTGAGACACTGGCACAGGTTGAGAGTGGTGAGACACTGGCACAGGTTGAGAGTGGTGAGACACTGGCACAGGTTGCCCAGGGAGGTTGTGGGGCACAGAATCACCCAATGTGATCAAAGATCACATTGGGTGATTCTGTGCCCCACAACCTCCCTGGGGAGGTGTTTAAGATCAGGCTGGATGAGTCCTTAAGCAACCTGTGCTGGTGCCAGGTGCCCCTGCCCATGGCACTGACTGAGCTTTAAGGTCCCTTCCAGCTCAATCCATTCTATGCTTCTGTCTCTAAGCCTTTCTGGGTGGTGGGGGGGGGGGTCCCCAGGAGGAACAATCCTCATTGCCATCCTCTTCCAAAGCCTCACGGTCAGGAGTAACCAGAGCCTTGACAAGCAGCTGCAGGACAGCTTTTCCCCCCTGTTGTAATACCCCCAAGGGATTCCCATGCCTCAGGGTACCAAAGCTGCCCTGAAAGCTCACAGAGCTCCAACCAAAGCTCTTCTTGGCTGGAATCTGCTCTGCTGCTCAGGGCCACGGTGCAGGCTGCTGGAACAAACACGATTATGTTCTTAAATCCCCCCCCAGGGAAAGGCTTTGGGGAGGGCTGTGGCTGCCTCACACGATGTCTCCATGATGCTGGCACACCACCAGATCCATGGTCGTGTTGGCATTTCCATGGGCTTTCTGCTCTGCCTTTCTCACAGGAGGTTTCTGTGTCCTCTGGCTGCTGCAGCCCAGCAGCCCCACGCACGCTCTGCCCTGCTGGGCAGCCAGGGGTTAACTCGGCCAAAACCTGAGCCTCAGCCTCCTGCTAACCTCACACATTCAGCCTGGACATGAGGAGGGAGGTTGCCATCCCTGGAGGTGTTCAATAAAGCCTGGATGGGGCACTTAGTGTAGGCTGAACAGCAGGCAGCAGTGCCCAGGTGGGCAGCAGAGCCAATGGCATCTTGGGCTGGCTCAGGAGCAGTGTGGGCAGCAGGACAAGGGAGGTTCTCGTGCCCCTGTGCTCAGCACTGCTCAGGCCACCCCTGCAGTGCTGTGTCCAGTTCTGGGCTGGTCAATTGCAGAGAGCTGTTGAGGTGCTGGAAGGTGTTTGGAGAAGGGCAGCAAGGCTGGGGAGGGGCCTGGAGCACAGCCCTGTGAGGAGAGGCTGAGGGAGCTGGGGGGGTGCAGCCTGCAGCAGAGGAGGCTCAGGGCAGAGCTCATTGCTGCCTGCAGCTGCCTGCAGGGAGGCTGTAGCCAGGTGGGGTTGGGCTCTGCTGCCAGGCAGCCAGCAGCAGCAGAAGGGGACACAGCCTGGAGCTGTGCCAGGGCAGGTCTAGGCTGGATGTTGTTAGGAAGTTGTTGTCAGAGAGAGTGATTGGCATTGGAATGGGCTGCCCAGGGAGGTGGTGGAGTGCCCATGGCTGGAGGTGTTGAAGCCAAGCCTGGCTGGGGCACTGAGTGCCATGGTCTGGTTGGTTGGGCAGGGCTGGGTGCTAGGTTGGGCTGGCTGAGCTTGGAGCTCTTCCAACCTGCCTGACTCTATGATCCTATGAGAGTGGTGAGAGCCTGAAATGGGTTGCTCAGGGAGGTGGTGGAGGCCCTGTCTGTGGAGGTGTTTCAGGCCAGGCTGGACGATGCTGTGGGCAGCCTGCTCTAGGGTAGGGTGTCCCTGCCCATGGCAGAGGGGTTGGAACTGGCTGATCCCTTCCAACCCTGACTGGTTCTGTGATTTTCTCAAGCCCTCATGTTTTAGCTCAGTCACCCCTAGGCATTGGCAGCCAAAGCCCCTGCTGGCAGCAGCATCCCTCCTGCCCACGTGGCTCAGGTGGGGACCCCCCAGCAGCTTCCCAATGTCTGTTTGGAAGGAAGAAGCAGAGCAGGAAGGGTGAGGGCTGGGGAAGAGGTTGCAGTGAGGGTGCCCTTTGTGCCCAGGGCTGCTGTGCAGAGCATCTCCCCAGAGCAAGAGCCCTCAGAGCCCTGCTGCCCAGCTCTGTGGGGTGCTGGGGCTCGCTGGGTGGGTGTTGGATTTGATGGCTTTGGGTCCCTTCTGGCCCCTGACATCCTTTGATGCTGTGTGTCCTGCAGGGCACTGGGCTGAGCTAACTCCCCCTGCACGTTGTGTGTGAAGGGCTTTAGCTCCTGAGCCAGCCCTCAGCTGGGGGTGCAGCACTGAGCCCCCCCCTAGTGTTGCACACCAGAGAAGGGAGGCTTCCCACAGCCCAGTCCCAGGGGAGCCAGGGGCATGGCCTGGGCATGGCTCGTGGGGATCAGAGGCACACTGTGCCCAGGCTCTTGGGCCATGCCCTGGCACTGCAGTGGCTTGGGCTGTGGCATCGCTGGTCAGGTTGGGGCTGGGTCCCCCACTCTGGCCAGGGTGCCCTGAGATGCTGTGGGATGGAGTGAGGAAAAGGGGAAGGAAAAGGGAAGAGAATAAAGTAAGTTCTAAACTGAGCCCAAGTGTGTCCCTGGCCCTCTGCCCAGGGGAACAGGGATGGGAGCTGCACCTGTGCCCAGGGGAACAGGGGTGGGGGCTGCACCTGTGCCCAGGGATACAGGGATGGGATCTGCACTTCTGCCCAGGGATACAGGGATGGGAGCTGCACCTGTGCCCAGGGAAACAGGGGTGGGGGCTGCACTTCTGCCCAGGGAAACAGGGATGGGATCTGCATTTCTGCCCAGGGAAACAGGGATGGGATCTGCACCTGTGCCCAGGGAAAAGGGGTGGGGGCTGCACATCTGCCCAGGGATACAGGGGTGGGGGCTGCACTTCTGCCCAGGGAAACAGGGGTGGGATCTGCCTCGCTGCCCCCATGCACCACTCCTGATGCAGGCGCAGGGCTAAAGTCCCTTTGCTCCCCACGGGGCCAGAGGGGGAGCAGCCCACTCACCATGCTGAGCGTGGCTTTGTCCCAGGGGCTCAGGCTCAGGTACTTCCTCTGGCGTTCCTGCAAGGTGGAGGAGTCAGGAGCTGAGTTTTGAGGCTCAAAAGGCTGACTCAAGGTTTGCACATCAGGAAAGGAGCTCTGTGCCCTGGGCTGCTGCCACCCTCCCTCACACACAGCCACAGGGCCACGCTGTGGGGACAAGGGCTGGGTCCCAGTCCTTTGCTGTTAAGTGAATGGCCTTTGAGAGTGTTTGGTGCTTGCAGAGCTGCCCTGCCTGGACCTCACCTGCCCAAACACCCTGCAAAACCTCTTCCCCAGCACCGCTGGGCAAAGCCATGCCCCGGGGTGCCCCAACGGGGCTGCCTGAGTCCTGCCCCAGCTGTGAGAGGCCGAGGTGCTGTGGCAGAAGAGGGTGGTGGGTGCAAGAGGAGGGTGCTGGGGGCTTTGCATACCTTCCTGCTGAAGGAGGAGAAGGGGTCCAGGCGCTCTTCGTACTGGGAGGAGTAGCGCTGCTCCGTGTCGTCGCGGCTGCCGCCCTGCGGAGCACAGCCAGGGCAAGGGCAGCAGTGAAGGTGCTGCTATAGCTGCAAGTGGGGTGTGGACACCCAGCACAGGCCCTCCCCAGTTGCCCCAGGCTGCTCATGTGGAAGTTGTTTGCAGTGAGGGTGGGGAGAGACTGGCACAGATTGCCCAGGGAGGTTGTGGAGCACTGAAGCACCCAACGTGATCGAAGATCACGTTGGGTGCTTCAGTGCTCCACAACCTCCCTGGAGGTGTTCAAGGCCAGGCTGGATGAGGCCTTGAGTGCCCTGTTTTAGTTGGAGGTGTCCCTGCTTAGGGCAGGGGGTTGGAGCTGGCTGAGCTTTGAGGTCCCTTCCAACCTAAACCATTCTAAGTGATGACCCCCAAAGGGCGGAGGGGCAGAGCCCAGTCAGCATCTGTCCCTTCAAGCAGGAGATGCACAGCAGGAGCTGTCTCACAGACTGTTGGAATGGGTTGGGTGGAAGGGACCTTCCCAGCCCATCCAGTCCAACCCCTTGCACTCAGCAAGGACAGCCCCAACCAGAGCAGGCTGCTCACAGCCACAACCAATCTGACCTGCAGTGGTGCCAGCCATGGGGCAGCTCCCACCTCTCTGGGCAGCCTGGGCCAGGCTCTCCCCACCCTCAAGGACAAACATTTCTCCCTTCTGTCCACTCTAAACCTCCCTCTTTCAGTCCAAACTGTCCCCCCTTGACCTGGCACAACAGACCCTGGTCTGTCCCCAGCTTTCTGATCAGCCTCAGACTTCTGATCAGGTCCCTGTCCCTGGAGGTGTTCAAGAAAGGTGTGCCCATGGCACCTGGGGGCATGGTTTAATGCCATGGTGGTGCTGGGTTGAAGGTTGAACTTGAAGGCCTTAGGAGGTCTTCCTCAACCCAAATGATTCTCTGATTCTACAATGCACTGCCCCCACTCAAGGGCTCCAGTGCCTGCTCCAGCTCTGCTGCACCAGCACAGTGATGCTGCCACAGTGATGCCCTTTGTTGGCCAGGGCTGGGTGCTAGGTTGGGCTGGATGAGCTTGGAGGTCTCTTCCAACCTGCTTGACTTTATGATTCTATGATTCTGAAGCACTCACTATGTCCTGCTGGTTGTCCTCCTGCCTGGCCACCCAAAGGGCAGGAGAGCTCTGTAGAGGGACCTGCACAGGCTGGCTGGATGGGCACAGTCCAAGGGCATGAGACTGAACAAGGCCAAGTGCCAGGTTCTGCACTTTGGTCATGAAAACCCCATGTAGTGCTACAGGCTGGGGCCAGAGTGGCTGAGAGCAGCCAGGCAGAGAGGGAGCTGGGGGATGCTGGCAGAGAGGAGGCTGAACAGGAGGCAGCAGTGCCCAGGTGGGCAGCAGAGCCAATGGCATCCTGGGCTGGCTCAGGAGCAGTGTGGGCAGCAGGGCAAGAGAGGTTCTTGTGCCCCTGTGCTCAGCACTGCTCAGGCCACCCCTGGAGTGCTGTGTCCAGTTCTGGGCTCCTCCACTGCAGAGAGATGCTGAGGTGCTGGAAGGTGTTTGGAGAAGGGCAGCAAGGCTGGGGAGGGGCCTGGAGCACAGCCCTGTGAGGAGAGGCTGAGGGAGCTGGGGGGGTGCAGCCTGCAGCAGAGGAGGCTCAGGGCAGAGCTCATTGCTGCCTGCAGCTGCCTGCAGGGAGGCTGTAGCCAGGTGGGGTTGGGCTCTGCTGCCAGGCAGCCAGGGACAGAAGAAGGGGACACAGCCTGGAGCTGTGCCAGGGCAGGTCTAGGCTGGATGTGAGGAGAAAGCTCCTGGCAGGGAGAGTGATTGGCACTGGAATGGGCTGCATGGGGAGGTGGTGGAGTGGCTGTGCCTGGAGGTGTTTAAGAGGAGGCTGCAAGAGGCACTCAGTGCCAGGGGTTAGTCAATTAGAATGTGCTGGGTGCTAGGTTGGGCTGGGTGATCTTGGAGGTCTTTTCCAATCTGCCTAAGTCTGTGCTGCTGTGCTCCTGTCTCTGGCAGGTGCAGGCCAGCACAGGCAGAGCTGTAGCAGAGGTGCCCTTGCCCCCTGCAATATGAGCCGGGGCGGGGGGGGGGGACACCGTGCTGGCAGGAGCCAGCCATGAGCCCAGCTCCCCACAGGCTGGCTGCAGCCTGGCCTCATGGAATGATCTTTGGAGATTATTTTTACCTTGTCACATGCCCCATTAGGTGGGAATGATGCAAGTGCCCCCCGTGCTGCCATGGCACAGCCTTCTGCTCTTTAGCTCATGCGAGTGGCATCCGGGGGTTGCCCTGTGTGGCAGCTGACAAACATGGGAATGATCTTCCACGGGCAAAAACGTCAGCAGGGACAACCCAGTGCCACCAGCAAGGCATAAATCACAGAGCCAAATAAGGTCCTTCGGGGCTAGAGGAGTTTCCCATCCCCAAATGCTACCAAAATAAGCCCCCAGGCCAGCTCCAAGGACCTTCCTCTCCAGCTCCCTGCGGGCAGGCTGCTGTGAGGTAGAGATTTGGGCTCTTCCCCCAAGGAACAAGTGACAGAACAAGAGGGAAATGCCTCCAGCTGCACCAGGGGAGGTTGAGGCTGGCAGGAGGAACAATTACTTTCCATCTGAGAGGGTGACAGGCACTGGACCAGGCTGCCCAGGCACTGCTGGAGTCTCCATCCTTGGGGGGGGCTTAACACCTGTGCAGCTGTGGTGCTTGGGGATATGGCTTAGTGCTGGACTTGGTAGGGCAGGGTTAGTGGTTGGAGTGGATGAGCTTAGAATCATAGCATCAGGCAGGGTTGGAAGGGAGCACAAGGAGCAGCCAGTTCCAGCCCCCCTGCCATGGCCAGGGACACCCTACCCTAGAGCAGGCTGCACACAGCCTCAGCCAGCCTGGCCTCAAACACCTCCAGCCATGGGGCCTCAACCCCCTCCCTGGGCAACCCATTCCAGCCTCTCACCACTCTCCTGCTCAACAGCTTCCTCCTCACCTCCAGCCTCACTCTCCCCACCTCCAGCTTTGCTCCATTCCCCCCACTCCTGACACTCCCTGACAGCCTCAAAAGTCCCTCCCCAGCTTTCTTGTAGCCCCTTAAGGGACTGAAAGGCCACAATAAGGTCACCTGGGAGCCTTCTCCACTCCAGACTGAAGAGCCCCAACGGCCTCAGTCTCTCCTCAGGGCAGAGCAGCTCCAGCCCTCTGCTCAGCATCCTGAAGGTCTTTCTAACCTCAGTGACTCTGTGAAGCTCTCCTGAAGCAAGCAGCCTCAGCCTGGGCAGCACAGAAGGGCAGCAGCCTGAGGGGGAGGGTGGCAGGGCATGGAGCCAGCTTTCAGCCCAGTGTCCCTGCCCTGGTTATTGTCACCTCCCCAGCTGTTAGGCTTCAGGCTATGGGAGCCCAACCAAGGATGTGCTTGCAGTGGAAGTCCCCAAGCTGCAGCTTGAGCTCTTGCAACCCCCCCAGGAGCCCCAAGGGCTATGCCACGAGCAGAGCAGGTGGCAACTAAGCCTGGGTCCCCCTCCCCAGCTGCCTCCTGACGTTACTGGGATGGTTTTGGGCTGGTCTCTGCTCTTTTGAGTAAGGGAGGGGGAGGCTGAGGATCTCTCTGCCCCCACAAGAAATGCAGGGCAGTGGAGAATCAGCTCAGGTCTGAGGGGATGAAGCTCAGGATCTTGGGACCCCACTGCAGGGATTTATTGCCCTAAGTCCTGGTTTAACCCCTTGCTGACTGATCAGGAAGGAGGATCCAGGACTTGCCCACTGGAGCACCACACTGCTGGCAGTGAGCACCAAAGTGCTTTGCAGCAGCTCTTTCTTGGAGGAGATCTGAGCTTCTGGCACCAAAGAGGTCACACACCCTTCAGCAAGGCCTTCACCTTGCCTGAGGAGGAGCTGGCTCCCTGCTCCTCTGGACAGAGCCCTGCACCCGTGTGGCTTGGAAGAGACCTTTAAGCTCACCCAGTCCATCATGAACCCAGCACTGCCAGGGCACCACTGAGCCATGGCCCTCAGCACTGCATCTGCAGGGATGAGGACTGCCCTGGGCAGCCTGGACCAGGCCTTGGCGACCCTCAAAGGGAATAAATTATTCCTCATGTCCACCCTAAACCTCCTCTGGTGCAAGCTCAGGCTCTTTGCTCTCATCCTCCGAGTTGGTATTTAGAGGAGCCCAACCCCCACCTCACTCGCAGGGAGAGAGCAATGAGGTCTCTCCTCAGCCTCCTCTTCTTCTCTGAGGCTGGGCACCCTCAGCTCCCTCAGCTGCCTCTCACCAGACCCTTTGCTGCCTTTCCCTGGCCCCTCGATGTCCCTCTTGGAGTGAGAGGTCTCAGCTCCCCAGCACCTCCTTTCCCAGCTCCACTGCGCTGAGCCTGAGGCACGGCGGAGGGCACCGCTCTGCGCTGGGCTCTGTCTGTGGCTGCTGAGCCAGCCAGGGCACAGACACACAGCTGGGCAGGCACTCACCCGCCCGGGGTAGCTCTGCAGGAACTTGATCTTCTCGTAGAGCTTGATGTTGTCAGCCCTCAGGGTGTCCAGCTCGCTCTGCAGGGCATGCACTGTGTGCTGCAGCATGCGGCACTCCTGCGCGGGGCAGCGAGGGGCTGTTAGCAGGGGGGCTTGGGGGGGGGCACACAGAACCTCCCTGGGTGGGAGGCAGAAGTGGAGGATTGATTTGGTGCATCCAGCCTGGGTCCCAGTCCCCTCTTAGGTGATGAAGCCCCCATGGCTTTGAATTAAAGTGGCTCCCCAGCTGCTGGTGAGTGAGGGCTCCAGCTCCCAACCATACCAACCCCCGAGGCTGCAGCAAGGCCAAGGTGGCCAAGGTGGCTGGGGGGGGGCTTTGGGCTGAGACCTGGCCCCCAGGGGAGGTGCAGAGTCAGCCTGATGGCTCTGCAGAGGTCATTTTGGGCTGTACTTCAGGTTGCAGAGCTCTTGGGGTTTGCATCCCAAAGCCTTTGTGCTTCCTGCGCAGCCCCTCCCCAGCGCCCTGCCAGGGTCTGGATCTGTGCCCGGGCTGCAGCAGCAGTGGTGGGCTGGGGGAGGCTTTGGTGGGCTAACAGCACAGTATCTTCTTCTCTTGGTTGCTGTGGCACTGCAGGTCCTGCAGCACTCCCCCCAGCCTCCCTCCCCCTGCAACCTACCCCCTCCAGCTCCTGGTTCCTGGCCCTGAAGCGTTCCCTCTGGCTGGAGATGATGGAGAGGAGGGAGTCCACCTGCCCTTCAGGGAATGAGGTGCCAGGGGATGTTGGCTGACCTGCAGGCAAGGCTTGGCATGAGAAATGACCCAGCAGATGCCCACCATCCACCCCAGAGCAAGTCAGACTTGCTCACAGTCCCCTTCCAACAGCGTGGGGCAGCTGAAAGCCTTTGCCCAGCTGCAGTGCCATGGGCTGGGGTTCTGTTTCTTGAGTCTGGGGGGATGTGTCCTGCAAATGGAGAGCTTCACCCCTCAAGAGACAACTGAGTGCATCCCCTGGTACAACCCATGGCAGCCTTGCCAGGACTCAACTCTCCCATCCCTGGTACAACCCATGGCAGCCTTGCCAGGACCCAACTCTCCCAGTCTCTGGTACAACCCATGGCAGCCTTGCCAGGACCCAACCCTCCCATCCCCTGGTACAGTCCATGGCAGCCTTGCCAGGTCCTAACCCTCCTAGTCTCTGGTGCAAAGCTCAGGATAGTGGCTGCAGGTTGGTTGGCCTGGTGGGACTGTGGCTGTGGTATTGTTTAGGCTCTGCTTGCAAAACCTTTCAAACCAGAAACCAACCCAAGAGAGAGGAAAGAAAAGAGCTCTAAAAGCCAGGAGAGGAAGTTGGGGTTTGCCTCCCAGAGGAGCCAGGGGCTGGGGTTGCTTTGATTCGTTGGCTCCTGCCATGAGCTGATGCCAAGGAATGCCTCAGCTGGCTGGCTCTGCAGGGGGTTGGTGTGCAAAGAGCAGGAAGCACAGCACAAGGTGTTGGGTTCAGCCTGGGCATCAGCATCTTGGCACGGAGCTGAGCCCAGCAGGTACCTGCTGCTCCACCCTGGGGGCAGCCGTGGCAGCAGCACACCCAGCACTGGTCCCAGCGAAGGACAGGCTGAGCAGGTGAGCTCTGCACCTCCGGGGCCATCCTCCTGGCACCCTCCCTGCAGGTGTGACCCCCCTGCAGGTGTGACCTCCCTGCAGATGTGACCTCCCTGCAGATGTGAGCACCCTACAGATGTGCACACCCTGCAGACGTGAGCACCCTGCAGATGTCACCTCCCTGCAGATGTCACCTCCCTGCAGCTGTGAGCAGCCTGCCCATGGCACCAGAGTGTCCCCCAGCAGCACCTCAGCGCATGGCTCCTGCCTCTCACCGTAAAACAGCGCCGTGGCCTCCTTGATGGGCTCAGGGATCTTCTCCAGGCTGGACGCAGCTGCACCCTGGGCAGCACAAGCAGAAGGGATTAAACATTTCCCACCCACCCAAAGGTGCCAGCTCAAAGCAAACCCCTGCTGGGTCCTGCTAGCACCTTGCTGCCAGCAGCCCTGTGGGAAGCATCACTGCCAAAGAGGCACTCAACAAGGAGCGAGACTGAGACTCGAAGCAGAGGCTGGTTAGCAACCCCCAAATCCCATCCCTTCCCTGGCAAGGAGAAGGGCTGGGCTGCCCTGGATGCCAGCACCATCACCCTAGCCCACCCCAGTACCATCCTGTTGCCTAGGCATGATGTCATGGGTAAGAAAGGAGCAATCAAGGAGCAGGTGCCCAGGCAGCTCCTGTGCCTGCTGCTGCCCTCTCCAGCAGCCCCTGGGGCCACACTGAGCGGTGCCCGTGGGGGTTACCTCCGCGTCCGGGCGATGCAGGGGGGCCAGGGCCTGGATGGTGCTGAGGTCATGCTCCAGCTTGGCAATGAGCTCCTTCTGGCCAGCCAGGGTGGACACAGCCTCCGTCAGCTGCAGCTGCAGCTCCGCGCAGCGCACTGCAAGACACAGCCAGGGCTGTCAGCAGGGCTGGCCCAAACCCCTGCCTTGTGCCAAGGGGGCACCCAGAAGCTCAGAATCTCCCCCCCTTGGGGAAGCACAGAATGGGCTGGGTTGGAAGGGACCTCCAAAGGTCATCCAGTGCAGCACCCCCACAGTCAGCAGGGACGTATCCTCCACTGGAGCAGGCTGCACCAAAGCCAACTCACAGGCAGGAGCCTGCTTGCATCCTTGTTCCTGGACCACAGCTGGAGCAGAGGTGCCACATGAAGGTGTGTCTGTGGCACAGCAGCTGGCAGGTACCTGAAAGAAGGCTGGGAAGGGACCTTTTTACAAGGGCTAGGAGTGACAGCAAGAGAGGGAAGGGATTGAAACTTGAAGAGGGGAGATTGAGAGTGGAGAGGAGGAAGAAATTCTTGAGAGTGAGGGTGGTGAGACACTGGCACAGGTTGAGAGTGGTGAGACACTGGCACAGGTTGAGGGTGGTGAGACACTGGCACAGGTTGCCCAGGGAGGTTGTGGAGCACAGAAGCACCCAATGTGATCTTTGATCACATTGGGTGCTTCTGTGCTCCACAACCTCCCTGGAGGTGTCCAAGTCCAGGCTGAATGAGGCCTTGAACAACCTGTGCTGGTGAGAGGTGTCCCTGCCCATGGCAGGGGCTTGGCACTGGCTGAGCTTTAAGGTCCCTTCCAACCCAACCCATTCTATAGTTCTATGTCCCAGGGAAAGTAGGACCAGTGCCATGTCCCAGTGCCATGTCCCAGTGCCATATCCAGTGCCACATCCCTGTGCCAAAAGCAACACCAGCAGGCAGCTGCTTGCTCCCACATGGCTGCTTCAAACGCACCAGCAAGACACTCTTGGTGCCCACAGGTACCTGGCAGCATCCTGACTGGGCAGAGTTTGGTGGGACCTGGAGAGCAATATGGGAGCTGAGCCCAGCAAATGATGCCCAGCTCTGGTCTGCACAGCAAAGGGTCTCTGGAGGAAGCTCCAAGCAGCAAGTCCCTGGCTATGGGTGCTGGGTCAGGCACACATGGGGTGGGTAGGTGGCTGGCATGGGGGGGTTGAAGCGGGGCGGAGGGCATCTCTCAGGAGGGACCAATCCTGTCCCCAGGCTCTGAGTGAGGCTGAGCAGCCCCCAGCACCCCAGCTCAGACAATTTTCCACGACCAAGGCCTCTTTCCAGTTACCCTCCCGGTAAAACCCAGCCCTAAACCACAAGAGGCACTGTCTGGAATGCTCCAGGAGCCAGCGGCTGCTGCTGCCTGCCCTCGGATAACCCCAGCCCAGCTGGGAAGCAGCCACAGCCAGAGGCACAGGAGCAGCACCGTGGGGCAAGCTCCTCGCTCTGCTTGCAAACCCAACCCAGCCCAAATCACAGAGCAGCACCAGCAGAGAGCTCTTCCTTCCACCTCCTGCCTGGGCTCTGCCTGGCTGAGGGAACTGCTCTGCTCCAGGCTCAGCCCCTGCGCTCTGCACCACCCCAGGGCTGCAGGATGCATCCTTCTGTGCCTGCACCTCCAAGGAGGTGAAAGCTCAGCTCAGCTCCCAGATGTTGCAGTCCCTCCCTGATAATTCCCAGTGCAATTATTCCCCTCACTTCCAGACAGCTGGAAGGCAACAAACCCTAAATAAGAGTCCTCATTTATCTGCAGCCAGGGAGCACAGGGTGCCAAGGCTGCCTGGGCAGGAGAGGCAAGGGCAGACTGTTGTGCCCCTGGGGCCTGCTGGCCTCTGACTTCAGGTGAAAGGTGCAGAGTGTGTGCAGCTCAGTCCCAGCTCACCCAGCCCTGGGACCTGCTCCATGCAGCCCAGAACCAACTGGACCTTGGAGCTGGGCTCCTGGAATCACAGAACTGCCTGGTGGGAAAAGACCCTGAGGCCATCGAGTCCAACCACAGCCTAACACCTCCCTGCACACAGCTCTCAGCCCATGGGCCACAGCTCCACCTCCAAATGGCTTCTGGACCCCTCAGGGATGGGGACTCCACCACCTCCCTGGGCAGCCTGGGCCAGTGCCTGAGAACCCTTTTGGTGAGGGAATCACAGTATCACAGCATCACAGCATCACAGCATCATCAGGGTTGGAAGAGACCTCACAGATCATCAAGTCCAACCCTTTAGCACAGAGCTCAAGGCCAGACCATGGCACCAAGTGCCACGTCCAGTCCTGCCTTGAACAGCTCCAGGGACGGCGACTCCACCACCTCCCCGGGCAGCCCATTCCAGTGCCCAATGACTCTCTCAGGGAAGAACTTTCTCCTCACCTCCAGCCTAAATCTCCCCTGGCACAGCCTGAGGCTGTGTCCTCTTGTTCTGGTGCTGGCCACCTGAGAGAAGAGAGCAACCTCCTCCTGGCCACAACCTCCCCTCAGGTAGTTGCAGACAGCAATGAGGTCTCCCCTGAGCCTCCTCTTCTCCAGGCTAACCAATCCCAGCTCCCTCAGCCTCTCCTCGTAGGGCTGTGCTCAAGGCCTCTCCCCAGCCTCGTTGCCCTTCTCTGGACACGCTCAAGCATCTCAATGTCCCTCCTAAACTGGGGGGCCCAGAACTGAACACAGCACTCAAGGTGTGGTCTAACCAGTGCAGAGTCCAGGGGCAGAATGACCTCCCTGCTCCTGCTGGCCACACCATTCCTGATGCAGGCCAGGATGCCACTGGCTCTCTTGGCCACCTGGGCACACTGCTGGCTCATGTTCAGGTGGGTATCAATCAGCACCCCCAGATCCCTCTCTGTCTGGCTGCTCTCAGCCACTCCAACCCCAGCCTGTATCTCTGCATGGGGTTGTTGTGGCCAAAGTGCAGCACCAGCACTTGGAGCTATTGAAGCCATCCCCTTGGACTCTGCCCATCTGTGCAGGTGGTCAAGGTCCTGCTGCAGAGCCCTTCTGCCCTCCAACCCAGCCACATCTGCCCCCAGCTTGGTGTCATCTGCAAACCTGCTGATGACTGACTCCATGCCCTCATCCAGATCATCTATGAAGATGTTAAAGAGGATGGGGCCCAGCACTGAATTGTTCCTCATGTCCAACCTGAACCTCCTCTGGTGCAGCTTGAGGTCATTTCCTCTCGTCCTATAGCCTGATACCTGGGAGCAGAGCCCAACCCCCACCTGGCTCCAGTCTCCTCTCAGGTTGCTGTAGAGAGCCAAAAGGTCTCTCCTTGGCCTCCTCCTCTCCAGGCTGAACTCCCCCAGCCCCTCCCTGCACAGGGCTCAATGCCATGCAAAGCCTGCTCAGGAGGGTTGGGCTCAGGGTGGCAGTGAAGGGGGCTTGAACCAAGCCACCCCCAAGGCAGAGCTGCTCTTCCAGGAAGGCAATTGCCAGAGCTTTGTGGGGGGGTGGTCAGGGACTGGCACAGGCTGCCCAGGGAGGTGTTTGTGTGGCCACAGTGGTGCTGGGTTGCTGGTTGGACTGGAGGATCCCAGAGGCCTTTTCCAACCCAAACAGCTCTGGGATTCTGTGAGTGCCTTTTTCGATGGGAAAAGCAATTCCTTTGTTACTGAAGCCCTGGGAAAGGGGAGGTGAGAGGAAGAAGAATTTGCCCAGCTGCACCCAGCAGAATGACAGAATGAAGCAGGCTGGAAAAGACCTCCAAGATCCTCCAGTCCAACCTAGCACCCAGCACCTGCTCATTGCTTCAGCCCTGGCACCAGGTGCCTCATGCAGCCTCCTCTTCAACACCTCCAGGCAGGGCCACTCCACCACCTCCCCATGCAGCCCATTCCAGTGCCAATCACTCTCTCTGCCAGGAACTTCCTCCTAACATCCAGCCTAGACCTGCCCTGCCACAGCTCCAGGCTGTGTCCCCTTCTTCTGTCCCTGTTTGCCTGGCAGCAGAGCCCAACCCCACCTGGCTACAGCCTCCCTGCAGGCAGCTGCAGGCAGCAATGAGCTCTGCCCTGAGCCTCCTCTGCTGCAGGCTGCACCCCCCCAGCTCCCTCAGCCTCTCCTCACAGGGCTGTGCTCCAGGCCCCTCCCCAGCCCTGCTGCCCTTCTCCAAACACCTTCCAGCACCTCAACAGCTCTCTGCAATGGAGGAGCCCAGAACTGGACACAGCACTCCAGGGGTGGCCTGAGCAGTGCTGAGCACAGGGGCACAAGAACCTCCCTTGTCCTGCTGCCCACACTGTTCTTGTTCATGTTCATATTCATGTTCGCGCTGAGCTCCTCCAGCAGCACCCCCAAGTCCCTCTCCTCAGGGCTGCTCTCCAGCCACTCACTGTCCAGCCTGGATTGGTGCTTGGCATTGCCTCATCCCAGCTGCAGGACCTTGCACTTGGTCTTGTTGAAGCTCCTGAGCTTGGCTTGTGTCCACCTCTGCAGGCTGCCCAGGTCCCTCTGGATGGATCCTGCCCTGCAGCCTGGCTGCTGCACCACACAGCTTGGTGCTGTCAGCAACCTTGCTGAGGCTGCACTCAGTGCCTTGTTTTTTATAGCCAAATACTCTTTTATTGTCCCCACAATTTCTAGCTGGCAATGGATATTTATCTCCAGAGCGAGGGCTGAGGAGGAGGAGGAGGCTGTGCTGAAGGCTTGCTCCCACTGGATGTCAGTGTTCCACCAGGAACAGGCACCAGCTGCCTGCTCCCCACGCAGGGCTGGCCTGATGCAAAAGCCTTGCACGGAGAGAAGGAAAACCTCTTCCCCACGGTTAATGATTTAATTGGCTGTCTCTGTAAGCTGCATTAAAACGTAATTGGGAAGCTATTACCAAGCAGCCATGGGCTGTGGGGCCTGATCCCCGCAGGAGGCAGCTCTGGCTGTGGTGCAAATGGCTCTGAAAGGGCAGGACACCTACCCCTGCCTCCCACCCCTCTGCAGGACTGGGCTTGGGCATCCTGAGAAGGAGAGTCATGGAATGGGGGAATGGGTTGGGGAGGAAAGGACCTTTAAGGGTCACCTAATCGTGCAGTGAGCAGGGAGGAGAAGGCCCTGGGGATGTCAGTTGGTGCCAGAGTGCCCAGAGCCAGCACTGGTCACTGGCAGCCCAGAGGCAGCTGTGTGCTGGCTGCAGCCAGAGCAGGGAGAGCAGCAGCACAGGGAGGGGATTCTGCCCCTCCAATCTGCTCAGCCCTCACCTGCAGCACTGCCTCCAGCTCTGGGAACCAGCACAAGAAGGACCTGGAGCTGCTGGAGAGGGTCCAGAGGACACCACAAGACAGATCTGCAGAGTCTCCCCCTTGGGCACAGGCTGGGAGAGCTGAGGCTGTTCAGCCTGGAGGGGAGAAGGCTGCAGGGAGACCTCAGAGCAACCTTGCAGGGGCTCCAGGAGAGCTGGGGAGGGACTTGGGACAAGGGCTGGGAGTGCCAGGAGGAGGGAGAATGGCTTTGAACTGGGAGAGGGGAGAGGAGGAAGAAACTCTTTGTAGTGGGGGTGCTGAGACAGTGGCACAGGTTGAGGGTGGTGAGACACTGGCACAGGTTGAGGGTGGTGAGACCCTGGCACAGCTTGCCCAGGGAGGTTGTGGAGCACAGAATCACCCAATGTGATCTTTGATCACATTGGGTGATTCTGTGCTCCACAACCTCCCTGGAGGTGCTCAGGACCAGGCTGGATGAGGCCTTGAGCAACCTGTTCTAGTGGGAGCTGTCCCTGCCTATGGTGGGGGATTGGAACTGGCTGAGCTTTGAGGTCCTTTCCAACCCAACCCCCTCTGTGACATCTGTGTCCCTGGATCCCAGCTCCCAAATTTCTCTCTTAAATCTTGAGGCTTTTGATCTTTGGGTTTCTTTTTTTTCCCCCCCACCTTTGAGCCCCATGCACAGGAGTTTATTTCCAGTTTGCTTAGGACAGCAAAGGGTCACCAGAGAAATCCATCTCCTGGTTTTAAAGCAAGCTGGCTCCTGCCTTCCCTTGGGTTTCATGGCCTTGGCACCAGGCAGGCTTCTACAGAGCCTCTGTGACAGAGCAGAATGGTGTCTGGCACCCACAGTGACCAAAGTGCACAGGAGCTGCCTCTCATTTGCCCTTCAGTGCCTCTGCTCACTGCTGCCTTTTGCTGCCTTCTGCTGCCTTTTGCTTTAATCATCACTGTCCTTTTTGTTCCCCCAAAGGGCCAGGGCCACCACCTCTCTGCCAGCAACTCTTCACCTCCCCCCCACGGGTGGGCAGCTCTCCTAGGAGGAGGTCAGCTCAAGCATTGAGATGGAGCAAAAGCAAATCAGCCTTTGTCTTGTCCCAGCTGCTGTGCTGGAGAGCCCTGGCCCTGACCCCTCAGATGTGCAAATCCCTCAGAAGCTACTGCAGAAGAGAATGGGACAAAGGAGGAGAAGCCCTGGGGAAAGTGAGACTTTAAAGCAGGCATCTTCAGCCTCCAACTCCATCCTGCCTGACTTTGGAGGCAAGAGAGCAAGCAGGCCTGACACTGGCACCAGCTCCTGAAGGGGAGTGCAGGATCTGGGCACCCAAGCAGCAGCAGCAGCAGCAGCAGCAGCAGCAGCAGCAGCAGCAGCAGCAGCAGCAGCAGCAGCAGCAGCAGCAGCAGCAGCAGCCACCTGCCCTGCCTGCTGCCATGCTCCAGTGCTGCTTGGCTGACAGAGGCACCGAGGAGCTGAGGCTGGAGGAGTACTGCAAAACCTCTTCTGCTCTCCTGGCAGAGCAGATGGGAGCTGGACTCTGGCTTTGCAAGGGGCATTTGTGAGGTTCCTCAGCTGTTGGCTGCAGAAGTCTCCTTGAGCAAGGAGCTGAAGCTCCTCAGGACACCAAGCTGACCCCCCTGAGCCTTCAGCACCAGTCAGACACTGGGCATTAAAACAGGGGCCTGTGACCAGGCTCCTGGGGGGCTGGCAGAAACCACCTGCAGCAAACAGAGGGAGGAGAGCAGGTCCCCAGAGCAGCCACAGAACTTTGCCAACCACAGCACTTGGGCTGGCACCTAAACACCCCAGATGGAGCCTCCTGGGGGATCCTGGGCACTGCACCACTGAACACAGGGCCTGAGGAAATGCCCAGCAGGAGTGGGGGTGGGGGTCAGGCCCTCTGCAAGGAGCCAACCACTCTGCAAAAGACCAAACATGCTTCAGGAAGAACAGCCTTGGTGAGGCCCCTGGGAAGCAGCACAGCTGGCCCTAGGCTGGAGGAGAGGCTGGGGAGAGCCTCGGCTCAAGAGAAGCCCAGCAGGTGGCAGCTGGAAGGGACCTCTGGGCACCCACAGCAGCTTGCCCAGCAGCACAGTGCCAGGGGGGTTGGAAGCTCTCCACACAAGGACACTCCACAGCCTCTCTGGGCAGCCTGCTCCAGGCCTCCAGCACCCTCACAGCAAACAACTTGCTCCTCCTCTGCACAGCCAACCTCCTGCCTGACACTTTGTGCCCCTTGCTGCCCCTTGGCCTGTCCCTGGGCACCACTGACCACCCTGGGCACCACCCTGGGCACTGAGTCTGGCCCCAGGCTCTTGCCCCCCACAGCTGCTTCAGCTCCTGCTGAGCATTGCTCAGCTGCCCTCTGGGGCTGCTCTTCTGCAGGCTCTCAGCCCCAGGGCTCTCAGCCTTTGCCCCTCCCAGAGCTGCTCCAGGCCCCTCAGCAGCTCTGCAGCCTCCCCTGGGCTCTCTGCAGCAGTTCCCTGAACTAGGAAACCCAGAACTGGACCCAGGATGAGGCCTGAATGGGGTAGAGGGGGAGGAGAACCTCCCTTGCCCTGCTGGCCACACTCTTCCTCATGCAGCCCAGGACAGCATTGGGCTGCTTGGCCACAGGAGCACATTGCTCAGAAGTTGTATGTTCTGCATACCCAAAGCATCCTTCCAGCCACTGCCTGAGCAGCACAGCCCTGGGGCCACTGCCATGGGAGGTGTGCTCCTGAGGACATGTCAAGTGTCTGCTGCACAGGCCACCAGGTGAGACACAGGCAGAGAGGAGACAAAATGGTCCTAAGTGGAGAGTAAAAGCTTGAGATGATTCTCACAACTCTCACTGTGGACAGCCACAGCAGCTGCACTCCTCCACAGCTGCCAGCTGAGAGGATCAAGGAAGGAAGGTCCTGGAGCCCCTGGACATGTTCACAGGGAGCACCAAAGCCCAGCAGACAGCTGCCAGCTGTGAATACCAAGGAAGGAAGGTCCTGGAGCCCCATGGCACACTCACAGGGAGCACCAAAGCCCAGCAGACAGCTGCCAGCTGTGAATCCCATGGAAGGAATGTTCTGGAGCCCCTGGGCACACTCACAGGGAGCACTAAAGCCCAGCAGACAGCTGCCAGCTGTGAATACCAAGGAAGGAAGGTTCTGGAGCCCCATGGCACACTCACAGGGAGCACCAAAGCCCAGCAGACAGCTGCCAGCTGTGAATGCCATGGAAGGAAGGTCCTGGAGCCCCATGGCACACTCACAGGGAGCACCAAAGCCCAGCAGACAGCTGCCAGCTGTGAATACCAAGGAAGGAAGGTTCTGGAGCCCCATGGCACACTCACAGGGAGCACCAAAGCCCAGCAGACAGCTGCCAGCTGTGAATCCCATGGAAGGAAGGTTCTGGAGCCCCTGGGCACGCTCATAGGGAGCACCAAAGCCCAGCAGACAGCTGCCAGCTGTGAATCCCATGGAAGGAAGGTTCTGGAGCCCCTGGGCACACTCACAGGGAGCACCAAAGCCCAGCAGACAGCTGCCAGCTGTGAATGCCATGGAAGGAAGGTTCTGGAGCCCCTGGGCTCCATGGGCACACTCACAGGGAGCACCAGAGCCCAGTAGATGCAGGTGCTGAAGACAGCCAGCCCAGGGCTGCCAGGGAGCAGCAGCAACTCTGACTCCTGTAACAAGCCCCAGCAATTGGCCTCCCTTGGCAAATCATCCAAAGCAAGCAGCATCTGCTTGCACAGATGGAGAGAATTAAGACATCCCAGCAACTTAGTTTGAAGTTATAAGGCCAGACATAAATAAATGAGAGGCAATCTCGCCACGAGACAGTGGCTTCATTACCCAGGGCAGAGAGATGAACAGAGCACCTTGGGCTGAGCCAGGCTGCCACAGGGCCAGGAGAGTGGAGGAGCTGCTGATGTGTGTCCTCTGAGCCCCGAGGAAGTGAGAGCTAAATGGGGCTGCTGAAGGCAGCTGCAGGCTGGCAGCACACAGGCGGCCGAGCCCTGCCAAGGAGCTGATGCTGCTCTGCAAACTCACCCCCTGCTCTGCCTGCCGGTTCAGTTTTAACCTCCCCAGGCTGCTGTCTGGCCTCCCCGGGCTTACAGAGCTGTGAAAGAAGAGAAGGCAACAAGCAGAGAGGTGATGTGGCATGCCAGGAGGCTGCTCTGAAGACCTGCCCGCTCAGAAGGCAGCTGAAGGGCACCGAAACCTACTGCTTCAAAGCTCTGCAGCCTGCTGCTGCCTGGAAGGAAGATGCTGGGGAGATAACTACACCTTGCAGCGCCTGAGATGAAGGTAAGAACCCCAGCACAGAGCTGCAGCCTCGCTCAGCACAAACACTGCTGCCTGAGCACGCCAGGACACGGAGCAGGAGCCAAAGGGAGGCGCAGGGAGCTTGGACCCTGCCCCTCGCTCAGCCCTGCCCCGGGCTGGGTCGCTGCGGCTGGTGAGCAGCTTGCTGTGGGCAGTGAGGAGCTGGAATGGTTCATCCTTCCCAGGCAGCAACAACAGAGAGGGAGTTTTGGCATTTCTCTGCCCTCAGCCTTCTTGTGCCAGCAAAGCTCTGCCAGGGCTCCCAGGTTGAGACACCAACCGAGGTGCCTGGCATCTGGCTCTGAAGGAAGAACGAAAGAGACAGCTCTGCTCTTGCCCAGAGTCCTGCTCCCCTTCCAGGGGGCTCAAGGGGGGATTCAAAGCTTTGAGTCTGTGCTTTGCAGCTGAGGAGCCAAGTGGGCCACTGCCCACACACTGCAGGTGCAGCCTGGGATGAAACAGGTGATCTCCTCTGTCCTCTTTTTGGTCCTTGAAGGTGCCAAGGAGGAAAGATCTGAGCCAAAATCCAGGCCAGGCTGCTTCTCAAAGACCTTTCAGCCTGGTCCTAGTTCTGTCTTGACCTTTTCACAGAGCAGCAGAGCATTTCTGCACAGCCCACAGCTGTGTGGGAGTCCTTCAAAGTGTCTTAACTTTATGCAAAGCCTTTTCCCCAGGCTCACTGCTGCTGGGAGCTATCAGCAGGCTGAGCAATAGGCCAAGGGGAAAGAGGCTTAAGTTAACAGTTCTTTCCCAGAGGCCTGTCCCTCAAAGCTGTTCAGCAGCTGCAGAGCAAAAAGCCCAGCTGAGCCATCTCCTGAGGACCACCTCACCTCAGAGAGCAAGGCAGAAACAGCAGAGACTCTTAGGATGGCTCAGGTTGGAAGGCAGCTCAACCCCCCTGCCATGTGCAGGGGCACCTTGCTCAAGGCATCATTCCCCATCACCCAGAGCAGTGCTGGAGAGCTGCAGAGCTGCTACCAGCACTGCAGCAGTCACACAGGAACTGGGCTTGGGGCATAATTTAGAGCAACCTCTCTAGATAGGGAAGAGGGAAAAGGGCAGGTGGCTCCAAGAGCACCTGAGTAGCCAAACTGCCTGGATGATAATAGGTTGGGCAGTGAGTGGCTGGAGAGCAGCCCTGAGCAGAGGGACTTGGGGGTGCTGCTGGAGGAGAAGCTCAGCAGGAGCCAGCAGTGTGCACTTGCAGCCCAGAAAGCCAAGCAGAGCCTGGGCTGCAGCAGCAGCAGTGTGGCCAGCAGGGCCAGGGAGGGGATTCTCCCCCTCTGCTCTGCTCTGCTCTGCTCTGCTGAGACCTCACCTGGAGTCCTGCATCCAGCTCTGGAGCCCCTGGGACAAGAGAGCTGTGGAGATGCTGGAGAGTGTCCAGAGCAGGGCCAGGAGGATGCTCAGAGGCTGCAGCAGCTCTGCTGTGAGCACAGACTGAAAGAGTTGGGGCTGTGCAGGCTGGAGCAGAGGAGGCTCCCAGGGGACCTTCTTGTGGCCTGCCAGGATCTGAAGGGGGCTCCAAAAAAGCTGAGGAGGGACTTTTTAGGCTGTCAGGGAGTGGCAGGAGTGGGGGGAATGGAGCAAAGGTGGAGGTGGGGAGAGTGAGGCTGGAGGTGAGGAGGAAGTTGTTGAGCAGGAGAGTGGTGAGAGGCTGGAATGGGTTGCCCAGGGAGGGGGTTGAGGCCCCATGGCTGGAGGTGTTTGAGGCCAGGCTGGCTGAGGCTGTGTGCAGCCTGCTCTAGGGTAGGGTGTCCCTGGGCATGGCAGGGGGGTTGGCACTGGCTGCTCCTTGTGGCTTCTTCCAACCCTGCCTGATTCTGTGATGCTGGTTCTGTGAAGGTGCCACATGGCACCGCGCTCCGTGCCCGTCTGCCCCACTGGGAGCAGCACATCTTGCTGCAGGCCCAAGGGAACACACTTTCCCAGGCATCCCTCCAGCTTGTGGATAATTGGCTAGCAGTGGGAAGTGGAAGGGAGGCTGCAGCCAGGGGAGCCTGAGCAGGGCAGGGAGAAGCCAGGCTGCCTGTGGCTGCTGCTGGGGAGGGCAGACGGGCAACCAACCAGACCATGTCACTAAGTGCCCCAGCCAGGCTTGGCAAGAACACCTCCAGCCACACAGACTCCACCACCTCCCTGGGCAGCCCATTCCAATGCCAATCACTCTCTCTGACAACTTCCTAACAACATCCAGCCTAGACCTGCCCTGGCACAGCTCCAGGCTGTGTCCCCTTCTTCTGTCCCTGGCTGCCTGGCAGCAGAGCCCAACCCCACCTGGCTACAGCCTCCCTGCAGGCAGTTGTAGACTGCTCTTCAAGCCCTCCCCAGCCCTTCCCATCCATGCCCTGAGACACAGTTGTGGAGGTGACCTTGGGGAAGAGCAAAAGGAGCCCCCAGACCTCAGTGAGATTGGTGCCCACCCTGCAGCCCTCTGCCAGCAGCAGGCACAGGCAAGACTCCTGCTTCCTCCCTCCCCTCTTTCCCCCTCTCCTTTTTCTTTTCACTGAGAGCCTGCTTGGAAGGGAACATTTGAAGCATTTCTCCTTGCCTCTCCCTCCTGGCCCAGGCACTCCAAAATAAACAGCCCCCAGCAAGGCAGCAGAGCTCTGCTTAATAACTTCACCCTGGCAGGGCAGAGATTGCAGAGCAGAGAGGATTAGTCCCAAGGGGACTGAGATAATTACAGGAGGAACCAGAACCACTTGAAGGAAACAGTTGGAATTTGCTTATCAGTTGCCCAGAGCTTGTAGCAAAAGGAACAGAAAAGGCTCTGCTGGATCCCAGGGCTGCTGTCTGGAGCCTTTGGCTGGCAAGCAGAGAGGTTCTGCACTGCTCCTACCACCACACAGACACTGCAGGTGAATGAGTCCAGAGGAGGCCACCAAGATGCTGAGAGGGCTGCAGCAGCTTTGCTCTGAGCACAGGCTGAGAGAGTTGGGGCTCTGCAGCCTGGAGAAGGCTTCCAGGAGACCTTGAAGTCACCTTGCAGGATCTGAAGGGGGCTCCAGGAGGGCTGGGGAGGGACTATTGACAAGGTCTGGGAATAGCAGGAGGAGGAAGAGGAATGGGTTTGAAGTGGCAGAAGGGAGATTGAAAGTGGATGTTAGGAAGAAGTTGTTTGCAGTGAGGGTGGTGAGAGACTGGCACAGGTTGAGGGTGGTGAGACACTGGCACAGGTTGCAGCTGGTGAGACACTGGCACAGGTTGCCCAGGGAGGTTGTGGAGCACAGAAGCACCCAAGGTGATCAAAGATCACCTTGGGTGCTTCTGTGCTCCACAACCTCCCTGGAGATGTTCAAGGCCAGGTTGGATGAGGCCCTGAGTGACCTGTTCTAGTGGGAGGTGTCCCTGCCTATGGCACTGCCTGAGCTTTGAGGTCCCTTCCAACCTAAGCCATTCTATGATGGCAACTCAGACTGGAGAGGAATAGAGTCCAAAACCCTCACCTCAGCTGCTCACAGCACGTTCTAACCTGGTAGGAACAAGATGCTCTGTGGAAAAGCATCTCCATGCCCACCACAGGACAAGCTGGCTGACATTGGGGCAGCAGTGAGCCCCCTGGGTGTTGGCACCCAGCACCAGCACTGAAGTGCTCACTGGGTTCCAGCTTAGCCCTTGGATTGAGTATCAGGGGCTGGTCTAGAAGACCTCTAAAGTTCCTTCCAACCCAGAGCATTCCACGTTTCTGTCAGAGTCTATCATTCTGTGATTCACAGGATTGACTCTTTAATACCCTTACTGATGATCTGGAGCAGGGGATTGAGTCCAGCAGCAGTCAGTTTGCAGATGGCACCAAGCTAGGAGCAGCTGTGGAGCTGTTGGAGGGTAGGAGAGCCCTGCAGAGGGACCTGCACAGGCTGCATGGGTGGGCAGAGGCCAAGGGGATGAGACTGAACAAGGCCAAGTGCAGGGTTCTGCACTTTGGCCACAACAACCCCAAGCAGCACTCCAGGCTGGGGCCAGAGTGGCTGAGAGCAGCCAGGCAGAGAGGGAGCTGGGGGTGCTGGGAGAGAGGAGCTGCAGAGGAGGCAGCAGTGCCCAGGTGGGCAGCAGAGCCAATGGCATCCTGGGCTGGCTCAGGAGCAGTGTGGGCAGCAGGACAAGGGAGGTTCTTGTGCCCCTGTGCTCAGCACTGCTTAGGCCACCCCTGGAGTGCTGTGTCCAGTTCTGGGCTGGTCAATTGCAGAGAGCTGTTGAGGTGCTGGAAGGTGTTTGGAGAAGGGCAGCAAGGCTGGGGAGGGGCCTGGAGCACAGCCCTGTGAGGAGAGGCTGAGGGAGCTGGGGGGGTGCAGCCTGCAGCAGAGGAGGCTCAGGGCAGAGCTCATTGCTGCCTGCAGCTGCCTGCAGGGAGGCTGTAGCCAGGTGGGGTTGGGCTCTGCTGCCAGGCAGCCAGGGACAGAAGAAGGGGACACAGCCTGGAGCTGTGCCAGGGCAGGTCTAGGCTGGATGTTGTTAGGAAGTTGTTGTCAGAGAGAGTGATTGGCATTGGAATGGGCTGCCCAGGGAGGTGGTGGAGTGGCTGTGGCTGGAGGTGTTGAAGCCAAGCCTGGCTGGGGCACTGAGTGCCATGGTCTGGTTGGTTGGGCAGGGCTGGGTGCTAGGTTGGGCTGGCTGAGCCTGGAGCTCTCTTCCAACCTGGCTGATTCTATTCTATGCCATTGGCTTTCTGGGCCCACTGCTGGCTCCTCTTCAGCTGTTTGTCCATCACAAACCCCAGGACCCCCCAGCTCCAAACTCTATCTCTTAAAGGAACAACATCTCCTAAGGCACTAGAAGGGGAATTTATCTTCATATAAATGATGCAGAAATAAAGTCAACCAAATACCACAGCCCCACAGAATGTCAGGGGCTGGGAGGGACCTCCAGAGCTCAGCCAGCCCAAGCCCTGCCACAGCAGCAGCACCCAGAGCAGCTCAGCTCCTCTGCTCCCAGCCCCAGCTCCCTCAGGCTCTCCATTCCTTTCATCATCTCTGTGGCTCTGTTTGCAGTTTTGAGCCTCTCTTCAAGTTCTTTTACGTTTCCATTTTTGACTCTCAAAGTTCTCTCTCTCAAACTCCTCTGCCCCTAACCCCTTTTAGCTTTTCATTTCTGACCTCAGACAACCTCTTTAATGCTCTCAGATTAGATGCTCTATTGTTACAGCCCTCAGAACAGCCCAGCCCTCGCAGGCTCAAACCCATCTTTTCTGGCTATGAAGGTATCCACCACCTCCCACTGACTGCAGGCAAGAACCTCCACGCTCAAATGGCCCTGGAACAGAAAAGGTTAGCTTGAAAAGGTAACACTTCAGCAGCAAGGAGATGGAAAATACTCAAGCTACTGAATAGCCAAGAGACTGAAAATATCCAGGACACAGAGAATACTCAAAATTAAACCTTGATTATTGAAGATTCAAGATGCTGAATGTCAAAGATACCGAGAGTATTTGAGACAGTGAAAATGGCCAAGGAATGGAATAGTCAAGGCACTGAAAATGGTCAAGATACTGAAAATACAGACACTGAAATTAGTCAAGACACTGAATAGCAAACACTGAGCAGCCAAGGTGCTGAGCAGCCAAGGTGCTGAGCAGCCAAGGTGCTGAGCAGCCAAGGTACTGAACAGCCAAGGTGCTGAACAGCCAAGGTGCTGAGCAGCCAAGGTGCTGAGCAGGCAAGGTGCTGAGCAGGCAAGGTGCTGAGCAGACAAGGTGCTGAGCAGACAAGGTGCTGAACAGCCAAGGTACTGAGCAGCCAAGGTGCTGAGCAGGCAAGGTGCTGAGCAGGCAAGGTGCTGAACAGCCAAGGTGCTGAACAGCCAAGGTGCTGAGCAGCCAAGGTGCTGAGCAGCCAAGGTGCTGAACAGCCAAGGTGCTGAGCAGCCAAGGTGCTGAACAGCCAAGGTGCTGAGCAGGCAAGGTGCTGAGCAGCCAAGGTGCTGAACAGCCAAGGTGCTGAGCAGCCAAGGTGCTGAACAGCCAAGGTGCTGAGCAGGCAAGGTGCTGAGCAGGCAAGGTTCTGAACAGCCAAGGTGCTGAGCAGCCAAGGTGCTGAGCAGCCAAGGTGCTGAGCAGCCAAGGTGCTGAGCAGCCAAGGTGCTGAGCAGACAAGGTGCTGAGCAGACAAGGTGCTGAACAGCCAAGGTGCTGAGCAGCCAAGGTGCTGAGCAGGCAAGGTGCTGAACAGCCAAGGTTCTGAACAGCCAAGGTGCTGAGCAGACAAGGTGCTGAGCAGACAAGGTGCTGAACAGCCAAGGCGCTGAACAGCCAAGGTGCTGAGCAGCCAAGGTGCTGAACAGCCAAGGTGCTGAGCAGCCAAGGTGCTGAGCAGCCAAGGTGCTGAGCAGACAAGGTGCTGAGCAGCCAAGGTGCTGAGCAGGCAAGGTGCTGAACAGCCAAGGTGCTGAGCAGCCAAGGTGCTGAGCAGGCAAGGTTCTGAACAGGCAAGGTGCTGAGCAGGCAAGGTGCTGAACAGCCAAGGTGCTGAGCAGCCAAGGTGCTGAGCAGGCAAGGTTCTGAACAGCCAAGGTGCTGAGCAGACAAGGTGCTGAGCAGACAAGGTGCTGAGCAGGCAAGGTGCTGAGCAGACAAGGTGCTGAGCAGGCAAGGTGCTGAGCAGGCAAGGTGCTGAGCAGACAAGGTGCTGAGCAGCCAAGGTGCTGAGCAGGCAAGGTGCTGAGCAGGCAAGGTGCTGAGCAGCCAAGGTGCTGGAACTACTCAGGAGAATGCAGGGAACTATTCCAGGTATGTGAGCATGCAAAGTGAAGAGGATGTGGGAAGGGAGTGAAGAAGGACAATGACAGGTGGATGCTGACCATGGTTCCCAGCAGCTGCTGGCTGCCTTACCCCAGAGAGGATAGATAACAGACACCTCGTTAGTGAGAGAAACAAGCCATGGTTTGTGCTGATGGAGTGGGCTGTCCTTGACTAATGATGCTAATGTGTAGGCCTGTGCCTTGTGGCCCTGAGGGTATTTACTGAGAGCTGAATGATCAGTAAAGGTCTCAGGCATAATTCACACTGAACCCTCTGGAGTCCCCGTGGCACTGCCTTTGATCACACTGATCTGTGAGGGCCTGGAGCACGTTTCCTGTGGCAAGCTGATCAGGGTTCTGCAGCACCTGAGCTACAATGGGTGCTTTGCAAGCTGTGGTGTCCACTTCAAAGGCCACAGACACCTCAGGGGTCAAAAATCCCTCCTTTGTCCAGCAAAATAGAGCCTTCAACATCTCACAGAGACACCTCTAGAGAGAGAAAACTTTTTTGGGGAGCTCCCACCACTGCTTCTGCAAGCATGGACCCCTTCTCCCCCCGACCCCTCACCTGATGAGGGTGAGATCCCCTGAACTCTCGTGTGCACGTCTTTAACTGGTCTCCAGGGCAGGGACCGCTTCGGTCGCTCTCCCGCTTCCCTTCTCTCTCTTCTGCTGTCCACACATCCTCACCAGGAGAATTTACAGCTTTTAGAGGAGGGCCAAGTCCTACTGTTTGGGCACCAGGTGTTGCAAAACACCTGTTGTAGCTCGGGTGCTGCAGAAGCCTGATCAGCTTGCCACAGGAAACGTGCTCCAGGCCCTCATAGTCCGCATGGACTCCAGAGGGTTCAATGTGAATTATGCCTGAGACCTTTACTGATCACTCAGCTCTCAATAAATACCCTCAGGGCCACAAGGCACAGGCCTACACAGGAGCATAATTAGTCAAGGACAGCCCACTCCATCAGCACAAACCATGGCTTGTTTCTCTCACTAACGAGGTGTCTGTTATCTATCCTCTCTGGGGTAAGGCAGCCAGCAGCTGCTGGGAACCATGGTCAGCATCTGCCTGTCATTGTCCTTCTTCACTCCCTTCCCACATCCTTCTTCACTTTGCATTCCACAGAGATTAAATATGGATTACTGAATAGGCAAGATGGTGATTACTGAATACCCAAGGTTTGGAAACAGTCAAGGTACTGAAAATATTCAAGCTACTGAAGATTGAGCAGTCAAGATACTGACAACAGTCAGGCTGCTGAAAATATCCAAGACATTGAACATTAAATATTGGATACCCAAGGTACTGAAGATATGCAAGACTCTGAACACTGAAGGTTGTTGCCTACTGAGACACTGAGCACTGAAGGTTGTTGAATATTAAGGCACTGAACATTGAAGGTTGTTGAATACTGAGACACTGAACAACAAAGACTGTTGAATATTAAGGCACTGAACACTGAAGGTTGTTGACTATTGAGGCACTGAACATTGAAGGTTGTTGAATATTAAAGCACTGAACATTGAAGACTGTTGAATATTAAGGCATCAAACACTGAAAGTTGTTGAATATTGAGACACTGAACATTGAAGAGTGCTGAATATTAAGGCACTGACCACTGAAAGCTGTTGAATATTGAGACACTGAACACTGAAGGTTGTTGAATACTGAGACACTGAGCACTGAAGGTTGTTGAATACTGAGACACTGAACACTGAAGGTTGTTGAATATTAAGGCACTGAGCACTGAAGGTTGTTGAATACTGAGACACTGAGCACTGAAGGTTGTTGAATATTAAGGCACTGAACACTGAAGGTTGTTGGATATTGAGACACTGAACATTGAAGGTTGTTGACTACTGAGACACTGAACATTGAAGACTGCTGAATACTGAGACACCAAACATTGAAGGTTGTTGGATATTGAGACACTGAACATTGAAGACTGCTGAATACTGAGACACTGAACACTGAAGGTTGTTGAATAGTGAATATATTCAAGATACTAAATACACTCAGACAAGGAAAATAGTCAGGAACTTGAATATTAAGCAACAGATATCCATGATAGTGAAGATCTCCAAGATAGTGAACTTTCAAGAGGGTTGAAGGCTCAAGATGAAATCTATCCAAGCTATTAAATGCACTCAGATGCTGGAAATATTCAAGACACTGAAAATATCCAGGATTTAAATAATGATTATTGAACATTCAAGATGTTGAACATTGAATATCCAAGAGAGTGAAGGTATCCAAGGCACTGGACATTGAAGATCATTGAGTATCCAAGCTCAAATACTGAACATGCAAGAAAGTGAATGCTGAAGATTAAATGTTGAATATTCAAGACCTTGGATATATTCAAGATATTAAATACATTCACACAGCACCTACAGGCTGGCCAAGGGCTCAGGCCCAGCCAGCATGGGTTTAGGAAGGGCAGGTCCTGCCTGACCAACCTGAGCTCCTTTTATGATCAGGTTCCTGCCTGGTGAGTGTGGGGCAGGCTGTGGATGGAATCTGCCTGGGCTGCAGCAAAGCCTTTGACAACATCTGCCACAAGAAGCTCCTGGCACAGCTGGCAGCTCCTGTCTTGGGCAGATTCACTCTGGTATGGGTCAAGAACTGGCTGGAGGCCCAGGCCCAGAGAGTGGTGGTGAATGGTGCCACATTCAGCTGGCAGCTATTGCTAGTGGTGTGCCTCAGAGATCAGTGCTGGGCACAGTCCTGGTCAATAGCTTTATTGATGATCTGGAGCAGGAGATTGAGTCCAACAGCAGTCAGTTTGCAGATGACACCAAGCTAGGAGCAGCTGTGGAGCTGTGGGAGGGTAGGAGAGCCCTGCAGAGGCACCTGGCCAGGCTGGATGGGTGGGCAGAGGCCAGTGGGATGAGACTGAAGAAGGCCACAAGTGCAGGGTTGTACACTTTGGCCACAACAACCCCAAGCAGCACTAAAGTTGAATGGTTGAATGCTCAAGATCAAATATTGAATAGGCAAGAAATCAAATAAAGAAGATGAAATGCTGACCATTTAAGGTATTAAATACATTCAAGGTATTAAATACGTTCAAGGTATTAAATACATTCAAGATGCTGATTCAAGATCCTGAACATCAAATAATGAATATCCAAGATATGAGAAATATCCAGGATTAAATAATGGTTATTGAATACTCAGGATGTTGAATGATGAATATCCAGGGCCCTGAACATTGAGGATGGTTGATTGCTCAAGATCAAACACTGCACGTGCAAGACATTGAATACTGGAGGTGCAATGTTGACTATTTAAGGTATTAAATATATTCAAGGTATGAAATGCACTCAAGATACTGATTCAAGATCTTGAATATCAAATACTCAACACCCAAGACATTGAAAATACTCAGGGTACTCGAGATGTTGAAAGATGAATATCCAAGACTGAACATTCCATGATGGTTGATTGCTCAAGATCAAACACTGCATATGCAAGACATTGAATGCTGGAGGTGCAATGTTGACTATTTAAGGTATTAAATATATTCAAGGTATGAAATGCACTCAAGATACTGATTCAAGACTTTGAATATCAAATACTCAATACCCAAGACACTGAAAATACTCAGGGTACTCAAGATGTTGAAAGATGAATATCCAAGACACTGAACATTCAAGATGGTTGATTGCTCAAGATCAGACACTGCATGTGCAAGACATTGAATACTGGAGGTGCAATGTTGACTATTCAAGGTATTAAATATACTCAAGGTATTAAATACACTCAAGATATTGATTCAAGATCTTGAATATCAAATACTCAATATCCAAGACATTGAACATTCAAGATGGTTGATTGCTCAAGATCAAACACTGCATGTGCAAGACATTGAATACTGGAGGTGCAATGTTGACTATTTAAGGTATTAAATATATTCAAGGTATGAAATGCACTCAAGATACTGATTCAAGATCTTGAATATCAAATACTCAATACCCAAGACATTGAAAATACTCAGGGTACTCGAGATGTTGAAAGATGAATATCCAAGACTGAACATTCAAGGTGGTTGATTGCTCAAGATCAGACACTGCATGTGCAAGAAATTGGGATACTGGAGGTGCAGTGTTGACTATTTAAGGTATTAAATATATTCAAGGTATGAAATGCACTCCAGATATTGATTCAAGACTTTGAATATCAAATACTCAATATCCAAGACATTAAAAAAATCCAGGATACTCAAGATTTGAAAGATGAATATCCAAGACACTGAACATTCCAAGATGGTTGAGTGCTCAAGAACAAATATTGAATATGAAAGAAACTGAATACTGAAGGTTAAATGTTGAATATCCAAGGTATTAAATATACTCAAGGTACTAAATGCATTCAAGATGCTGACATTATTGAGGATACTGAATAAACAACATACTGAAAATGTCCAAGATTAAATGCTCATTATGGAGTATTCAAAGTATTAAATATATTCAAGACTATTAAATACACTCAAGATACTGATTCAAGATCCTGAATATCAAATACTGAACATCCAAGATATGGAAAATATCCAGGATTAAATCATGATTATTGAATACTCAGGATGTTGGATGATGAATATCCAAGATACAGAACATTCCAGATGGTCAAATGTTCAAGATCAAATGTTGAATATGCAAGAAATTGAATACAGGAAGGTTAAATGAGACCTTAAGGTGACCCTGCCTATGGCAGGTGGTTGGAACTAGAAGAGCATGGGACAGAGGTCACTCTGGCCCTGGTCATCCATACAGGAAGGCTGAGCAAGGATTATTGACAAGGTCTTGTCATGATAGGATGAGGAGGAATGGGTTTGAAGTGGCAGAAGGGAGATTGAAAGTGTATCTGAGGAAGAAGTTGTTTGCAGTGAGGGTGGTGAGAGACTGGCACAGGTTTCCCAGGGAGGTTGTGGAGCACAGAAGCACCCAACGTGATCAAAGATCACGTTGGGTGCTTCTGTGCTCCACAACCTCCCTGGAGGTGTTCAAGGCCAGGCTGGATGAGGTCTTCAGCAACCTGTTCCAGTGGGAGGTGTCCTTGCCTATGGCAGGCGGTTGGAACAGGCTGAGCTTTGAGGTCCCTTCCAACCTAAACCATGCTATGGTCCTATGAAATGTTGAATATTTAAGGTATTAAATATATTCAAGGTATTAAATACATTCCAGACACTGAAACTACCCAAGATACTAACTACTGAGTATCCAAGACACTGAAAATATCCAGGACTAAATAGTGATCATTGAATACTCAAGATGCTGAATGATGAATATCCAAGATGCTGAACATGCAAGATGCTTAAGTGCTCAAGATCAAATATTCAAACTGAATGCTGAAGGTTCAGTGCTGAAGATTCAAGGAATTAAACACATTCAAGGGATTAAATAAGGTCAAGATGCTGAAATGATCCAAGGTACTGACTACCCAAGCCACTGAACATTCAAGATGGTTGAATGTTCAAGAGCAGATATTGAATATGCAAGAAATAGAATAATGAAGATTAAATGGTGATTTTTCAAGGCATTAAATATACTCAAGGCATTAAATATACTCAAGGTATTAAATATACTCAAGGTATAAAATATTTTCCAGATGTTAATTATTCAAGTTATTAACTATAATCAAGGTAGTATTCAAACCATTAAATATACTCAAGCTATTAAATGTACTCAAGGTATTCTTATTCAAGTTATTAACTATAATCAAGGTAGTATCCAAGCTATTAAATATACTCAAGGTATTAAATATATTCAAAGTATTCTTATTCAAGTTATTAACTATAATCAAGGTAGTGTCCAAGCTATTAAATAGACTCAAGGTATTATGTATACTCAAGGCATGAAACATACTCAAAGTATTATCCAAGTTATTAAATATACTCAAGGCAGTAAATATACTCAAGGTATTATCCAAGTTATTAAATGCACTCAAGGTATTAAATATACTCTAGGTATTATTCGAGTTATTAGATATACTCAAGGCATTAGATATACTTAAGGGATTATTCAAGTTATTAGATATACTCAAGGTAGAATTCAAGCTATTAAATATACTCAAGGTATTAAATATACTCAAGGTAGTATTCAAGCTATTAAATATACTCAAGGTAGTATCCAAGTTATTAAATATACTAGAGGTATTAAATATACACAAGGTATTATCCAAGTTATTTGATATACTCAAGGTAGCATCCAGGCTATTAAATATACTCAAGGTATTGAGTATACTCAAGGCATTAAATATACTCAAGGTAGTATTCAAGCTATTAAATATACTCAAGGTAATATCCAAGTTATTAAATATACTTGAGGTATTATACTCAAGGTATTAAATGTACTCAAGACGGTATTCAAGTTAGTAGATATACTTAAGGTATTAGAGATACTCAAGGTATTATCCAAGTTACTGAATACACTTGAGGTATTAAATATACTCATAAAATACACTCAAGGTATTATCCAAGTTATTAAATATACTCAAGACATTAAATATACTCAATGTATTACTCATGTTATTTAGATATACTCAAGGTAGTATTCAAGTCATTAAATACACTCAACGTATTAAATATACTCAAAGCATTAAATATACTCAAGGTATTATCCAAGTTATTAGATATACTCAAGGTACTAGATATACTCAAGGTATTAAATAAACTGAAGGCATTAAATATACTCAAGGTGTTAAATACACTCAAGGTATTAACTGTATTCAAGGTATTAAATACACTGAAGGTACTAAATATATTCAAGGTATTAAATATAGTCAAGATATTAAATGCACTGAAGGTATAAAATATATTCAAAGTATTAAATGTATTCAAGGTACTAAATATATTCAAGGTATTAAATGCACTGAAGGTATTAAATATATCCAAGATATTAAATGCACTGAAGAAATAAAATATATTCAAAGTATTAACTATATTCAAGGTATTAAATGCACTGAAGGTATAAAATATATTCAAGGTATTAAATGCACTGAAGGTATTAACTATATTCAAGGTATTAAATGCACTGAAGGTATAAAATATATTCAAGGTATTAAATGCACTGAAGGTATTAACTATATTCAAGGTATTAAATGCACTGAAGGTATTAACTATATTCAAGGTATTAAATGCACTGAAGGTATAAAATATATTCAAGGTATTAAATGCACTGAAGGTATTAACTATATTCAAGGTATTAAATGCACTGAAGGTATAAAATATATTCAAGGTATTAAATGCACTGAAGGTATAAAACATATTCAATATATTAAATGCACTGGAGGTATAAAATATATTCAAGGTATTAAATGCATTGAAGGTTTTAACTATAGTCAAGGTATTAAATGCACTGAAGGTATAAAACATATTCAATATATTAAATGCACTGAAGGTATAAAATATATTCAAGGTATTAAATGCACTGAAGGTTTTAACTATAGTCAAGGTATTAAATGCACTGAAGGTATAAAACATATTCAATATATTAAATGCACTGAAGGTATAAAATATATTCAAGGTATTAAATGCACTGAAGGTTTTAACTATAGTCAAGGTATTAAATGCAGTGAAGGTTTTAAATATAGTCAAGGTATTAAATATATCATGAAATAAATTGATGACACTGAAACAATTCAAGCCATGGAAAACATTTCCCCTCCTCCCGTAGCAACCGCAGACAAAAAGTCACTTTTGCTCCCTTGGCCAAAAAGAAACCTTCCCTCATCCCCATGCCCATCCCCATCCCCTTTCACCCCCACCCCACTTTCCATCTGTGGGATTCATTTAGGGTTGTGGGTTTTTTTTTCCACCCAATGTAAATGTTTGCTGCTTGGCCTCAGGGGGAGGTCCGCGACCCGAAGAAAGAGAGCCCAGGCGCGCTTTGTGTTTGTATAAAAGATATTTACTTCAATTATCACACCTAGGGTGCTAGTGAATAATAATAATAATAATACATCGTGTGAGTTTCATACAGTGATATTGCTTCTCCATATCATATAGGGACCGTTGTACAGTGCTGAGAACAAACATTATATGGCTAAACCAAACGAAGACAGGAAGAAACAATGCCAGGCTGCTGACGGAGGGAGCGTGGCCCTGCTGCTGCCAGCCTTTCCAAAATGCCTTTTTTTTTTTTGTTTTTGTTTTTTTTTGTTTGTTTTTTTAAAAATTTTTCTTTTAAATCTTTTTTTTGTTTTTTTTTTTTGACGAGAAAGAAAGAAAAAAAAATTTGTTATAAAAGATGAAGTCACAGCAACACAACGTGGGCTTCTCAAAGCTACTTGGAGCAGAGGGTTAGAATGGAAGGGAAAGGGAAAAACTGAAAACAAAAAGGGGGGAAAATAAAAAGGAAACAAAGGAAAAGAGAAAAAGAAAAGAAAAAAAGAGAAGAGAATAAGAAAAAAGAAACGAAAAAATAAAGGAAAAAAGAAACAAAAAAGAAAGGAAAAAAGAAATTAAAAGTAAAGGAAAAAGGAAACAGAAAAAAAAAGGAAAAAAGAAATGAAAAATAAAGGAAAAAAGAAACAGCAAATAAAAAAGGAAAAAAGAAATGAAAAATAAAGGAAAAAAGAAACAGCAAAAAAAATGGAAAAAAGAAATGAAAAATAAAGGAAAAAAGAAACAAAAAAAAGGAAAAAAGAAATGAAAAAATAAAGGAAAAAAGAAACAAAAAAAAAGGAAAAAAGAAATGAAAAATAAAAGAAAGAAACAAAAAAAAGGAAAAAAGAAATGAAAAATAAAGGAAAAAAGAAACAGCAAAAAAAAAAGGAAAAAAGAAATTAAAAATAAAGGAAAAAAACAAAAAAAAGGAAAAAAAAAGATAAATAAAGGAAAAAACATCAGAAAAAAGGAAAAAAGAAAAGAAAAAAAGACAAAAAGAAAAGAAAAAAAGGACATTTTAATTTTTATTTCCTTTTTTTGGTCAATCTTTATTTTTTTTTTTTGTGAGGTTTAATTTTTTTGTCTTTTTTTTTGCCTTTTTTTTTCCCCTCTTTTTTTTTTCCTTCTGTGATTGTGAATATAACAAAAGAGCTCTTAAAAAAAAAAAAAACCCAAATCAAAACCAAAACTAAACAAACCCAAACCAAGCAAAAAAAAAAACCAACAACCAACCCACCAGCTAAGACTTGGTGCGTTACAGACAGGAGGGGGGAAGGAGAGAAAACGAAGTTCTATATATGTATACACACACATATATGTAATTTAATATATATATGTACCTGCAGACACATATATAATTATGTATATATACATATATGTATCATATATGTGTATATATATACACATATGTGCTATATATATATGCATATGTGTATACATATATATAATCATGGATGTATATACACATATATGTGTACATATACATATATATGTATATATACATACATATACACATATATAATTATATATGTGTACATACATACATATAATTATATATATATAGCTACATATATGTAATGAGATTGAGATATATAATTATATGTGTGCATGTAACCATATATAATTATATATGTACCTATAGATGCATATATATGATATATATGTGTATATATGTATCTATAGATACATATATATAATTATGTATATATATACATATATATACACACATAAAATCATATATGTGTATGCATACACACATCTAATTTTATATATATGTATATACATATGTATATATACACACACATATGTAATTATGTATATATACACACACATAAGCATATATGAGTATGTATATATAGATAATTGCATATATATGTACATATATATGTATAGATACACACAGATATATAATTACATATACACATATATACACACACATAATCATATGTGCATGTATACACATATATAATTATATATATAGGTATACACATATGTATGTATACATATACACACATATAATTATACATATGTGCATATATATGTACATATATGACTGTGTATGTATACATATATATGTACACATAGATGTACACATATATATACACATATGTCTATAGACACACATATAAATACATATGTGTATATGTGTGTCTATAGACATATGTGTATATATATGTGTACATATATGTAAATACACACATATAGAAGTATATCTGTCTATAAACACATATACAAGTATATATATGCATATACATATGTACATATATGTACATACACACATATATAAGTATATGCATGTGTCTATAGACACATACATATAATTACATACATATGGATATATATGTAAACATATGCATATGTGTGTATACATATATACACATATATCATGATACAGGTGTATAGATACACACATATATAATGATATATGTTAGATACACATATATAATGATATATGTTAGATACACATATATAATGATATATGCATATACATGTGTATATATATGTATAGATACATATGATTATGTATACATACACTTACATATGCAGTTATATGTATGTGTACATAGAGACACATAATTACACATATGCATATACATTTATATATAGACACATATATGTCCATCTATGAAATACTGCTAAAAAGGTAAGGACACCACAACACACTGGGGTAAAAAAAAACCAAACCCAAGACCAAACAAAGCCAAAACCAAACAAAACCAAAACACACACCAGAAAAAAAAATGAATGTTGAGCTTATTATGGAAACAGAAGCAAAGGAAACCTCAGCCCCGACAATATCTGCCAAGCAACTCCCCCCCCCCCCCCCCAAAACAATAAATGAAGAATTGGAGAAAAAAACAAAGCAGTGTAAAAAAAGTTCTCAGGAAAAGTCCACCACTTTCTGTTGGAGTTCATCTTGTGCTGTGTTAGTAGTCAGGGCATGGCCAAGCTCTGCCCGTTCTCATGGCAAGTAGTTATTGCACAAATGCAAGAGAGTTAAGTTCTCAATAGCAACAGAGAAAAAGGAAGGAAGGAGAACAAGAGAAAAGTAATGAGAAGGGACAGGAGGGAAACCAATGGGAGACAGAAACACAACCTACGCCCACCCCCCCCCCCCCCGAAAAGAACAGCTCCCCCAGCCCTCCCAAGCCCTGCCCCTCTCCCCAGCCAGCCTCCATCTGCTTTGGAATTACTGCCCAGGTTTGGCCGTGTGAGGTTCTCGCAGCGTGTGCCAGTGCAGGAACGGCAGCGAAAATGCTTTTCAAGACAGCAATGCATAGAGGAGCCTGACAGGAACAACCTTGCTGTTTGCAGAGGTTAGCCTGCAGTAACCCAAAGGGGATTTTGTTTGCTGTGTTTGTTTCTTTTGAGGCTGCCTTTTTACTTCTCCTTTCAGACTGCGCCAGAAGCCAAGACCCTCGCGCGGGAACTGAATCTGGTGGTGTTCAGTGGGACACCCTCGAAAGGCAAAGTGCAAATTTGCTTCCAGATCCACACAAGTGGTGACGTGCCCTGCAACTAGCTCAGCCCCTTCCAGCTGTGCCCACCGCCCGCTCTGCTGCTGGGCACAGCTGGGTGAGTGCTGCCCGGAGGCCCTTGGCATTGCCCTTGGGGCATTTCAAAGCGCTTTGGTCCAGGCAGCCTCTCGCCGGCTGACTCGGGACGTGGCGCCCAGCCAGGGACGAGCCTGCCTGGCCACGTTTGGCCACCATGAGCAACCCCAACGAGCCTTCCAGGACAACCACCAAGTCACCATGTGTCCACAGCAGGAAAAGCTGCTGCTGCTGCTGCTGCACAGGGTGGCTCGGTTTGGTTTGTTGTTTGGTTTGTTGTTTTGTTTTTCCTCTTTTCTTTCTTTTTTTTTGTCCTTTTTTTGTGTTTTTATCTCCCCCAACTTTGACCGAGAAGAAAAACCAGCAAACATATGCCAACAAAGATGAACATCACAGGAAACCAGTCTCTCACTTCAAACCTCAAAGTACTTTGACCAAGGGGCACTGCAGCTTCATGACATTCTCAGTAGAGGCTCTAGGAGGCTCAGGGTATTTTCTTTCTCTGTATAGTTTAAGTCTCTTCTCTCATCCACTAAGGCTTCTTATGCTCAGTCCTAAAAACTATTTAAATAATATTATTTATTAAGCATTTAGATAAAATACTTCTGGTTTTTTTTTTCCTTTTTTCCCAAACAACAACAACAAAAATGATTGCTCTAGAGAACAAAAAAAAGAACCCAAACCCACAACAGGGGCACCATGATATGGATGCTACAAGGAGCCAACGCCACTCTGCTCCATGGCTGGGGTAACCCAAAGGTTCTCCCGATGGCCCTTCAGGGGATATGTATCCTCCTGTTGTGTTTGGATCAAACAAACCAACAAACACAACCTCAGGAATGGTTAAAATGAAATCTCATACATAGGAAATGTTAAGATTGTTTTCCTTTGTGTGTTTCGCCTTAGGATGCTGTAGAGAGAGCAAGCTTGGCCAAACGGTGCAGGAGCGCTGCTAAGGGCTGAGGCTGGTGGCCTATGGAAGCTCCACTGAGCCAGCTGAAGACTGGAATGACTTTGCAGGGCCTCACGCCCAGAGACAAGCTGGCTCTGGGTGTGAGGATGGAGACAGCAAGTGTCAGTGCTGGCACAAAGGGACAGGGGCACGCTTAGCGCTGGCCGAAGTCACAAAACCAATCACAGAGTGGGTTGGGTTGGAAGGCACCTCCAAAGGTCATCTACTCCAACCCCCTGCAGTCAGCAGGGCCATCCTCCACTGGAGCAGGCTGCTCACAGCCCTGTCCAGCCTCACCTTGAATATGTCCAGGGGTGGGGCCTCAACTCCCTCCCTGGGCAGCCTGTTGCAGTGTTCCAGCCGCGAGGCCGCCTGGCGAGACTGCGCCTCGAGCGCTAATGCTGCCAGGTGTCGGTGGATCCTCTAACCTGAGCCCTGCCTTGGTGCTGCTGCAGCCAACCCAGAGGGATATCCTTTTTCCCCACCCCCCCTTCCCTTCCCCTCCCTCAAGAACCTGAATTCTCCTCACCTAGAGCTCATGCTGGGACCTCCAAAGGCAGCAGGAGGGTTTCTATTGCACTAAGTCTTGATGCACAGTGTCTGAAGTGCTCAAAGGGGCAACTCATGTCGGGCCACTGCCACGCTCCTCGCTTGGTCTTCCCTTCTCCCTCTCAGCCCAAACGCAAAGCGGCCGTGAATGCTGCAATCTAGATCACTGTGCTTTAGATTATTCTCCACCAAGAGATTAGGAAATAAGGCACATAGCTTTCCAAGGACAGAAAGTTGGCTAAGGAGTAGGTTTTAGGAGAGGAACAAAAACTAAGAGCTAAATGGGCAGAGTGGTAATGCAGAGGGATTTGATGGAATGGAAGCAAAATAACTTCAAGCTAAACTAAAATCCTTCCCCCACACCTGATCCATAATCTCCATGTCTCTAGAGGAGGCGAGATGGAAATGGAAACCCTGATCAAGGAGAAAGAAAAGTGGGGTACAGATGTGACCTTGCTTATTCCACACACAGCTCCTCCAGGAGGGAGGAGCTCAAGTACTCCCGGTACAGCCGGTACCAGCATCCAGAGGTAAGTAGGTACTTTGGAAACACTTTTAAAGCTACTAATCATTTACCCAGGTATAAAGAACACATCAAAATAGCACTAAGGGTCTGATGTCAGGTACCAAAAGCCAGAGAAGTCTGATTGAAAGACTGATTGTAGAAAACAGTTTTTGTCCTTACTTGGAGGCAAGATTGTACTTCAGAGCGAGTCAAGTGCCCAGTTCCATTTCTCCTCTTGCAGACACAGATGCTTGCCTCCCAGGAGGAGCTGCCTCACAGAGAATTTCTATCTCATTCCCAAGAACACTTGAATTTCCAGCTCAGGGAGGGCAAGAATGAACTCCTTGCTCTAGTGGGATACTTGGCTTCGCTTGCTAATTGGCTGTGATTGTGCCAAACAACCTTCCACTGCCCACTTGGGATGGATACAGCAGTTTGGTTCATATGCAGACACTTGGGATATGAGCTTCCTGCAGGCTGTATGGAACCAAACTCTCCAGACCGGCTGGTACAGGAGGGCTGACCCTTCCATTCCAGTTCCTTGGCTTTTGCACACCTCAGACCCTCAGAGTTATTTTTATGCATTCTGAATGTGATCTTCCCCCTCCTTGCTTGCTAAACTTGCATCTCCCTAACAGTCCAAACGCTTCCCTGGCTGATCCCTTTTTTTCCAGCAGGGAACTTAACTGACAGGTGGAAAAATGGAATGTTATAGTATGTTAGAATGTTAGGGGTTGGAAGTGACCTCTAGAGATCATCCAGTCCAACCCCCCCCGCCAAAGCAGGATGACCCAGAGCAGGTCACACATCCAGGCAGGTTTTGAAAGTCTCCAGAGAAGGAGACTCCATAACCTCTCTGGCAGCTTGGGTTTGCTTTTGGTCCTCACTCACCTGCACCCCAAATGATTTCATGAGTTTGGCTGCAGAGATTCTACTGCACCAGTGAGACCAAGCACATGAGCACTACACACACAGAGGGGCTTCTCCATCCCAGGAATGATGGACACAAAGACCTTGAACACCTCCCAGGCATCCCAGGAACTCCCCACGTGGACAGAAGAGGATAAAGCGACTTAACACCTTACTCTTGCTACTGACTGAGTCTGTGCTGGGACCAACATCACCACAGAATTACACAGCACTGGAAGGACAGGGAACTCCTGTCATGACTCTCCCTTTCCAAGAATCTTTGGGAGAAGATTGCACCAAAGAGGACAGACAGGTCTAAAACTCAACCACAAAGATGAGACACCAGGAGGAATTCCAGGCCACTGCTTTCGCTGCAGTGAAGACTTGAACCATTGGCTGCACTTGGCTGCTTCCATACAGAGAGAAACTGAGATGCTGTGATGAAACCAACAGTTGGAATGATGAAACTTCAGAACTGCTGCAAAATAAAATCCCTACCAACACCACTGTGAGCAAAGTGAGGCTGGAAAATGGCTGTGCTTGTCCTTCACGAATAGCTGGGCAAGGGGAAAGCCCAATAATCTGATTAATGTTTTACAAGGAGGCATTTCCTTTTACTGCACTTTAGTGCCAGGACACCTTGGTGAATAGCAATGGCAATAATCAAGACTGGGAATCAGATCAGCTTTGGGTTTAGTTTTTCTTTTCCCAGTCATACTATAGATGTAGAAACATCAACTTCACAGCCAGCCAAGGATTTTGGGTTTGACCCAGAGGCCCCAGGACTGGCAAAAGCAGGTGAGATGCCTCCATCAGCCCTTGGCTGGGCCAGGGGATGCCCACTAACAACAATTAATGAATTCTCCAACTGGAAAATGACCTTCCAACTACTAACTCCTATTTGCTATGTCACAGTACCACTTGGCTGGAGGGGAAAATGATCCCTGAGGAGCAAAATGGCACCAATTACATACCTGTTTTTAAGGCTTTTGGAGAACTTAAGTGCACAGGCCTAATGCTAACCTTCTCCAGAAGGATAAATCTCACAAGCATAAAAACTTTATCTCCTTGCATATTAATAGGGTAGGGTAGAGTCCATGACCTGGTCATGTAGGACAAATCATTCCCTAGGCATAGCATAAAGGGCTTTTCTACCTATAATGTTCATTATTAACTGCATTTTATATATGGCATAGTCAATACAGCCCATAAAAGAGTTGGGGAGGAAAGGATGAAATGATATTTCTACATTTTAGGTCTTGCAGACCTTGAAGGAGACAGGGACCTCTCAGCCTGAGAAGGCTGAGCCAGAGAAGGAATTCAGCCTGCCACGCCGCCGCCTCTGCTTGCGAGGTAACCTCATCTGACAAGGTTTCAAACTGCTGGTTTGAATCAAGCCTTTTTGTTGGGACAGACTGGAAATCCTCTCTTTTCTCTTTTGAAATCATGGATTGTTTGTGCAGCACAAAGGCAGAAATGGCTGAGGTGCGGAGTGGGGCGGCAGGAAGTGCATGGGGAGAGCCCAGCTCTGCTCTGCAGAGAAATTCAGGGAACGGAGGCTGTAAGCAGCTTGAATCTCATCAGGGACAAAAGTGCCACTCACTCATGGCAAAGACTTGGTGTGGTTTAAGTGAAAGGTAAATCAAGCTCCCACCTAAGAACTGACTTTTGTTCTGCTATGTGTCTGATGGGCTTCAAGAAATGCTCAGAGCTAAGCCACATGCAGCGGTTCTAAGAGATGTGCACAGGGTGAAGAAGAATGCAGAGATCACTTAAGAAACTCACTGAGACACAAGTCAAGCAAAAAAGTGCCCTCCATCAGGGATCTACTGGAGACAGTCCAGGGGAGGCTGAGAGGATGCTGAAGCACCTGTGTGAGAAGCAAAGGCTGAGCGCCCTGGGGCTGAGAACCTGCAGAAGAGCAGCCCCAGAGGTGATCTGAGCAGTGCTCAGCAAGAGCTAAAGGAGCTGTGGGGGCAAGAGGATGGGGCCAGACTGTTATCAGTGGTGCCTGGGAGCAGGCCAAGGGGCAGCAAGGGGCACAAAGTGGAAGCCTGAAGGTTGGATGTGAAGAGGAGGAGAAAGCTGTTTGCCTGGAGCAGGTTGCCCAAAGAGGTTGTGGAGCGTCCTTGTATGGAGAACTTCCAACCCCCCCTGGGCACTGTGCTGCTGGGCAAGCTGCTGTGGGTGCCTCGCTTTAGGAGTGGGCTTGGACTGGACGATCCTGAGAGGTCCCTTCTAACCTCACCATGTTGGGAATCTGGGATTCCCTCTGCACACTTCACCACTTCCCCTTCTGCTTGCCACAGATTGTTCAGCTGAAGGCTCTTTGCAGCCTCACTAATGGCACCAGTCTGGATCACTGCAAGGGTTCAGCTTAACGCAACTCATTTGGATTCAAGCGCAAAGAAGCCTCCAACCCCAGCCGTGTGTTTTTAGCACACCACCATAATTTCTACACAGCCAAAAGAATTGGGTTTTGTTTCCTCTTTCTAACCTCCCCTGTTTTTGCCAGGAGCATTTTCATCTCATCTAAGCTCTAAGAATATTTGAAATGAGTGCGTTTAAGATGGGGGAATGGCAGAGTGCTGGTGGGGGATGCCTCCCGGGGATGCCATCCCTCCTATTTCATTTAGATTGCCCTCAATATTTCTTCCTGCCTCCCCCACCCCTGTGCATGTATCAGCTCTGCAGTTTGAACTGTTAACCTCCTCTTTCTCCCAAATAGCAACTTTTAAAGTAATTGGCTGAGAGGATATTGCATAGAATCCTGCCACGCTCCTGCGGCCCCTTCCCTCCATCATTCCTGTGGGAGCAAGGTACCATAAAAACCACGCTGAGATCCTTCACCTAATGAGAAAGGCACATTTTTTGTTCTCCTTTTCACTGCAAGATAAATCTTTCCTGGTACTGCAAGGAGCTTATTACTGAAAGACTCCCTGATTCATGATACGGGCAGAGAATGCTGATAGAGGTTCCCTTAGAGTGCCTCTGCTGAGAGGCATTTAACAGACGACTCCAGAAAATGGCCAAGTTTACAGCAGCAACAGCAACTGCATTTTAGGCCAGCAAACTCGTGCAGCTCGAGTCTGAAATGTGCATCCTCCAACATGGAATGTATTGGCAATGCCACCGTGTGACCCCTCTGCCAAGGGACACTCTTCCCTTGCTTTTAGCACTACAGCTTTTTTATTCCTTCCCTCACCATCCAGAGAGAAAAATCAACCATTTCAGCTGCAGGAGAAAGGTACCTGGGTTCAAACAGCCTGGGCCCTTCACCTGCAGCTTGAGCAAGAGCACGGAGCTGGAAACAGAAAGAGACAATAAAAATGCTTTTAAAGAACCTCAGGGGAAAAAAAATCAAACAGCAAATCCCAGACTCTGGCCCTTCTGAGCCAGCCTCTGCTTTTATCTGTCAGCAAAAGAAACGCTGCCAGTGAGGGCTCTGTGGCCACACTCGGAGCTCTACAGAAGGAGACAAGCCCCAGGTCACACGTCCCTGAATAACAACTCTCCCTCCCTGCCTGATCCGTGACCTCAGAGGACAAAAAGCCACCAAAAGACTCTTTGGCATTTCTTCTCCATTTTTTATCATTTTAAAGTGGAAAGGAAAGGGTAAGAGGAAAGGAAAAGTAAAGCAAAGCGGAAAGGAAAGGAAAGGAAAGGAAAGGAAAGGAAAGGAAAGGAAAGGAAAGGAAAGGAAAGGAAAGGAAAGGAAAGGAAAGGAAAGGAAAGGAAAGGAAAGGAAAGGAAAGGAAAGGAAAGGAAAGGAAAGGAAAGGAAAAAGAAAAGAAAAGAAAAGAAAAGAAAAGAAAAGAAAAGAAAAGAAAAGAAAAGAAAAGAAAAGAAAAGAGAAGAGAAGAGAAGAGAAGAGAAGAGAAAAGAAAAGAAAAGAAAAGAAAAGAAAAGAAAAGAAAAGAAAAGAAAAGAAAAGAAAAGAAAAGAAAAGAAAAGAAAAGAAAAGAAAAGAAAAGAAAAGAAAAGAAAAGAAAAGAAAAGAAAAGAAAAGAAAAGAAAAGAGAAAAGGGAAAAGGAGAAGGAAAAGGAAAAGAAGTTACTCCAAGAGCTATTTCCCTGCAAGCTTTCATTCCAAATGCTGCACTGAAGCAGAAGTAAGAGTGAAAACTTTTCAGTGTTGCCCAAGTTCAGTCTCTAAACTGGGGAGGTCCCTGCCAGGCTGGGAAGCCAGTAGGTAACTCATCTCCAACAAGAGAATCTCAGCAGTAGTTCAGGCTCAGACTCATCTATTTTTCCTTTCCACTGCAGCTGTGCCCTTGGCTGTAATGTAGGAACAAAGAGCTGGGAACGTCACTTAAATGCTACCAGCTCAGTCTGAGGGTGCTCATCTGCCCTGGTCCTTAAATGAAGGGGGCACTAAGGAACCCAAAGTCATTCCCAGCAGGGCAGCCCAGGTCACCTCAACAGCATCTCAGCAGGCAAATCCATATTCAGCACAGATCATTAAATATGAAGCAACAACAGGAGCTAGGCCATTAATAAAGTGCCAAAAATCTAGGGAATCCTGACAGCATTTTATTTGATGGATTTTATCCCAGAGCCCAGCGACAACCCTCAGCAGGATGGAGTGATTTCTGGCTTAGCAGTGCTGTCTTTAGCCAGCAAAATGACATGATTCAAATGGAATAATGGAGCTTAGAATTAACAGTTAGTGTTATAAAATAAAGATTTCCTCCAGGGCATGCTACAGATATGCTTTTTAAAACTCATTACAGCAGTACAAACTGGGCAGATGCTAAAGAATCCTGAAGAACCAGGGGAAAACCTGAAAAGCAACCCAAAAATAAAGAGGAAAACCAAGGGGAAAGGTCATAAGTTTCATCAAGGCACTTACGTATTGCTTATTAAGAAGAGAGATTGACCTTAAGTGCTGCATTTGTGGTCGAGCTGTGAATACAGTTCTGCCCTGGTGTAAGGCAGCAAGAGCTCTCAGTAAGCATCGTGGAATGAAATCGGGTAAGACACAGGCACAAGAACAGTTTGGGGGACACTGAGTTAGAGGCAAATCGCCCAACAGAACAAAACCCCTGGCGAAGGAGAGAGCCCAGAGAAGCCACCTGACTGCCACAAGCTCCCGGCTCTCCACTCAGCAGACAAAGACAGACTGGCAAGTGGATGGCCTAGAATTCACCAACCAAACCCAACCCCAACCGACCAACAGCAGCCGCGGAACAAAACGAAGCACCCAGGGAGACATCTGTGTTGTCCAGTCAAGAGATTTGCTCCTGGGCTGGCTCTGCCTCCTGTTAGGCTATCTGCACTGCCAGCAGGGGCTAGGGATGGAGCTGTGCTTGGCAAGTCAAACCAGAGTGCTGTACAGGTACAGAGGTACCACTCTGCTTCACCACCTTATTCCCCTTGCCGGCCGTTGCCGCGGACTACCTGCGCTCCGGAGGAGAAGCTGTCCCTGCTTCCAGCACGTCCTGTGTGTCACAGGCTGCTGCCTGCTGTCACCAATTGTCTCCTCAGCTCATCTCAGAACGGGGCAGCTGCTCTCTCTCTCTCTGCTCCTCAATTTTAGGTTTGGCATTCCAAGTCCCCAGTTACCCAAGGAGGTATCCTGAAACAGCTAGCAGTAAAAATAGGAATCCAATCCCTGCCTTTCAGCCTCCTAGAGCCTTCTTCATCATGAAAAGGGTTGGGTTTTAGTGTACTGAGCCTTAATTTGTGAGAACTTGAGCTAAGTGCTGCTGCTGCTGCACGTTCCAAGAGACTGCAAACGAAACACATCAAGTTCTAGAAACATCATGCAAGAAATGTGAGTTTCACATCTTACAGTTCAAAGAACCCTAACAACGAATTGATACGAGCACACTGAGGCGTGATATCGGGAACATACCTTTAAAGTCAGAACTCCTCTCCCCCACCTTTCCCTTCCCCCTCTTTTCCAAATTATAAAAAGAAAGGGAAAAAAAAAAAAAAGAGAAAATGAAAAAAGAGATAAAAGAAAATAAAAAAGAAAGGAAAAAAAAAAGAAGAAAGGAAAAAAGAAAGAGAAAATAAAAGGAAAAAAAAAGAGAGAAGGAAAATAAAGATAAAAGAACTTAATTAAACTTAAGAAGTAATGAATGCACCATTAAAGTGTCATCAAAACAAGATGCTGACCTAAGACAAAAGTTCCATGATACACAATATGGTCAAAAAAAAAAGTCTTCAATCAATAATATACAGTATGACAAACTACATCTTGTAAATTATACCCAATACTGCCGGCAGTCTATCCCTCTAAAGAAATATTTTGCACCCCCCCCCTCCCCTTTTTCATCCCTTCCTAACGATCAGATAATAAAATACAGCACCTATAAATAAGCCAAAAAGAAAAAAAAAATAACAACCAAAAACCCCCCTTGGGAAAAAAAAAAACAACCAAACAAAAAAAAACAACACCAAAATAAAATAATAATTAAAGAAAAAAATTCAAACTGAACCAAGAATAAAACAGAATAAACCAAAATAAACCAAAATTATATATATATATATATATATATATTTATATATATATATATTCTGTGATCATTCTATTGTTAGTTTTAAAAGATATGGCGATAAAGGAGCCTAAAAATTAGCAAAAAACCCTTGTAGAAGCCATAAGTGATAAACCAGCTTATTGAGAAAAGGTGGCAGTAATGCACTCTACGTGTGCACGAGTAGGTAAGAAAATACACCGACGTATAAAATTGCACGCACACAACTCACCCACACGCATCCTTCCACGCACCTCTATGCTCACGCATATACATATAGACAACAGGAGGAGTTAGAGACAAGTTAGAATTGCTTTTGTACTTGGATCAGTCCTGACCTGTGCATAAGAGAAAAGGGGGGAAGCTGATTGAACAAAACCCAATGAAATGACCCCAAAAGGGGAAGCTGATTGAACAAAACCCAACGAAATCACCCCAAAAGGGGAAGCCGATTGAGCAAAACCCAACGAAATGACCCCAAAAGGGGAAGCTGATTAAATAAAACCCAATGAAATGACTCCAAAAGGGGAAGCTGATTGAACAAAACCCAACGAAATGATCCCCAAAAGGGGAAGCTGATTGAACAAAAGCCAACAAAATTACCCCAAGAGGGGGAAGCCAATCAAACAAAAGCCAACAAAATTACCCCAAAAGGGGAATCTGATTGAACAAAAGCCAACAAAATTACCCCAAGAGGGGGAAGCCAATCAAACAAAAGCCAACAAAATTACCCCAAAAGGGGAATCTGATTGAACAAAAGCCAACAAAATGACCCCAAAAGGGGGAAGCCAATCAAACAAAACCCAACAAACCGATCCCCAAAAGGGGAAGCTGGTTAAACAAAAGCCACCAAAATGACCCCAAAAGGGGTAAGCCAATCAAACAAAACCCAATGAAATGACCCCAAAAAGGGAAGGTGGTTAAACAAAACCCAACAAAATGACCCCCAAAGGGGGAAGCTGATTGAACAAAAGCCAGCGAAATGACCCCAAATGGTTTGGATTTCTGCGGGCGAGACTTGGGAGCGGAGAGCATCGAGGTTTTGGTTTGGAGTTTTGGGTTGTTTCCATCCCGCTCTGGTCACCGCCACCCTTAGTCCAGGCGAACGGAAATGATGCTTCCCACAACTAAAAGGTTACCTAAAACTCAGTGCTCGCGGTGGGAAGGGAATCGGCAAACGGCCGCCAACAGCAGGCAAAAAGGTCTCCGAGTGCCCCTGGCAGCGGTGCGTGCCAGCGGTCGGGACAGGCGAGCTGGGCAGGCGGAGCGCCGCGGGTGGCGGCTGGGCGCCCGAGGGAGCAGGCTGAAATGCGACTGGCCGGGGGGGGCTGCTCCCAGCGCTCCGCCTTGGCCGCCGGGACAGGCGCAGGTGGGCGACACCGACCAAGTACATTGCCGCTTCGAAGTTGTCTCTTAAACCTCCTAGATATGAGGTCTGATCAGCGTGCTCTGTGGTTAGAGGTTAAAAAGCAGATTATAAAATACCTAGATTCAGATTTTTTTTCTTTTTCCTCTCTCTTTTTTTTTTTTTTTGTTATTTATTATTTTTTTTTGTTGTTGTTGTCCTGATTTGGCCTAAAATGGAGTGTATTAAACAAATCCTGGCCTGCAAAAGCCCAGAATCAGTTAAAGCTATGAAACAATGTGCACTACGTGTCAATATCCTATTTCACTTACAAGAAAACACTAAAATCAGCTACCACAACTTAAGATATTTGTTTTTTTTTCCTGATGTGACTTTTTTTTTTGTGTGTTTTTTTTTTTTTTTTTTTTAATATCCTTTTCTTTTGTTAAAAAATACGTGGAGTAAATGCAGTTTTGTTGTGTGGTTTTTTTTTTATCCTTTTCCTTTCTTTATTTTTTTTTGCCTTTTTTTGCCTTTTTTTTTTTTTGTTAAATTCAAAGTTTTCAAACAAGTTTTTTTTTTTTCTTTTGTCTTTTTTTTTTTTTTTGTTTTCCTCTCTCTTTGAAAATACGTAGGAATCCAAACTAGTGTGTTTAGAGTCGCTTTGACTGTGCAATCTCTTAGTGGCAACTGAACAGCTACAAAAAAAAAAAAAAACAAATTTTTTTTTTTTCTTTTTTTTTTTCTTTTCTTTTTCTTAATTTTTTTTTTTTTTTTTTTTTTGCAAAATCCTCCCCTTTTATTCTATTCTTTTTTTAACTCTTTCCTGGTTTAAGAAGATAATAGTGTATTATCGCTCCGGTAGCCATTAGATGGCAGATAAAAAGCCCCCTTTTAACATGTGGGTTTTGATTTTTTTCTTCTTCTTCTGCTCCTCTCTTTTTTTTTTTTCTTTCATTTTTATTCTGATTTTTCCCCGTTTTTTTTTCCTTTTTTTCTTCCTTTTTTTTTTCCTTCCTTTTTTTCCTTCCTTTTTCCCTTCTTTTATTTCCTTCCTCTTTTTTCCTTCCTTGTTTTTCTTTTTTTTTCTTTTTTTCCTTCCTTTATTTCCTTCCTTTTTTTTCCTTCCTTTTTTTCCCTTCCTTTTTTCCTCTTCTTTCCCCACCTTTATTTTTTCCTTTTTTTTTCTTTTTTTCCTTCCTTTCCATTTCTTTTTTTTTCCTTTCCATCTTTTTTCCCTTTCCATTTTTTTTTCTTTCCATCTTTTTTTCCTTTCCATTTCTTTTTTTCTTTCCCTCACTTTTTTTTTCCATTCCATCTCTTTTTTTTCCATTCCATCTTTTTTTTTTTTCTTTCCATCTTTTTTCCTTTCCATCTTTTTTTTCCTTTCCATCTTTTTTTCCCTTTCCATCTCTTTTTTTATCTTTCCATCTTTTTTTTATCCTTTCCATCTTTTTTTTGTCCTTTCCATTTCTTTTTTTTTTTCCTTTCCTTTTTTTTTTTCCTTTCCATTTCTTTCTTTTCTTTCCTTTCCTTTCCTTTCCTTTATTTTTTTAAAGCCCACACCAAAGAAGGAGGGCACAAGGCAAAAGCTGTATGAGTTATTCCAGAAAACCGTGGAAATCGCTTTTAGGGCAATAATAAAAACACTTCAGGGTACAAAAAAAGCTCGGGACTACACATTTCAGTTTTCTCCCTCGAAAACACAAAACATAAATTGGGCTTCACGCTCCTTTTTGTTTCTATATGCACCTTGGCCTATGGCGTTTTTGCCCTGTGGCCCGCAGGGCGGTTAAGTGCGCAACACAATAAAACCAGTAGAGGTCCAGTTTCGCTGCCCAGCTCTCCCGAGTTGGGGCCAGTTTGAATCTCAGAACTCCCACTCGACGGCCTCCTCCCGGCTCGCCGCCTTCTCCAGCCGGTGGATGATGTTGTTCAAGTTGGCCGCTTTCTTTTTCCTCAAGGAGCTGTCTCGCGTGTTCCTGGAGCTCGCCGCCTCGGAGAAGCCGAACAAGCTCTGCAGGGAGCTGGCTTTCGGCGGGCCCGAGGCTGGTGTCGAGCTCGTACTTGGCACACTGGAGATTTTCTCTGAACTTTCTTTTGACTTGTAGGAGCTCTCCCCTGTAAGGACTGAGGTGGAGGCAGCTGAGGTAGAGGCATCCCCTTCCGTGGCAGAGTTTGGCAGTGTCTCCGGAGCTTCTCCCGGGCACTGCGGTGCCGGCGGCGAGCTCTGGCGCGGTGCTCTGAGCCTGCCCTCGTTGTCGGCGTCCTCCAGGCTCTCTGCCTGGAAGGGCTCCGCTTTCTCCGAAGACCTGGCAGTGCCTTGCGGTGCCTCTTCCCCCGCCTCGAAAGCCGACTCCGCTGACCCTCCCTGAGACTTTGTGGTTGCATTGCTGTACTCCTCCGCCTCCGGGCCGCTCGGCTTCCCCTCAGCTGGGCCTTCCGCGTCCACGCCGTCGCAGCTGTCCCCCTCGGAGCTGTGAGCGGCCCTGCTGCTCCTGGCGGAGGGAGAGTCGCTCGACCCGGCCTGGCTCTGGCTCCCGGCTTGGATCTCCTCAATGAACAGCTCCCGGCGGATGCGAGACCTAGGAGAGAGGGGACAGGGACGGTCAGCGCGCGGAGGTCATCGCCAGCCGCCCTGCCCGGACACAGGCAGTGCCCCACACACCCATCTGTGGGCTGGACACAGGCACCGCTCCACACACCCATCTGTGGGCTGGACACAGGCACCGCTCCACACACCCATCCGTGGGCTGGACACAGGCACCGCTCCACACACCCATCCGTGGGCTGGACACAGGCACCGCTCCACACACCCATCCGTGGGCTGGACACAGGCACCGCTCCCACACCCTCAGGCACCAAGGCCTGACTGAAAAGGCAACTGGAAGAGCAGATGTCCTTAATTTCCGTTTCCTTGGGCACATGCCCACTGTGAAACCTGCTGTGACAGAAGGAAACCCTTGGCTGCCCCTGGGGTCCCCTGCTCAGCACCATGCTGGGATTTGAGCACAGAAACCATTCCTGGTAACTCCTGCAGCGTTCGGTGCTAGGTTGGCTCCTGCCTCTCAAAACAGTGTGGCCAGCAGGAGCAGAGCAGGCATGGTGCCCCTGTGCTGGGCATTGGTGGGGCCGCACCTCAAGTCTTGGGTTCAGCTCTGGGCCACTCACTCCAAGAAGGACATTGAGGGGCTGGAGCAGGGCCAGAGAACAGCAACAAAGCTGGGGAAGGGTCTGGGGAACAGGGCTGGAGAGAAGCAGCTGAGGGAATTCAGGGTGTTCAGTCTGGAGAAGAGGCTGAGGGGAGATGTCATTGCTCTCTACAGCTCCATGAAGGGAGGCTGGAGCCGGGTAAGTGTTGGTCTCTTCTCCCAAGGAACAAGCAACAGGTGAAGAGGAAATGGCCTCAAGCCACACCAGGGTAGATTCAGGCTGGACATGAGGAACAATTTCTTCCCCTAAAGGGTTGTGAAGGCCTGACCCAGGCTGCCCAGGGCAGTGGTGGAGTCCCCACGCTTGGAGAGGTTTCAAAGCTGTGGAGATGTGGTGCTGAGGACCACGGTTTAGTGGTGCCCTGGCAGTGCTGGGTTAGTGGTTGGACTTGATGACCTTTAAAGGTTTGTTCTGACCAAAAGGAGTCTATGATTTCAAGTAGGACTCTGTGTATTTCCTGCAGACCTGACAGTGCCCTTCTGGTAACCACGGCAGGCACTACGGAAAGAAGCAGGAAGAGAAACTTTTCCCCAGGAAAACGGCTGGGGAAAACCAGAGGCAGATCATCCTCCCGAGCTCTGCAAGTCTACATCAAGCAGCATCCATCAATGTGTGCTCCACTTTCACAGCACTGGATGTGGTTTAGGGGACAGAGATGAAAGCCTCTGCAGCCTCCTGCTCCTCAGGTCAGGAAGGTGAAACTTTCCGACACACCGGGCAGCAGTGGGGAACAACTACAAACACTGCTTGCAGATCCAGAGGGAAAAGGCTTGGGAATACAAACCAGAAATGAGCCACTGGGCCTGGGCCCCTCGGCTGAAGGAAGATGTTGAGGTGCTGGAAGGTGCCCAGAGCAGGGCAGCAAGGCTGGGGAGGGGCCTGGAGCACAGCCCTGTGAGGAGAGGCTGAGGGAGCTGGGGGGGGTGCAGCCTGCAGCAGAGGAGGCTCAGGGCAGAGCTCATTGCTGCCTGCAGCTGCCTGCAGGGAGGCTGTAGCCAGGTGGGGTTGGGCTCTGCTGCCAGGCAGCCAGGGACAGAAGAAGGGGACACAGCCTGGAGCTGTGCCAGGGCAGGTCTAGGCTGGATGTTAGGAGGAAGTTCCTGGCAGAGAGAGTGATTGGCACTGGAATGGGCTGCCCAGGGAGGTGGTGGCGTCACCATCTCTGGAGGTGTTTAAAAGGAGGCTGCCATGAGGCCCCTGGTGCCAGGGGTTAGTTAATGAGCAGGTGCTGGGTGCTAGGTTGGACTCCATGACCTTGAAGGTCTTTCCCAACCTGCTTAATTCTGCAACTCTGTGAGAAACAAACAATGGGAAAAAGGTCCTGGACAGCCCTGTCCTGGCCACCGAGGAACAGGCAGGAGAGGCCAAGTGGGCTGTGCTGGCTGGCTCTGGGGAAGCACAGCCTCTTGCCAGGCTGTCAGCCTTGGAGCCAGCCTAGCTTCTGCCTCATTTCTTATTTAGAAAATCGATTCCAGGACATGAATAGTGACAGGGGAAGGAGTGCATCTCGAGTGGATTAATGCACTCCACATGTGGTTCTGCTGGCCTGATCTGCCACCTTGCACCCCCTGCGACCTGAAGCATGCAGTAATACCCCAAACACGCTGCCTTTGCCAGTTAACTTGGTCCTTCTTCCCCCTTCCTTCTCTTTTTAGAAGCCCACAAGGTCCTCATGCCTACAGAACAGTTCATTACCAAGCTGAGTGGTGTGGTTCACATGACTGAGGGATGGATGCCACCCAGAGGGACCTGAACAGGCTGGAGAAGAGGGCTTAGGAGAAGCTCATGAGGTTCAGCAAGGCAAAAGAGCAAGGTCCTGCACCTAGGCTGGGGGATGATGAGATTGAGAGCAGCCCTGCAAAGAAGGACCTGGGGATGCTGTGGGTGAGAAGCTGCACATGAGCCAGCAAGGAGCACTGGCAGCCCAGAAAGGCAAAGGCAGCCTGGGCCTCAGCCAAAGCAGTGTGGGCAGAGATGGAGAGAGGGGATCCTGCCCCTCTGCTCTGCTCTGGGGAGATCTGCCCTGCAGGGCTTTGTCCAGCTCTGGGGCCCGCAACACAAGGGAGACATGGATCTGATGAAGAGGGTTCAGAGAAGGCTGGAGAACCTCTGCTGTGTGGGGTCAGGCTAAAAGAATTGGAGGTGTTCAGCCTGGAGAAGAGCAGGCTCCAGGGAGACCTCAATGCTGCATCTGAGTATCTGAAAGGACCTACAGGAAGGCTGCAGAGGGACTGTTTAGAAGGGCCTGTGGGGGTAGGACAAAGAGCAATGGTTTGAAACTAGAGCAGGGTAGATTTATGCTGGACATCAGGAGGAAGTTCTACACAGTGAGGCTGATAAAATCCTGGAACAGGTTGCCCAGAGGGGTGGTGGTGGATACCCCACCCCTAGAGACATTCACAGTCCCTGCTCTGGTTGGAGCTGTCCTTGCTGACCGCAGGGGAGTTGCACAAGATGAGCTTCCAGAGTCCCTTCCAGCCTGTGGGTCTGTGGAAGAATCTGATGGCCTGGCCTATCTCTGTGCACTGCTCCCTCAGTACAGGGCTTACAGCCCCTCTGCAGGCCCTAATTTGCACCCAGGTGGGACCCTCGGTGAGCTGCAGCGAGGGATGAGACTTCAGACACCAGGGAAGTTTAGCAGAAGTTTTTCTTCCAGAGCAAAGATGACACTTTGGGTGGGAGAACTGCCCAGGGTTTTGCAGAGCACAAGTGAAATGCTGTCCCCAACACTGCTGGCTGCAGGAACTCTGCCTTCTCCCCTCAGTGTGCTGAAGAAGGCAGCACACAAAGGCAAGGAATGAGGATAAATGCAGAAGGCTGCCTGAATACTCCTCCTGAAGCTAATGGTATTATTGACTGACTTGGAATGCAACAGACTGTTTCAGCAGGACTTGCTGACTCCACACTTTAAAAGGATTTAGGGGGTCTGTAATTTGCCCCAGGAGAGAATGATTCACCTAGCACAAGACCACAGGTGCTAACATCAATTTTCTACTACCATTAATTGCACACATCCTGCAGCATCGATTATCAGGCCCTATTCATGCCTAACATCTCCCTCTGTGTGGACACTGATCCAGAACATGCTGTTTCTGTAGCATTCCTCAAGCCAGGAGAGGAAGTGGGCACAAGCCAAGTTCATGAGCTTCAACAAGACCAAGTGCAAGGTCCTGCAGCTGGATTGAGGCAATGCCAAGCACCAATGCAGGCTGGGCAGTGAGTGGCTGGAGAGCAGCCCTGAGGAGAGGGACTTGGGGGTGCTGCTGGAGGAGAAGCTCAGCAGGAGCCAGCAGTGTGCACCTGCAGCCCAGAAAGCCAAGCAGAGCCTGGGCTGCAGCAGCAGAAGTGTGGCCAGCAGGGCCAGGGAGGGGATTCTCCCCCTCTGCTCTGCTCTGCTGAGACCCCACCTGGAGTGCTGCATCCAGTTCTGGAGCCCCTGGGACAAGAGGGCTGTGGAGATGCTGGAGAGTGTCCAGAGCAGGGCCAGGAGGATGCTCAGAGGCTGCAGCAGCTCTGCTGTAAGCACAGCCTGAAAGAGTTGGGGCTGTGCAGGCTGGAGCAGAGGAGGCTCCCAGGGGACCTTCTTGTGGCCTGCCAGTATCTGAAGTGGGCTACAAAAAAGCTGGGGAGGGACTTTTGAGGCTGTCAGGGAGTGGCAGGACTGGGGGGAATGGAGCAAAGCTGGAGGTGGGGAGAGTGAGGCTGGAGGTGAGGAGGAAGTTGCTGAGAATGAGAGTGGTGAGAGGCTGGAATGGGTTGCCCAGGGAGGTGGTTGAGGCCCCATGGCTGGAGGTGTTTGAGGCCAGGCTGGCTGAGGCTGTGTGCAGCCTGCTCTAGGGTAGGGTGTCCCTGGGCATGGCAGGGGGGTTGGAACTGGCTGCTCCTTGTGGCTCCTTCCAACCCTGACTGGTTCTGTGATGCTGGTTCTGTGAAGGTGCCACATGGCACCACGCTCTGTGCCCGTCTGCCCCACTGGGAGCAGCACATCTTGCTGCAGGCCCAAGGGAACACACTTTCCCAGGCATCCCTCCAGCTTGTGGATAATTGGCTAGCAGGGGGAAGTGGAAGGGAGGCTGCAGCCGGGGGAGCCTGAGCAGGGCAGGGAGAAGCCAGGCTGCCTGTGGCTGCTGCTGGGGAGGGCCTCTCCGTTTGGGATTGTGCACTGTAAACATTATTCAGCTATCGTGCAGAGTGTTTCTGAGCTATCTCATTAAAGGGAGCTGCTTCTGCAGCTCTCCTCTTCAAAGCTGACAAGGGGACCAGAGTGGAAAACACCCTTTAAATGTTGGCAGTTTACACAAACAAACGAGTTTAGCAATCTGGACTAATTAGGCACACAACAGCACTGAGCCCTCTGCCTCTCGACTCTACCTGCTCAAGATTCATTAGCACAAATTTCCTGGAGAACTGAGGCACTAATTAAGGATTCCCATTCCCAAGCACAGTCAATATCTCCTCAAATCCTTATCCCTCCTCCATGCCACTCCAGCACTGCTCCTTTTCATCAGTGTCTCTAGGCCAAACCCTGCTGCAGCGGTTCGCAGGCAGAGATGGTTCCTTCTAACGTGAGGAAGGCAATGAACATGTGGAGAGAGCTGGGTTTGTTCAGCCCGGAGAGGAGAAGGCTCAAGGGACCCCTTGCTGCCACCTTCCGGGACACAAACGGTGTCTACCAGCAGGATGCAGACTCCCTCTTCACAAGGAGTGCCATGGAAAATGCAAGGAGAGACTGGGACAAGTTCCTGCTGGGGAGATTCCCACTGGACTGCAGAAGAAAATGTTTTCCCATGAGAACAGCTGGACACTGGAATCACCTCCCAAGGGAAGCTGTGGATTGCCCTGCACCTGACAGCTTGAAGGCTCAGCCTGCCAGGCTGCTGGGCCAGCTCATTTCAGCTACACTGTGACCTAGAAAGGTTGCACCAGATGATGGAGTGGGGCCAGAGAAGGGCACAGAAATGACCAGAGGACTGGGGACTGCAGACAGGGGACTGGGGACAGGCTGAGGAAGCTGAGGTTGTCCAGCCTGGAGAAGAGAAAGCTCCAATAAGACCTTAGAGCTGCCTTCCAGTACCTAAAGAGGCTACAAGCAGGCTGCAGAGGGACTGCTCCCAAAGGCCTGCAGGGACAGCAGCAGGGGCAATGGTTTGAAATGAGAGCAGAGCAGATTGAGATTGGATGTGAGGAACAAGTTCTGCAGCAGGAGGCTGCTGGAACACTGCAGCAGGTTGCCCAGGGAGGCAGCTGAGGCTCCATCCCTGGAGATATTCAAAGGGAGGCTGGGCAAGGCTGTGAGCAACCTGCTCTAGTGGAGGATGTCCCTGCTGAGTGCAGGGGGCTGCAGTGGATGAGCTCTGGAGGTCCCTTCCAACCCAGACCATTCCATGATTCCATGATCCTTGGGGTCCCTTCTGACCTGGCACTCAGTGAGATTTCATTGCAGGGGAACTCGATGCTTTAATCACAAGAAGGAATCAATCTGCAGCCATATCTGATTTCAGAGTTTCAGTTCTTTGTGGCTGTGTGGAGCTGCCCATAAATCCAGCACCCCTGTGCCTGTTTTCTGTGCTCAGTGACTCAAGGCCTGAAGAAAACTCTCGCTCTTAGGTGGGAAAATGAGAAGATGACAACAGTGCAACTCTGGTGCCACTAAGCAGAGGACACTGCCAGGTACCCCCCAGAAAGGTGACCCAGCAGTAACCCAGACTGCACACCCATGCTGCTGTGTCAGTGTGTAAATGTCTGAGTGCCTGAGTGCCTGTGTGAGTGAGTGTCTGTCTCTGTGAGTGTCTGAGTGCCTGTGTGAGTGAGTGTCTGTCTCTGTGAGTGTCTGAGTGCCTCTGTGAGTGTCCGTGTCTGTGTCTGTGTTAGTGCCTCTGTGTGTGTCTGTGTGTCTGAGTGCCTGTGTGTGTGTCAGTGCATGTGTGAGTGTCTGTGTGTCTCTGTGTCTGTGTGTGTGTCTCTGTGAGTGTGTCTCTGTGTCTGTGTGAGTGTCTGTGTGAGTGTGTGTGTGTCTCTGTGTCTGTGTGAGTGCCTGTGTGAGTGTGTGTGTCTCTGTGTCTCTGTGTCTGAGTGCCTGTGTGAGTGCCTGAGTGTGTGTCTCTCTGTCTGTGTGTGTGAGTGCCTGTGTGAGTGTGCCTGTGCCAGAGTGCAGATGCAAGTAACAACCCCCAGTCTGGCTTGCTGAGTGCCATCAGAGGGCACCTACAGGATGCCCAAGGGGTCAGGCCCAGCCAGCATGGATTCAGGAGGGACAGGTCCTGCCTGACCAACCTGATCTCTTTTTACAGCCAGGTGAGCGCCAGATGGATGTGGGGCAGGCTGTGGATGTAGTCTGCCTGGACTGCAGCAAAGCCTTTGGCACTGTCAGCCATAGCAAACTCCTGGCCAAGCTGGCAAGTCCTGGCTTGGACAGGGGCACTCTGTGCTGGGTCAAGAACTGGCTGGAGGGCTGGGCACACAGTGGTGGTGAATGGTGCCACATACAGCTGGCAGCTGGCACTGGTGGTGTGCCCCAGGGATCAGTGCTGGCCACAGTCCTGTTTAATACCTTCATTGCTGATCTAGAGGAGGGGATTTAGTCCAGCATCAGTGAGTTTGCAGATAACACCAAGTTGGCACCAAGTGTGGATCTGTTAGAGAGCAGAAGGGCTTTGCAGAGGGACCTGGCCAGGCACAGTTCAAGGGCATGAGTTTTAACGAGTCCAGGTGCCAGGTTCTGCACTTTGGCCACAACAATCCCACGCAGTGCTACAGGCTGGGGACAGAGTGGCTGGAGGGCAGTCGGGCAGAGGGACCTGGGAGTGCTGGTTGGTAGCTGAACAGGAACCAGCAGTGGGCCCAGGTGGCCAAGAAGGCCAATGGCATCCTAGGCTGGCTCATGAATGGTGTGGTCAGTAGGAGCAGGGCAGTCCTTCTGCCCCTGCACTCAGAACTGGTCAGGCCACCCCTGGAGTGCTGTGTCCAGTTCTGGGCTCCTCCATTGCAGAGAGATGTTGAGGTGCTGGAAGGTGTCCAGAGAAGGGCAACAAAGCTGGGGAGGGGTCTGGAACACAAACCCTATGAGGAGAGGCTGAGGGAGCTGGGGGGGTGCAGCCTGCAGCAGAGGAGGCTCAGGGCAGAGCTCATTGCTGCCTGCAGCTGCCTGCAGGGAGGCTGTAGCCAGGTGGGGTTGGGCTCTGCTGCCAGGCAGCCAGGGACAGAAGAAGGGGACACAGCCTGGAGCTGTGGCAGGGGAGGTCTAGGCTGGATGTTAGGAGGAAGTTCCTGGCAGAGAGAGTGATTGGCATTGGAATGGGCTGCCCAGGGAGGTGGTGGAGTGGCCATGCCTGGAGGTGTTTAAGAGCAGGCAGCATGGGGCCCTTGGTGCCAGGGGTTAGTTAAGAAGCAGGTGCTGGGTGCTAGCTTGGGCTGGATGACCTCGAAGGTCTTTTCCAACCTGACTGATTCTGCGACTCCTGCCCTGGGGTTTTTAGGTACCTCTCCAAAGCCTGCCCCAGCAACCAGAGTCTGTTTAAAAGCACCACTCACAGCAAGATGTGAACATTGCTGCTTCTCAGGGGCGGCTTAAGAGGAGCCTGAGCTTCGGCACCGCTCTTGGCCAGCCCCTTCCCGCTGGCCAGGCAGCTCCCCTGGCACGAGCGCTGGCCACAGGCACAGCAGAGCCCTGCCAGGGCCACCCCAACGAAGGCCTCAGGCGCAGGGCTCCCTGCAGGCTCCTACCTGTAGTTGTGGAACCAGTTGATGACGGTGCTGGTTTTCAGGTTGAGCTGCGTGGCGAGCTCCTCTATGGTTTTGGGGGATGGGTATGGCTTTTGCTGGTAGGCTCTCTTCAGAGCTTCTTTCTCCTCCGGTGCCAGCACCACCCGGGGCTTCTTCAGCTGGTGCTGGGGCTGGGGGCTGGCTCCCTGGCTGTAGTCGATGCCGGCGGAGGAGGCCTCGCAGGGCTGGCTGTCGCTGACCGAGCTGTGCCGCCGCTTCATGTAGGCTGCAAGAGAAGAGCTCAGCGTCAGCCCCGCCGGGCACACGCAGGCAGCAGGCAGCAGCTGTGCAGGCCACGCCGAGCTGGCAGCCTGCAAGTGCACAGGGGAGCCTTCTGGGGGAGCAGAAAGGAAGGAGCATCACTGGAGATCAGAGAATGGGTTGGGTTGGAAGGGATCTCCAGAGCTCATCTACTCCAACCCCTTGCACTCAGCAGCGACATCCTCCACTAGAGCAGGTGGAGCACCTGAATATATCCAGCAGTGAGGCTGGGCTGTGAGCCTCACCTTGAATATCTGCAGGGATGGAGCCTCAACCACATCCCTGGGCAACCTGCTGCAGTGTTCCAGCAGCCTCCTGCTGCAGAACTTGTTCCTCACATCCCATCTCAATCTGCTCTGCTCTCATTTCAAACCATTGCCCCTGCTGCTGTCCTTGCAGGCCTTTGGGAACAGTCCCTTCTTGTAGCTCCTTCAGGTACAAGGAGGCTGCCATTAGGTCTGCCTGGAGCCTTCTCTTCTCCAGGTTGAACAACCCCAACTCCCTCAGCCTTTCTCCAGCTCCCTGGTCATTTCTGTGGCCCTCCTCTGGACCCACTCCACCATCTGGTCCAACCTAACATCAATCTGCACTTGCCTAGTTTGAAGCCACTGCCCCTCGTTCTCTAACCATTGCCCCTTGCCCTATAGATCAGAGGAAAGTAAATGTGGGGAGGATGCAAGAGACAGGAAAAGAAGAGGTGAAAAGAGCAAACCACCTGGGAACTTGCCAGAGCTTTCTGCTCTGTGGTGGGATAGGAATGACAGGGTTCAGGTGACAGGGGCTGCTTTCACACTCACTCTTTCAAGAGAGGCAAACTTCCACCTAAGCACCCAAGCAGGACTGCTGCACTTCATTTCACAGAGTCACAGGAGGTCAGGGGCTGGAAGGGACCTCAAAAGCTCATCCAGTCCAACCCCCCCGCCAGAGCAGGCCACACAGGACGGCTGTGATCATCTCCAGAGCCCTGAACGTCTCCAGAGGAGACCTCTCGACTTCACTGGTTTCGGTTGTTCAGTGCTGAAGATGTCTAAGGTCTCTAACGCTCCAGGTCCCTGAAGCCAAGGCAGGGCTGTGGCAGCTGGAGGCAGGCAGCGACTCCGACACACGATGGCGCCTGGAGCCCGGAGATGCCAGCAAGGGACCGCAGCGCCGCGCAGGCTGCTGCCTCCTGCAGCGCGGCCAGGTTCGGACACAGGCAGCCCACAGCATCCCCTCCCTAGGCTCTTCCAGGAGTGCTGCCGCTGCCCTAGCGGAACTTGGTGCGGGTGATGGCAGAAGCCTGTGCTGCCCCCACTGATACTCTCCTCCCTGACAGGGACTGACTTCTCCTGGCAAAGCCTGCAAGGCAGAGCCCCAGCAAAGGCTGTGGCTGCCTTGAGTGATTCACGGCGAGCCAGGAGAGGTTGGATTTACTGCACCCGGCAGGATCCTGCACAGGCATTGCTAATGAGGGGGCTGAAGAGAGCAAGTATAGATGAATCCTGTCAATAGAAGCGTTAATGGCCTGTTAAATACCTTCTAGACACTGAAGAGTTCAGGTATGGGAGAGCTGTAATTCCATAGCCTTGGCTATTAAATTCCAGATGACACCAGCCTGACATCCATCCAGCAGGCACTAAATCTCCACCAGCGTGGGGCACAACATCACACTGGTCAACCAAATTCCTCAACCCAATGCAATTTCCCTCTCCCCACAGCTCTGCCTTTAAGGCTGAGGGTGCACAAAGAATAACAAATGGCTGCAATCAAACCACACTGTTCGAAGCCCTCCTGGCAGAAGCCAGCCTCTCCTGGCACAGCTCTCCAGGCCTGCCAGGCCTTGCTGCCTCCAGTGGGTTCAGCATCCTGTCCTCTGCATGCTGCTACCTCCAGTGGGACCTTTTCACCTGTGTCATAGAATCCATACAATCATAGAATCAAGCAGGCTGGAAGAGAGCTCCAAGCTCAGCCAGCCCAGCCTAGCACCCAGCCCTGCCCAACCAACCAGACCATGGCACTCAGTGCCCCAGCCAGGCTTGGCTTCAACACCTCCAGGCACACAGACTCCACCACCTCCCTGGGCAGCCCATTCCAATGCCAATCACTCTCTCTGCCAGCAACTTCCTAACAACATCCAGCCTAGACCTGCCCTGGCACAGCTCCAGGTTGTGTCCCCTTCTTCTGTCCCTGCCTGCCTGGCAGCAGAGCCCAACCCCACCTGGCTACAGCCTCCCTGCAGGCTGCTGCAGACAGCAATGAGCTCTGCCCTGAGCCTCCTCTGCTGCAGGCTGCATCCCCCCAGCTCCCTCAGCCTCTCCTCACAGGGCTGTGCTCCAGGCCCCTCCCCAGCTTTGTCGCCCTTCTCTGGACACCTTCCAGCATCTCAGCATCTCTCTGCAATGGAGGAGCCCAGAACTGGACACAGCACTCCAGGGGTGGCCTGAGCAGTGCTGAGCACAGGGGCAGAAGAACCTCCCTATCATGCTCCCATGGCAGTGAGTGGGGCAGCTCTGCTCGCTGCTACCTCCAGTGGGACCTTTTCCCCTGTGTCATGCCACCATGGCAGCGAGTGTGGCACACACTCTGTGACCTCTGGGGCTATCTGCATGGCCCCCATTGTGTTCCTCCTGAACATGACAGATTACCTGTGGATTGCCTGCTGTGTAAGAGCACTGATATGGAACAGCACAGGAGGTGCCCACGATCCATCACCCTGCCACGACACACTGCTGCCTGCCTGTGAAACAGCCCTGGAACCACAGCTGTTTGCTTCTTTAAATGAACTTCTTTTTTCTCCTCTTTTTCAAAGCCCCTGTTTGGATCTTCCAGCTGGATGTAGACCTGCACTGACCACAGCTAAATGCACTGTTTCAAGGTCACTTCTTTTAGCAGCCTTCAAGGAACTGTTACAACCTTCAGCCACGGAATTAATCATTCCAGCAATATAATCTCACACTTCTATAAGGTCTTTAATCTCCAAGACTTCTAGGTGGTATTTCAGACCTGCACAGACATGCAGCCTGGACACAAAATTCCCTTGTCTCCTTTAAGAGTACAACCAAGAGGCTGGCAGCATCCATCAATCCATCATCAATGGGCAGCAGCTTAAAGGAGGCCACGAGACAAAACAGGAGCTCTGCATGGAAGAATTTATGTATGGGATGGAGTTCAACAAAGCTAAGTGCTGGGTCCTGACCTTAGGTCACAACAACCCCATGATCCAGGATGAGAGCAGAGTGGCTGGAAACTCTCTGGTGGAAAAGGACCTGGAGGTGTTGACCAACAGTGGCTGAAAATGAGCCAGGGTGTGCCTAGGTGGCCAAGAAGGGCACCAGCAGCCTGGCCTGGATCAGCAATGGTGCAGAGGAGCAGGGCAGGGATTGTCCTCCTGCCCTCCTGATGAGGCCACAGCTTGAGTGCTGGGTTCAGTTTTGGGCCCCTTACTCTAAGAATGGCATTGAGGGACTGGAGCAGGCCCAGAGAAGGGCAAGGAAGCTGGGGAAGGGTCTGGAGAACAGGGCTGGGGAGGAGCAGCTGAGGATGGTTTAGCCTGGAGAAAAGAAGGCTGAGGGGAGATCTGTGAGGTGGGAGTTGGTCTCTTCTCCCAAGGAGTGACAGGAGCAGAGGAAATGGCTTCAAGTTGCCCCAAGGGAGCTTTGTGTTGGGCATGAGCAACAGTTTCACCCCCAATGTGTTTACAAGCCCCAGAGAGGCCGCTCAGGGCAGGGGTAGAGTCTCCCTGCCTGAAGGGGATGTGAAGCCATCTGGATGTGGTGCTGAGGGACATGGTTTAGCAGTGGCCTAGGTCATGCTGGGTTGGACTCAATGACCTTTAAGGTCTTTTCCAGCCAAAACTATTCTGTCTCCATGTCAAAGGTTTTCAGGCTCTCTCTCACTGGAGTGTCTGGGATTTGCTCAGGTGACTGAGTTAAGACACCCCCATGCCAGGCTGCTCTGGGGCTCTGCTCCCACAGGATGCTTCTGGCAGGTCTCAGCTCCCATCCTTAGCCTGCTAAGGACAGCACAGAGCTGTGAAAGCTTGGACAAAGCATCCTGGCAAGCTCTGCTTTGCAACCTGACACTGGGCTCACAGAAGGTGCAAGGGCTCATTTGGAGCTCTCCATGTGAACGAGCAGATTATGGAGACACAGCTACTGCCCTCAACATACAGCTGGGCACATCCCAGCCCTCTGGCTCAAGCATCTGGAGGACAACACCTGACCAGGACAAACTTCCACTGGGCCAAAGGCACCATCCTGGCACTGCACCATCTGCTGAGCTAGCACCCAAGCTTCAGGCTTTAAAGGTGGCCTCTGGAAACTTCCCTGGATGTTCAGCAAAGCTTTTCCTTCTGCACTCTTACTCCACACATGTGCTGCCTGTAGACAGCAGAAGGAGATAGGCTCAGCACGCGTGCAGCGACAGCAAGGCTCAGCCTGCAAGCCAAGGCACAAACACTGCCTTTCTGGAGAAGATTCTCTCTTGTCTGTGATCCCTCTTGCTGCTTGTTCCTTTCTCTTTCTTCCTCTTTCTCTTTCTCTCTTCAATTTGAGAGCCAGCAATGGGCACCTGCATCCCAGAAGGCCAGTGGCAGCCTGGGCTGCATTCAAAGAAGAGTGGCCAGCAGGTCAAGAGAGGTGACTCTGCCCCTCTGCTTTGCTCTGGGAAGACCTCACCTGCAGTGCTGTGTCCAGATCTGGACTCCTCAACACAAGAAGGACATGGACCTGCTGGAACAGGCCCAGAGGAGGGCTGGAGCACCTCTGCTACGGGGACAGCCTGGGAGAGTTGGGGCTGTTGAGCCTGGAGAAAAGACCTCAGAGCTGCATTTAAATATCTGAAGGGGACCTAGAGGCAGGCTGGGCAGGGACTGCTTTCAGGGGCCTGTGGGGATAGGATGAGGGCAACGGTTTGAAACTGGAGCAGAGGAGATTTGGGTTGGACAGCAGGAGGGAGTTCTGTGCAATGAGGCTGCAGACACTGGAGCAGGTTGCCCAGAGAGGTGGTGGAGGCCTCATCCCTGGAAGCACTCAAACTTGAGGTGTCCCTGCTGTCTGCAGGGAGGCTGGTCCCTTCCAACCCTATGTGTTCTGTGATTCTCCTTCTCTCCCTGCAGCTGTTTTCCTCACAAGCAGTCTCAATTCACTGTGAATGGTCACCCCACCCCCTCCAGCTTCCCCATCTCCCGAGCTGACAGCATTTAAACAGCTTCTGCTTTGCCTCCCCTCTGCATCCTACTCAGGTCCCTCTCTATAGCTACCTCAGCCAACCTTTCAGAGAAAGCTGATGGCTTCTCATCAGGTTCTTTCACTTCATCTAACTGAGCCAGACCTCTCCAGGTAAGGATCCCAAACTGTGTCCATGCTGAGATTCTCCTAGCTTAGCTTTTCCAAACCCTCTACCCAGGTCCCATTCTGGATCTCCTCTTAAAGGCAAATACTGATCCAAACTCCACTTTGGGTAAAGGGCTGGCTCTAGGTCTGAGATGACTTAGAACCCTAGAATTGCTGGGGTTGGATACAGCCTCTGACACCATCCAGTCCAACAGCAACCAGTACCCCCACTGAGCCCTGTCCCCAGGTGCCATGGCCGCACCTTTCGTGAGCACCCCCAGGGACGAGGACTCCACCACCTCCCTGGGCAGCCTCTTCCCACCCCTCACCACTCTTGCAGCACAGAGATTTTTCCTCATCTCCAACCTAACCCTCCCCTGGCACAATTCCAGGCCATTTCGGCTCCTTCTATCACCTGAGACTAGGGAGCAGAGCCCAACCCCCACCTGGCTGCAGCCTCCTCTCAGGGAGCTGTAGAGAGCAATGAGGTCTCCCCTCAGCCTTTTTTTCTCCTGACTGAACAGCCCCAGGTCCTTCACCAGCTCTGTTCTCCAGACCCTTCACCAGCTTGGTTGCCCTGCCCAGAGCCTTATCAGGGCCAGCTCCATCCCCTGAGTTCTGCCTCCTCTCACGTTGCCAGCCCAGCATCACTGTGTCCCTCTGGAAGTCTCCCCAGCTCCAGACACTGCAGCCAGTGCTGCAGAAGCAGGCTGCCCACTGAGGTAAGGCAGAGCTTCTTTCAGTATCATTTTAATCTTATGTGGTCTTGAACAAGATTATTAAAAACTGAACTAATGGGGAAACAAAAGGAATGAAATCTCTTCCTGACAGCAGGCTTCAGCACTCTTCAGTGAGGAGTGGGATGGCCCCAGCAGCACACACCAGGAGGCAGGAAGAAAGAGGAACAAACTCCTCCAAGGCAGCAAAGGCTGAAGGAAGGCTCAGCCTGGTGAGCAGGAGCCAGCTTGCTCTAAGAGGTTAGTTAAAGCACTCTGCACATTGTCACAGCTTCTTAAGAAGGACATCTGCAGCACAAACCTCAGAGCAGGAGGCAAAAAAAGAGATACATGCAACTCACCTGCATCATCATTACTGACTGAGCCCCTGAATAAAATGTGGCAGAGAAATAATTGGTACTAATGTCTCCGTGGGGGCAGAGTGGCTTTGTTCTTTAACTGCCATTAGCTGAGGGAGGGGAAAGAGAACTCCCTCAGGTGGCTCTAGAGCCACTGGAAAGGTTAAACCACAGGATCCTCACCTGCAGGAAATACAGGGCTGGGCTCTCTCTAGAGAGCTCTGCTGGGAGGACAGCACTTAGACAGCTGAGGAGCTGAGCACAGGCCCTGGGTGATTGACAGCCTGATCTCTATTCAGGTGCCAGCCAGAGAGCATTTGGATTGCACAGCATTTGCTAAGACTCCAGTTCAGAAAGAAGTTTTGAAAGGATACTGCCAGCACCACTTTGGGATGGTGTCTGTGTCCTCTGCCTGCATTCTGGGTGATGTCCTCTCTGAGGCTGCAAGCACCCAGCCAGCTGACAACTTTATTCCTGCCATGTTAACCCATCACAGCTCCCTTTGCTTTACACTTCTAAGTGGGAAACCCAAGAGAATGGAGTTTTCCATGGAAGATCAGCCTGGAGAAGAGAAGGCTCCAGGAAGACCTTAGAGCAGCATTCCAGTACCTGAAGGAGCTACAAGCAGGCTGCAGAGAGACTGTTCCCAAAGGCTTGCAGGGACAGCACCAGGGGCCATGGTTTGAAATGAGAGCAGAGCAGACTGAGACTGGATGTGATTGGCATTGGAATGGGCTGCCCAGGATGTAGTGGAGGTGTTGAAGCCAAGCCTGGATGGGGCACTTAGTGACTGGACAAGGCTGGGTGCTAGGTTGGACTGGATGAGCTTGGAGCTCTCTTCCAGCCTGCTTGATTCTATGATTCTTTGTGAGAAGCAAGTTGTGCAGCAGGAGGCTGCTGGAACACTGCAGCAAGTTGCCCAGGGAGGTGTTTGAGGCCTCACCCCTGGAGATATTCAAGGTGAGGCTGGGCAAGGCTGTGAGCAACCTGCTCTAGTGGAGGATGTCCCTGCTGAGTGCAGCTTTGGAGGACCCTTCCAATCCAAACCATTCTATGATCTCAGTAGGGACCATATGCTGAACATTTCCCCTACCTTTTGTATTCTGAGTTCATTACTAAAGCCCAGAGGTTCCCCAGGCCCTGGTTTTGGTGTGTTTGTGTGATTTTACAAGACTCCAAGGCTGGCATTAGCAGCAGTTAGCTAATTAAGGACACATACATCTCTGGAGCTATCCCTTAATGGCATTATTAGAGCCAGCACTAATGGTGTGCACTGCAAGCATGGCTGTTGACTGATGTCCTGAAAGCATTAACTCCTCTGATCAAGAACTCTGTGATTACATTAAAAACTGCAGTGAGGGAGCTGCTGGGGCAGTCACAGCTCTGCCTGCTTTGGGGCAGGAATTCACATCCCAGCAACCAGCAAAACAGAAGGCAGGGCAGGATCTGAGCACAAATTGTGGATAATCACAGAAAGGGCTGGATTGGAAGGGACCTCCAGAGCTCATCCAGTCCAAGCCCCTGCACTCAGCAGGGACATCCTCCACTAGAGCAGGTTGCTCACAGCCTTGCCCAGCCTCACCTTGAATATCTCCAGGGGTGAGGCCTCAAACACCTCCCTGGGCAACCTGCTGCAGTGTTCCAGCAGCCTCCTGCTGCACAACTTGCTCCTCGCAAAGAATCATAGCATCAAGCAGGCTGGAAGAGAGCTCCAAGCTCATCCAGTCCAACCTAGCACCCAGCTTTATCCAATCAACCAGACCATGGCACTAAGTGCCCCAGCCAGGCTTGGCTTCAACACCTCCACTACATCCCTGGGCAGCCCATTCCAATGCCAATCCCATCCCATCTCAGTCTGCTCTGCTCTCATTTCCCATTGTCCCTGGTGCTGTCCCTGCAAGCCTTTGGGAACAGTCCCTCTGCAGCCTGCCTGTAGCTCCTTCAGGTACTAAGGTCTCCCAGGAGCCTTCTCTTCTCCTGGCTGGACCACCCCAGCTCCCCCAGCCTGCCAAAGTCACACAAGCACACTAAGAACAGGCCTCTGGATAGTTCCTGCTTTTCAGTCATGCATTTAAAACACGAAGAGCAGGAGAAATTCTCAGCATCTGCTCCCTACTAAGATCCCAAATAACAACTCAGAGCTCTCACAGCTCCACACTGGTGACCTCCCTGGAGCATGCAGCAACACAACTACCTTATCCCAACCCTATAAAGGCTACAAATCGAGCCCCTCTCAAGCACCCTTTGACACAGCCTGCATCTTCCTCTCCTCCCAGGGACCATCCCTGCAGGACTGCCAAGAACCTCTCACAGGCATCCTGACTGAGCTTCTTGCCAGTCCTGCACTGCTGATCCTGCCCAGCTCTTCCAGCCCAACATCTGTGCCCAGCTGCAGCAGTGTTAGCTAAGAGCCCAAAGCCAGCTCCCCCGCTGCCATGCCTCCTTTGCTAGGGCAGGTTAGCAGTGCTCCACCAGGCCTTCAGTCACTCATCTACAGCAGGACACAGCAATTCTTTCACAGCCCCTGGGGAAGGCTCTGAGCTTGGCCTTGCTTTGCTGGGTGGCCTTTATTATTTTTAACACTGTTTTTGAGATGTATCTGTTTGAGCTAGCACCAAACAGAGCTATGAAAGAGCTGCCATGAGGTCCTGGTGGACAACAAGTGATCTGTGGGACAGCAATGTGCCCTGCTGGCCAAGAAGGCTAATGGGATCCTGGGGTGCATTAAGAAGAATGTGTCCAGCAGATCCAGGGAGGTTCTCCTCCCCCTCTGCTCTGCCCTGGTGAGACCCCACCTGGAATACTGCATCCAGCTCGGGGCTCCCCAGTTCAGGAGGGACAGGGATCTGCTGGAGAGAGTCCAAGAGAGGGATACAAGAATGCTGAAGGGACTGCAGCACTGCTGATGAGGAGAGGCTGAGAGCCCTGGGGGTGTTCAGCCTGCAGAGGAGAAGGCTGAGAGGGATCTGAGCAATGAGCTGAGGGCTGGGGGTCAGGAAGGAAGGGACAGAGACAGGGACAGCCTCTGCTCACCTCTGCCTTGGCAAGGGATGGAAACTGCAGCACAGGAAGTTCCACCTCAAGAGGAGGAAGAACTCCTTGACTGTAAGGGTCCAGAGCCTGGCACAGGCTGCCCAGAGAGGCTGTGGAGTCTCCTTCCCTGGAGCCTTTCCAGCCCTGTCTGGATGTGTTCCTGTGTGCCCTGAGCTGCATTCTCTGGCGCTGCTGTGGCAGGGCAGCTGGACTGGAAGCTCTGCAGAGGTCCCTTCCAAGCCCTGCCACCCTGCGCTGCTGTGCCTGGCTGAGTGCTGCCCCTGCTGCTCGTGGGGCGCTGCAGCAGCCGCAGGCTGAGGCTGCACCGCCGAAGCCCAGGGGGCAGCAGGCTGCTGCCGGTTACCTTTTTTCTCCATTCGTTTCATATCCATCAGCTTCTCCACGTTGTTGGGATCGTTCAGCCACAGCTGCATGCGCACAAAGGGTTCCCGTCCCTTCAGGCTCAGCTTGTGCCAGGGCTTGGGGCGAGCCAGCAGGTCTGAGACAGAGCCTTGTGTTAGCCCTAGGATTGTCTCCCCGAACAAACGCTGACCTAATGCGAGATGGAAAAGGGCATGAAGTCATTCAGCTGGGAGCTGAGGCTCTCTGCACAGACACAGCACACCCCTACCGGCCCGCCTGGCATGCAGTCCTGCTGCAGGGCTGCTCGGACACCCCCAGCAAAGAACCACTCACAAGCAACAAAGCTCTGCCCCTCTTCCCCCCACCCCCGCTACAGGTGTGAACGCTGAGGCTCAGCCACACAAACGGTTAGGGAAGTTGAGCATCTTCCTCATGAGGAGAGCCTGAGGGAGCTGGGGCTGTGCTGCCTGGAGGGGAGGAGACTCAGAGGTGCCCTCAGCAAGGCTTATCGAGATGTGCAGGTGAGTGCCAGGAGCTGCAGCCAGGCTCTGCTGGGGGATGCCAGTGCCAGCACAAGGGGCAGTGGTGGAAGCTGAGGCACAGGAGGTTCCATGTGAACCTGAGGAGGACTTTTTTCCCTGTGAGGGTGACAGAGCCCTGGCACAGGCTGCCCGGGGAGGCTGTGGAGTCTCCCTCTCTGGAGACATTCAAGAACTGTCTGGATGTGCTCCAGTGTGATCTGCTCTGGGTGATGCTGCTCTGGCAGGAGTCTGGACCAGATGAGCTCTGGAGGTGCCTTCCAGCCCCTGATATTCTATGGTTCTGTGATTCCTTAGTTCAATCCCATGGCCAAGGGGGCTGCTGGGCAGCTCTGGGGAGCACTGCAGAAGCATGCACTGAGGGAGACTGCAAATGAGCTGAACTGTCAGCCAAGCAGGCACTGAGAGCAGTGAGGCTGCACTGCTCTGCAGGAGGGCAGGGCAACAGCTTCCTCCCAACAGGACAAGCCAAACATTTCAAGCAGTCAATGAGCCAAAACCAATGCAACCTCCCTGCTCAGCAGTGGCATTTGAGTGTCCTCAAAGGCATGTGCCCATGAGTTCTGTGCTGTCCTGCCTCTGTCTTACCAACTACAGCTAATCCTATTTGACCATCCAACAGCCCCTGCACTACTGCTGGTTAAGAGCACCCAACTTTGGTTCTCCTCCAACGTGCAGGGTGGAAGCAGGTTGTGCTTTTCAGTGTACAATACTCTTCAATGAGTGTGGAAAAGGCTTGTGCAGCTCAAACCCAACCACACAGTTGCTCTGCTATCCCCTCTCACTTTGCTGCTCTTTCCAAACTTGGCTGCCTTGATAAGCAACAGCTTTTGTTGCCTGAAGTTGTCTGGGTTGTTGCTGGTGCTCTCTGATAGAAGCACAGCTCTCAGGTATCCCCAGGGTAACCCAAAGATGTTTCCATATCAACCAAGTTTAGGCCTCGGGGTCTTGAAGAATCATGGAATCAGAGAATCAGGCAGGCTGGAGGAGAGCTCCAAGCTCAGCCAGCCCAACCTAGCACCCAGCCCTGCCCAACCAACCAGACCATGGCACTCAGTGCCCCAGTCAGGCTTGGCTTCAACACCTCCAGCCACACAGACTCCACCACCTCCCTGGGCAGCCCATTCCAATGCCAATCACTCTCTCTGCCAGGAACTTCCTCCTCACAGCCAGCCTAGACCTGCCCTGGCACAGCTCCAGGCTGGGTCCCCTTCTTCTGTCACTGGCTGTCTGGCAGCAGAGCCCAACCCCACCTGGCTACAGCCTCCCTGCAGGCAGCTGCAGGCAGCAATGAGCTCTGCCCTGAGCCTCCTCTGCTGCAGGCTGCACCCCCCCAGCTCCCTCAGCCTCTCCTCACAGGGCTGTGCTCCAGGCCCCTCCCCAGCCTTGCTGCCCTTCTCCAAACACCTTCCAGCACCTCAGCATCTCTCTGCAATGGAGGAGCCCAGAACTGGACACAGCACTGCAGGGGTGGCCTGAGCAGTGCTGAGCACAGGGGCACAAGAACCTCCCTTGTCCTGCTGCCCACACTGCTCCTGAGCCAGCCCAGGATGCCATTGGCTCTGCTGCCCACCTGGGCACTGCTGCCTCCTCTGCAGCTCCTCTCTGCCAGCACCCCCAGCTCCCTCTCTGCCTGCCTGCTCTCAGCCACTCTGGCCCCAGCCTGTAGTGCTGCTTGGGGTTGTTGGGGCCAAAGTGTAGAACCCTGCCCTTGGCCTTGTTCAATCTCATCCCATTGGATGAGACCAATGGAAGTGACCTCTGAAGGTCATCTACTCCACCCCCCCTGCAGTGTCTGAGCCGTGGCTGCTGGATGCCCTCACTAACACACAGCAGAAGGCTTTTCCTTCAGCTCCTACCAGCCTTAGCCAGTGGCAACAAACAGGTCCCCGAAGGACAAGGCAGATGCATGGGGGCTTGTCCTACAGCTCTGCAGCAGAAGGTGTAGAACTCTGCAGCTCCACACATCTGCACTGGCAGAAGCATCTTCACAGCCTCACCTGACACAGAGCTGCCCTACAGACCCATCCCCTGTGCCTAAGCCCATGGACCTCCTCCTCCTCTGGACAGGCACTCCAAGACTTGTGCCCTGCTGATCTGCCTGTATGGGGAGGGGAGGGAATGTGGGACCAGGCAGAAGCTGCAGAACATCCCATTCAGATGCACGGGGCAGGTAGGCCTGCAAAGCCTTTGGAGGAAGCAGCTGGAAGGCAGAAGGGGGAAACAGGACTGAGGCTGCTAAAAAGCTCTGGAACTACCCCTGGAAAGGGCTCTTAGAGGCTGAAAGAAACCTAAATTGACAATGTACATCAGCTCCTGTCCAGTAAGAGACCTTCCACCATCCTCACCATCAGGAAAACCCAGAGAAAAGAAGTAAGTCAGGGCCAGATTGAGATCCAGGCTGCTGAGGAGTTCACCTACCCTCTGCTTGTCTCTGACATTTAAAAACATCTCTGAGGCCTCATCCTTTTGCCTCCTCCCAGCACCACCAGACAGCTACTGAGAAAAACCTTTCAGTTTGCCTTTGTGAACCACTGCCTGTTAATGCTCCCCCAGGGCTCTAAGCCCAGGCCCTGCCCAGGCTGCAATGCAAGGATGGGAGAGCTCCAAGAGCTGCTGTGCAGGCCCAGTGCAGCCACTGCCACTGCCCATGTGGCTGCACAGTGAGCTGGAGCTGGTGCCAGTCAAACCAACACACCGAGGCTCAGGTGGCCTCTTTCCACTCACAACAACTGATCCCAGCTCTTCTGTGGCCACCTGAAGAGGCACTAAGGTGAGCAACAAGTAGCCCAGCTCGGGTACTTGCAGGGCAGCTGAAGGGAATGAACCTCAAACTACAGCTTCCAACCTCAAAAATGCAAGTGTGGAAGGAGGGGAGAGCAAATTCTTTGGGTGCCAGGAACAAAGCTGGCAATTAAAGGATGCCAAAGGGCATGGCAGGGCAGGATAAAACACCTGGAAGAACTCCTGAGCTGAAGGGGAATGTGCCAGAGCTCCTGCTCAGGAGGTAGCAGCTGGATCACTCCACCACTGTGCTATTAATAACTGCACTATTTTTAAGCACAGGTTTCCTTTTCCTCTACCTCCTGCTCCTTCTCCTCGTGGCTCACCTCAACATTCTTTGTGCCTCTTCCCCCTCGTGGGTAACACTTCTGCTAAATGAAGCTGGCTTCATGCTTAGCTCTGGTCCTTGCTGCAGCCTCCCCACCCCTGCAATCCTTCAGGAGCTGCCTGCATCTGCTCTTCTCTCTAGGGGACACATTTCCTACCAGGAACCACTGACAAAACTCTGACATCTGGGACTGGGAATACCAGCAACCTCTCAGCACTGCTGCCAGCATCCTGTGCTAAGGTGGTGACTGCTGGAGGGATGCTCCTAGGCACGGGAGACCCACCCAGGCACTCCCTGAAGGGGTTGGCACAGCTGTGGGCTTTGCTGGAACAACTGAGCCACCACCAGCTGCCTAAGACAGGCTCCCAAGGCCCCGTGGCCTAAGACACCGAGGCAACCTGGTGCACCAGCACACAAAAGGAGACATTGAAACTGGTTCCACACCTAATGCAGAGTTTGGGGCACATTTCCTGGCTCTTCTGCTGCTTTTTAGGCTTGTCAGCCACACTGTAGGAAAACAGAAACCATGGGAAATAAACAAGACTAAGTAAAAAATGGCATCAAAGCAAAGGTCAGCAAAAAGAATGACTTTTCTCACACCTCTCTGGAGCACCAGAGCAGGTACAGCACCCAACAGCATTCTGCCCCCAAACTGGGGGCTGCCACAACAGCATTCTGCCCCTGAACTAGGGGCTGCCACCTGGGGCTTATCTCCACTGAACATGCCACCACCACCTGCCCACGCCACTGGGCACCAGCAAGGGACTCTGCTGGGTTGGGTGGAACAGTCTTATGCAGGGCATGGCCATGCTAAGGAACAGGTTCTCTTTTTTACCCCCAAATTATCTTAAAGGAGAACTTGCAACCTCCCCCAGCCCAGGAGTTCTCCCCTTCAAGCACCCAAACTAAGGCAAGACTCTGTTATTCTGCCTCCAGCTGATAAAAGGCTTCACAGGTTCAGAGAATGGGTTGGGTTGGAGGGGACCTTGAAGATCATCCAGTTCCAACCCTCCTGCCATGGGCAGGACACCTCTCACAGGAGTTTTTGGTGACACACTCACAACACTGAGATGCCAGGGATGGAATTCCCACCTGAGTATGTCACCAGTCTAAATGCCAGGGATGGAATTCATCCTGAGCATCTCACCAGTCTAAACTGACCTGTGTGTTTCCACCTGCAGTGCTACCCCTGCAGTGCCTCCTCCCAGCCCTCTGCTCTGACCCTCCAAAGGCAGGTGAGATGAATCCCTTGCTAAGGCCCAGAAGCAGGAGCAGGTGCCCCTGGGACAGCCCTTCCTGCCCTCCCACTAGAGACTGTTGATGACTCTGAAAGGTTTCCCAAGGCTTTGTGAGGGAAGCAAGAGGAAGCACAGGAGGAACTGGTGACTCAGAGGCACAGTGGCAGCACAAAGGTGGATTTCCCATACTCAGATCAGACTATTCCCTTTGCCTGTCCCAAACCTTCAGCCCTCTCAACATTACACTTTATCTGGCACCCCAAAACTCCTCTGGAAGCCAAAGCAGCCTCAGCTTTGCACATCTCTAGACCAAGTAACTGAATGCCCTTCCCCCCCCCCCCATTCACAGGCTCCTCTACACCTCAGCTGAGCCTCAACTCTCCCCTCCCAGCGTTACAGGTAGGCTCTGTGCTTGTGAAGCACATCATGCTGGACTCCTCTAATTCATCCCTGCCTGAAATGCTGGGGGGGGGGGGGAGCTGAGCATGGGGGCAGCAGCCTCTTCTCTGGGGACACCTGCCTGGCTTTGGGATTTTGGTACCCCTTGCCAGCCTGCTGGGGAGGTGGGCACAGGGCCTGGCTGGTGATCCAAGAGCAGAGCTGAAGAGCAGCAAGGGGCTGATGACATTTGAAGGTGAGGGTGAGTGACACTCTGAAAGGATTCTTCTCTACCAGTTGAAAAAGAAACAAACTTCTGTTTGAACAGCTCAAAGCTCAGGACAGAGTCAAACTGCTGCCAACACCTGAGGAAGCCCAGCTGAGGCTCAAGGCACGGCCACGGCCACGCCGCTCGGCTCAGGAGGAGAGAACACAGCCACTCACCCAGGTTGTTGTCCGTGAGCACCTCCTTGACCCTCTTGGTGATGCCATAGGTGTCCAGCTCAGGGGACATGGCCACCAGCTCCTGGATGCTGAGTGCAGAGTGGCCTGAGAGCGGCACGGGGGTGGTGGACTGGGAGTCGGAGGCGGGCGGCTCGCTGGGCTCCTGGGGCTTGCCCTCCTTGCTGGTGTCTATGGCGGGGCAGGGCTGCTGCACCAGCTCTGTCAGGCTCTTCACTGACTCACTGGAGCTCATGGGAGATTCAGGAGCAGGGCTGCAACTGGCAGAGGTCTTTGGAGTGCTTTCTGCAACGAAAAAAACCAGAGAAGAATGCCCCAGCTTGAGCATAAATGGGATGGTTTGAGCACAGGGTCTGCACCTTCCCTTCTCACTCATATTCCACCTGCCTCAGCCTCAGGATGCAAAATGCTACTTGTCAGGACTTGGGTTGCTAAAAAGCCTCTCTTTTAAACTCAGAGTGTTGGTCTGATTGTATCTGGAGTCATCTCTGCTTTCTTCTGCAGACAGGGTGCAAACAAAAACCAGGGGAAAACAAAGTCTGGAGGTCTGCCAGGAGTCTCCACGGGCAGCAGAGCTCACAGAAGTTTACTTTCCACCACATTTTTCTCTAAGGATGCTTTGAAATCTCCTTGTACAGGGCAGTTTAAGGCTCCTTCTGTGCCTCAGAAGAAGATCAGCCACTGTTCTGTACAGTCACTGAGGGGTTTGCCACAACTGATACCACTTTGTGTCTCCAGAGTTTTACTGATTCCATCACACCAGGGTTTTTTTCCACTTCTCTCTGCCCAGAAATGAGAAGATTAAAACACAGTTTGTGACTGGCTGGAAGGGACCCTCCAAGGGCATCTTGCCAACCCCCTCTGCAGGGACATCTCCAGCTAGAGCAGGCTGCCCAGGGCCACATCCACTCTGATCTTGAATGCCCACAGGGATGAGGCCTCCACCACATCCCTGGGCAACCTCTTCCAGTCTCTCCCCACCCTCAACGTGCAGAACTTCCTCCTGATGTCCAACCTAACTCTGCCCTGATCCAGTTCCAAACCATTGCCCTTGTCCTATCCCCACAGATCCTTGGGAACAGTCCCTCCCCAGCCTGCCTGCAGGTCCCCTTTGGACACTGAAACGCAGCTCTAAGTCTCCCTGAAGCCTTCTCTTCTCCAGGCTCAACAGCCCCAGTTCTCCCAGCCTGTCTTCCTAGCAGAGGTGCTGCAGTCCTCTGACCACCTTGGTGGCCTCTCCTGGACCTTTCATCAAAACCAGCCCCTCTAACAGAGCTGTCTCATCCTTGGCATGCCCCCGAGAGCAGGTCCCTCTGCCACCCCCGGGCAAGGGCTAGCAGCAAATGTCACTGCTTTTGGGAGTTTGTGATGGAGAATATTGCCAAGTGCCTACAGAACAGGCAGCCTGGGCTGGAGCACATCTCTGACACCACAGGAAACCCCACAGGGCTGAAATCACAGTATCACAGCATCACAGCATCACAGTGTCACCGAGGTTGGAAGAGACCTCACAGATAACCAAGTCCAACCCTTTAGCACAGAGCTCAAGGCCAGACCATGGCACCAAGTGCCACGTCCAGTCCTGCCTTGAACAGCTCCAGGGACGGCGACTCCACCACCTCCCCGGGCAGCCCATTCCAGTGTCCAATGACTCTCTCAGGGAAGAACTTTCTCCTCACCTCCAGCCTAAATCTCCCCTGGCACAGCCTGAGGCTGTGTCCTCTTGTTCTGGTGCTGGCCACCTGAGAGAAGAGAGCAACCTCCTCCTGGCCACAACCACCCCTCAGGTAGTTGCAGACAGCAATAAGGTCTCCCCTGAGCCTCCTCTTCTCCAGGCTAACCAATCCCAGCTCCCTCAGCCTCTCCTCGTAGGGCTGTGCTCAAGGCCTCTCCCCAGCCTCGTTGCCCTTCTCTGGACACGCTCAAGCATCTCAATGTCCCTCCTAAACTGGGGGGCCCAGAACTGAACACAGCACTCAAGGTGTGGTCTAACCAGTGCAGAGTACAGGGGCAGAATGACCTCCCTGCTCCTGCTGGCCACACCATTGCTGATGCAGGCCAGGATGCCACTGGCTCTCTTGGCCACCTGGGCACACTGCTGAAATGAAGCAGGGTGCACAGAGCAGACCCTCAGCGATTCACAGATTAGATTCTCAGCGATGTCCAAAGAGAGACTCTGTCAGTGTGAGGCTGCTGGAGGCCTGGAGCAGGCTGCCCAGAGAGGCTGTGGAATCTCCTCTGGAGACATTCAAACCCCACCTGAATGTGTTCCTGCTCTGCCAGGGGGGTTGGACTGGGTCCCTTCCAACCCCCACCACTCTGGTTCTGTGATTAACTGGGCTGTGAGTGGCAGAGAAGCTTCCACAGGGCTGCATCTCCCTGCCACACACCAACAAAGTTGCTCTCTCAAAGCAAGCACTTGGACTTTGCAGAGATGCACAAGAGGCAGGCAGAAAGCAAGGGGCAGATAAATCTTAAAGGCCATAAGGCTCCTACAAATCTCATTTCTTCTCTGGGCTCACCCCAGGTCAGCACACAACCAAATCTCCAGCCCAGCAAATGCTGTCTCTGTATCAGGAGCAGCAGAGGAGCTGCACTGTAAATCTGCCCTGACTCACCCATGCGAGGGACTGGTTTGGCAGCTCATCCATCTTGCTCACTGCACTCTGTCAGGGATGCCACCAGGCCCCTCCATGATAAACAGATTTCTTCTCAGGTCTGCCTCCTTTAACCCACAGCAAGGTCAAAATGGTGGCTGCCTGCTAATCAACTGCAGGGCCCTGGGGTGGCTTCCCCCCGGCCTGCCCCCCTGTGCCAGCTCACACAAACCCTGCCCCAGGACCTGCAGCAGCTGCAGGTTTCCTGCCACCATCTCCTCAGCCCTGCGCTGCCAGCCACAGGCACATGAGGAGCACAGGCCAAAACCTCAGCCCCCCTCAGCACCACACAGCACTGAGCAAAAGCTCTGGGCAAGGCTTCTTGCTCCCTCTCCTTCCCCTGCCCAACCTAAGGGTGTAAACAGCAGAGAGAACCATCACACAGCAGAGGGAATTCTGATCATCATCACTGCCATCATCACCATCACCATCACCATCTATCACCCAAGCACTCTGTGCTGCTTGTCTGTTCACTGCTTCATTCTGGCAAGGCAGAGCAGAGCTGCTTTGATTTCCACTTTGAAGGCCAAGCTGCTGCTGATCTACTCCAAAAGGTAGGCCTGCCTGGGTCTGACCTGGGGAGGCAGCACAGATGCCAGGCTGCTTTTCACACCCCCAACAAAAGGCAAGGGTGAGAGGCTTCACAGGACAGACAACTGCCAGGGCTGGAAGGGACCCCAAGGCTCAGCCAGTTCCAGCCCCCTGCTATAGGCAGGGACACCTCATACTAGAGCAGGTTGCCCACAGCCACATCTGGCCTGGCCTTAAAAACTTCCAGGCATGAGGCTTCCACCACCTCCCTGGGCAGCCTGTGCCAGTCTCTCGCCACCATCACGCTGAACAACTCCCTCCTAACCTCTAATCTAAATCTCCCTTCCTCTGCCTTGGATCCATTCCCCCCAGTCCTGTCACTGCCTGACACACTAAAAAGTCCTTCAGCAGCTTTCCTGTAGCCCCCTTCAGATACTGGAAGGCCACAAGAAGGTCTCCTCAGAGCCTTCTCCTCTCCAAGCTGAACAGCTCCAACTCTCTCAGCCTGTCCCCACAGCAGGGCAGCTCCAGCCCTCTGCTCATCCTCATGGTCCTGCTCTGGACACCTTCCAGCACCTTCCAGATGTTTCTTGTAATGGGGCTGCAGATCTGGACACAGTGCTCCAGGTGGGGTCTGAAGAGAGAGCAGTGTGCTACAAAGAACTCCAAAGAGCTTCCTCATTCCTTGGGAGCATCTGTGTCCCTCCTGGGAAAACACTCCAACACCTGGGGCAAAGATCCATCGCTTGGAGAAGTCAATTCAGTAATCAAACGATGCAAAATGGGGCAGAAAGGTCAAGAGGGGATTCTGCCCCTTGGCTCTGCTCTGCTGGGATCTCCTCTCCAATCCTGCCCCCAGTTCTGCTGCTCCCAGCAGAAGGACTCAGAGCTGCTGGAGTGAGTCCAGAGGAGGCCACGAAGACGATGCAGGGGCTGGAGACAGGCTGAGGGAGCTGGCGGTGTGCAGCTTGGAGAAGACTCCAGGGGAACCTCAGAGCTGCCTGCCAGTGCCTAAAGGGATCCTTCAGGAAGGCTGCAGAGGGATTTTTTCCTGAGGGTGTCTAGAGACAGGCCAAGGGGGAATGGTTTGAAGCTGAGGGAGAGCAGTGTTAGAGTGGAGCTGAGGAGGAAGTTCTTCAGTATGAGAGTGGTGAGACTCTGCAACAGGAGGAGATGCAACAGGAGATGCTCCCTCAGGTCCTTCCCAACCTGAGCCATTCTATGATCCTATGAAACAGCTTCTGGTAATCTACTTTAAAAATCCAGCAGACATTTAAAGGCTGAGTGACTGCTGCCAGAACAGAGGGGTGATGGAAGGCAACCACTGCCACAGTTTCCACTGTCCTCTGAGCAGAGGAGCATCTGACATGGCCCTCCAGACACAAGCACTGTCACATGCTGCAGCTGGATCCTCCTGCTGGAGCTCAGGACACCTCAGATGCACTTGCAGGTGACACCTGTGACAACCTCCCCAGAACATCAGAGATGTCTACAGGACATGACACCAGTCCCAGCCCCTGCACAGAGGGATCCAGATGACAGAGCAGTGTTGAGACACAGATCCCATTACAGAAATCCCAGAGGCAGCCTGCAGCTGCCTGCCAGCACCGCTGCAACTCCTTCTCCTGCACGTTTGGAGAGCTGCAGGTTTGGCTCAGCCCCTGCCCCAGCTCCTGCAGCACCAGGCTGGCTCTGCAGCAGCCAGAGGGAAGATGTGAAAGGGCAACAGTGGAAGCTGAGGCAGAGGAAGTTTCACATAAACATGAGGAGGAATTTTCCCCTGTGAGGGTGGCAGAGCCCTGGCACAGGCTGCCCAGGGGGGCTGTGGAGTCTCCCTCTCTGGAGATACTCAAACCTTGCCTGGATGTGTTCCTGTGTGAGCTGCTCTGGGTACTCCTGCTCTGTCAGGGGTTGGGCTGGCTGAGCTTTGGAGGTCCCTTCAGCCCCTGACATTCTGTGATTGTGTGAGCCAGCAGTGTGCCCAGGTGGCCAAGAAGGCCAATGGCATCCTGGGTGGCTCAGGAGCAGTGTGGCCAGCAGGAGCAGGGCAGTCCTTCTGCCCCTGTGCTCAGCACTGCTCAGGCCACCCCTGCAGTGCTGTGTCCAGTTCTGGGCTCCTCCACTGCAGAGAGCTGTTGAGGTGCTGGAAGGTGTTTGGAGAAGGGCAGCAAGGCTGGGGAGGGGCCTGGAGCACAGCCCTGTGAGGAGAGGCTGAGGGAGCTGGGGGTGTGCAGCCTGCAGCAGAGGAGGCTCAGGGCAGAGCTGATTGCTGCCTGCAGCTGCCTGCAGGGAGGCTGTAGCCAGGTGGGGTTGGGCTCTGCTGCCAGGCAGCCAGGGACAGAAGAAGGGAACACAGCCTGGAGCTGTGCCAGGGCAGGTCTAGGCTGGATGTTAAAGAAGAAGTTCTTCACAACGTTGGCATTGGAATGGGCTGCCCAGGGAGGTGGTGGAGTGCCCATCCCTGGAGGTGTTTAAGAGGAGGCTGCATGAAGCACTCAGTGCCAGGGGTTAGTTAATGAGGAGGTGTTGGGTGCTAGGTTGGACTCGGTGCTCCTAGAGGTCTTTTCCAACCTGCTTAGTTCCGTGACTCTGTGCTCTGAGCTCACAAGCTTCACAGAGCAGCTCAGAGCTGCACTCTGAGCACCCCTCTGCAGCCCAGCGAGTGGCGAGGAGCAGCAGCTGCCCAGCCTCTGCTGCCAGCCCCAGCTCGGCCAGGGAGCCGCGGAAAGGGCTCCCAGGGCGTGAGGCGCTGGACGTGGGGCAGCTGAGGAAGAGCATGTGAGGCACAGGAGGTACTCAGGGGCCTCTGAGGGGATTATGACAAACACTCTACCCTAAAGACAGCGAGCAGAGAACAGCTGCCTGGACTGGTGGGGCAGAGTGGGTTGAGAGGCAGCTCCGCTGTAACTTCCAGAGCCAAATCTCCGAGGCTGAGCTGCTCTGCTATTTAAATTCCAATCCGCAGCCCTCTCTCTGCAGCAGTAATAACCTAAATTCCATTTAGTGTTCATTTGAGCAGTCAGGATAAAGTCATTTCTTATTATCTCCCCACTGTGTAAAAAACAGCTTGAAGGGAGGCAGTCAGGAAGCATTTTCAGCAGCAAGCCCTTATTGCGAGTGACACTTTTACTGGCGGCGTGGCAGCGGGCGCAGCGCGCCGCGGGAGGGACAGGCTGCTAACCCAACCTGACAGGGGGCTCCGTGACATTCCCACGAGGACCCGGGCACCACTCCCCTGCCGCTCCTGCACCGCTGCTCCTCCTGGCCAGAGCTCAGGCTGCAGGTCCGTGCCCAGCTCCTGGCCGAGGAGAGGGCAGCGCGGCCGCAGCCTGAGCATGGCACAGCCGGCGGGCAGCCCAGCCCCTGTGTCCTGCCTGCTCCCTTGGCAGCCAGGAAGGGAATGAGGGAGATGCAGGCAGGAGACTTCTCAGCAGCCTCCTGAAAGAGCATTTGCCACTGCAGGGCCTGCGTTCAGCTCCCCGTGCAGATGAGCTAAGGGGCGGCAGCAGGGCTGGCAGGCTGCGGAGTGCCTGGGATCCAGCGGCGCACACTCGGCGCTGGGAACAAGCTCTCCACCCTAGCAGCAGGTTCTGCACCATGGAGGGGCTGGGACAGTGGAACAGATTGCCTAGGAGGTAGTTGGGGCCCCCTCCTTGGAGACGTTCAAGGTGAGGCTCAACTTGGTCTAGTTGAGGATGTCCTTGCTGACTGCAGAGGGGGGTGGGCTGGGTGACCTCTGGAGGTCCCTTCCAACCCAAGCCACTCTGTGACTCTATGATACTGGGATTGGAGCAGTTCCTGCTTTCCTCTGCTTTGCTCAGGCCATCCAGTTTGGAGACCAAAAGCTGGGACATGTCCTGAGAATCAGCACTGACTGACTGTCCACTGAGCAGGGGCAGCATGCTCAGGACAACTCTGTTGCCCTGATTCTCAGGGCCTGAACATTTCAGGAGAGACTTTTTTTCCCTACAACCCTCTTGACTTGGCCAGGTTGGATGGTTGGATGGATGGGCTAAGGCCAATGGGATGAAGTTCAAAAAGGCCAAGTGCCAGGTCTTGTGTTTGGGTCACAACAACCCCATGAATGCTCCAGGCTAGGGGCAGCAGCTGGAAAGCTGCCCAGAAAAGCAAGACCTGGGAGTGTGGCTTGACAACAGCTGAAGATGAGCCAGGGTGTGCCCAGGTGGCCAAGCAGGGCACCAGCAGCCTGGCCTGGATCAGCAGGACCAGGACACTCATTGTCCTCCTGTGCTGGGCACTGGTCAGGCCACACCTGGAATCTTGAGTTCAAAGGAGACTGAGGTCCAGAGAAGGGCAAGGGCTGGGGAAGGGTCTGGAGAACAGGGCTGGGGAGGTGCAGCTGAGGGAGCTGGGGATGTGCAGCCTGGAGGAGGCTGAGAGGAGACCTTCTGGGTCTCTGCAAGTCCCTGAAAAGAGGCTGGAGCCAGGTAGGGGCTGGTCTCTTCTCCAAGGAACAAGCAACAGTTAAAGAGAAAATGGCCTCATGTTGCACCAGGGGAGGTTTAGGTTGGACAAGTTCTCCCCCAGGCTGCCCAGGGCAGTGGTGCAGTCCCCATCCTTGGAGGGGTTTCAAAGCCATGGAGATGTGGTGCTGATGGCCATGGTTGAGTGGTGCCCTGGCAGTGCTGGGTTCACTGCTGGACTTGAAGATCTTAGAGGTCTCTTCCAGTCAGAACCACTCTGATGCTCTCTAATTCTACCTTTAGCAATGGCTGCCTTGGAGGCCCCTCCAAAGCACCACCTCCTCACCACCAGCAGTGCACTGCAAGCCTCAACTACATGACAGATGTGCCCAGCCCTGGGGGAGCAGCCCTGAACACATCTCTCTTCTGACTGAGAGGACACCACCTGTGAAATCTGGATGCTTCCACAGAGGGAGAGGCCTTGGAGGAGTTCTGGTGGCCCAAAAGCAGTGTGGCCAGCAGATGCAGAGCTGACTCAGCCACTTCGCTCTGGCAGACCTCACATGGAGCATTGTGTCCAGCTCTGGAGTCCTCAATACTTGAAGGACATGGACCTGATGGAGCAGGCCCAGAGAAGGGCCAGGAAGATGACCAGAGGCTGGAGCACCTCTACTGTGGGGACAGGCTGAGGGTGCTGGGGTTGCTCAGCCTGGAGAAGAGAAGGCTCCAGGCAGACCTAATGGCAGCCTCCTTGTACCTGAAGGGGATACAAGAAGGGACTGCTCCCAAAGGCCTGCAGGGGCAGGACCAGGGGCAATGGTTTGAATGAGAGCAGAGCAGGTTGAGATTGGATGTGAGGAACAAGTTCTGCAGCAAGAGGCTGCTGGAACACTGCAGGGAGGTGGTTGAGGCCTGGAGATACTTAAGGTGAAGCTGGACAGGGCTGTGAGTAACCTGCTCTAGTGGAGGATGTCCCTGCTGAGTGCAGGGACTGAAAGAGCTCTGGAGGTCCCTTCCAACCCAACCCATTCCATGATTCCACTGAAGTGAGAGAAGGAGCAGATCACTGTGGCTCCTCCCTGCAGCTGCAACCTGCCCCAGCTCCATGCAGGGAGCTCCCTCCCCCCCAGCCTGCACCCACCACAGCCCCCAGCTGCAGACCCCTTCACCCGTGGTTGCTCCCATCCTAAGTCTGCACTGTGTGTTTGTTCTGCAGATATTGGACCTTTGGGGATGATCTCTGGAGGTCCCTTCCAACCCCTGCCACCTGTGACTCTCTTGTTCCAGGACTGCAAGGCAGCACTGCAGCTTTAGGCTGCATTTTCAATCATTCTGTTAGCATTAAACCCACAGATTTTCAGCCATTCCAGAAACCAGGAAGGAGCTGGAGAAATCCAAGTTCAGAAAGGAGAAAGTAAGCTGGGCACTGGTGATAGACTCCTGAGGAAAGATCTACAGCTGGACAGCCAAAAGCACTTGGGGAAGTTGGGCAACTCATTCTCCTTCCAATGAATGTGCAGCCACAGAGGCCTCAGTCCTGAAATCTCACTGCAGAGCCCAAACCTCTGCTGAGGCTCTGACTTCTCCCAGCCAAGATCCCATCCCTGCTGTGCCCAAACCTCTGCTGAGGCTCTGACTTCTCCCAGCCAAGATCCCATCCCTGCTGTGCCCAAACCTCTGCTGAGGCTCTGACTTCTCCCAGCCAACATCCCATCCCTGCTGTGCCCAAACCTCTGCTGAGGCTCTGACTTCTCCCAGCCAACATCCCATCCCTGCTGTGCCCAAACCTCTGCTGAGGCTCTGACTTCTCCCAGCCAACATCCCATCCCTGCTGTGCCCAAACCTCTGCTGAGGCTCTGACTTCTCCTTGGCAGCAACATCAATTTAAGGCTTTCCTGGCTGCAACCTTTTCCTCCTTGGGACCTGCTGTGCCAGGTGCCTGAAGGAACTGAACCTGAGACCATCTGCCACACAGAACGGGTGGCAGGGGTTAAGAGCAGGATCTGGATGCCTTGCCTGACCTCCTTGCAGGCCAAGGCACTAGGGAAGGATGAGCTTTGTGGCAGCCTCTAGACACAGCACAAGCAGGAAAGTCCTAATGCAGCATTGTGAGTTAGCTGCTGCTTGTGGAATGACAATGCCAAAACATCCTGTGCCCAACCCAGCTGGCACCAAGCAGAGGCCTGTCTAGCTGCTCAGTCTGGCTGGCAGGCAGCAAGGGAGCAGGGCAGGAGATTGCCCTCACCTCACAAGCATTCAGTGGGTCAGATTTTCCTCCCTGTGCTCACATGGAGTACATCAGTGTCACCACTCAGATCTCACAGCTCTTTCTCTGCCTGATGTAGAGGGCATGGACATGCTGGCAGCCCCTCACACACGGGCCTGGAGCCCACTCCTGGTGTCAGCAATGTCCTCTTCTCTCCAAGAGCTCCACTGAGGCAAAACCCCTCAGGAGCTGCAAAGTTCTGTTCTGCACAGTCTGTGCCCCACTGAAGGGCTAACAGGCACTAAGTGGAACCCAGAAGGTTCCAAATGAAGAGCAGGAGCAAGTTGTTTGTTGTGAGGGTGCTGGAGGCCTGGAGCAGGCTGCCCAGAGAGGCTGTGGAGTGTCCTTGTGTAGAGAGCTTCCACCCCCCCTGGCACTGTGCTGCTGGGCAAGCTGCTGTGGGTGCCCTGCTTGAGCAGGGGTTGGACTGGATGATCTCCAGAGGTCCCTTCCAAGCCCACCCTGCTGGGGTTGTGTGAGCTGGAGTTAACCAGTTCAAATGAGCAGCTGCACCCAGAGCCACCAAGCACTGACACAGCCACAGCACCTGACACAACTCTCAAAGCAGCAGCATGAGGAGATGCTTCCCTGCAGGGAAGCAGGAGGTCTCCACACAGCCATGATTCCAGGCACTGTTTTACAGCAAATGCAAGGTGGTGGAGAAAGAACCTGGGATTTTTCTTCATCTGGCTAGAAGCACACTCAGAAACATGTAAGGGCTTGCACCAAGTGGCCTTCAGAGGCCCCTTCCACCCCAAGACATTTCAGTATCTGAAGGGAGTAAGGCTGGACAGGGACTGTTTAGAAGGGCTTGGAGTGACAGTAAGAGGGGTGATGGTGTGAAGGTGGAGCAGGGCAGATTTAGGGTGGACACCAGAAGGAAGTTCTGCACAGTGTGGGTGGTGAGACACTGGCACAGGTTGCCCTTGGATGTGGTGGGGGCCCCATCCGTGGAGATTTTCAAGATCAGATTTGGTGTGGCCCTGCTCTAGTTGGAGGTGTCCCTGCTGCCTGCAGGGGGGCTGGACAGGATGACCTGGGACAGTCCCTTCCAACCCAATGCAACCTCTGATCTGTGAAGCAGGAGAGCAATGCTCAGGGCAGATCAACAGCCTCAAATCCTTTCCCAGTCTCACTGGACAGCAGAGGATGTCTATGGAAGAGATCAACCACCCACTCAGGCAGCACCTATGGAGAACCTCCTCAAATGCCTCCCTCCCCATGCCCAGCTCTTGGAGCCTCCATGTCGAGGAGTGCTGCTTGCTCAGGTTTTGTTTTGGCACAGCCCTTTTAAACAATTAAACAGCTTCCCCTGCACAGAAATCAGATCTTCAATTAGGTGATTAATGGTCAGATCAGAGCTGCTCTCAAAGCCACTGCTCTGCTCTGCTAAGCTGTATTTAACATCCTGCTTTCCCCCTGTTTCCATAACTTAGTCAGGCACCAACATTTAGAAAGGACTGATGGAAAATGTTTTCAATAAGCTGCCTATTAAAGCAGCTTCTGTGCAGGAGCTTTATTAGGGCTTCTCTGAATATTAAAACAAATATGCCATGGAAGCAATCAATCAAGGTGCCAGAGCCCCACGCAGCTGCATGCTTGGTACCATCAGAATAAACACAGGCAGGAAATCTTTTGGGAAGTGGAGTCAGAAATCCCTTCCTGGCACCAGGATCAGGGGGCTTGGAGGTTCTGCAGCAGCTGGTGGGGCTTTTGTTGACTTGCTGGGTCCTGGTTAGAGACTGACTCGAATGTGTTGCTGTCCTCCTCTGCTGCAAGCCTGAGTGCAAAGGTATTTCAACATCCTCCTTCAACACTTCAGCCACTCACAGGACCCCAGAACCCCAGCATGCTGTGGCTGGCAGGGATCTCTGGAGATCATCTCCCATCTCTAGTGGGAGAAATCCCTGCCTGTGGCAGGGCGTTGGAATTAGATGATCTTTGAGGTCCCTTCCAACCTAACCCATTCTATGATCATCCCATCCAACCCCTCTGCTAAGGCAAACCACAGCAGAGGTTGTCCTGGATCACAGTGGCCACGTGGGTTTGGAACCTCTCCAGGGAAGGAGACTCCATTCCAGAAGAGAGAATGAAGCACATCATGTCACAGTGTGCTGCACTGAAGCCCAGCCCCTGCACTGAGCACTGTGGACATTGATTTGCTATGGGCAAGATCTGCAGGGGATGGCCCCAAGGGTAACAGCTGCCAGCCCTTGCCAGCAGAGTCCCTACCCAGCATGAGGTCTTGAGCCTGCTCTAGCAGGAGGTGCCCCTGCCCATGGCAGGGTGTTGGAACTGGATGAGCTTTAAGGTTCCTTCCAACCCAAACCAGAGGAGGCTGAGGAGAGACCTCATTGATCTCTTCAGATCCCTGAAGGGAGGCTGGAGTGAGGGGGGAGCAGACTCTGCTCCTTGGTGTTGAGCAACAGGACCAGAGGAAATAGCATCATAGAATGAGATGGGTTGGAAGGGACCTCAAAGCTCAGCCAATTCCAACCCCCTGCCATAGGCAGGGACACCTCCTGCTAGAACAGGTCACTCAGGGCCTCATTCAACCTGGTCCTGAACACCTCCAGGGAGGTTGTGGAACACAGAATCACCCAATGTGATCAAAGATTCTGTGCTCCACAACCTCCCTGGGCAACCTGTGCCAGACTCTCACCACCCCCAACCTGTGCCAGTCTCTCACCACCCTCACTGCAAACAACTTCTTCCTAACATCCACTTTCAATCTCCTCTCTGCCAGTTCAAACCCATTCCTCCTCCTCCTGGCATGGCAAGACCTTGTCAATAGTTCCTAAATAGTGAAGAGGTTCCAAGCTGCACCAGGAGAGGCTCAGGCTGGATGCTAGGAAATGTTTCTTCACTGGAAGGGCTCTCAACCATTGGCACAGGCTGCGCCAGGGCAGTGCTGGAGTCATCATCCCTGGGGGTGTTCAAGCTCGGTGTGTGGACATGGTGCTTAGAGACATGGTTTAGTGCTGCCCCTTCAGTGCTGGGTCTAGGGTTGGCCTGGCTGATCTCTGAGCTCTCTAACCAGATCTACTCTGTGATGCCATGAACCAGTGAATAAAGCAGGGTGATGAAGCTGGGGAGGGGCCTGGAGCACAGCCCTGTGAGGAGAGGCTGAGGGAGCTGGGGGGGTGCAGCCTGCAGAAGAGGAGGCTCAGGGCAGAGCTGATTGCTGCCTGCAGCTGCCTGCAGGGAGGCTGTAGCCAGGTGGGGTTGGGCTCTGCTGCCAGGCATCCAGGGACAGAAGAAGGGGACACAGCCTGAAGCTGTGCCAGGGTAGGTCTAGGCTGGAGGTTGTTAGGAAGTTGTTGTCAGAGAGAGTGATTGGCATTGGAATGGGCTGCCCAGGGAGGTGGTGGAGTGGCTGTGGCTGGAGGTGCTGCAGCCAAGCCTGGCTGGGGCACTTAGTGCCATGGTCTGGGTGATTGGATAGTGCTGGACTGGATGATCTTGGCTGGATAAGGTTGGACTGGATGGATAGGTTGGATTGGGTGGACTGGATGACCTTGGTTGGATAAGTTGGACTGGATGGATAGGTTGGATTGGTTGGACTGGATGACCTTGGTTGGATAAGTTGGACTGGATGGATAGGTTGGACTGGATCAACTTGGTTGGATAAGATGGACTGGATGGATAGGTTGGATTGGTTGGACTGGATGACCTTGGTTGGATAAATTGGACTGGATGGATAGGTTGGACTGGTTGGACTGGATGAACTTGGTTGGATAAATTGGACTGGATGGATAGCTTGGATAGGTTGAACTGGATGAATAGGTTGGATTGGTTGGACTGGATGACCTTGGTTGGATAAGATGGACTGGATAGATAGGTTGGACTGGATGAACTTGGTTGGATAAGATGGACTGGATGGATAGGTTGGATTGGATGATCTTGGTTGGATAAGTTTGACTGAATGGCTAGGTTGGACTGGATGATCCTGGTTGGATAAGTTGGACTGGATGGCTAGGTTGGATTGGATGATCTTGGTTGGATAGGTTGGACTGAATGGATACGTTGGATAGGTTGGACTGGATGGATAGGTTGGATAGGTTGGATAGGTTGGACTGGATGGTCTTGGTTGGACAGGTTGGACTGGATAAATAGATTGGATAGGTTTGGACTGGATGATCTTGGAGGTCTCTTCCAACCTGGCTGATGCTGTGACCCTATGACAGCAGGCAGAGCAGAGTGACCCTGCCCACAGCTACCCCGAAGGGAGGGTTCTGTGCCTGAAGCGCCGAAAGACGCCGGCAGGGCCGTGGCACGCAGCGATGCTCTAAAAGCTATTAAGGTACATTATTTTACACATCCTCATAATCTCTCCATCCTGCTTTCCTTAATTTGTGATAAAATTGTTGAGAAAGGGTACTTAATGTAGGACAGTCAGTAAAAGTAATTTATCATCTTCCCGCTTCGGTGCTCACGTTATCAGCCAACTCATTTTCTGCATTCATCATGCAATCAGCCTATTATTTGCATATTAATCAGGCAGTGGACCATGAAAGAGCTGCATCCCAGCCAAATGCTGCACTATCTCAGGAGGAACACTCAGTAATTATCATACATCAGTGTTATGATGTGGTAATTGATTATAACATCTTTCTGTTGCCCCTGGGGAGTCCCACTGTTAACCCAGCTTCAGGCTCTCCGTGCAGATCCTTCTTTGGAAATGAGACAAACCACTGCTGGCCTTTTATTAGTTTCCTTTTTCCACCCCCTGCTTTTACAATAGGCAGCTCCTGAGCAATTCCAAGTTACTTTCCCTTTTTTTGGGGGGGAGGGGGGAGTTTAAAATGAAAACCTTCATTAGAGAGAAAAAAAAAACCCCAACCCCAAATCCGCCTGCTTCAGGTAAGGAAAAAAGAAAACTCACAACCCCAAATTCAAAATCAACACCACCCCCTCCTAAACACAACAACTGGGCTGGGTTTTGTTTGTCCTCCTCTCTCTTTCAAGGTCTGGTGGCTTTTTAGGTGCTGGTATCTCTTCCATAATGACCTTCCCCCCGGAGTGGTGCAACTTCAGTAGGCAGTAATTGCAAAGTTCGCAGGAAGGCAGTGGAGCTGCTTTATTTAGGTGCCAAATGAGAGGCTAATTTTGGTCCTCTGGTAAAGGACAAATGAAACATCTGCCAGTTCAAACTGGCACTATTTTTAGGAGCCACGTTCCAGAGGGGTAAATGAGAGAAACAAAGACAAAAGGCAGCCGCAGCAGCGCGGCAGCTCCGAGCGTCTCACACCTGCGTCAGAGAGCAGCAGGAGCTGCCCTCCCTGCGCCCATCACAGCCCTTCAGCAAGCACCCAGCAAAGGGGAATGCCTCAGGAGAGACCATCTGAAGCCATGCTTTGGCTGGGCTACTGGTGAGGAGAGCTGGTGAGAACACCTCGCAAGGACAACCTCTCCAAAGGTGCTGACCAACCTGGGGGAGGCTCACAGGAGACCCTGAGCACTGACAGCAACCTGAGGACATTCTGCACAGCTCAAGTGCTGCCATCACAGAGCATCCCAGAATCCCAGCAGGGTGGGGTTGGAAGGGGCCTCTGGGGATCATCCAGCCCAAGCCCACTCCTAAAGCAGGGCACCCACAGCAGCTTGCCCAGCAGCACAGTGCCAGGGGGGTTGGAAGCTCTCCACACAAGGACACTCCACAGCCTCTCTGGGCAGCCTGCTCCAGGCCTCCAGCACCCTCACAGCAAACAACTTGCTCCTGCTCTGCACAGCCAACCTCCTGCCTGACACTTTGTGCCCCTTGCTGCCCCTTGGCCTGTCCCTGGACACCACTGACATGAGTCTGGCCCCAGGCTCTTGCTCCCCACAGCTCCTTTAGCTCTTGCTGAGCATTGCTCAGCTGCCCTCTGGGGCTGCTCTTCTGCAGGCTCTCAGCCCCAGGGCTCTCAGCCTCTGCTCCTCACAGAGCTGCTCCAGGCCCCTCAGCAGCTCTGCAGCCTCCCCTGGACTCTCTCCAGCACTTCCCTGGCTCTCTTGAGTGGGGAGCCCAGAGCTGGACCCAGCACTGCAGTTGTGGCCTTCCTGGAGCAGAGTAGAGTTGAGCAGAACCTTCCTTAACCTGCTGCCCACTCTCCATGGCCCTCAGGACACCATTTGCCCTCTTGCCCCCAGGGCACATTGCTGCCTTGTCTTTCAGCACTTCCATCTCCTTCTCCTTAGAGCTGCTTTCCAAACAGTGCCTGAATTGCTCTGGGGAACAACCTCTGCTCTGAACCCCAGCACAGGGCACTGCAGATCCAGCCCAAGCAGGAGTATCTAAGCAGTATCTGCTAGCTGCCATCAGGCAGACCTTTGATGAGTGCAGACATGGGACATGTACCATCAGGCCTCTTCTACATTTCTTGTCATGTTTTCTCCTTTCATTAGGCTTTTTACTTGGCTGCTTTCCTGTCTTCACTTCTATTTAAACTTGATCTCAAATCCACTTTGCTTTGTCTCCACTGCAAGTTGTGCTCCTCATCAGATTTACACTAACCAGGGGGGTCCTTCGTTTGCTGATGCTGTGAGTGGCTGCTGGCCAATTTCAAAGCCTCCAGTTCCCATCAAATTAGGGGAGAAGAACTCAGCAGTTCCTCCTGCACCCCAGTGCCCAGGGCAGGCTGGAAGGGAACTCAGCAGATAATCACTTTCTGGTAGTTTTCTGCTTTTTCTCCTGGGGAATGGCTCCTCTCCAGTAGCACCTAACTGCACCCAGAGCAGGCTGGCATTGCTGGAGCCCACCAGGCTGTTGTGTCCCTACTTCACAGCTCCCTGCAGCAGCAGGCAGCTGCCTGGCAGCTCTGGCCCCAGCACAGGCTGGGAATACCAAGTGGTGCCTTCCCCTTCTGCAGCCCAGCAGCTGCTCCCTGAACTGAAAGCAAAGTGACTCTCACCCAGCCCAGCAGCCTCTGGTACTTGGCCCAGCAGTTAGGCTGTCCCCTGGGGATGGGTGAGGGCATGAAGGCCACCTCCACCCCACCACTGGCAGCCACATGGCCTGAACCTACAGCCCCTTCCTTTTCCTGCAAGCAATCAGAAGACCCAACTTGAGCTTCTGCCAGCTGCCAGAGCCTCCTCATACCAAGGGAGGAGTACCTGCTCCTCCAGAGAGCAGCCTTCCTGACCTCTTCTGCAGCTGCCAGCCTGTGGGGAACAGATCCCAGCCACCACCCAGGGCCCTGACCCCCCTGGAGCCGCAGCCTCCCCACGCCGCAGCAGGGCTGCCATGGCCCCGCTCCCCTCCCAGATATTTCTGCCCCTGCCTCCCAGCCCTTCAGCTCAGCTCTCTGCACACAGCTCCTCTCAGCTCCCCAGCTGCCAGAAGCTCCCTGTGGCTGGCAGCAGGGAGGGGAGGTGATGGGGTGCCACCCCCCAAAGGAGGCTGCTCCTTGCTGGATGCTCAAGTGGAGGAGGAAGAAAATGTTGGTAATTAATGAAGTAACAAGAACTGCACAGTGGAATTCAGAGCTCCACCACCCGGTGGCCACAGCTTCCAGCAAGGCCTGAGGAGACTACAAGGAAGCTGCATGCTCAGATGCTCGGGTTGGAGAGGGAGCAGCAACTCACTGCACGACTTCTAGCAACTGCTACGGTAACTGCAAAGGGCTGCAGAGCTGCTGAGGGGCCTGGAGCAGCTCTGGGAGGAGCAGAGGCTGAGAGCCCTGGGGCTGAGAGCCTGCAGAAGAGCAGCCCCAGAGGGCAGCTGAGCAATGCTCAGCAAGAGCTGAAGGAGCTGTGGGGGACAAGAGCCTGGGACCAGACTCATGTCAGTGGTGTCCAGGGACAGGAGAAGAGGCACAAAGTGTCAGGCAGGAGGTTGGCTGTGCAGAGGAGGAGCAAGTTGTTTGCTGTGAGGGTGCTGGAGGCCTGGAGCAGGCTGCCCAGAGAGGCTGTGGAGTGTCCTTGTGTGGAGAGCTTCCAACCCCCCTGGCACTGTGCTGCTGGGCAAGCTGCTGTGGGTGCCCTGCTGTAGGAGTGGGGCTGGGCTGGATGCTCTCCAGAGGTCCCTTCCAAGCCCATTGTGCTGGGATGCTGGGGATGAGTGCTCCTGCAAAGTAGCTGAGCAGTGCAGCAGCAGCCATGGCTGCTCAGGGGAAGTTTCCACACAGCTGCAGTAATTAATTGCTTAATGCTCACTGCTGCAGGTGAAGATTTAGGGAATGAGGCATTCGTGTGCCTGCCTAAATCCTGCTGCAGAGCTGCTCAGGAGCACCCAGCTTGGACATCTCCCACCCAAACTAACTGCAGCAATAAACCAGCTGCAACTTGAGTGAGCAACTTCTCCAACGGGAATCCAGCAGCAGCCTTCAGAGGGGACTCAGTCTGTCTCCTGAATCCAGCCTGGGTCTCCTCCTTTCTCTGTCAGTGTGAGAAGTGTCTTGTGCTCTGTCACTGTAATCCAGCTGTGATGAAAACTGCCTGGCAAAGAGCCCTCCCTCCCTGCTGCTGTGTTTCGCTTTTACACCACTACAGCTCTGACCATGGGGAGGATGGAGTCAGCTCCTGCAAGTCCAGTCACTGCCTGGCTCAGGGCACAGAGAAGAATCCAACCAGGACAGGAATTTCTTGCCAAACCCCCACTGTTTGTGAAGAGCTGCTGATGGACAAAGGACTGCAGCCACACAGGGCAGCCTGGGGAAGACAGATCTGAGCAAGAGGCAGAAAGGAGCAGATGAGAATGGACCTGAACACTGACTGCACGCTGCATTCCCAGTAAGATGCCCTGACAGCACTTCCCCAAGCTTTACTGATACCAGCAAGGCTGCCAGGAAGGTTTTCATGGTCCAAACATCAGGGAAATGGCACAGAATATGACCACACATGTTATGGACAGACTACAACAGCTGCCCCTGTGAGGGGACAACTGATACCCTGTGGTCTGAAATCAAGACAGCCACAGCCAACTGCTTCAGAGCCACAGCCTCAGACCACCCAGGAAGAATGTGGAGGCCTCACTGACACACAGCAGTGCTCCAAGGGCAGCACCAAGACAGCTCCTTGCCTGCCTCAGCCCTTCAGCTCCAAACTTGAACCTAGCACAAAAGGAGCCAACCTGCTTGGCCTGATGCAGGGACTCAGACTGTGGCCATCCAACAGGAACTTCAGTGCAAGGAACTCCTCAGGCCAGCTGCTCAGCTGCTGACAGCACCTCCCTTCTGCTCCCTTCTCTGCCATCGTAGGGACTGCATTCCTCACAGACCTTACCTGCCAGACTAAGCCAGGATGCCAGCAAATGCCTGTGAGCCAGTCTCTCTCTTGACTCAACCACACAAACCACCTCAAATTTGGGAAGAGCTGCCAGCATTCCTGCACTGGGAGCTCATGGCACCTCCAGCACTCAGCAACTCCTAATCCCAGCTGTGCTCTGCAGCTCCAGCATGGACTGCTCTGCCCTTCCAAAACCGAACAGAGCAGTCTCAGAATCACACAACTGTTTGGGTTGGAAAAGGTCTCTGAGCTCACCCAGTCCAACAGCAACCCAGCACCACCACGGCCACTAAACCTTGACCCCAAGTGCCATGGCCACAGCTGTCTGGAACACCTCCGGGCATGGGCACTCCACCACCTCCCTGGGCAGCCTGTGCCAGTCCCTGACCACTCTTGCAGCAAAGAAATCTGTCCTCATCTCCAACTAACCCTGCCCTGGCACAATTTCATGCCATTGCCTCTCCTTCTATCACCTGATCCCAGCAAGAGCCCAACACCCACCTCACTGCAACCTCCTTCCAGGTTGAAAGGAAAGAAACAATTCTGAATCATGGAGAAATGGGGGCAAGAGCTTCTCCATGGGACAAGTTCCCCATGGCACAGCAATGTGCCCTGGGGCCAAAAAGGCCAATGGGATCCTGGGGTGTATTAAGCAGAGTGTGTCCAGCAGATCAAGAGGGGTTCTCCTCTCCCTCTCTACTCTGCCCTGGGGAGACCTCATCTTGAGTACTGTCTTCAGTTCTGGGCTCCCCAGTTGCAGAGGGACAGGAACTGCTGGAGAGGGTCCACCAGAGGGCTGTGAGGATGATGAGGGCACTGGAGCACTGCCTGAGGAGGAGAGGCTGAGGGCCCTGGGGCTGCTGAGTCTGGAGAAGAGAAGCCTGAGAGGGGATTGAATCAATGTCTGTAACTCTCTGAGGGCTGGGGGTCGGGGGTGGGGGGACAGGCTCTGCTCACTGCTCCCTGAGATAGGACAAGGAGCAGTGGATGGAAGCTGCACCACAGGAGGTTCCAGCTCAACACAAGGGAGAACTTCCTGACTGTGAGGGTCCCAGAGCCCTGGCACAGGCTGCCCAGAGAGGTTGTGGAGTCTCCTTCTCTGTAGCCTTTCAAGGCCTGTCTGGATGTGTTCCTGTGTGACCTGAGCTGGACTGTGTGTTCCTTCTCTGGCAGGAGGGTTGGACTGGATGATCTCTTTGGGTCCCTTCCAACCCCTGCCATCCTGTGAGCCTGTGTCCATGACCACCAGGTGGTTAGCAGCACACCAGGATGGTACTGCTGACCTGGCCATGGACTGCCAGCCTGAAACACAACTCTCTCCTCACTTGGTTTCTCTCACAGTAGTGACAGCATCCTCCTGGTAGCAGGTAACTGAGGAGATCTCCCCAGCACAGTTCACTACCTGCCTCCTATTCCTGGAGCATTTCTGAGTGCAGAAGCTGCTGCAGGAACATGAACCCCACCGAGCAACCCAGCCTGGCTCCGCGGCTGCGTCACCATCCCGCACGCACTACTGCTGCAGCAAAGCACAGACTGCACTCTGGCTTTTTCCTCTTTCAGGTTTTCCTTCCCAAGGGGCAGTAATCTCCCTGTTGTTACAGCTGTTTTAGTGAGAAAATAAAGCTTTTCTGCCCATTCCACTTGATCTAAACAGAGCAGGTCTTGGGTTTTTAAATCACCAGACAAGACGCAATTATCTCGAGCTCGAGTCTGAGTTTGAAAGAAGCTCTAATTAGCTCCCCGTTTTCTGCTGCTATAATCCTTTCTTCAACTCCCCTGAGTGCTGCTATTGCTAAGCAGCACGAGGTTAGGAATGATGGATGATACCCAGAAAGGAAGACAAACAAAAGGGAAACACAGAATCCCCTGAGCTCACCCCCAGCTGGCTGGGCAAATGCAGATTGCCACATCAGGGCAGGAGCTGAGCCTCGCAGAAACACACAGCAGAAAGGCACAGCTCTGCCCAGTGAGGAGCTACAAGAGACACTTCGTGTCCTTCACAGAGGAGAAAGGCACAAGTGAAGAAAAAATCAGCTGCACTGCCAGCAGCCACAAAAGCAACGGCACCAAAATCCTTCAGCTTGCCCAGGGGGGAACACAGGAGGAGATTCTGCCACCTTGCTCTGGCCAGACCTCCCCTGCAGTACTGCCACCAGCTCTGCAGCACTCTGCACGGGGAGGACATGGAACTGCTGGAGCAGGTCCAGAGGCCACCGAGATGATCAGAGGCTGGAGAATCTCTGCTATGGGGACAGGGTTGTTCAGCCTGGAGAAGAGAAGGCTTCAGGGAGACCTTAGAGCAACCTTCTAGTACCTGGAGGGGCTTCAGGAGAGCTGGGGAGGGACTCTGGACAAGGGCTGGGAGTGACAAGATTTTACTGGAAGATCAGCCTGGAGAAGAGAAGGCTGCAGGCAGATCTAATAGCAGCCTCCCTGTACCTGAAAGGGCTCCTGCAGAGGGACTGCTCCCAAAGGCCTGCAGGGACAGCAGCAGGGGCAATGGTTGGAAATGAGAGCAGAGCAGATTGAGATTGGATGTGAGGAACAAGTTCTGCAGCAGGAGGCTGCTGGAACACTGCAGCAGGTTGCTCAGGGAGGTGTTTGAGACCTCATCCCTGGAGGTATTCATGGTGAGGCTGGACAAGGCTGTGAGCAACCTGCTCTAGTGGAAGATGTGCAGGGGGTTGGGCTGGATGAGCTCTGGAGGTGCCTTCTTATCCAGACCATTCCAGGATTCTGTGAAACTAAACCAAACCAGGATTCAGAAAAATACCCAAGCACACAAACCTTCTCCTGGCACAGGGCTGCTGCCCACGCTCTGAGCATCAGCAACACAACTCAAAAAGGGCCAAATCCATCCCAAAAGCACTGCTGACTACTGTGACACTAATGCAACTTCTGCTGTTGTTTGTTTCCATGTGATCTGGTTTGTGCTTTTGACACAGAAATCATTAACAAGGCAGATTTACCCAAGGGCATTAGAGCATTTAGGTGGAAAGAAGCACACAGCAAAAAAGGTAGACAAGGCTACAAGGAAGACTATTTTTGACCACCCTGGGTACACAGAGACACCATTTTGGTGGGAAACAGCTTCACAGAGAGTTGCATCAAAGCACAAAGCCTTGATGAAAGGTCCCAGGGAGAAAATCCCCAGACAAACCATGCTATGATGCTGTGACACTCGAGCTGAGGCCTCACTTTGGTAGAGCAGATGGCTTCTCAACAGGCATAAAGGCAGCTCTCAAAGAGGAAAAAGAGGTTTCAATTTGCTGCCTCTCTCCTCCATATCCAAATACCTACGTACAGATAATGCTGAACCCATCCCTTCTGACATGCAAAAGGCTGCTGGGTGCTGCTGCCCATGTGTGGCAGTGGAGAAGAAGAGGACAAAAGAACAGATTTCAAGGAATCACAGGATGGTTGGGGTTGGGAGGCACCTCCAGAGATCCAACCCCCATGCCAAAGCAGGGGCACCAAGGGCAGGTCACACAGGAATGTGTCCAGGGGGGTTGGAAGCTCTCCACACAAGGACACTCCACAGCCTCTCTGGGCAGCCTGCTCCAGGCCTCCAGCACCCTCACAACAAACAACTTGCTCCTCCTCTGCACAGCCAACCTCCTGCCTGACACTTTGTGCCCCTTGCTGCCCCTTCTCCTATCCCTGGGCACCACTAAGCAGAGTCTGGTCCCAGGCTCCTGCCCCCCACAGCTCCTTCAGCTCTTGCTGAGCATTGCTCAGCTGCCCTCTGGGGCTGCTCTTCTGCAGGCTCTCAGCCCCAGGGCTCTCAGCCTTTGCTCCTCCCAGAGCTGCTCCAGGCCCCTCAGCAGCTCTGCAGCCTGCCCTGGGCTCTCTCCAGCACTTCCCTGTCTCTCTGCTACTGCAGATCTGCCCTCCCTAGGGCAGAGTAGAGTGTGAGGAGAACCTCCCTTGCCCTGCTGCCCACACTCTTCTCTTCCTCACATCCCCCAGGACACCAATTGCCTCCTTGTCCCCCAGGGCACATTGCTGCCTCATGGGAACTTGTCCCCCAGCACTCCCAGCTCCTTCTCCTTGGACCCCCAAGCTGTCTCCAGTAGTTCCCTGTCTCTCTTGACCTGGGGAGCCAAGGACTGGCCACAAACCTCCCTTCAACCCAAGCTTTACTTATCACTTTTATCCAGTTAGCATTAGTAGTTATCATCCAGTATTATAGCTTTAATATTAGTTATTATTAATTATTATCACTTTTACCCAGTTAGCATTAGTATTTATCATTATTGATTGTGCTTTATTCTTGTTATTGTTCTTATTGTATCCTTACTATATTATCATTATTATTGTTAGTGTATTTAAATAGTATTGTAGTTTTAATATTAGTTATTATTAGTTTATTATTATTATTATTATATTTTTCATGCCTTTAGCATTATTATTTATCAGTATTGATTTTGATGATTATTATTGGTATTCTTATTATGTTCTCACAGTACCACTATTATTGTTATTGTATTTAAATAGTATTATAGTTTTAATATCATTTATTATTGCTGTGTATTATCATCATCATCACTTTTATGCCTTTAGCATTATTAATAATCAGTATTGATTTTGATGATTATTATTGGTGTTCTCATTATGTTCTCACAGTACCACTATTACTGTATTTAAATAGTATTATAGTTTTAATATTATTTATCATTGCTGTTTATTATTATTATTATTGTCATCAGTTTTATCCCTTTAGCATTATCAATTAGCATTATTGATTTTGATTACTAGTATTGTTGTTGTTACTCTTATTATATTCTTATTACCATTATTATTGTTATTGCATTTAAATAGTATTAGAATACTATTTATAATAATAACAGTAATATTACTTATTATTAGTACTTATTGTTAGCACTTGTATCCCTTTAGCATTATTTATCATTATTGATTTTGATTATTATTGTTATTGTTGTTATTATGCTCTTATATTATCATTGTTGTTAGAATTAAATAGTACTATTATTTTAATATTCTTATTGTTTGTATTATTAAGTTTATCAATTTTGTATTAGCATTTATCATTACTGTTTGATTTTTCTTTTTCTTCTCTTCTTCTTCTTTCTTCCTTTCTTCTTATTCTTCTTCTCTTCTTTCTTCTTCTTTTCCTCTTCTTCTCTTCTTCTTTCTTCCCTTCTTTATTCTCTTCTTTCTTTTCTTCTTTCTTCTCTTCTTTTCTTCTTCTTCTTTTCTTCTTTCTTCTCTTCTTTTCTTCTTCTTCTTTTCTTCTTTCTTCTTCTTCTTCTTCTTCTTCTTCTTCTTCTTCTTCTTCTTCTTCTTCTTCTTCTTCTTCTTCTTCTTCTTCTTCTTCTTCTTCTTCTTCTTCTTCTTCTCCTCTTCTCCTTTCTTCTTCTTCTCCTTCTCCTTCTCCTTCTCCTTCTCCTTCTCCTTCTCCTTCTCCTTCTCCTTCTCCTTCTCCTTCTCCTCCTTCTCCTTCTCCTCACTGTTATTACTATTGTTACCTTTTGCAAAGTGTTTGCTGTTTGACTTCCAGAGCAGCACCACTAACAGAATCACCCAACTGCCCTTCCTCCTTCCAGCAGCTGGGTTTTGCTCTCGGTGGCTGCTACAACCTTCCTCCTCCTCTTAATGCAGAGAAAGAAAGGCAGCAAGGGAAACGAAGTCCTGTGCACCAGCTTCAATCAGCAGGAAGGTGGAAGAAAAGGACAGGAGCTCATTTTCCCTGTTGTGAGCCTGCTCTGAGAGGAGGAGGAGGAGGAGGAGTGGGACCATCAATAACTGATTTTATTAGCCGATAGCAACCTGTCGCCTTGCCAAACATTAGCTCAAGGGTAGGAACTGACAAAACCAGCCTGGGAGTGTGGGAGGAGAGCAAAATATCACAGCAACAAAAACTTCCTGAAGGAAATCACTTTCAGCTAGCAGGCAGCCTCAGGGGAATCCCTAAGGTGGTTGGATTTTAATGCTCTGGGCTTTTCTTTCCATCTTTTCTAATTGCAGTTAGTCATAAATATGATGATTAGCAGTAACAATGCAGCCTGTTCCCAGCTCCTCTGATTCCCAACCCCTCTGAACACGGCTACAATTAATTACTCATCTTTTCCAGCCTGTCTTAGGCACTCAGAACTGTAACTGTGCCTCTTGCACAGTACAGATGCAACAAAAATAGTAGTTAGTGGCACCCTGTTAATGAACAGCAGCCTGCAAAATGTGGCAGGAAATTTCCATGGTCACTAAGTAGCTGCTCGGCTATAAGCAACAGCAGCCCTCTGCTTGCAAAGATTGGGGTCTGGTTCATGGCTTGTTTTTAGCAGGGGCATTTTGGGGAGGCTTTCACCTGTTTGTTTTAAACTATTCTTCCTAAGAAAAACATGGGCTGAGGATCTTCAGGGACTTCCTCCTAGCAACATCTCGCAGGATCACAGATCAGAGGATCACAGGATGTCAAGGGGCTGGAAGAGACCTCCTTAGATCATCGAGTCCAACCCCGCTGCCACAGCAGGACCAGAGAATCTAGCAGAGGTTGCACAGGAACACATCCAGATGGGTCTTGAAAGTCTCCAGAGGAGACTCCACAGCTTCTCTGGATGCTGAATCACACAGAGTCACAGAAACACCCAGGTTGGCAAAACCCCTCAGGATCACCAAGTCCAAACTATAACCCTACTACACAAGATTCACCTTAACCCATACCCCTGAGCACCACATCCCAACACACCCAGGGTGGGTGACTCAACCACCTCCCCGGGCAGCTCATTCCAGTGCCTGGTGTCCCAGCAGGGTGGGATGTTCAGAATAAACCCTGCAAGCTCCAGAAAACTAGAACAGACGTTCCAGAATGGCAGAAAGGTGTCAGAAGATCACAGCCCTTCCATCTCTGCATCCTGAAATGCAACGACCTTCCAACACAGGGCTCTGGCTGGGAGTCCAGAGCAGGGCACAAAGCCTTTTCCCAGCTAAGTCTGTCCCTGGCGAGCAGCCTGTGTGGGTAGAGTTTGGTATCTACCAGCAGGAGCACAGCTGCTCTGTCCCAGTCTCCTTCCTCTCCTGTGGCCATCTCACAAAACCTTTAGCCATTTGCTTCTCCCTGATGCCTGCCTCGGCTGCATCTGCTCACTTTGTCTGCAGAGGGAAGGAGGGGAGGGAGACAAGAAGAGGAAGGCACAAGGTGGCCCTTTCCCCACCTTCACCTCCACAGAGCAAATGGAAGCAGCAGAAAAAAACCACCAAAACACGCCATGGAGTAAAGCAGTAAAGCAGCTGGGGTGAGGAGCTCACATTACAAACCAAAGGCTTGTTGTACAACCCTTGTCACACGTCAAGCTGATGAGCTGAACCGTGGTAAAAAACCCTCCTACAGCACCGCTGAGCTCAGATCAGACGGAGGCTCTGCACCTAATGTATGCAGCTAAAGACGCGCGCCCTACGCCTGCCATAGCAACAAGGAGAGGAGGAGGAATTAACTGCATTAATAACAACAACAACCAAAAACGTGGCAGGGGGCTCCTGTGTGACCCGAGAGGAGGTGGTGAGGAACCTCTCGGCATCCAAAGCAACAGAAACGTAACAAAAGCACAGAGAATTAATTCAGAGCAAATCATTGAAACCGGCTGATTACCTGAGCTTGCACATCCCTGCTGTAGGGAATCCTGTAATGATGTCACAGAGTGAAGGACTAGATAAGAGAGGAGAGGAAAATCAGGGAACAATCAAAGGAGATGCCAAACCACAAACTCAACAGTAAGCAGGCTCAACAAATAGCAAACTGGGCGAGGGGCACTCGGCTCACTGCAGCCAGCGGCGTTACAGGGGGACAAGCGAGGCCAGCTCTAGCCTGGCCTCTCTGTACCAAGAGGCACTGGGATAAGAGAGAGCCACAGTCAAAGTGTAACTGCCACACAGCAGCCCCCTTTAAAGTGCACTTCTGCCTGCTCACCTCCTGAGACAGCAATCGATCGGCTCCTAGGGACGGCCAAAATCCCCTCTGCGAGCTTAGCCAGCAGCCCCCAGGACTTCCCAGCTCCCTGGCCCAAATTGGTTGGATTAGGTGTCACAGCCATGCCTAGACAGCACCACCCCAATGAGGAACTTGAGAGCTGATCAATGAGACAGAAACCACTGCAGGGCTAATGAAGGCTCCCAGCACATCTCCCTAGGGACCAGCTGGGCTGAGAGACAGGGCCACTGGCAGGTTCAGCAACGCCTGGGCTGGCACTGGGTGTGGGTCTCACTTACTGCAGACTGAATAACCAAAAAAAAAGGGGGGGGAAAAAATAAAAAGAGAAAAAAAAAAAAAAGAAAAAGGAGAATTTCCTTCTCCTCAATTCAAACAACAGAGTGGAATTTTAATTACCTTGTCCTTGTTGCTGCCCTTGTGCAGGCAGGACACACTGTCCCAGCTCACCATTCAACCAGAGCTGCATACGAATAAATGGTTCTCGGCCTTTTTGGGTCAATTTGCTCCATGGCTTTGGCCTGGAGAGCATGTCACTGACACTTCCTTGGGACAGCCCCAACACCTGAAGTGAAGCAACCAAGAAGGGCACGTTAACACATTTGGATCTGGCAGGTGGGGGGGGTGGGGGTGTCATTGTAAGTCACTTTGGTTTCCTTTAGTGCCCTTAGCGCTCCAATATGGACAACCAGAACTGCAAAAGGATATCTGCAGGCCCTGGGATGGAAACGTTTTCCCTCCCTGCCATGGTTTCCCTCTGGGAAGGGGAGGGGGGGGGGTGCTGGTTTCCTTCAGGAGAGGGTTTTTTCCCCTGCAGCACCAGCAGCAGAAGCAGGGTGCTGCTCATTTGCATGCTCTTCCAATCGCCTGTCAAAGAGCTCCGTCAGTTCTAACGGGAAAACAGAGTCCAGGCACACACAGGCAGATGAAACAGGCACTGACTGGCAGGGATTTTGTTCTCAAACAAAAATAATTGGGACTTTTGAGACTAGGCCTACATTTGGTTGATGTTCTGGGGTATGGATTAGCAGGGAGTGTGTCAGCACCTGTAGCAGTGACTGCTCCACGTAAGGGAAATACTGCAAAGGAGCTGCCTGCAGCAGGGGGGCAATGGCAGCCAGGCAGAACACAATTACCTGCCTGGAATTCTGCACGGGGCCAGGGGTTAAAAATCATCCTTAATGAAAGCTGCCACGGGATCCTTCCTGACCCTCAGAGGTCAGGCTGCTCAGCTTGCATCTTAGCACAAAGCTAACAGCACAATGCCAGCTCCTGTTACACTACAGGATCGATTCGATGCTTTCAAGGAAGGGAAACCCCCAGGTGTCCACCACTGCTTACAGCCTGGCAAGTGCCTGCTGCTGGCTGGGAAACCCCCAAAATCCCACGTGTTCAATGCTTAGGGCCCACGAGGGGAGACGTCAGGAAGGCCTCGTGGTGCACTGGGCATCAGAAACCAAAGCCTGCCCAGGAATGCCTCAAAGCACACAGAGACAACAAGCAGTGATGGAATTCTCACAGGCAGAGCCATGGCAGGGAGGGGATTTCCCCTCTGTTTGTTTAAAACCCCTCCTGAGCACTCCCAAACACTAAGAGCAAAAATGCTCTGATGTCCATAACCTTCCCTTAGAACACACTGGAGACTGCAGACATGGCAATGGCATAACTGAAGCATCTCATCAGTTCACTCCATCAAGCATGGAATACTGAGCCTCCATGATTTTGCTTTGGCTCTTGATGCTTCTGAGCCCCATTTCGAATCACCAGTGGCTGAAGCCAACCTCTGTGTGTTTAAATGCAGTCACGAGTGGTGGAGCCAACCTCTGTGTGATTAAATGCAGTTACAAGCACCTGGAACCAACCTCTGCATGTTTAAATGCAATCTCAAGTGGCTGGAGCCAACCTCTGTGTGTTCAAATGCAATCTTAAGCACCTGGAGCCAACCTCTGTGTGTTCAAATGCAGTCACAAGTGACTGGAGCTAACCTCTGCATGTTTAAATGCAGTCACAAGTGGCTGGAACCAACCTCTGCATGTTTAAATGCAGTCTCAAGTGCCTGGAGCTAACCTTAGCATGTTTAAATGCAATCTCAAGTGGCTGGAGCCAACCTCTGCATGTTTAAATGCAGTCACAAGTGTCTGGAGCTAACCTCTGCATGTTTAAATGCAATCTCAAGTGGCTGGAGCCAACCTCTGCATGTTTAAATGCAGTCTCAAGTGGCTGGAACCAACCTCTGCATGTTTAAATGCAATCTCAAGTGGCTGGAGGCAACCTCTGCATGTTTAAATGCAATCTCAAGTGGCTGGAGCCAACCTCTGCATGTTTAAGTGCAATCTCAAGTGCCTGGAGCTAACCTTAGCATGTTTAAATGCAATCTCGAGTGTCTGGAGCCAACCTCTGCCTGTTTAAATGCACAGGACACATGTGGGCCATCCCCCTGCGTTCAGCTGAGCAGCACAAGGAGCAGAGGGCAGAGGGCCAGCAGTGAGGGGAGGAGAGAGAAGCAGGAGTTTACCTTTTCCCCAAAGATCCTCTGGCAGATGCCATTCTTTGCTAGCTTTTCCTTCACCTGCCGCGTTAGCTCTATCGTGTCCACCTCCTGGTACATATAAATCTCATACTGCTCGGGTGTCAGTGGAGGAACTGCAGGTTTGGATGGCTTGGACAAGGACACGATAGGGGACGAAGGGAGGGGGCTATTCTGTGGCGTCTCACTGCGACTGGCCCCAGTCACGCTCAGTTCAGAACTCTGGGAGTAGGGAGACTCGGCGTTTGGCCACTCTTTCCAGTACTCTGAAGAAGAAGATGGTCCTTGGAGCTGGCTACGGTCTGGCCTAGTCTGATTGCTGACCTTCTCTTTTCCACCACTGGCTTCCTCAACTTTCACTTCTTCGGGAAGAGCTGCATTTCTTCTCTCATGCTGCACAGTACTCCACCAATGGTCCTTCCAAACACCACCACGTCCCAACTCATTCTTAACATGCCTCAACATACCCTGGGCAGAATCACTCATTCCATGAAGCTCTAAAACAGCTGCCTCCTGAGGCTCCTTTTTGAGCCCTGAGAGGTTCTGCAATGCAGAGATACTGGAATCAGTGACAGATGAATGTTTCTTCAGGGATATGGCCAAAGGAGAATAGCTGGAAACCGAAGACATTGCAGGTGTAGATACTAGCTTGGGGGACAGGATAGAAATGTCAGCTTGAGATAAGGGTGGTGTTTTTAAGGCAGGTTCAAGGGCAGCCTGCTGGGCCTCCATTTCCCGTCGGGCTTGTTGCAGAATGGATCGAATAGCATCATCAGAATTGCCACTGCTAGCTGCAGAAGGCGGCTGAGCCGGCTCAGCTACGGGAAACAACCAAGAGACTCAATGCAACACACGAACATGCTTCAGGTTCAACAGCTGCTACCACCAACACTTCCCCACCAGACACAAAAAACAACCAAAAGCAGAGCAAAGGGCTGCAGGACACGGCTGGGGGGAGGGAGGAGAACAGACTTGTGCTTCCCAAAGGAAGGTCAGGGCTGCCAAAGCTTCTCGCTGCAAAGCCTGCAGAGCTGCCGCAGTGCCGGACTCAAAGCAGAGCTCCTGGACCACCTGCACCTCTGCCACCGTTGGAAACAATGCCCAACAAGTGCCTTTGCAAGTCAAGCCTTCACCTCCTCCTCCTCCTCCCCCTCCCCAAGGGGTCAGTACCATTTTGAGGGCTGATTTGCCAAGGGGTTTAACCTTCTGCTTCTCTCTCCACAAACAAATTGTAAGAGACCCTCAAGAGGGAGCAGAGCTGCGTTCACCTGGACAGCCTGTCAGTGCCCTCTGGCAGCATAAAGAGAGCCCTTCTGCCTCCAGAAACAGAACACACAGATTACAACGAAGCAAGAACTTCAGCAAGAGACTTCATGGGTTCCTCTGACAAGCTAAACACTGCTCCTGCCTCCTGTTTTCCTCTTCCATGGTCACAGCTACAGAAAAAAGCAGCGGCACAAAAGCCAGGCTGATGCCTGGCCATGGCTCTCTGCCTTAGCTGAAGCCCTAAAATGGATCCAAGGGTGCCTTCAGAAGAGGTGACACCCAAATGCTGCAGTAACACAGAAGGGGACACATCTTTGCAAGCCCTCTTTACAAGGGTTGGTAGTGCCACGACAAGGGGCAGAGGCTTTGAGCTGGGAGAGGGGAGAGTGAGAGTGCAGATGAGGAAGAAATTCTTTAGAGAGTGGGCAGACACTGGCACAGGCTGCTCAGGAAGGCTGTGGCTGCCCCCTCCCTGGAGGTGTTCAAGGCCAGGCTGGGTGAGGCTTTGAGCAACCTGTGCTGGTGGGAGGTGTCTCTGCCCATGGGGCAGGGCTTTGGAATGGGATGAGCTTTAAGGTTCCTTCCAACCCAACCCATTCCATGATTCAGTGATTTCAGTGGTGAACCTGGCCTCAGGAGGCAGCTGGGGATGAGCAGAGACTGGAATATGGGTGTAGAATTATCTCTGCAGAGCCAGGAGGGTTTTGCAAGTGGCATCTGTTTCCATTTAAGCTAGAGGTCCCCAGTGCTTGGAAAGGAATTCCTCTGAAAGCTTCTCTCTGGAGAACAGGGAAAGGGAAGCACTAGACAGGGAACTTGTAAGCTGCCAGAACTGGCCTGAAGGTCAGACAAGATTTGGAACAGGCAGTCTGTTATTCTGGTGGTAATGTGCCTCATCTGAAGCCATTTGCAGATTGCCTCCTTGCATTCCTTCCTGTCAGACACTATAAAATACAGGGAAAGCTAAGGAATGGGGGGGGAAAAAGACAGCTTCTGGTTTATCTGCTGGCTTCACAGGAGTTTGGAGGCTGGCAAGGAAGCCTGAGGATCTCAGATGAAAGGTGGCACTGAACAAGGTGCCTGCAGCCCCCTGCACACAGCCTGTGATTTCCTCCATGCTATCACGACTCGTATGAAGCCAGAGGACTTAAATCATGTCTTAACCAGGCTCTTCTGGTTGAGCTTAGCTGAGTTCTACCATAAGAGCAAATTATCCCAAAGGTAAATCAGCAGTTACTTAAAAAAACACAATCAAAAGCCTTATAAAGTACTTTCTGCTTCAGCATGAACTCTTCAGCAGTACTGCAGCCTTATGCATGGGTTTAAAAAACCCTTTTGCTTTTAAACCCCCTTTTTTAATGGTGTGAGGGCCAAAGAGCAGACAGAAACCTTAACTACACAACAGCACACAATGAGAAATTCAACTTATCTGAGGCTGTGATGTTATGCTAATGATGTTCTTGGGAAAGGAAATGCTTTCTGGATTTGCCAGTCCCTTCACTGCATACATTTGGTAACCCAAACTGAAGTCAGAGAGAAGTCAGAGCCCAGGCTGCAGTTTCAGTACATGATGTCCACAGTACTTTGTGACTGGTAGTTATTGGCTAGATTGTGACCTTCAACCCTGCAAACCAATTCAACTGTCCCTCCCATGCAGTTGTGTCCCTGGGGAGGGGAGGGGAGAGAAGGAAAGGAGACAAGGAGGAGAGGAGAAGAGAGAAAGAGGAGGAGAAGGAGGAAGAGGAGGAGGAGGAGGAGGAGGAGAGGAAGTAGAGAGAGGAGAGGAGGAGGAGAGGAGAGGAGAGGAGAGGAGAGGAGAGGAGAGGAGAGGAGAGGAGAGGAGAGGAGAGGAGAGGAGAGGAGAGGAGAGGAGAGGAGAGGAGAGGAGAGGAGAGGAGAGGAGAGGAGAGGAGAGGAGAGGAGAGGAGAGGAGAGGAGAGGAGAGGAGAGGAGAGGAGAGGAGAGGAGAGGAGAGGAGAGGAGGACGAGGAGAGGAGATGATTCCCTTTCCAAGGAGCAAGGATTGTGGAGGTTCTGCAGGGATGTGGAGGTAGCAGAGCTCTGCCCGTGGAAAGATGTGTTCAGGAATCTGATAGCAGGAGTGAGGCTGGAGACCACAGCAAGCTGTGACTTGTCACCTCAACTTGGGATGTCTCTGAGACAGCCTCCACGACATAAAAAGATAAGGATAAATAAAGAAAAGCTCTTCAAACCTACATGCAAGGTTTTAAAGAACATAATTAACTGACCAGAAAGCTCATGGTAATTGCTTTAATTAAATCCTGCACTAAGAGGAACAGGAGACAAAATGAGCCTGTACCTGTTTTCTGTACTTGCAGCTCCCTTTTGGCTTGTTCGAGAATGGATTTGATGGCTTCATCAGAGCCAGCCTCTGCGGTTCGGATTCTTGTGGTTATGTTACCTGGGGAGGAAAACAAAACTGATGACAGAGGGAACAGTGGGCTGGGGGTGGGTGGTGTAACGCACAGCCAGCCAGCAAACACTGCCAGCCTGCCAGCAGCACCTGACGGCCCTTTACGGAGGACCATTACCAATATTTACATCACTGAGAGCATCCTGAACTCCAGAGAGGCAAAACCTCCTCCTGTGCACCAGCCTGCCCTGGCAGGAGGAGCGCAGAGGAAGGTCAGGCACTGCCTTGCCAAGACAACACACAGCTGGGTCTGGTTTTTTCCCTTTTCTTTTTGGTTTCTTTGGGTTTGTTTTTTTTTTGCTTTTTTGCTCTTTCTTTTTTTTTTTTTTTTGGAAGGGGAGAGGGTACAGGAGGGAAAAGCACCAGAGGGGAAAGGAAGGTAGGTGAAAGCAGAAGATGAGGAATCACTTTGCAAACGGCATGGAGCTGCCAGGCCAGGCAGGACGAGCGCACGTGTGCGTGTTCAGCCCAGAGGAGACCTAACGAGTAACTGGGTACAATTAATGTTTAACTTCCCAGAGGTTAACGCTGTGGGAGGAACGGTCACTCAAAGGCAGATGCCCTCTGAAGTGCTCTCCAGCTCAGAGCTATTCCTTGGCTGTTTGCTTTGGTTTCAGTTATTTTAACCAGCAAGGGGAAGAAGAGGAGGAGAAAACTGTGACTTCTGCGCTGGGCTGGGGCTCTCCTCGCCAGCTGATCCCTGCAGAGCTCCTGACTGCACTCACATGACCACCCTTTCAGGGTACCTGCTTTTGGTTTCCTTCCTCCTCCTGTCTTGCTTAAAAAGAAAAATCCTGCTGCTCCTCTGTAAGGAAGAGAACTGTTTGTACTGCCTGCTCAGGGAGAAGTTAACCACCTGACGTTGGCTTCTCCTCTCTTTCCCACACCCCGCGCTGAAGTGCTGCACTCAGCGCTGCGTTAAAGCCTACTCCTCAACGGGAGCCCCGTCAGAAGAGGGAAGTGAAGCTAGGGCAGAAGCAGGACGCAGCTGATGCTGGGTTACAGCTAACTGTCCACCTTTCTCCCTCCAACACGACAAGAGCAGCACAGCAAGCAGCATTCCAACAGCTCTGGAGATGGGATGGAGCCACTTCCAGCGCTCCTCTCTTTTTCCAAGCAGCGAGGCTGGGAGCGGCGGAAGCCTCCCACCAGGGCGGTGTTAGTACAGCGGCAGCAGAATCAGAGAAAGCAGAGTGCTGGTCTCACCCATGGTTTGTTTTATACTTACTGTCTGTTTTTCTATCAGATTCCAGGCCAGAATCAAACTGCACAGTTTTAAGGCAACACACAGCTAAAGCACACTCCACTCCCTAGGCATCGACTGCAAAGAAAAACACCTGCCTGTGACGTACCTTCAGACCCATTTCTTCGTTTCGGTACTTCCTGAAATAGTCTGTTCAGGTTCTGGCCTGGATTCTCTGTTGAAAAACAAGTTTGGTAAGAACAAAACAATCAGGGGATGGTCGCTCTGACATCATGGGCTGTGTGACATGAGGAGCTAGCAGCCTGTCTGCCCTGCAGCCCCTGCAGCCTGCGGCTGAGCGCGGGAGGAGCTGGCTACTTTGGAAGAAGCGAGGCTGGCTGATTGGTTAATAAAGATTACAGCTACGCCCGGAAAGGAGATTAGACAGACACAAATAAATGTCCAGAGTACCAAAAACGAAGAGGTTAAAGATGGGCAGATAATCCCCTCGAGTACCATCATCAAAAGGAAGAGCAGATTGTAAATCTGACCGTGTGTGCTTTCCATTAAGCACGGTCTGGGAGAAGCCTGCCTGTCCCTTCCAATCCGCCTGGGCTGTAAACAAGGCACTTTTCAGGTTCTCTACATGTAAATTCTCTGCATGTGGAAGATGAATCACAGTGAAATGCATCTCACTCCTCACCGTCGCTGCCTGAAACATGCAAAGCTGCTTTCAGCTGGGATTGTGGTCTCATCACTCATCTCCTGCATCACCTGTGGCATTCCAGAGCCACAGAACCGGTATGGTTGGAAGGGACCTTAAAGATCACCCAGTCCAACCCCGGACCCAGCACTGCCTGCCAGGTCTCCACTAAGCCGTGGCCCTCAGCACCACATCTCCGCAGCCTTGAAACCCATCCAGGGACAGGGACTCCACCACTGCCCCGGGCAGCCTGGGCCAGGCCTTGACAACCCTTCTGGAGCAGAAATCTTCCCTGAACGTTATCAAAACACTCTGGAAATAAAAAAGCCACACAAGACACACCACAAGTCTGGTCTCAACAAGCAACCCTCCCTTCCCCCCAAAGAGAAGTCAAGTGTTCCTGAGGCCTGACATCCTGGAGTAGCTCCTGACCCTTTTCCCTCTGGCAGAGGGAGCGAGGGATGGAAGCGTCCCTGCCGCCTGACACAAGCCAGCAGCTCAAGAAGGCGTTAAGCAAAGCCACCGACCTGCTTGAGTGCTGGCAAGCAGTTAGGAAGCTGCACTGTCAGGACCTGGCAGCCGACCGGGGTGAAAGAGCAGCAGCGCAGCAAGGGCCCAGCACGGGCAAGCTCCGAGCGGAAGTGAGAGGAAGGGAGGGCGAGAGCCTGGGCCGGCGAGCGCTTACCTCTTTGTCTACCCTGGATGCTGCGGAGAGCCAAGATGTTCTGCTCGTCCGAGAGGAACTGCTTCATCTTATGAAAGGGCTCCTTGCCTCTCACAGTCAGTTTATTCCATGGCTTTGGCCGGGCCAGGATCTCGCTGACGGACCCTTGCGACAGTCCCAACACATAGTGTCCAAATATCCGCTGGCCAATATTGTGCTTGATCAACTGCTCTTTCACCTGACGGGCAATTTCGGCCGTGTCTATCTCCTCGCCTTCAGAGACGCTCCCAGCACTTTCTGACTGGCTGGGAGAGGGGGCCATGCCATTTACGTCCGGGCTTTGTTGTAATGGACTTTGGGAAGATATGGAGTTTGTGCTGTAAGGACCTGTTGAAAAAATCATGCTTGTGCTTCCTGCTTCCTGCATTGCCTTGGAGTAGAAGGACTGCATTAGCTGTCGCTGGAGGAGAGAGTTTAGTGCAAATTTTCCTGTGGAGGCCAGGGGTAAGCTGGGGCTCGCCAGGGATGAGCTGAAAAAGTCTTGACTTAAACCCGTTGGTGAGAACTGGTGTGTACCATTAGTATTGGAAGCCTGCTCCCCCGCGTTGCGGAGCAACTGAGAAGGAGGGGAGGCCGGCAAGGTTGCAGGACGCTGACTCTCAGGCTGGTCTTTCCCTTTTCTCCTGGCTGACCCTACAAGGAAGGTCAAACATAATGCATTATGGGGGATCAAAGAGGGAAAAACCGAGATAAAAAAATGCAAAGTTTGCCCCGCAGAGGGTTCAAAAGTGCAGATTTCCAAGGGCCAATGGAGGGGTTTTCGGCTCCGCTTTGCTCTTTCGGTTGTTGTTTCGTATTGTGGTTTGGTTTGGTTTGGTTGTTGTGGTTGGTTGTTGGTTTTTGGTTTTTGGTTGGTTGGTTTGTTTATTTTTTTTTTGTTTTCCATAATTGAGATTGTAATAAGCCAAACAAGGCCCCCAAAACAAACAACATGCATTTCATGTTTGCACCTTTCTTGTATGTCGCAGCCTGGAGAATCCCCCTTACAAACATGAGAACAACGACACGAAGTGCGGTTACACATTTAAAAGGAAGGCAGTTACAGACAGCAAATCCCTTCGGTGTCTCCCACTCCAGACACTCCTCATTGGACCTGACTGAACCCAAACGCAGCAAACATTCACATTTTTGGGTGGTTTGGGTTTGGTTGGTTTTTTTGTTTTGGAACAAACCAATCTGAATCGAGCGATCGCCACAGCTCACTCCCGAGTTCAGAAAATGCTTCGGAATTCGGTAATCCCCAGGGCCAGTGGCAACTCTTAACTTTCACCCAGCTGCACAAACCATCACACACTCAAGGACCTGGAAATTCCATGACTTGCCATGTGAAAAATGTGCACAGGAGAGGTAAAAAGCCCAGGTTCGGGAAGCGGAACGGCAAACACCACTTGGCTCAAAAGAAAGGGTTTTGTTTGTCCGAGCTGACCTGCTGCTGGTAGGATCTCTAAGTGCATCAAACAGGAAGATTATTGTGCTCTACAGGCAAAAAGTTTGCATAACACGGTGGTGGGAGGGTGAGGGGGGAAAGAGACTCCTGGTGCCACGGATGACTTTGTTCCCAAAACACAAGACAAGCCTCAACCGCTCGCTCCAGCTCCTAATGCCTCTCTCCTATCCTTTAAAGCCTCGCTGAGGTCTCCCCGGTTTTGTTCTGCCATCCAGCCTATAAGACTGCAGCAACCAAACGTCCTCCTGTGCTCTTGCTGCCATGTAGAACCAGAGAATCAGGCAGGGTTGGAAGGGACCACAAGGATCAGCCAGTTCCAACCCCTCTGCCATAGGTAGGGACACCTCACTCTACATCAGGCTGGCCAGAGCCTCATCCAGCCTGGCCTTAAACACCTCCAGGGATGAGGCTTCCACCACCTCCCTGGGCAACCCATTCCAGAGTCTCACCACCCTCATGGTGAAGAACTTTCTCCTAACATCCAGTCTGAATCTCTCCATTTCCAGCTTTGTTCCATTCTCCCCAGTCCTGTCACTACCTGACAGCCTCAAAAGTCCCTCCCCAGCTTTCTCGTAGCCCCCTTAACGCTCTGAAAAGCCACAATAAAGCAACCTTGGAGCTTTCTCCTCTCCAGGCTGAACAGCCCCAACTCTCTCAGTCGCTGCTCATAGAAGAGGTGCTGCAGCCCTCTGCTCATGCTCATGGCCCTTCTCAGCACAATATCAGAGGTCAAGCATTCACCTCTCCCTCAGCCCTCCCTCCACAAGGCAGCAGAGTCAGGGGAACAGCCGTGGCCCGTGACAACCTACCACTGAGGTCACTGTTGGTGATCCGCAGCGTGGCGTTCTCCGACTGCACCGCGCGGTTCTTCTCCAGCAGCAGCACCTCCAGCGGTTTGGATGCATCCTGAAGAAAATCAAAGTGGGAGGTTTTGTTTCCGAGAGCATTAAGAGCCTCGCTCAGGCACTAGAAAGGATTTCAGCAGAAGAAAACAAGCGCTGGTGTCTCTGCTGGGAAGGCAGCTGGGGAATTCACCACGCACAGCACGGCAGGAGCCGCTCGGCGCTGCGACGTGAGCCACGCAAGAGAGTCTCTGTTCCGTGCTCACTGTGAATCACTCCTCAAGCAGCATCATTTAGGAAGGCAGAAGGGAACATTTCCTTGATCTTCCTTATTTTGCTGGCAATGCTTTCAGGTTAAAAGCTGCAGAACTCAGAGAACTGCAGAATGGGTTGAGTTGGAAGAGACCTCAAAGCTCAGCCAGTTCCAACCCTCTGCCATGGGCAGGGACATCTCTCACCAGCACAGGTTGCTCAAGGCCTCATCCAACCTGGCCTGTGAACACCTCCAGGGAGGGGACATCCACAACCTCCCTGGGCAAAAAGAGGGAGAAGAAAGGGAAGAACACCTCCAGGGAGGTGTTCACGTTCTGTGATTCTGTGCTCCACAACCTCCCTGGGCAACCTGTGCCAGTGTCTCACCACCCTCAACCTGTGCCAGTGTATCACCACCCTCAATCTGTGCCAGTGTCTCATCACCCTCAACCTGTGCCAGTGTCTCCTCACTCTCCAAAGAATTTCTTCCTCATCTCCACTCCCAGTCTCTCCTCTTCCAGCTCAAAGCCATCATCCCTCATCCTGGCACTCCCAGCCCTTGTCCAAAGTCCTGCCCCATCTCTCCCGGAGCCCCTTCGTGTACTGGAAGGACCTTAGAGATCATCCAGTTCCAACCCCCCTGCTACAGGCAGGGACACCTCTCACCAGGCCATTTCCAACCTGGCCTTTGCCTTCTCTGCATCTGACTCCAGCAGGAGTTAAGGAGCTGTTCTTTCCTCTAGGCCAACTGACCCAAGCAGGGCATCGCCTCGCAAGGCTGCGTTCCAGCACAAACACCTTGTTCACAAACAAATCCAGTAGCAGACATCTGCTGTTTACCTCCCCCTAAGTACCTAACCCTTGATCAGTAAAAGCCATATTGAGAATGAATGCCACCATATTGATATTCAGCCCAGATTCCAGGGGCAGGAATTGAATTCCTCACCTTTAAACTTAAGTAAGATTAATTTGCTGGAACAGCAGCGCTGTGCTCTGCTTCCTCAGCGCTCAAAGCTTTGTTTTCTTCTGCAAACATTATTTTCAAGGCTAATAACAAAGACTTCAAAATGCTAAGAGCCTTGCTCTGTGCACTGCCAGCTACCAGAAACACCCAAATCTCAGCACAGCTGTCCACTAGCTCCGGTGTCTTCAAAAGACTCAGCTTCACAGCGTTAGGTTTCTCCAGCTGAGACCTCAGAATTTGGCCCTGACCACTTAAAAGAAATTAACAGGCAAAAAAATTGTTCAGCTCAGCTTTTCACAGAGACAAAAACCCAAAGCATCAGGAGAACCATGACCAACCCTCGTGTCTCAGCATCAACAGGAAACTGTCCCTGCCAACAGCAACCCAACACAAGACAGCATTTCTGGGGCTTAACTGACCTGGCTGAAGTAAGAACCTCAGGACCCCAGCACGGTGGGGCTTGGAAGGGACCTCTGGAGATGATCCAGTCCAATCTCCCCTGCTAAAGCAGGGCCACCTGCTGTAAATCACCCAGGTTGCCCAGTTGGGTTTGGAATCATTCTGGAGGAGACTCCACAGCCTCTCTGGGCAGCCTGCTCCAGGCCTCCAGCACCCTCAAAGTGAAGAATTTTTCCCTTATGTTTCTGTGGAGGCTCCTGGGCTCCGCTCTGTGCCCTCCTTGTTGCCCCTTGTCCTGTCACTGGCCCTATCCTCCTGCTAGAATCATAGAGTGGTTTAGGTTGGAAGGGACCTCAAAGCTCATCCAGTTCCAACCCCCTGTGCCATAGGCAGGGACACTTCCCGCTAGAACAGGTCATAGAATCACAGAATCCAGCAGGCTGGAAGAGAGCTCCAGGCTCAGCCAGCCCAACCTAGCACCCAGCCCTGCCCAACCAACAAGACCATGGCACTAAGTGCCCCAGCCAGGCTTGGCTTCAACACCTCCAACCACACAGACTCCACCACCTCCCTGGGCAGCCCATTCCAATGCCAATCACTCTCTCTGCCAACAACTTCCTAACAACATCCAGCCCAGACCTGCCCTGGCACAGCTTGAGACTGTGTCCCCTTCTTCTGTTGCTGGTGGCCTGGGAGAAGAGCCCAACCCCACCTGGCCTCATCCAACCTCCCTCCCAGGGAGGGAGCATCCACAGCCTCCCTGGGCAACCTGTGCCAGTGTCTCACCACCCTCACTGGAAAGAACTTCTTCCTAACATCCAGCTCAGTTCATCCTCCCCTCTTCCACTTGCCCTTTAGGTATGCATCAGTACTAATGAGCTCCCCTCTCAGTCTGATGTCCCCAGGCTCAACAACCCCAGAAAGAAGCAGACAAAGAAGCAAAGCAAGAGAAGAAGGATGGGTTCAGTACCTGCGCCCCGGAGCTCTCGGACGGAGCAAACTCCATGGATTTCAGTATACTGTGGAAGGCAGAAAAAGAGATTATTTCCCATTTCCTCTCTTCATCACAACTGCACTAATGAACAGCATCCTTCCCCCACTCCTCCAGCACCACCACGAGGGCTGACAACTGCCCTTGCAGGAAGGCAGCCTCCTAATGAACAGAGAGTAACTCTCCTAACTAGCGTCGGAGAAGAAGCTGCTCTCGAGCGGCGTCTAAATCATTCCCTATTCAATCCCACCAGGCCAGTTTACAGCGTAAATTTAAAGGTTAATAAGGATATAACATTTTAAGCTGTCAGAAGTGATATAAATTTATCAGTGAAGCTTGAAGGGAATGAAAAAAAAAACCAACCCAACAAACCCAAAGTTGCAGCAAAGCAACCAGAGAGGGGAATCACCAGCAGGGCTGCTCGCCGTAACGCGCAGCGGCTCAGGAGGCAAGCAAAACATGCACAACTAATCCTCCAGCCCAAAAGGCAGCTCTTCATTTTAACAACCTCCCAGAGCTGCAGCGGAGGGAAGACAAAATGGCACAATCTTGCTGCCCAAATATTTATCAGTACATCAAGGGCAGGGGCTGATAGTCTGCCTCTCGATATTTTATCTCCGGCCCGGGCGCCTGGAGGAGGTCTCCTTTCTGAGCCTTCCACAGTTGTTGTCTGGGCTGGCAAAGAAGAATCCTGCAGGAATAGAACCTGTGCTACTGCCTTAGCAATGGTTTCAAACAGCCTTGCTGCAGGCAGGACGTTAACTTCCTCAGAGTGCACCAGTAACTGACTGCAGCTTCTCAGTGCACAGAGCTGACGCTCACTGTGGAGGGCAAATACATAAACAGGGGTCACAGATTCACAGAATGGGTTGGGTTTAAGGGACCTTAAAGCTCAGCCAGTGCCAACCCCATGCCAGGGACAAGGACACCTCCCACCAGCACAGGTTCATCAAGCTCTCATCCAGCCTGGCCTTGAACACTCCCAGGGAGGGGGCAGCCACAGCCTTCCTGAGCAACCTGTGCCAGTCTCCTACCACCCTCACTGGAAAGAATTTCTTCCTCATCTCCCCTCTCCCAGCTCAAAGCCATTGTCCCTCCTCCTGGCATTCCCAGTCCTTGCCAAAAGTCCCTCCCCAACTCTCCTGTAGCCCCTTCGGGTACGGGCAGGCTGTTCTAGGGTCTCCTTGGAGCCTTCTCCAGGCTGAACAGCTCCAACTCTCCCATCCTGTCCCCACGAGGGAGGTTTTTCAGCACTCTGATCATCTTTGTGCCCTCCTCTTGCCCCTCTCCAGCAGTACCAAGGCAGCACTGTTCAAGCATCAAGCACCAGGAACTCTGAGGCAGGGACAAGATGTGTAATTGTCTACTGACTGTGGGAGCTGAATCAGAAAAGGCCAGGACAAAGATCTAAGGCCCAGTTCTGGATGCCAGCAGCAGTCAGCCAGGCACTCAGCACTCATTTAGTGCTGCCCTGCTCCACTGGAACTCATTCCATAGGTTGATCCAGAACCAGCTGCTCTGAAAATGAGGCTTCTCAGTGAGTCATTCCAGATCTAAGCCATGGCAAATCCCAGAAGGAAAAAGTCATTCTGAAACAGACCCCTCAGGAATCCTGCCTCTGTGCATGCTCACTGCACACACTTCATTCCTGCAGGCATTCCTACAGATACAACCACTGGCAGAAGCACCCAATTCTGGCCTTTGGTTTCACCATACAGCACCTGCTGCCCGCAGAACTGGCTGCAGGATACAGCCTCCAGCCAAGACAGGAGTAAAGCTGCTCATGCTCTGCTTTAGGTGGGCACAACAGCTCAGCTATGGGCAGTAGTGCCCCTTTTCTGTGATCAATGGAGTGGTGCCAGCCAAGGAGAGAGGCCTGAGTTCTTTAAAGTCCTGACATCATCCTGACATCCCAGGCAGGTTGCCCCAGGTTCCTAATCACTGCTGGAAGGAAGTGTTCCTTGGGACACCTCATCAGAGCCACAGCTCTGTCTGCCAGGACTGCTGAGGGAGATAAACAGGTAGAGACTCACCTCAGGAAAACTCCAGCCCTGTGGCTTCTGCAGGGTCTGGCCTCTGAGAGGACAGCAACTATGCCCTCATGATGGTCATCCAAGGAGACACATCTACATGAAACCCTCCCAGCCTGTACCAGAAAGCTCTGATGCGGAGAACTTCGCCGGCAGGTCTCGGCCACGCTCCCCATTCCGGCTCAGAGCAGAGCACCCTCGCCACAGGTCTCCCCCTGACCCCCACTTACCACACTCCCGTTTGTCAGCAGTCCTGCAGCATGCCAACTGTGTTCCTTCTGGATGAGACCACACCAAAAGGTGCTGCCACCTCTGGGAGCAGCAGGTGGGATGTGCTCAGGCCCCAGAACCGGGCGTAAGCCTGAGCAAGTTCAGTGCTTCCATCGAGCTTGCAGCGCCAGAGGCTTGGCTCTAAAGCCCTGACCCTGCTGTGCCCTCCGCTGGCACAGGCTGCTCTACTGATGCATCCTGGTTCCAAGCACCTGCTGCCACTGGGACCTTCAGAAAGGATCCTGAAGCTTGCAGCAGCTGCATTTTTCAGCCAGCTTGGAGCAGGTATGCATATTCAAACCTCGGCTGGAAACTTACTGACCTCCACCTACTTGAAAGTGGATTCTTGCCACCTGAAATAACCTTCTGGCAATTTCAGAGGTGATTTCCTATACACTTAGAACCCCAAATATAGGAAATACCTGGCTGATGGTATCTCAAGTTGCCTTGGAGAGGTATTCTCTACAGCAGGCTCATTTGTTCAAAGCTAAACATGTCAAAAATGAGCCTGCAAATGTGTCACAAATGAGGCATTTTCCTCAGGAACAAGAGGAAGCAAAATCTTTCCCCTCTGGATTCCAGGAATATCTTTGCTCATGAGATCCTGACTCAACCTGCTGCTCAAGATCATTTATCTGCTTCTTAAAGGAACGATCTTGTGACTTCCATCTGCACACCTAAGGTGACTCAAAAGATCCTGCTCTAAAGCCAAGTGTGCGCCAGGACAGTTCAGCTTTCTGCTCCTGCCACCCCAGGGCAAAGGCAGCAGGATTAGCACTGATCTGTTGCTCCAGAGGGAACCAAAAGCACACACAGAGCTCTCAAAAACAGGCTTTAAAAGCCACCTGGCACAACAGCCAGTGCAGGGAGCAAGGACTCCTCCCATCCCAGGTCCTGCCAGGGACCCAGTTCAGTTTCTCCAAGGTCAGAAGCTGCCTAATCCTGAGACTCCTCAGCCTAGAAATGCCTTTGGGCATCTTGGAAAGGATTCAGGAAAACAGCCCAGTGCCAAAACACCCTTTGCTCCTTGCTGACAAGATCTCTTTGCTCTTGGTGCAGATGCATCTTACGAGCAGCTCTTTTTTGTCAGTGTTTCAGGGCACAAAGGCAGGCCCAGAGGGATTCAGCAGGAGGGAAATCAGACTGACACCAACAGAGCTTTCACAGCTTCACCTCAGCTCAGTCTGGCACTCTTGGGTGATGCTCATTCAGACTCTGGCACATCTTCATGGACCACACTGGAGCAGAGAGGGTGGTGTGAATGGTCTGCTGGGATGCTACCGCATTGCAAACACCTTCGATGCTCTCACAGAGAATCTTAACCTCCCTCCCAATCCACCAGGACAGAGTTTGGCCTCCAGGACACCCCACAAGCTGTCTGTCTGTCCCTCCAAAATCAGTCTGACCAGATGAAAAATGTTACCCAGAAAGGGGGGATAGGAAAGCTGGCACAGCCAGGAGAAGGGAGCCAATGTACTGGCACCCAGCAAGGGCCACATCCAGGAGGCTCTCCTGTCTATGTCACTTCAGGCTCACCTTGAGAGATAACAGGAGCAGGCAGAGGCACTGCGTGAGCACTCCTGAGTCATGGCTTCTCCTGGACCTCTCCTCTGCCCTCGTGTGACAAAGGCCCAAAAGGCATCACCAGCAGGAGCACAGGAGCCAAGGGAGTTTTGTATTTAACGCCATTAAACCAGGTAGGGCTTAAAACTTCTTTGCTGGTCTGGCACTTTCACTTCCAACAGCTCAGGCAGCAAACTGGAAGGTCGTGACCCAATTCCCATTCAGCTTTGGACACATGGAGGGCACAAAGCAGCTGAGAGCTGATTCCTTAACTCAGATTCAGAGAGTGATAGAAGAGCAGGTTGGAAGGGACCTCAAGGATCATCCAGTCCAACCTTTCCGGGTAAGAACAGAGTTTAAATGAGACAGTCCAGCACCCAGGCAATCTGGGCCTTGAAACTCTAAGGTGGGGAGAAGAGGGAGGTTTTTCCCCACAACACTACCATGATGATGCTTTCTTGAAGCCCAGTTAATATCCAGTAATAATGATTAAGGCAATGGCCAACTCATTGCAGCTGACTGAAACTGTCCACCTCCGTCAGGGTGTGCTGCAGCTGGCAGCGAACCAGAGCCGCAGCCAGGGTGGCTGGGACAGAGCAGCAGCAGAGGCTGGGCAGCCACTGGGCTTGCAACCCCCAACCTGCATTCCATATTCCCCAGGGATGTGTAAACAAGAGCACGTGATTGCCAGGCTGAGCTGAAATCCCTCATTAAACAAGGGAACGTTCTCCCAGGCTGCTTAAAGCACACAGAGGGAAATGCCACACTGATGAAAGAGGAGAGGGAGTCTCTGGCACTTATTTAAACCTTGACACCAAACATATTTCCAGTCAAAACCCTCCTCTTCTGAACTTGACAGCTTATCTTGTTAGAGTTTAAAATGAGGCTCTTTTAAGTCTCCCAAAACCCCCCCCCAAGACACCCTTGAAAGAGGAAGAGGCTGTTTGTGGCTTTAGTTTAAACCTACGAGGTATCAGCTAAAATATCCAGAGAGCCAAGCAGAGCACTGCAATGGAAGTGCTGAACTCTGGCTGCCAGAAGCATGGGGAAGGTGTTCTGGGCTCTGCATGAATCATGGAATCACACAGTTGGCAGGGCTGGAAGGGACCTCAGGGATCATCCAGCTCCAACCCCCCTGCCATGGGCAGGGACACCTCTTACTGGACTGGGTTGCTCAGAGCCACATCCAGCCTGGCCTTACAGACCTCTAGGGATGGAGCTCCCACCACTGTGGATTCTTGCCCCACAGTGACTCTGCTCTTGGCTGGGGATTTTAAAGTGCTTCACCCAAACCACCAAGTACCTCCAGAACACTACCCTTGGTGGACCATAGGCTTAGCTCCTTTTCTTCATGGACACCTGCACCTGAAGAGTCACAGACTGCACTGGGCTGGAAGGGACCCTCCAAAAGCATCTTGTCCACCCCCTCTGCAGGCAGCAGGGACACCTCCAATTAGATCAGGCTGCCAGGGGACACAGCAAGTCTGACCTTGAATGTCTCCAGGGATGGGGCCTCAACTACCTCTCTGGGCAACCTGCTCCAGTATTTTCCCAGCCTCACTGTGCAGAACTTCTCCTGATGACCAATGACATCTGCCCTGCTCCAGTTTCAAACCATTGCTCCTCATCCTATCGCTTCAAGGCCTTGTCAAAAGTCTCTCCCCAGCCTTCCTGCAGGTCCCCTTCGGGGCAAATGCTGCTCCAAGGCCTCCCTGGAGCCTTCCCTTTTCCAGCCCCAATTCATTCAGGCTCTCTCCAGAGGAAAGGTGCTGCACTGACACTGTGACACTTGCTGCAGCCAAGAGCCCTGCTCTCACAGGCAGCACTGCACTGCTTCTGGATGCAGCTGCTGCCAGCGCTCCCAGTTTCTCCCCCTCTGTGGCTCTGACTGGATTCTTCCTTCTTCCAAGAACACAGATTTGTGGTTTCATTTAATGAGCACTGTTAAAGAAGAGCTGGGGAAGCAAAGATGCAGGCGTTTAACACTTACTTCAATTCTTTCTTAACCTCTTCGTAATCAGCCTGTCCCTTCAGCTTCTCTTCCAGTTGCTTGAAAAGAAAGAAGATGGATTGGATTATTAAGGTTTGGTGTTGGCTGTTTCTCTGCAGGCTTTCCAAATCAGCTTTCAATTATTCCATAGATAGAGCAGTGCACAAGGGAGGGTTAATGACTCAAACCTCATTTACATAGATGAGAAAACAAACCATCACCCATCCAACATAAACACAATTAGACTTCACTCTCCCTTTGTTTACAGCCTGCCAAGCTCCACACAATCCAGCAGGTCCCACTTTGCCTGCTTGCAATGTCACTGCCATGTGCTCCCTCCTAAGGAGATGGGGGAAGAAAGGCTTGAAAATGAGGCAGGTGGGATTTTTGGGGAGCCTGAAAAATAAGAGTGAAGTGAGGTGGGTGCATTGGCACCTAGTGTCCCCTGACAGGCTTGAGAGCCTGATCCAGGTGAAACAGACCTAGGTGCTGACTGGAGAACCCTCAGCTAGGAAGACCTCTGCTCCTCATGCCCAAACAGCTGCACCCAGGTGTTTTCCAAGCACTACAGAATCAGAGATCAAGAGAAATGCTTGGGTTGGAAAAGCCCTCTAAGATCATCCAGCCCAACAACAACCCAACCCCACCATGGCCACTAAGGAATGTCCCCGAGTGCCATGGCCACGTTATTGAACAGCTCCGGGGATGGGATTTAGTAAGGCAGGATGAGGCAGAAAAAATGACAGGGAAGTGCTGGAGAGAGTCATGGGGAGGCTGCAGAGCTGCTGAGGGGCCTGGAGCAGCTCTGGGAGGAGCAAAGGCTGAGAGCCCTGGGGCTGAGAGCCTGCAGAAGGGCAGCCCCAGAGGGCAGCTGAGCAATGCTCAGCAAGAGCTAAAGGAGCTGTGGGGGGCAAGAGGCTGGGGCCAGACTCTGCTCAGTGGTGCCCAGGGACAGGCCAAGGGGCATCAAGGGGCACAAAGTGTCAGGCAGGAGGTTGGCTGTGCAGAGGAGGAGCAAGTTGTTTGTTGTGAGGGTGCTGGAGGCCTGGAGCAGGCTGCCCAGAGAGGCTGTGGAGTGTCCTTGTGTGGAGAGCTTCCAACCCCCCTGGCACTGTGCTGCTGGGCAAGCTGCTGTGGGTGCCCTGCTTTAGGAGTGGGGCTGGGTTGGATGCTCTCCAGAGGCCTCTTCCAACCCCACCCTGCTGGGGTCCTGGGATCAGTCAATGGCTCCCACTGCAACACAAGCTACATTAAATGCAGCTCTGCCTCCAGATGTGCTACACCCTGGAAGCACTCCTGGGAATTTTAGGCACAGCACACACTAAAGGAAAGATGTTGATGGCATGAAGCTGTTGAGGACTCCCAGGTACTTGTGTGCTGTTGGAGCAGGATGGCAACCTGCAAGATTTTCCTTTTAAGTGTCTAAACCCCACAGACATTCATCACTCCACAGCACCTAACACGGAGCTTGTTGCCATGGAAAATCTGCACCTGAATGCAGACTTTTACTAAACAACAGAAACTAACAACTGGGGAGGCAATGTCTGTACAGAACCAGACCCTTTAGGTGCTTGGCATCCTCCCAGTCGATGCCTGCTTTAAATGTATTAGTATGGTAATTGTCTGCAAGAAGCCTGTAAAACACGCAGAGCAGGGCAGAACAAAGGTTCAAGCTGTGAGACAATCTGGAGGAGCTAACACCTAGCACTAAATACCAACCTGCTTAATTCAGACACTCCAGATCCCAGTGTCCTCCCACCACACACAAAGCAGGGAGCCAGAGGACAGAAGGAATGGGCTGGTGGCTTTCCTGCACACTGCACTTCACATGCACAATCACAGAACCAAGCAGGTTGGAAGAGAGCTCCAGGCTCAGCCAGCCCAACCTAGCACCCAGCCCTGCCCAACCAACCAGACCATGGCACTCAGTGCCCCAGCCAGGCTTGGCTGCAACACCTCCTGCCACACAGACTCCACCACTTCCCTGGGCAGCCCATTCCAGTGCCAATCACTCTCTCTGACAACAACTTCCTCCTAACATCCAGCCTAGACCTGCCCTGGCACAGCTCCAGGCTGGGTCCCCTTCTTCTGTCCCTGTGTGCCTGGCAGCAGAGCCCAACCCCACCTGGCTACAGCCTCCCTGCAGGCAGCTGCAGACAGCAGTGAGCTCTGCCCTGAGCCTCCTCTTACATCCCATGGTAGGGAAGTACTCTGCATTTGTGGTGTGAATGAAGCCATGGAAGACCACCCAGGGATTGGCTACTCCTCCTCTTCTGGTGTTCAACAAGAGGCTGAGAAGGTATCTGCTCAGCAAGAGCTGAAGGAGCTGTGGGGGGCAAGAGCCTGGGGCCAGACTCTGCTCAGTGGTGCCCAGGGACAGGCCAAGGGGCAGCAAGGGGCACAAAGTGTCAGGCAGGAGGTTGGATGTGCAGAGCAGGAGCAAGTTGTTTGTTGTGAGGGTGCTGGAGGCCTGGAGCAGGCTGCCCAGAGAGGCTGTGGAGTGTCCTTGTGTGGAGAGCTTCCAACCCCCCTGGCACTGTGCTGCTGCTGGGCAAGCTGCTGTGGGTGCCCTGCTTGAGCAGGGGCTTGGACTGGATGATCCCCAGAGGTCCCTTCCAGCCACCCCCTGCTGAGGTTCTGGGATCAGCTAAGGGCTCCCACTTCAACGCAAGCTACACTGAATGCAGCTCTGCCTCTGGACATGCTACACCCTGCAAGCACTCCTGGGAATTTCAGGTACCTCCAGAGGTCCCTTCCAAGCCCACAGTGCTGGGATTCTGTGCTGAAGATCCCAGATGTAACCACCCCAGGCTTATTTGGTGTCTCTCTGCTAAGGGGCACTGCTGCATCCTGCCTGGAGAGCCAAGGGTTAACAGACCGAGAGCCAGCAGAGTCCTGCTGCCAGAGGAGATGCTTTGATTATGAGAGGAGATGAAGACAAAGCAGCAATAATTTCAGAAGTATCTCTGCATTGTTTCATTAAGGCAGTGAGCATTAAGGCACTCCCCCCAGACAGGGCCTGAGAACACTGCTCTAATTTGTGCCAGTGGGACTGACTTTTTGTGGAGGCAGCTGTGACAACCTTGGCTCTTTCAGAAGCAATTCCCCTGCATCCAGAGAGGAGAGCAGCCCAGCACCGAGGAGATTTGGTGCTTTGCACAACGGGGCTCAGGCTGCCTCCCAAGTCAGAGTGTCTGTGCTGAAATGTTTTCCTAGAGCAACAAATCAGCCTAAAGAAGGCTGAAATGAGTAAAAGTTTATCAGTGGAGTCACTGCATCAGCCACTATCAACAGGAACCTAAATACAGAGCATTAGCCAGGCAAGCCTAGGAGAAAGTAAGAGGAGATTACTGCAAGGGAAATCAAAGGCTGGCTCTGGCACTTCTGTGATCCCACTGCTTTGAAGTTAATGGCTAAACTAATGCTGACCTCACCAGCAACATGCTGCATGCCAAGGAAATCTGTCAAGTGCAAGAGCTCAGGATATTTTCTATCAGCCTTCATGAAAGAAAAATTGAAGAATGTCCCCCCCAGAATATAGCTGTGGCCACAAAATGGATGTGGCCCTCCAGAGCAGGCCTGCTCCTTCCTCCCTGGTTGAGACTGGGGCCCACATGGTGATGGATGGGCAGAGACAGACACAGTACAGAATCAGAGCCTCAGCAGGGTGGGGCCTTTGGAAGGGACCTCTGGGGATCATCCAGTCCAAGCCCCTGCTGCAGCAGGGCACCCACAGCAGCTTGCCCAGCAGCACAGTGCCAGGGGGGTTGGCAGCTCTCCACACAAGGACACTCCACAGCCTCTCTGGGCAGCCTGCTCCAGGCCTCCAGCACCCTCACAGCAAACAACTTGCTCCTCCTCTGCACAGCCAACCTCCTGCCTGACACTTTGTGCCCCTTGCTGCCCCTTGGCCTGTCCCTGGGCACCACTCACAAGAGTCTGGCCACAGCCTCCTGCCCCCCATAGCTCCTTCAGCTCTTGCTGAGCATTGCTCAGCTGCCCTCTGGGGCTGCTCTCCTGCAGGCTCTCAGCCCCAGGGCTCTCAGCCTCTGCTCCTCCCAGAGCTGCTCCAGGCCCCTCAGCAGCTCTGCAGCCTGCCCTGGACTCTCTTCAGCAGTTCCTTGGCTGTCCTGAGCTGGGGAGCCCAGAGCTGCACCCAGCACTCCAGATGTGGCTTCCTAGGGCAGAGTAGTGGGGGCAGAGAATCTCCTTTTCCCCAGTGGCCACACTCTCCTTCATGCCCCCCAGGACACCATTGGCCTTCCTGGCCAGTACTGGCATGTAAGAACTTCCCTTTGTGCTCCTGAATTTTGGTATGCATCCTGCAGGGCTGCCTGAGCACAGCCAGAGGGGCAGGGATGCAGCACTTCAGCTCTCAGCCCTTTCCCCACATAAATTATGCTGCAGCAGAGCAACACCAGAGACTGCCACAAAACTGCTAGAGCCATTTGTAAGAGTTTCAGCTGAGCATTAAATCACTCTGATGGAGGGAAGCTCCCCACAGCACGGGCAGAGCTAAGTGGCTGCTCTCAGCCTCCTGTTTTCAGCAGGCTCAGGCTGTAAAGGCTGCGAAGTGCTTGGTGGAATGGCTGAATTTATCTTGTTTACACTTCGATCGCAGGGCAGGGGAACAATGAGGGAGACAGGAGGAACAGGAAACTGATTCACAACACATGGCAGGAAACATTCCTCATGCTCACTGAGAGATCAGACCTGGGGGGGCTAGGCACAAAGAAAGCAAAGCTGCTGAAGGCAGAGGTGAAAAGGTCACTCAGGGAACTGCCAGATTCATGGATTCACAGAATGGGTTGGGCTGGAAGGGACTTTAAAGCTCAGCCAGTGCCAACCCCCTGCCAGGGGCAGGGACACCTCCACCAGCACAGGTTCATCAAGGCCTCACCCAGCCTGGCCTTGAACACCTCCAGGGAGGGGGCAGCCACAGCCTCCCTGGGCAGCCTGTGCCAGTCTCTCCCCACCCTCACTCTCAGCATTTCTTCCTCATCTCCACTCTCACTCTCTCCTCTCCCAGCTCAAAGCCATTCTTCCTCTCCCTGTCACTCCCAGCCCTTGTCCAAAGTCCCTCCCCAGCTCTCCTGGAGCCCCTTCAGCTACTATAAGGCTGCTCTGAGGTGTCCTTGGAGCCTTCTCTTCTGCAGGCTGAACAGCTCCAACTCTCCCAGCCTGTCCCCATAGGGGAGGTTCTCCAGCCCTCTGATACTTTCATGTCCCCCTCTGGACCCTCTCCAAGTATAGAATCATAGAATCAATGAGGTTGGAAGAGCCCTCCAAGATCATCCACTCCAACCTAGCACCCAGCCCTAGCCAGTCAACCAGACCATGGCACTAAGTGCCTCAGCCAGTCTTCTCTTGAACACCTCCAGGGACGGTGCCTCCACTGCCTCCCTGGGCAGCCCATTCCAATGCCACTCTCTGGGAAGAACTTCCTCATAACATCCAGCCTGTACTTTCCCCAGCACAACTTGAGACTGTGTCCCTAACTGTTCCATGTCCCTCTTGTGCTGAATGAACCAGAAGTGGCTGCAGTGCTGCAGGTGGGGTCTGAGCAGGGCAGAGCAGAAGGTTCAGGATGTCCCTTCCACGTTCAGTGCAGTGCTGCTGGTGTGCAGTTGAGTGTAAGAGTGGACTGCTACTTAGCAATGGGAATTACTCTGCAACAAATAGAGTTAAAAAGGTAAGCCAGTGGTTATTAATGCTGCAAAGCCTTTTGTCTGCCTTGGTTGTGATTGTTTTTCTGCTCTGAATGCCACACTTCCCTTTTCCAGTGGAGAGAACCAGAGGGGGTAGCAGGTAGATTCAAAGAGAGACCACAGCACAATAAACACCCCTGGCAAACCTGCACCACCCAGCACTGGGAATGGAAAGGTTTGAAACTTTAGGAGGATTTTCTGTGCCTCTGCAGTTCAGCTCCCTCAGGCCATGTCCATGGTGCATGTCTGTGGGGTTCTGTGGGTGGGTTTGATTTTAAAGGCAGCCCTGTCCTGCAAAAAGGGACTGCAAAGCAGGGAGAAGTAGGTAAATTGTATTTCAACAGCAAAAGAATCACAGCATTAACCAGCTTGGGAAAGACCTTTGAGATCATCCAGCCCAACCTAGCACCCAACACCTAATTAACTAAGCCATGGCACTGAGTGCCTCATGCAGCCTCCTCTTAAACACCTCCAGGGATGGGCACTCCACCATCTCCCCAAGGCAGCCCATTCCAATGCCAATCACTCTCTCTGACAGGAACTTCCTAACAACATCCAGCCTGAACCTCCCCTGGCACAGCTCTGAGGCTGGGTCCCCTTCTTCTGTCCTGTGCTGCCTGGCAGCAGAGCCCAACCCCACCTGGCTACAGCCTCCCTGCAGGCAGCTGCAGGCAGCAATGAGCTCTGCCCTGAGCCTCCTCTGCTGCAGGCTGCACACCCCCAGCTCCCTCAGCCTCTCCTCACAGGGCTCTGCTCCAGGCCCCTCCCCAGCCTTGCTGCCCTTCTCCAAACACCTTCCAGGACCTCAACATCTTTCTTCAACTGAGGGCCCCAGAACTGGACACAGCACTCAAGGCATGGCCTGAGCAGCGCTGAGTGCAGGGGCAGAAGGACTGCCCTGCTCCTGCTGCCCACACTGCTCCTGAGCCAGCCCAGGATGTCATTGGCCTTCTTGGCCACCTGGGCACATCAGTGTTTATATTCCAACAGAGCTGCTCACTTAGAATAAAATGCCACAGACACCAGAATTGAGCAGCACCCTGCAGAAGCCAAAAGCTTGTACAGTGCCTCGGAGTGCCTCAGGAACCCCCCCAGCAGTCCAACCCAGCCCTGCCAGGCCAGCAGTACCCCTGAGAGCTGCTGAGCAGAGAACCAAGCCTTACTTTGAGTGTGCTGTTCTTGGCTGTCAGCTGCTGCTCCAGCTGTGAGATCTGGCTGCTGGAGTTCTCCCGCAGCTTGGTGAGGCTGCCCTGGAGCCTCTGCACATCTTCCACCAGCTGGGCGATCTCCCGCTCCTTGGCAGCCAGCTCTACTTCCAGGCTGGAGCGTGTCAGCACCTCGATGGCCTGCTCCTGGTGGGAAAAGGAAGAGTCAGACAGCAGCAGCAGCAATCCTGACACACAGACAAGGCTCAGACAACACAACTAACAAAGGAAACAAGCCTGGATTCAGGCGGGCAGGTAAGGAGCAAGCACGGCACTGGGTGACGCAACAGCTGGGCAGAGGGGCACCCAGTGAGGGTCAGCAAGGACCAGTGCAGAGTCCTGCCCTGGGAAGGAACAATAAACTGCAGCAGCAGAGGCTGGGAGGTGATCTGCTGGAGAGCAGCCTTGTGGAGAGGGACCTGGAGTGCAGGTGGGCAGCAAGCTCTGCATGGGCAGCAATGAGCCCTGCTGGGCAAGAAGGCCAATGGGATCCTGGGGGCATTAGGAAGAGTGCCCAGCGGATCCAGGGAGCTTCTCCCCCAGCTATGCTCTGCCCTGGTGAGGCCCCACCTGGAATATTACATCCAGGTCTTGGCTCTTCAGTTCAGGAGGGATAGGGATCTGCTGGAGAGAGCCCAAGGGAGGGCTACAAGGATGCTGAAGGGACTGCAGCACTGCTGATGAGGAGAGGCTGAGAGCCCTGGGGGTGTTTAGTCTGCAGAGAAGGCTGAGAGGGATCTGAGCAATGTCTGTAAGTACCTGAGGGCTGGGGGCAGGAAGGGACAGGGACAGCCTCTGCTCACCCCTGCCCTGGCATAGAACAAGGGCAAGGGATGGAAATGGCAGCACAGGAAGTTCCACCTCAAGAGGAGGAAGAACTTCTTGACTGCAAGGGTCCCAGAGCCCTGGCACAGGCTGCCCAGAGAGGTTGTGGCTCCTTCTCTGGAGCCTTTCCAGCCCTGTCTGGATGTGTTCCTGTGTGACCTGTGCTGCATTCTCTGCTCCAGCTCTGGCAAGGGTTGGACTGGAAGCTCTCCAGAGGTCCCTTCCAACCCCTAACATTCTATCAGCTGTGATCCTGTGAGAGGCACAAACCAATTTCTCCACTTGGAACTTCTGTGACTGTGTGACCTTTCACAAGGGCTGTAGTGACAGGATATGAAGGAATGGATTGAAGCTTAAGGAGGGGAGACCTACACTGGAGACGAGGAAGAAATTCTTACACTGAGGGTGTGGAGACACAGGCACAGGTGGCCCAGGGAGGCTGTGGCTGCCCCCTCCCTGGAGGTGTTCAAGGCCAGGCTGGATGAGACAAACTCTGCTGGTGGGAGGTGTCCCTGCCCATGGCAGGGGGTTGGGACTGGATGAGCTTTGAGGTCCCTTCCAACCCATTCTGTAAATCTACAAATCTGGAAGCAGGCAAAACTTTGTGCTCCCCAGGACAGCCCTTTGGTGAAATGAAGAGAATAAATGTCCTGATTTCATGAGGGCACTGGGAAGAGGCAGCTGTGAAAGTCAAAGGCTTCTGTTTAGCTCTATTTATTATTAATAGCCCAACTGCTTTGACAACTATGAAAATCTGTGCTTACAAAATGCTAATCAGATCAAATATTCGGGAGTAATGGAGCAGAATTCCTTAATCAGGGCCGGCAGAGCCCTGTGCCTTTGGCTCTTCATCTGCATTCTGCACGTTGCAGGCAAAACTGGCACAATTTGCCCCAAACTGCTGCTTCCAATCAACTTCCTCCTTGCATGAAAATCGTTCGCTGCTCACATCATTGCTAGCGACTGAAGCCTGTCCTCTGTGGGGATGAAGATAGATGTGACAGCTGAAAGATGAGGCCTTTCTCCCTCTGCTCTGTCTCCACGTGCAGAAATCCCCTTTTCCTAAGCCAGGTTCTTTCTTCTTCCAGCCTCCCATGGCTGCAAAGTCTGTCCTCAAATCTGAAGCTTCCTGACTAGATCAAACATTCCATCGGGACGAGAGAGGACAGAGCAGTTAAGAAGAGGGCAGATCTATTCAGGAAAGACAACACAGACTAATTGCACCATCTCCTTGGGCTCCTTGGGCTAAGAGATCAACAGCTCTTATGCAGTGGAGAACTTGGAACCTCTCTCCCATGACTCACAGAATGGCAGGGGTTGGGAAGGGATCCTCTGGAGTTTATCCAGTCCAAGGCAGAGTCACTTAGAGAGGGTCACACAGGAACACATCCAGGGGGGGTGCTGAATGTCTCCAGAGATGAAGACTCCACAACTTCTCTGGGCAGCCTGCTCCAGCACCCTTAAACTACACAAGTTCCTCCCTGTGTTTAGAATGAGCTTCCTACATTCAATTTTGTGCCCAATACCCCTTACTCTGCCACTGGGTGCCACTGAACAAAGCCTGGTCCCATCTTGCTGACATCCACCCTTGAGGTATTGATCAGCATTGATGAGATCTTGCCCTCAGGCTGCTCTTTTCCAGACTAAACAACCTCAGGTTGGGCTGTCTCTTGCTCTCCAGGGCTGCACAAGGATGGGATGCCTCCAAGGATGGGCTGCCTCTTGTTCTCCAGGGCTGCCTCCAAGGATGGGCTGCCTCCAAGGATGGGCTGCCTCTTGCTCTCCAGGGCTGCACAAGGATGGCCTGCCTCTTGCTCTCCAGGGCTGCACAAGGATGGGCTGCCTCCAAGGATGGGCTGCCTCTTGCTCTCCAGGGCTGCACAAGGATGGGCTGCCTTCTGCTCCCAGATCTGCACAAGGATCTGGGATCGAAGATCCTTGTGCAGATCTGGGAGCAGAAGGCAGCTCCCTTACAAAGATGCCACTAAAAGCCTAAACCATGCCTTACAAAGCTTAATGCCTGCTCCTCAGCAAAGGACAGTGAGGAGAGGAGAGAGAGGAGCAACAATCATAAGCACTACCCCAAAGATCCTACAGTGCAAGGGCTGCAAATGCAACTCCCAGACGCTGCCACTCGAGCGCCTTCCTCCACGCCACAACAAAACACCTTCTCCTCCACTCCTTCTAAACACTTTGCTGGCTCTCAGTGCCTCCCTCCCTTGCAAGCAGCAGCAGCAGCAGTTAACCACACTCTCCTATTACACCGAATTACACTTTTAACGTGATGGGAAGAAGAAGGAGAAAAACCCCCACCACAACCACCTCTCTAATTTGCTTGCATGAAACATCACAAGTTGTATAATCATCTGCTGCTTGTGCCTATTGAGACTGGGACGTAGAGTCTGCAATAAGATAGATAATGATCATTTTCATCCTGCAGTAGTTGTCATATTAAATATAAATGAAGTGCAGAAGTGCTATTAAATACAAGAAAGACCTAATGTTAAAATAATGATAAGGCTAGGACAGGAGATAGGGAGCAGCAGGTAATGCAGAGCTACAAGTGATAGGCAGGCTCTTCATTTTCTGCTTTGCAGCCTGCTTGCCTGGCTTTTGACTCCTCTGAGAAAACACTGGGGTGTGTTGAGAGAGAAGCAAACAGATCTGGAGGACTCCTGGCTGGTTCCTGCCTCCCTGTAAATGCACTTCGAAGGCAGCCCTGTGCTCTGGCGCTGGCAGGCGCTGTGCGGCTTGCGAGAGAGAACGCAAGGGAGGGAGCTGGGCTGCTTTTGTCTGCTGAAGCTGCTGCTCAGGAGACCCAGTTTCACCCAGATGGCTTTTCAAGGGCCCTGTCCACCCAAACCAGTTTGTGATGCTGTAATTCATAGCATGGTTTGGGTTGGAAAGGACCTTAGCCCACCAGTGGAAACATTGCACTGGACGTGGCTCTAAGCAGCCTGACCTGGAGGGAGGTGTCCCTGCTCACGGCAGGAGTGTCAGACTAGATGACCTGAAAGGTCCCTCCCAACCCAACCCCCCCATTCATTCTATGAAGTTCTATGAAAGATCATCCAGTTCCAACACCCTGCCATGGGCAGGGACACCTCCCACTAGCCTGGGCTGGATGAGGCCTTATCCAACCTGCTCTAGTGGGAAGCATCCCTGCCCACGGCGAGGGGTTTGGAACCAGATGGTCTGCAAGGCCCCTTCCAACCTAAGCCATTTGGTGACTCTATGAGAGCACATTTAACATTTGCACCCTCCTCTGTCTGCTTTGGCAAAGAGAAACCAAAAGAATACTTTGACTTGGACATGAGGGAAAATGTCTTTGCTACAGAGTGGTCAGGGATTGGAAGAGGCTGCCCAGAGAGGTGGTGCAGTCCCCAGCCCTGGAGGTGCTCAACAGATGAGTCGGTGTGGCACGCTGGGACATGGTCTAGTGCTCATGGAGGTGTTGGGCTGAAGGTTGGACTTGATGACTTTAGAATTATAAAGGTTGGAAAAGACCTTAAAGATCACTGAGACCAACTGTAACCCAACCATCACAAACACTGAACTACTGGAAACAGCCTGGAACACCTCCAGGGATGGGCACTCCACCACCTCCCTGGGCAGCCTGTGCCAAGCCCTGACCACTGCTGCAACAAAGACATTTGTACTCATCTCCAGCCTAACCCTCCCCTGGCACAGCTTTAGGCCATTTCCTCTCCTTCTACCACCTCATCCTAGGGATTAGAGCCCAACCTCCACCTCACTGCAGCCTCCTTTCAGGGAGCTGTAGAGAGCAATGAGATGTCCTCTCAGCTTCCTGTTCTGAAGACTAAACAACTCCAGCTCCCTCAGCTGCTCCTCACACAACATGCCCTACAAACTCTTCACCAGCCTTGCTGCCCTTCTCTGGACACCTTCCAGGACCTTTGAGATCATTTCCTTACAGGTCCCATGCTCTGCCTGCTCACCTGCTAGCCTGGTTAGCCTCCAGTGACCACACTGAGCTGCACGCTCTGGTCAGCAGAGCTGCTGCTGCTGCAGCCTCCCCAGGCACAGGGGCTCTTTGTTTAGAAACAACAAGCAGCCCAACTCTGAGGAAGGCTCCTCTATTCCCTGGCCTTCCTCTTCTGTTGGATTTACAGGTGTAGCTCTCTGGTTAGATCTCTTCACTGAAAACTGGAGTGATCAGAGAATTACAGAATGGGCTGGGCTGGAAGGGACCTTAAAACTCATCCAGTTCCAACCCCCTGCCATATAAGCAGGGGACACCTCCCACCAGCCCAGGGTGCTTAAGGCCTCATCCAGCCTGGCCTTGAACATTTCCAGGCAGGGGGCAGCCACAGCCTCCCTGGACAACCTGTGCCAGTGTCTCCTTGTCAAGAATTCCTTCCTCATGTCTTGTCTCCATCTCCCCTCTCTCAGCTCCAAGCCATTGTCCCTCATCCAAGAACAAGAAGACCCAGAAATGGTCAGGCAGCAGTTCCCCACTAATGCAACCAGCTCTGGACAAAACTGCCCCCCTCTGAAGCTGCTTGCCTCTGCTGTGCCCTGCAGGCAGGCACATGCTGATGGCTCACCAAGGCACTCTTTGTCACACCACTTTGCTGCCTCTGCTTTTCCCTCTGCTGAGTGCTGTTAGCAAGGTGAAATATTGGAGAGCTGCTGCTGTCACCTGGGCCAGCAGCTGTGGAGAGCTGTAGAATCTCAGAGTGGGTGAGGTTGGAAGGGACCTCAAAGCTCAGCCACTTCCAACCCCCTGCCATAGGCAGGGACACTTTCCTCTAGCACAGGTTGCTCAGGGCCTCATCCAGCCTGGCCTTGAACACCTCCAGGGAGGTTGTGGAGCACAGAATCACCCAATGTGATCTTTGATCACATTGGGTGATTCTGTGCTCCACAACCTCCCTGGGCAACCTGTGCCAGTGTCTCACCACCCCCAACCTGTGCCAGTGTCTCACCACTCTCAACCTGTACCAGTGTCTCACCACCCCCAACCTGTGCCAGTGTCTCACCACCCTCACTGCAAACAACTTCTTCCTAACATCCACTTTCAATCTCCCCTCTGCCACTTTAACCCCATTCCTCCTCGTCCTGTCACGACAAGACCTTGTCAATAGTCCCTCCCCAGCCCTCCTGTATGGATCCTGTATGGATGACCAGGGCCAGAGTGGTCTCTGTCCCATGCTCTTCTGCAGCCACCAACTCCCTGAGAAGAGGAAGAGAACACTTTTGCAGCTCCAGACAGGGATTTCATAGAATCATAGAATCAAGCAAGTTGGAAGAGACCTCCAAGCTCACTCAGTCCAACCTAGCACCCAGTCCTAGCCAATCAACTAGACCTGAGTGTCCCATCCAGTCTTTCCTTGAACACCTCCAGGGACAGAGACTCCACCACCTTCCTGGGCAGCCCATTCCAATGCCAATCACTCTCTCTGGAAAGAACTTCCTAGAATCATAGAATCAGTCAGGGTTGGAAGGGACCACAAGGATCATCTAGTTCCAACCCCCCTGTCATTGGCAGAGACACCTTACCCTAGACCAGGCTGGCCACAGCCTCAGCCAGCCTGGCCTTAAACACCTCCAGGGATGGGGACTCCACCACCTCCCTGGGAAACCCATTCCAGCCTCTCACCACTCTCATGGTGAAGAAATGGCTCCTCCTAACATCCAGCCTAGACCTGCCCTGGCACAGCTCCAGGCTGTGTCCCCTTCTTCTGCTTCTGGCTGCCTGGCAGCAGAGCCCAACCCCACCTGGCTACAGCCTCCCTGCAGGCAGCTGCAGGCAGCAATGAGCTCTGCCCTGAGCCTCCTCTGCTGCAGGCTGCACACCCCCAGCTCCCTCAGCCTCTCCTCACAGGGCTGTGCTCCAGGCCCCTCCCCAGCCTTGCTGCCCTTCTCCAAACACCTTCCAGCACCTCAACATCTCTCTTGGATGCAGGAGCCCAGAGGTTGCTAGCTCTGAGCACAGCCTGCAGGATCCATGCTGCAGGGCTGGCAGAGAGCTGTAGGAGCCAGGGAATCTTTTCTCACCACATCAGGAGCCTTCTGGATCTGCGTAGCAAGCTGCAGAGATTTGTTAGCCGAGGAGAGCTGCTCCCTTAAGGTCTCTGCCTCTCTCTGAGCCACCTCTGCCCTCTGAAGGAAATGAAAAGGAGGGGGGGGTAGGGGAGGAGGGGGGGGGAGTGGGGAGTTGGTTTGGGGGGGTTGGGGGGGGGGGAGAGAGAGAGAACATTCAGTTTAACAACTGACAATTATTACAAGAACATTCATCAATTCATGCCTGACTGAATATAATTGATTTTCCTAAACACTCAACCTAATAAATGTTGGGGGGGGGTGGGGGGAAGAAAAAGAAAACAAAACCCAAAAGGAAAAAAAAAACAAAACAACAACCAAAAAACCCCAAGAATGTGCTGGATTTTTATTTTACACAGTACAAGGAAGGAATAATTGAGCGATTATGACAGTAATTTAACGCTAGGAGCAAGGAATCCCCTGCTGATAGCAGTGCTGTGGCCCACTGAATTTCCCAGCCTGAATAAATACGAGTGGAAATGGAGTCTTTTTATTCAATTTCTTTCTGTTCTCACAGACCAAGCAGATTTTATTGCAAGGGTCCTCCTGGGAATCATTCTCACGGGTAAAAGCTGAATTAAAAGCTCTCCTGACCACTCTCCCCACCAGGCAGACAATGCTGTGGGCTGTCTTTCTGCAGGAATTATTGCCCCAAACATGAATTGGTGGATTCTGGGCTTTCAGCAGATCTCCCTGCCCAGCACTGTTTAACCCTGCAGCGGCTGCTGGGCACAGCTCAGCTCCTGCCTGCGCAGCATTTGCATGAGAATGGGGGGATGGCTCAGGGTGAATCTCCTGGAGGAGGGTTCTAGGTTGGGCTGGCTGGTCCTGAGGGGCTTTGCCAAGCTGTGAATCTGTGAGGCTGCAAGCAGCTCTCCTGCCAAACCACTGCCTTAGTGGGGGCATGACAGAGGAGCAGGCTGAGATCCAGGTGCTGGGGCACTCCCGCAGGTGGAAGAAGGTTCTGGTCTCCTGCTGCTGAGAGCAGGCTTGGCAACCCCACTGTATGGAGCAGGGGTAGGAAACTAGGCAGGCAACAAGGTGGAGTGCTGGGGGTATCCTTGCTGTCCCTAATCTGCCTGGATTAGGCTTGGTTATAAACTGATTAAAGTCTCCACTGGATCATCCCAGCAGGCTCTGTATGGGAAAAGCCATCCAGGAGTCACCTCGCGCCTCGTGGATGGCCTCCGACTTGGCCAGCAGACAGAACTCCCACAGGAACAGCAAACAGCAGGAGAGGAGAAAGGCAGAGTGATGAGCAAAGACTGTACAAGACTCTGGGGAGAGAGATGGGTCAGTAGCTCTGGGCAGTGGTCAGGTAGGGCTCTGCCCTCTTGTGCCCCCCCAGTAGGGCACACAGCCTGCAGGCTCTGCTTCTGCTCTCTTACGACAGGAGGGGGGAAAGGGTTTGGAGGCTTTTCCAACCTGGATGCTTCTGTGATTCTGTGCACAAGGATGGCTCAGCTTGGAGGGGGCCTTAGACATCATCTAAGGCTGTGCTGCCATCTAACCAGAGCTGGATGGCAGGTGAGAGCTGGGGGAAGGCAAACCTCATGGTGATCAACCAGGACAAGTGCAGGGTGCTGCATCTGGGGAGCAGTAACAGGTTGGGGCTGCCCTGATGGAGAGCAGCTCTGTGGAGAAAGGCCTTGGAGTGCTGGTGGGCAGCAAGTTCTGCATGGGCCAGCAATGTGCCCTTGTGGACAAGAGAGCCAATGGCATCCTAGGGGGCATCAGGGAGGGCAGCCAGCAGGGCCAGGGAGGTTCTTCTCTGCTCTGCCCTGTTGAGAGCACACCTGAAATACTGCATCCAGTTCTGGGCTCCCCAGTTCAAGAGAGAGAGAGACCTGCTGGAGAGAGTCCAGCAGAGAGACACAAGGATGGCTGGGGGAGTTGAGCATCTCCCTATAGAGAGAGACTGAGCCCTGGGGCTGTTGGCCATGTGGGGGGGTTTCACCACTGACTTCTCACCACTCTTCTGCCTAGATCACATTGGATTCCCTCATCAACTGCACACTCAGCTATGACCCCAGCCCTGCCATCAACCCCATCACCATCCTCAGCAAGCCTGCTGCCATCCCCATCGAGTGCCACTACCCAAGTAAAGCCTCCCCAGCCTTGGGATTCCCCAATCCAGTTCCCAGGGACCATATCCTGCTTCAGGAGAGAGAAGATCAGCAGCAACAGCATCCAGCCCAGCTGCCCACGCTGTGCCTCATGAGTGTGCTGCCTCATGGATGGCCTCTGACTTGGCCAGCAGACAGAATTCCCACAGGAAGAGGGAACAGCAAGAGGAGAAAGGCAGAGTGATGAGCAAAGGCTGTACAAGACCTTGGGGAGAGAGAGCTGGCTCAGCAGCTCTGGGCAATGAACAGCAACCAACGTTTTTGCCTGCCCATGTCTGAGCCTGTGTCAGGAAAGGCAGAACTAAGGCTGATTGCTTCCACAGCATCTACCCCACCTCCCCCCTGGCTGCCTCCTCTCCTTTATAACCACACTGCTGCCCTCCCAGGGGCATCACTGCTGCTCACCTGGAGCCCTCTGCCAGTCACAGGGCATGGGCAGCACCAGTGGCAGTAATTTTCTATCTCCACTGCCAAGGACTTGATGGTCTGGGATGTCTTTTCCAACCAGAGCAGTTCTGTGATTCTGTGGCTGTGTCTTGCCAAACTCAGGAGCTGTCACCAATCAAGGCCAGCACTTTTCTCAGCTGACTGTTAACCTTCACACTGATGGTCCCTTCCTTACTGGAATGGTGAATCACTACCACCATGTGAGAGCAACACTGTGAGAGAGAATAAACTGACACTGCCAGCTGTGCCAGGAGAGTATGCACTGCCACCTTAGCCAGCCTGCTGCTGGTACCAAACTGGGAGCAGTGCTGACACCCCTCAGGTTGTGCTGCCATCAGCCAGAGCTGGGCAGGCTGCAGAGCTGGGCAGAGGGAACCTCACAAAGCTCCCCAAGGGCAAGGGCAGGATCCTGGCCTTGGGCAGGAACAACCTCCTGCAGCAGGACAGCTGAGGGGGGACCTGCTGGGAAGCAGCTGCAAGGAGAAGGAGCTGGGAGTGCTGGGGGACAGCAAGTGCCCATGGGGCAGCAATGTGCCCTGGGGGGCAGGGAGGCAAATGGTGTCCTGGGAGGCATGAGGAAGTGTGTGGAGGTTCTCCTCCCCCTCTGCTCTGTCCTAGTCAGGCCACATCTGCAGTGCTGGGTCCAGCTCTGGGCTCCCCAGTTCAGGAGAGCCAAGGAACTACTGCAGAGTCCAGGGGAGGCTGCAAAGCTGCTTTGGGGCCTAGGAGGAGCAAAGGCTGAGAGCCCTGGGGCTGAGAGCCTGCAGAAGAGCAGCCCCAGAGGGCAGCTGAGCAATGCTCAGCAAGAGCTAAGGGAGCTGTGGGGGGCAAGAGGCTGGGGCCAGACTCTTGTCAGTGGTGCCCAGGGACAGGCCAAGGGGCAACAAGGGGCACAAAGTGTCAGGCAGGAGGTTGGCTGTGCAGAGGAGGAGCAAGTTGTTTGTTGTGAGGGTGCTGGAGGCCTGGAGCAGGCTGCCCAGAGAGGCTGTGGAGTGTCCTTGTGTGGAGAGCTGCCAACCCCCCTGGCACTGTGCTGCTGGGCAAGCTGCTGTGGGTGCCCTGCTTTAGGAGTGGGGCTGGACTGGATGATCCTCAGAGGTCCCTTCCAAAGGCACCACGCTACGATTCTGGGATTTTCCAGCCACCCAAAGTGCCACATCTCTGTGTGCAGCCTGCTTTGCTTTCCCAGCTAACCCTTCTGCAGTGCTAAGTCACCCAAATCAGCAGAAGGAGGACCCCGCCGGGGGTGTGCAGGGTGTCTGCCTCGCCAGCAGAGCAGAGATTCTGCCTGCACGTTTAATCAATCAGTAAACTAACAGCAATCAAGTCCTGAACACATCATCTCTGCTATTTGCTCACAACATTCTATTAAATGATTTCACAGAGGTTCTGCAGCTGCAATTAAAATGTGACTGTCACAGGAGCAGTGCCCTGCCTGCAGCAGCCGTGGCACAGGGCACGGCCGCGGGAGAAGCGGTGGCAGCAGCGAGACAGCAGAGAGCCAGGGGGGGTTAGGCTGCAGAGCTGGAAATCAGAATCACACAACTGTTTGGGTTGGAAAAGATCTCCAAGATCTGATGAGCAACCTTCCAGCCCAGGTCTGACCCAGTCATGGCCATGGCCACTAACCCTGTCCCCAGGTGCCATGGCCATGACTTTCTTGAACACCTCCAGGCATGGGGACTCCACCACCTCCCTGTGCCAGTCCCTGACCACCCTTGCAGCAAAGACGTTTTTCCTCATCTCCAATCTAACCTCCCCTGGTACAATTTCAGGCCATTTCTTCTCCTATCACCTGATCCTAGGGAGAAGAGCCCAACCCCCACCTCTCTGCAACCTCCTCTCAAAGACCTGTAGAGAGCAATGAGGTCTCCTCTCAGCCTCCTCCAGGCTGCACACCCCCAGCTCCCTCAGCTGCTCCTCCCCAGCCCTGTTCTCCAGACCCTTCCCCAGCTTTGTTGCCCTTTCCTGGACTTGCTCCAGCCCCTCAATGTCCTTCTTGGGGTGAGTGGCCCAAAACTGACCCCAGGATTCAGGGTGTGGCCTCCCCAAGGTGCAGTGTTAGGATAAAACCCAGAGGAGACACAATGAGAAGGATTTTCTCACCATGTATTAGAGGAGTTTGTACATCCTCTGCCCCAGCAAAGCAGCAGAAGGTCCTGTGCTGTGGCACTGGCATCTCCTGCTCTCTAAGCCATGAGTTTGCAGCCTTTAGCATCTCTGCTGCTGGCCCCCACCCCAGGCAGCGCTGTTTGCAGAGCCATGCAGCTGGCATGCAGGCAGAGCACAGAGGGGACCTGCACTGGATGCTACACCTGCATGCACAGCCTCCCCAGCCCATGCAGGACAGCTGCTGGCATCCTGTCAGGCACAGCAGGCAGCACCTCACACCCTGCATTGCCCAAACACATCAACACTAACTCTGGGCAGTGCTACCAGCAGCAGGTTTGCAGCTGAGGCTGTGGCTGACAGGACTGAGGGACAGGATGCACGCAGAGGGACCTGGAAAGGCTGCAGAAGTGGACTCAGGAGAACCTCATCAGCTTCAACATGGCAAAGAGAAAGGCCTTGCAGCTAGGCTGGGGCAAGCCTTGGTGCCAGTCCAGGCTGAGAGTCACGAGACTGGGAGCAGCCCTGCAGGGAAGGACTTGGGGGTGCTGCTGGATGAGAAGCTGCACAGGAGCCATCAATGGGCACTGCCAGCCCAGAAGGGCAATCGCCTTGGGGAGACCTCACCTGCAGTGCTGTGTCCAGCTCTGGAGTCCTCAACACAGGAAGGGCATGGACCTGCTGGAGAGGGTCCAGAGGAGGACACAAAGATGATCAGAGGGTTGGAGCACCTCCCTTTTAGGGACAAGCTTGGAGAGTTGGGGCTGTTCAGCCTGGAGAAGGCTCTGGGGAGACCTTAGAGCAGCATTTCAGTATCTGAAGGAGACCTACAGGAAGGCTGAAGAGAGGCTGTTTGGAAGGGCTTGGAGTGATAGGACAAGAGGCAACTAAAGCAGGGGAGATTCAGGAGATTCAGGCTGGACAGCAGGAGGAAGTTCTGCACCATGAGGCTGGTGAGACACTGGAGCAGGCTGCCCCTGGGGGCATTCAAGTTCAATCTTGATGGGGCCTGAGCAAGCTGCTGCAGCTGGGGACATCCCTGCTCCCTGCAGGGGGGTTGGGTGTGATGACCTTTCAGGGGCCCTTCCAGCCTGAGGAATTCTATATTCTATCAAATTCTGGCCAATATTTCACCTTTGTATTTTTTAATGAGTCCTTTTCAGGTTGTTTCTTTCCAGAATGGAAGCTTTTTAGAGTCAGAATTCCAGGTGTGTGCAGTGCCTGGAGAGCACTTTTGGGTGCTGCTGCAACAGGAATGAGAAATGAGCCACAAGATCCTGTTTCAAGCACAGCACTGAGAGGTTTTCAGAGGCCAAGGCCAGGGCTGAGGCTATGTTTGGCACAGGGCTGTGGGAGGCTGGAGCTGCACAGACACCTCTGATGGCTTTTCCCCAGTGAGACCTCCTGCTTCACTCAGCTCTGGGGATGAGTCCTGCTTGGTCAGTGAATATTTGGCTTTGTCTTCCTTGCTCCATGTGTGACTCCCGTGGTTTATTCACTGCTGACTGACCCCACCCTCCCCAGGCAGATAGGATTAATGAATGACTTCCCCAAAGCCTGAGCTCTGCTCTCCACCACCCAAGGATCTAAGTTTAGAAACATCAACAGCTGCACCTCAGGCCCCCAGCACAGCCCCACTGGGGTGCTCTGCACACTGGTGTCAAGCACAGGCTGACTGTGTGGCACAGGCTGTGTCTGCTCACTCCTCATCTGCTCCCCAGAACCCAAGACCCCACAGAGCAGCTCTGCTCTCCCAAAACCTCCTTGGTTTGTCTCTCTGACTCCTGCCCCTCTCTGCTTGTCACTTTGAACCCCTGAACCCTTCTTAACTCAGCATGGCTGCTGGAAGCACCATTTCTGTCCTCTCTGAGCCTCACACTGCCTTCAGCTTCAGGCAGGCCAAAGCCAGCTCCTATCTCCTACCACCAGACCTCCAGGCTCAGCCTTCCCCTCACCATTTCCTTCTTCATCCTTGTTCCTACTTCTCCACAGTCCTCACAGCATCCCTGTCCTGGTCCTTCTGCTCCCTCCCCACCACACAGCCTCTCCACCCCTTGCTCTCCATGCTCTCCCACTGACATTGTCTACCTCCCATCGTGGCTGGGGCACTGAACCCTCCACTGCAACCAAGAGAAGAAAATCTTGGCTGCTTGGTGCTGGGGATCACAGGATCACAGGATGTCAGGGGTTGGAAGGGACCCAAAGAGATCACAGCTCACAGGATGTCAGAGGTTGGAAGTGACCCAAAGAGATCACAGCTCACAGGATGTTAGGGGTTGGAAGGGACCCAAAGAGATCACAGCTCACAGGATGTCAGGGGTTGGAAGGGACCCAAATTGATCACAGCTCACAGGATGTCAGAGGTTGGAAGGGACCCAAATTGATCACAGCTCACAGGATGTCAGGGGTTGGAAGGGACTCAAACTGATCACAGCTCACAGGATGTTAGGGGTTGGAAGGGACCCAAAGAGATCACAGCTCACAGGATGTCAGGGGTTGGAAGGGACCCAAAGAGATCACAGCTCACAGGATGTCAGGGGTTGGAAGGGACACAAAGAGATCACAGCTCACAGGATGTCAGGGGTTGGAAGGGACACAAAGAGATCACAGCTCACAGGACGTCAGGGGTTGGAAGGGACCCAAATTGATCACAGCTCACAGGATGTTAGGGGTTGAAAGGGACCCAAAGTGATCACAGCTCCCAGGATGTTAGGGGTTGGAAGGGACCCAAAGTGATCACAGCTCCCAGGATGTTAGGGGTTGGAAGGGACCCAAAGAGATCACAGCTCACAGGATGTCAGGGGTTGGAAGGGACCCAAACTGATCACAGCTCACAGGATGTCAGGGGTTGGAAGGGACCCAAAGAGATCACAGCTCACAGGATGTTAGGGGTTGGAAGGGACCCAAATTGATCACAGCTCACAGGATGTTAGAGGTTGGAAGGGACCCAAAGTGATCACAGCTCCCAGGATGTTAGGGGTTGGAAGGGACCCAAAGAGATCACAGCTCACAGGATGTCAGGGGTTGGAAGGGACCCAAACTGATCACAGCTCACAGGATGTCAGGGGTTGGAAGGGACCCAAAGAGATCACAGCTCACAGGATGTTAGGGGTTGGAAGGGACCCAAAGAGATCACAGCTCACAGGATGTTAGGAGTTGGAAGGGACACAAAGAGATCACAGCTCACAGGATGTTAGGGGTTGGAAGGGACCCAAATTGATCACAGCTCACAGGATGTCAGGGGTTGGAAGGGACACAAATTGATCACAGCTCACAGGATGTCAGGGGTTGGAAGGGACCTCCACAGACCATCGAGTCCAACCCCCCTGCCAGAGCAGGACCAGAGGATCTAGTGCAGGTCTCACAGAAATGCCTGCAGACAGGGCCTGAAACCCTCCAGAGAAGGAGACTCCACGACCCATCTGGGGAGCCTGTGCCAGTGTCTCACCACTCTCGTACTCCAGAACTCCTTCCTAACACCTAATTAAATCTCCCCTCCTCTGGCTTGTTGCATTCCCCCAGTCCTATCACTACCTGACAGCCTGCAAAGTCTCTCTCGTAGCCCCCTTCAGACGCTGGAAGGCCACAAGAAGGTGCCCAGGAGCCTTCTCCTCTCCAGACTGCACAGCCCCAACTGCCTCAGCCTCTTCTCACAGCAGAGCAGCTCCAGCCCTCTGCTCATCCTCATGACCCTTCTCTGGATACCTTCCAGCACCTCCAGATCTTTCCTGTCCCAGGGGCTCCAGAACTGGACAGAGGGCTCCAGATCCTACTGCTAGGACACAGCTACCTCCCTGGTAACAAAACACTTTATCCCCCTGAGGCTGTGCTCAGCTGAGGCTGCAAACACTGCAGTGCTCCCAGCAGAGCCAGCAGGTCAGGATCACCATGCTGCTGTGTGCCTCCCAATTAAAGAGAAGCAAAAAAGCCTTCCACAGTATCTCCACTCCAAATGATTCTCATTGTTTCCTGACAAGATAATGAATAGGATGAACTAAGAGCTCTTCTACTTACAGAAAAATGTTAATTTGATCAAAGAGCAGTGGTGTGAAGAGCAAATGAGATACTTAGGAGGAAAAAAAACCCGAGGAGAACCTCTCCCTTAGCTTCCAGCAGCCAGGCTGCACTCCCTTCCCACAGCCTGCAGCAGCGACCTGTGCCACCAGAGCTTCCCATGGGCTGCGACTGCTGCTCAGGGGAGACAAAGAACTCCTGCGGGGAGAGTCCAGCACAGGTGGTGCTGAGGGGCCACTGGGGGGCCTGGAGCATCCCTCTTGTGGGGAAAGGCTGAGAGGGCTGGGGCTGGTCAGCCTGGAGAGGAGGAGGCTGAGAGGCATCTCAGCAGTGCTTACCAACACCTATGGGGTGGGGGTCAGGAAGGGGGGCCAGACTTGTCTGGGTGCTCCCCAGGGACAGGCCAAGACACGATGGCCACACACTTGAGCACAGCAAGTTCCATCCAAGCATGAGGAGGAACTTCTTTGATTCAAGGGTGAGAGGCCTGGAGCAGGCTGCCCAGAGAGGTTGTGCAGTCTCCATCCCTGCAGGCTTTCAAGGCTTGCCTGAACGTGCTCCTGTGTGACCTGCTTTAGGTGACCCTGCTGTGGCAGGAGGCTTGGACTCGATGCTCTTCAGAGGTCCCTTCCAACCCCTACCCTGCTGTGGCTCTGAGTGCAGGCTGTCAGCACTAATTCTGCTGAAGCTGTTGAGCCTGCTTATGGCAGCAGCCACCAGCCCTGGGTTGAGCTGCTTGAAGCTGCCACTCTCACTGGCAAGCTGCTGCACAAGCTCTGCTGCTCAGACTAGAGAGAAGTCAACTCTGCTTCAGCCTCCTCAATTCCTTGCCTTTGGAGAGATGGAAATCCACTTTGAAGCCTTGAAAGGACCCCAGCTCTGCCAGAGCAGCAGCAAGGTCAGCAGCTCCTCTCTGACATGGAAGGCTCTGGCACCTGTTTTTTTCCCCCAGTGATAGAGAATGACATGGAAATAAAAGGAGAGAAGCCTCCAACACACAGTGGAGCTTGGGTTGCCTTCAGGCTTCAGGCTGCTGCAGAGTGTGCAGGGAGAGGCTGCCAGATGCATTCCCAGCTGGGAGCCAGGGGTTTGCAGGGTGCTCCTGTGTTTGCATGAGAACATGAACCACCTTCTGCTCCCTGCAAGCAGCTCCACACACTTCCTACAGCCACAGCCTCCCCTGCTGTGCGGCAGAGTGGAAGCACAGCACCAAGGCAGGCACCTCAGCTGCTCTGAAGCAGCCTAACACAGCTGCATGTGTGAGTGTGGCACCAACAGCTATTTACCTGCCTGGTAGCCTGCCTGGGTGGCAATGGCTGTGGTTACAGATGGAGATGTTCTGGGGTATGAGGTATTCTCTGCCTCATGTACAGGCTGGAGGATGAAGGGACTGAATGTGGCCCTGCCAAGAAGAGTGTGGGGGGACTGGTGGGTGAGAAGCTGGACAGGAGTTGATGATCACAGAATCACAGAACATCAGGGGTTGTGGAAGGGACCTCTGGAGATCAGCCAGTCCAAGCCCCTGCTCCAGCAGGGCACACACAGCAGCTCGCCCAGCAGCACAGTGCCCAGGTGGCTGTGGAAGCTCTCCAGACAAGGAGACTCCACAGCCTCTCTGGGCAGCCTGCTCCAGGCCTCCAGCACCCTCACACCAAGAAGTTTCTCCTGTATTTCACATGGAACCTCCTGGGTTCCAGCTTGTACCCATTGTTCCTTGTCCTGTCACTGAGCACCACTGAGAAGAGCCTGGCACCTTCATCCTGACACCCACCCCTCAGGTATCTATGGACATGGATGAGGTCCCCTCTCAGCCTTCCTTTGCAGCAGAGATGTTCCACTCCCCCAGTCATCCTTGCAGGCTCCCCTGGACTCTCCCCAGCAGCTCCCCATCTCTCTTGAACTGGGGAGCCCAAAACTTGACCCAGTACTGCAGGTGTGGTCTCAGCAGGGGTAGCAGAACTTCCCCAGCCCTGCAGGACAGTGCATTCACAGCCCAGCTGGCCAAGTGCACCTGTTGGAGTGGGTCCAGAGGAGGGTCACCAAGATGATCAGAGGGCTGGAGCACCTCTGCTGTGGGGACAGGCTGAGACAGTTGATGGTGTTCAGCCTAGAGAAGGCTCCTGGAAGACCTTTGTGTGGCCTTCCAGCACCTGAGGAGGGCTTGTAAGGAAGATGGAGAGGAAGATCTAGCAAAGCCTGCTGCATCAGGGTAAGCTGGAACTGTTTTCAATTAAAAGAAAGGAGATTTGGACTAGAGAGAAGGAAAAAAGTCTTTGAAGTGAGTGGTAAAGGAGTGGCACAGGTTGCTCAAAAAGGTTGTAGATGCCTCTTGTCTGGAAACATTCAAGGTCAGGTTGAGTGGGGACAACCTGTCCAGTTAAGGAGTCACTAACAGAAGTCTCTGCTCATTGCAGGGGCCTGGGCTAGATGATTTTCAAAGGTTCCTTCCCAGACAGAACATTCCAGGGTTCTATGACCTCTGCAGAATCAAGCAGGGCTACAGCACCCAGGAGAGCTGAGGATCATGGCCAAGGGGCTCAGAAAGAAAGAGCAAACTCTGGCACAGCATTTGTGGGCAGCATCCTCCTTAGCCCTGCAGCAGGTGGAGGAGCTGTCTTCATAGAGTGGTCTGGCTTGGAAGAGTCCTCCAAAGGCCATCCAGTCCAACCCTCTCTGCAGTCAGCAGGGACATGCTCCACTAGATCAGAGCCTTGTCCAGCCTCACCTTGAGTATCTCCAGGGACAGGGCCTCAACTGCCTCCTTGGGCATTCTGCTGCAGTGTTTCACCACTCTGCTGGTGCAGAACTCGTTCCTCACATCCAGTCTAAACCTGCTCTGCTCTGAAGCCACTGTCCCTCGTTCAGGATGAACAGCCTTCTACCCCCCTTGGTAGGAACACAAAGCCAAGTGCTGCCTGGGCCCACCAGGGCCAAAGCAGAACCTTGCAGTACCTACACTGTGCTGCCAGTGAAAGGGGAGAGCTGATCCCAGCTGCTGCTCAAACCCCAGACATATTTTACAGCAATCTCACTGAGGGGGGAGATCTTTTCAAACCATTTTCCAAAGTGATTTGGTAGAGACAGGCGAAGTTGCCCACCCAGTGGAACAAAGAAGGGATCTGAGAACAGCCCTGCTGCTGAAGTGCCCTGGTGAGGTTTGCTCTCTGCTTCTGCTGCAGGCACAGCTTTGTGGACCTGGGTGGTGATTTGGTGCCAAAACATGTTTTCATTCACCCCCTCTTCCTCTCCAGACCTTAACATTTAAGACTGTTCCTGTGGGATGAATCACAAAATCACACACTGGTAGGGATTGGAATGAGGCCTCCAGAGACCATTGGGGCCAACCCCTGTGCCAGAGCAGGATCACCCAGGGCAGACCACACAGCAACAGGTCCAGGTCAGCTCTGAAAGACTCCAGACAAGGAGACTCCACAACCTCTTTGGGCAGTCTGCTGCAGGGCTTCAGCACCTTCACAATCAAAGAAGTTTCTCCTTATGTTGAGGTGGAACCTCCTGGGTTCCAGTCTGAAACCATTGGTGTGTCCTATCACTGGGCACCACCAAGCAGAGCCTGGCACCTTCCTCCTGGCCCCCAGCCCTCAGGTACTTACAGACCCTGAGCAGATCCCCTCTCAGCCTTCTCCTCTCCAGACTAAACGACTCCAGGGCTCTCAGCCTTTCTTCACAGGTGAGATGTTCACCTCCCATCCTCATCCTCGCAGCCCTTTGTTGGACTGTCTCCAGTAGATCCCTGTCTGTCTGGAACTGGGGAGCCCAAAAGGCTACTGACCCAGCCCAGGCTCTAATTCATGGTCCTGTGCTTCAGGAGCAGCTGCTCTGTGGTGCTGACAACACAAGTGTCTCGATTTGCCTTTCCCCAGCAGAAGAGCAGCAGCAGAAGGCTGGGAGCACTCTCAGTGCTGGGAGAGATGGAGAGGAAAGCAATGGAAACATTTTGCTTTTCCAAAGGGATAATATGGCAGAGGCACAGAAGAAGGAAAACAATCCTGCATTTTTGAGAGTTTTCACAACATAGTCCAGCAAAACTCCTGTGTCTTCTTCTGCTGTAACTCCAAAGTGTGAGGATGCCTCCAGCTGAGCCTCTGCTTCAAACCTGTTTCCTATAACCCACGATCAAGTTCTTTTTCTCTTTTAAAAGTGAAAATCCACTTCCCCTTCCCTCCCTTCCTTTCCTCCCATCCTTCCTTCCTTCCTTCCTTCCTTCCTTCCTTCCTTCCTTCCTTCCTTCCTTCCTTCCTTCCTTCCTTCCTTCCTTCCTTCCTTCCTTCCTTCCTTCCTTCCTTCCTTCTTTCCTTCCTTCCTCCCTCCCTCCCTCCCTCCCTCCCTCCCTCCCTCCCTCCCTTCCTCCCCTCCCTTCCTTCCTTCCTCCCTCCCTTCCTCCCTCCCTCCCTCCCTTCCTCCCTCCCTCCCTCCCTCCCTCCCTCCCTCCCTCCCTCCCTCCCTCCCTCCCTCCCTCCCTCCCTCCCTCCCTTCCTCCCTCCCTCCCTTCCTTCCTTCCTTCCTTCCTTCCTTCCTTCCTTCCTTCCTTCCTTCCTTCCTTCCTTCCTTCCTTCCTTCCTTCCTTCCTTCCTTCCTTCCTTCTTTCCTTCCTTCCTCCCTCCCTCCCTCCCTCCCTCCCTCCCTTCCTCCCCTCCCTTCCTTCCTTCCTCCCTCCCTTCCTCCCTCCCTTCCTCCCTCCCTCCCTCCCTCCCTCCCTCCCTCCCTTCCTCCCTTCCTTCCTTCCTCCCTCCCTTCCTCCCTCCCTTCCTCCCTCCCTTCCTCCCTCCCTCCCTCCCTCCCTCCCTCCCTTCCTCCCTCCCTTCCTCCCTCCCTCCCTCCCTTCCTCCCTTCCTTCCTTCCTTCCTTCCTTCCTTCCTTCCTTCCTTCCTTCCTTCCTTCCTTCCTTCCTTCCTTCCTTCCTTCCTTCCTTCCTTCCTTCCTTCCTTCCTTCCTTCCTTCCTTCCTTCCCTTTCTCTCTTTCTTTCTCCCTTTCTCTCCTTCCCAGGAGGCCCAAGTGCCAAAGCCCTTTTTGCCTGTAGGTTTGTTCCTGGGGGGTGTTTGCTTGGTTTTTGTTGCAACAATGTGAACTGGGTGCACAAAGGCACTACACAGATCTGGACACATCAATGACATGAAAACCAAAACTGAGACTCAGCAGGAAGACCTTAAAATGCCTTCAAGTGAGCCTCTCTTCTCTTCTGCCCCAACACTCCAAAGCATTTCTGTCTGCACAACACTGGAGTTATTCTTTTTAACAACCCCCTCAGTTCTTCTCATGCCTGAGTGATTGGAGAAGAGAAGGCTCCAGGGAGACCTTAGAGCAGCCTTCCAGTACCTGAAGGGACAACAAGCAGGCTGCAGAGGGACTGGATGCTTCCACAGAGGGAGAGGCCTTGGAGGAGTTCTGGTGGCCCAAAAGCAGTGTGGCCAGCAGATGCAGAGCTGACTCAGCCACTTTACTCTGGCAGACCTCACATGGAGCATTGTGTCCAGCTCTGGAGTCCTCAATACTTGAAGGACATGGACCTGATGGAGCAGGCCCAGAGAAGGGCCAGGAAGATGACCAGAGGCTGGAGTACCTCTACTGTGGGCACAGGCTGAGGGTGCTGGGGTTGCTCAGCCTGGAGAAGAGAAGGCTGCAGGCAGACCTAATGGCAGCCTCCTTGTACCTGAGGGGGCTACAAGAAGGGACTGCTCCCAAAGGCCTGCAGGGGCAGGACCAGGGGCAATGGTTTGAAATGAGAGCAGAGCAGATTGAGATTGGATGTGAGGAACAAGTTCTGCAGCAAGAGGCTGCTGGAACACTGCAACAGGTTGCCCAGGGAGGGAGTTGAGGCCTCACCCCTGGAGATGTTCCAGGTGAAGCTGGACAAGGCTGTGAGCAACCTGCTCTAGTGGAGGATGTCCCTGCTGAGTGCAGGGGGTTGGGCTGGATGAGCTCTGGAGGTCCCTTCCAGCCCAGCCCTCTCTGTGATTCTGTGACCGCAGGTTGCTGGATGCAGTACAGACTCAGCAGGCTGCCTCTGGGTACATTTGTCAGCCCAGAGATTGGTGACCTCCTGCCACAAGTGCCTGTGAGAAAGGTGTCAAGTGGCAGAGGGACAGGGAAGTGCTGCCCATAAATACTGGTGTGGAACAGGCGCTGCCACCACCGGCACCGCTGCGAACACAGCAGAGTGAGTCCACTGCAGCCTCATTAACTTCCCTGATTGGGAATGATAATATTCTGGGAATCCAACAATGAAAAATTCAGAGATGCTATATCCCAACCTCTGCTAAATCATTGATTTTGACAAGGAAGGCAAGTTCCCCTTTAATTATTCATCATTAGGCTTCGGAGCCTATCAGAAAAGTCTGCAGTGATTTATTGTGCAAAATGAAACCTTCATAGCAGCAGAGCCTGCCCCAAACTGGGGTTATTAAAGCTTCATGCAGTGGGGGGTGGACTCGGGGCTGACTTCCCTGGGAAAGTGAAAACAGGCCCCTGCTGCTGCCTTCAGCTTGTTCTTACTGCAGCCCTCTGCAGACCCAGACCCACAGTCCTGGGGCCGACAGAGTCAGAGAGGGAGAACAGCCCCCAGCTGCCCCTGCCCAGCTCCTCTGCTGCCCTGCTGCTGCTGCTGCTGCCACAGCATCCTGCTGCTAGAGCAGGAGTGGGCTGCTGGCTCCAGCCCTCACAGCCTCCTGCCCTGCTACAGCCCCAAGGCCTCCAGCCCTCACTGCCTGCTACAGCCTCATGGCCTCCAGCCCTCACTGCCTGCTAAAGCCTCATGGCCTCCAGCCCTTGTGCCCTGCTAAAGCTCCATGCCACAGAGTTAAAGGCTCCTCCTGAGGAAGGTGTAGGCAGAGCAGCAGTTACCATCTCCCAGACCAGGGAGGGGATTCTGCCACCCTACTTTGTTCTGCTGAGTCCCCCCCTGCAGCACTGCAGCCAGTTCTGGGCCTCCTAGCACAAGGACATGGAACTGCTGGAGAGGGTCCAGAAGCCAAGAAGATGATCACAAGCTGGAGCACATCTGCTGTGGGGACAGGCTGGGAGAGCTGGGGCTGGTCAGACTGAAGAGAAGGCTACAGGGACACCTTAGAGCAGCCTTCCAGAAGGGGCTCCAGGAGAGCTGGGGAGGGACTTTGGACAAGGGCTGAGAGTGCCAGGAGGAGGGAGAATGAGCTGGGAGAGGGGAGAGGGAGAGTGGAGATGGGGGAGAAATGCTTGAGAGTGAGGGTGGGGAGACACTGGCACAGGTTGAGAGTGGTCAGACACTGAGGAGCAGAGGGAGAAAAGAGGTGATGGGAACAGTCCCTGCTTCACCCAGCAGCACACGAGGGTGGGAGTTACACTATCAGCTCTCTCCCCGTGGCCTTCACCACCCTGCACACCAGTGAGTGCAGCCACCCCCCTGCTACTGCACAGCTGGGCAGGGGAATGGCATTCCACACCTCGGAGGGGTCAGAGCTCTCCTCACACGAAGCAAAGGAAGCTGAGAGATGCCAGCTCTGGACTCCAAAAGGGCAGCAGCTGAGAGAGGGACTGTTAAGAAGCAGGAGATGCTACAAATGGTAACAGCCAAAATCGTTTCACATTTCCAGTGGAATCATTTTGCTGTCCTCTAAACTCCTGCTCTGAATCTCAAGCCTGTGGGTCAGTGCTTCCAGAGCAGCACAACACCACATCCAAATCAGTCCATCCCCAAAGCAGGGGGCCTGCTGAGCTGAACTCTTTCTAGGTGGCCTTAATCATGGGGGACAAGGACTTGGTAAAAGGCAATGTTGATTTAGTCATTAGATGCATCATTATGTGCAGTGCTTGTTTCTGCTGCTGCCACACTGCAGCCTGCTGCAAATTCACTTTCTGGCCTCTGCAATGGATTCAACTTCATCCAATTGTTTTTTTTTTCCCAGCTACAAAGGGGTTAACCAGAGGAAATGCTGCTACAAAGATGACTTAGCTCCACTTTACACCAGTGTTTCACAGAGGTGAAGCATCACATGAGGGAAGGACCATGGGCATGGTTCAGCAAAGCTGATGAACCACTCCAGAAGCTTGTGGCTCCTCCACCCATGAACTGATCCCTCTGAGGCCCCAACACTCCTTCCATGTCCCTCATCTCAGAACCTCAGCATGGTTGGGTTGGAAGAGACCTCTGGAGATCAGCCAGTCCAAGCCTCTGCTCCAGCAGGGCACCCACAGCAGCTTGCCCAGCAGCACAGTGCCAGGGGGGTTGGAAGCTCTCCACACAAGGACACTCCACAGCCTCTCTGGGCAGCCTGCTCCAGGCCTCCAGCACCCTCACAGCAAACAACTTGCTCCTCCTCTGCACAGCCAACCTCCTGCCTGACACTTTGTGCCCCTTGGCCTGTCCCTGGGCACCACTGAGCAGAGTCTGGCCCCAGGCTCTTGCCCCCCACAGCTCCTTCAGCTCTTGCTGAGCATTGCTCAGCTGCCCTCTGGGGCTGCTCTTCTGCAGGCTCTCAGCCCCAGGGCTCTCAGCCTTTGCTCCTCCCAGAGCTGCTCCAGGCCCCTCAGCAGCTTTGCAGCCTCCCCATAGCTCTCTCCAGAGGTTTCCTGGCTCTTGAATGGGACAGCCTAAAAGTGGACCCAGCACTGCAGATGTGGCCTCAGCTGGGCAGAGTGAGGAGGCCCTTGGTGCTGCTGCTGCTTCTCCACTGTGTTGTTGAAGTGTTTTGATTTGCCAAACCCATGGAGAACAAACCTGCTCCCTTCACCCCCAGGTCAGGTTTTCTGCAGTTACTGAGCTCAGTGGGCACAGTGAAGGGTCCTCAACTGCTCAGTGGGCACAGTGAAGGGTCCTCATGTGCAGAAGGTGTTGTGAGGAAGGAGACAGGCCTGAGGAGCCAGGAGGGGGACGCAGAGAAGGTGGAGATGGGGAAGGGTGAAATGGAATCCTTTCTTCTGGCTGCACAGCAGCTCAGAGGAGATGCACTCTGGTGCTTAGCTGCAGATGCAAAGTTTGCTGAACTACAGCCAAGCTGAGGGTTGTGCACATAAGCAGAGAGTGTAAATTTTGGCTAATTAAGAAAAAGTTTTAAGAAGAGTAAGAAAAAGAGAAAAAGAAGAGGAGAAAGAAAAAAAGAAAGAAAAATAGAGAAAAAGAAAAAAAGAAAAAGAGAAAGAGAAAGAAAAAGAGAGAGAAAAAGGAAGAAAAAGAAATGAGAGAAAGAAAAAGAAAAAGGAAAAGGAAAAGGAAAAGGAAAAGGAAAAGAGAGCAAAAGAAAACCAGAAAGAAAAAGAGAAAAAAAAAGATAAAGAAAAAGATAAAAAGAAAAAGAGATAGAAAAAGAAAAAGAAAAAGGAAAAAAAAAGTGAAAAAGAGAAAGAAAAAGACAAAGAAAAAGATAAAAAGAAAAAGAGAAAGAGAAAGATAAAAAGAAAAAGAGAAAGAGAAAGAAAAAGAAAAAGGAGAAGAAAAAGGAGAAGAAAAAGAAAAAGAAAAAGAAAAAGAAAAAGAAAAAGAAAAAGAAAAAGAAAAAGAAAAAGAAAAAGAAAAAGAAAAAGAAAAAGAAAAAGAAAAAGAAAAAGAGAAAGAAAAAGAGAAAGAGAAAGAAAAAGAGAAAGAAAAAGAAAAAGAAAAAGAGAAAGAAAAAGAAAAAGAAAAAGAAAAAGAAAAAGAAAAAGAAAAAGAAAAAGAAAAAGAAAAAGAAAAAGAAAAAGAAAAAGAAAAAGAAAAAGAAAAAGAAAAAGAAAAAGAAAAAGAAAAAGAAAAAGAAAAAGAGAAAGAGAAAGAAAAAGAGAAAGAAAAAGAAAAAGAGAAAGAAAAAGAGAAAGAGAAAGAAAAAGAGAAAGAGAAAGAAAAAGAGAAAGAAAAAGAAAAAGAAAAAGAGAAAGAAAAAGAAAAAGAAAAAGAAAAAGAAAAAGAAAAAGAGAAAGAAAAAGAGAAAGAGAAAGAAAAAGAGAAAGAAAAAGAAAAAGAAAAAGAAAAAGAAAAAGAAAAAGAAAAAGAAAAAGAAAAAGAAAAAGAAAAAGAAAAAGAAAAAGAGAAAGAAAAAGAGAAAGAGAAAGAAAAAGAGAAAGAAAAAGAAAAAGAAAAAGAGAAAGAAAAAGAAAAAGAAAAAGAAAAAGAAAAAGAAAAAGAAAAAGAAAAAGAGAAAAAGAAAAAGAAAAAGAAAAAGAAAAAGAAAAAGAAAAAGAAAAAGAAAAAGAAAAAGAAAAAGAAAAAGAAAAAGAGAAAGAAAAAGAAAAAGAGAAAGAAAAAGAAAAAGAAAAGGAAAAAGAAAAAGAAAAAGAAAAAGAAAAAGAGAAAGAAAAAGAAAAAGAAAAAGAAAAAGAAAAAGCAAAAGAAAAAGAAAAAGAAAAAGAAAAAGAAAAAGAGAAAGAAAAAGAAAAAGAAAAAGAAAAGGAAAAAGAAAAAGAAAGAAAAAGAAAAAGAAAAAGAGAAAGAAAAAGAAAAAGAAAAGGAAAAAGAAAAAGAAAAAGAGAAAGAAAAAGAAAAAGAAAAAGAGAAAGAAAAAGAAAAAGAAAAGGAAAAAGAAAAAGAAAAAGAGAAAGAAAAAGAAAAAGAAAAAGAAAAAGAGAAAGAAAAAGAGAAAGAAAAAGAAAAAGAAAAAGAAAAAGAAAAAGGAAAAGAAAAAGAAAAAGAAAAAGAGAAAACAAAGGCAAAGGCAAAATCCTCTAAACTGCAGCTCCATCCCAGTCAGGAAAAGCTCTTTGGTGCTTACCAGCAGAAAGATTCCTTTCCAGTATGGTGAGGAGGAAATTGTTAGTCCTTGCTCTTGAACTACAACCACTTTGCTACTCTCAGAAGGGAAACAAAACAGCTGCTGGGTAAATCTCTGCTAGCACTGTGCAAAAATCACAGAGTGAGCCTAGCAGAACACCTTCAACACCTTCATCACTCAGAGATTGGCAAATAATTACCAGCACTTCCATCAATATTTAATGCTGTCTGCAAAAGTTCTTTCAGACAACTCCAAACCCTCTCTCCAAAGCCCAATTTTCTTTCAGCGACTAAATAATCACCTCTCAGATCTGCCTTTTGCTTCACTGCTGTGGCTGCAGCTCAGAAAGAGCTGATGCAAAAGGGGTAACAGGCACAAAGTGGAGCCCAGGAGGCAAGTGTAGAGTTCTGGCCCTGGGCTGGAACAACCTCCTGCAGCAGGACAGCTGAGGGGGGACCTGCTGGGAAGCAGCTGCAAGGAGAAGGAGCTGGGAGTGCTGGGGGACAGCAAGTGCCCATGGGGCAGCAATGTGCCCTGGGGGGCAGGGAGGCAAATGGTGTCCTGGGGGGCATGGAGGAGAGGGTGGGTGGCAGGTCGAGGGAGGTTCTCCTCTCTCTACTCTGTCCTAGTCAGGCCACATCTGCAGTGCTGGGTCCAGCTCTGGGCTCCCCAGCTGCAGAGAGCCAGGGAAGTGCTGGAGAGAGCCCAGGGGAGGCTGCAGAGCTGCTGAGGGGCCTGGAGCAGCTCTGGGAGGAGCAAAGGCTGAGAGCCCTGGGGCTGAGAGCCTGCAGGAGAGCAGCCCCAGAGGGCAGCTGAGCAATGCTCAGCAAGAGCTGAAGGAGCTGTGGGGGGCAGGAGGCTGGGGCCAGACTCTTGTCAGTGGTGCCCAGGGACAGGCCAAGGGGCAGCAAGGGGCACAAAGTGTCAGGCAGGAGGTTGGCTGTGCAGAGCAGGAGCAAGTTGTTTGTTGTGAGGGTGCTGGAGGCCTGGAGCAGGCTGCCCAGAGAGGCTGTGGAGTGCCCTTGTGTGGAGAGCTTCCAACCCCCCTGGCACTGTGCTGCTGGGCAAGCTGCTGTGGGTGCCCTGCTTGAGCAGGGGCTTGAACTGGCTGATCCCCAGAGGTCCCTTCCCACCACCACCCAGATGGGATTCAGTGAAAGGACAAAATATTTGCCATACTTTGTCAGCTGCCCCAGGGGACTGTGGGGTCTCAAAGCTGATCCAGCAAAAGGAAAAGGACAGAAGCAAGCAGAAGCTGGAGGGTGCCAGTTTTCAGCAGGATCAGTGACCATGCTCTGGGTCATGGTTAGGCTCCACAAGCACTGGCTGCAGCATGAGGTGTGCAGCAGGACAAGGTGGTGAGGGAAGGAGATGGAGTATAAACTGAGGCCAGAGGTCTGAAATCTCTGATCTTACCTGGCCCAGGCACTACTAAAGCTCAACCAATCAGCAGATGCCTGGTGGTGGATTCCCTCTGTGAAGCCATCCCCCACTGCCTGCACCACCTCTGAATCCTGCACATCCAGACACATCTTCATCACCCCAAAGTCTCACTCAAAGCACAGACTGGACCAGAAGGGCACTTCCCTTGCCTCTGGGTTTGAAGTGCTCCACGTGGTTGTGCCACTTCCTCAGCACTGCGAGGGGATGTGGGAGGGACCTTCCACAGTGCCAAAGCAGCATCTGCAGGCACATTCCACAACACCTTTGCCCTCCTGCATGGCCCTGTCTGAACCATCACTTGCTGCAAATATGCCAATGGAACAACTCAGAAAGGGAAAGGAAAAAGCCCAGACAAGTCCACAAGAAGAATTAATATGCCAAGAAAACATCTCTGAAAAGGGGAAAGGAGAAGCTGCAGCAGCAGGTCAGGCCTCCCTAGGCTGGCAGTGTAGGTCCTCCCTAGGCTTGTGCTGCAGAGCAGAGCAGAGCAGCCTGCTGCATGTCCAGGCAGAGCCCCACACCATGCATTTAGAACCATAAAGCCAAAGCATAACTTGAAGTGGTTAGAAGGTAAAGAGGTGGCAAGGAGCTCTGCACTGTGCTCTCAGAGCTGCAGCTTGCTCTGCAGTTGCATCTTTTCTTACTCCAGCCTGTCGGGAGGGCTAAGTGCATGGCAAGCAACTGGCAGGAAAGCCAGAAGGGAAGGGAGGGAAGCCCCTCCCCCCACGGTGACAGCGAGAGTGTTGTGAGGACTCATGTAACATCCTACCTGGTTTGCTCTTTCGAGGTCTGTCATGATCATCTCGATTTCATCAGCCCTGGGAGGGGAAGAGAGCAGAGTCCTGTTAGCGTCTGAAGAATGCCTGCTCTGGCAGCTCAGGCACAGCACAGTTGCAACATCCATGCACACAAGGCCACTTGCCAGCACTCCCAGGACAGCACACAGGAAGGCTGATCAGCTCCTCTCCAACTGGGGGAATCCTCTGGGCTTACAGCTCTCTGCACTGCTTTGCACTTCTCCAGTTCCTCTGCCTGAGCCCCTCCTGCAGCAAGGTAAGCTGAGGACAGCCCAGCATAGTCTCTGGGTCCCTGCAGCTCTGCCTCCCCAGGCTCCTGCAGTGCCATCCTTGCTACCTGGCAAGGTGCTTCAGAAGTGACTATGGAGAAGTCAAAGACTCCAGTCCTGCAGCTGACCACCCTGAATCACAGAATGGCTTAGCTGGGAAGAGCTCATGGACTGCATCCAGCAACCCAACTCTGCCAAGCCCACTGCTAAGCCATGGCCCTCAGCACCACATCTCCAGGGCTCTGAAACTCCTCCAGGGATGGGCACCCTGCCTCTGCCCTGGGCAGCCTGGGGCAGACACTGACAACCTTGAAGGGGAAGAATTTCTTAACTCACCTCCAACCTAAGCCTGCCCTGGGACAACCCAAGGTGGTTTTGTCTTCTGTCACTTGGTCCTTGGGAGCAGAGCCCAACCCCCACCTCACTGCAGCCTCCTCTCAGGGAGCTGCAGACAGCAATGAGCTCTGCTCTCAGCCTCCCTTTCTCCAGGCTGCACACCCCCAGCTCCCTCAGCTGCTCCTCCCTAGCCCTGTTCTCCAGACCACTCTCCACCTTCCCTGCCCTTCTCTGGACCCTCTCCAGCCTCTCACTGTCCTTTTTGGAGTGAGGGGCCCAAAAGTGAACCCAGGATTTGAGGTGTGTCCTCGGCAGTGCCCAGTGCAGGGGGCACAACCCCTGCCCCAGCCCTCCTAAGCCCATAACCAAGAGCAGCCTGGGTGACCCTTGTGTTTCAGAGTGTCTGGAGGTTTAGCTCTGCGTTTGGCTACAGAACAGAAGAGGTCTGCTGAGGGCACAGCCAGTGAGCAGTGTGATTCTGCATTATGCAGGGAGGAGGTTCTGACACTAATTTATGAAACTCTAAATTTAGACTCAGGCTTTTAATGCACTTTCTGAAGCTGAGCAGGAAAGTCAAAAGGTTGAAGACTCCCCAAATACAGAAGAGCTCCTTCAGACAAGTGTGAGGCAGCAGCTCCCAGCCCTGACCCTTCCCAAACCCAGCAAGGCCAAGCCTTGGCTCACACAAATGGATCCAGGCCTCAGGCAAGCTTTGCTTTGGGTTCTTGAGTATCATCATGGCCAAATATCTCACAGCACAGCTCTCACCCGTGCAGGGACCAGGGAAAGGGGCAGCAAACCCATTCAGAGGGTGGTGGGGAGTGGAGCTAGGGGCAGGTGACAGCCAGCAGCAGTGGTGCTCCCCAGGGCTCAGCTCTTTAATATCTTCACCAATGAACTGGGGGAGGGGGTCCAGGCACCCCGGGCAGTTTGCAGGTGACACCAAGCTGGGGGGGAGCACTGATCTGCTGGAGGGTAGGGATCTGCAGGGGCACCTGGTCAGGCTGGATCAATGAGCTGAGGCCAATGGGATGAGGTTCAACAAGGCCAAGTGCTGGGTCCTGCCCTTGGGTCACAACAGTCCTATGAAGGCTCCAGGCTGGAGGCAGAATGGCTGGAAATTGTCCCATGGGAAAGGCCCTGGGGGTGCTGGTAAGCAGAGGCCAGTGATGAGCCAGGGTGTGCCCAGCTGGCCAAGGAGGGCACCAGCAGCCTGGCCTGGGTCAGCAGTGGTGTGGCCAGCAGGAGCAGGGCAGGGGTTGTGCCCCTGTGCTGGGCACTGGGGAGGCCACAGCTGGAATCCTGGGTTTGCTTTTGGGCCCCTCACTGCAGGAAGGACATTGAGGGTCTGGAGCAGGTCCAGAGAACAGCAAGGAAGTTGGTGAAGGGTCTGGAGAACAGGGAGCTGGGGGTGTGCAGCCTGGAGAAAGGGAGGCTGGGGGGAGACCTTCTGGCTCTCCACAACTCCATCAAAGGAGGCTGGAGCCACCTGGGGGTTGGGCTCTTCTCCCTAGTCTCAGGTGCTAGAAGGAGAGGCAATGGCCTGACATTGTGCCAGGGCAGGGTTAGTTGGAGATGAGGACAGATGTCTTTGCTGCAAGAGTGGTCAGGGCTTGGCAGAGGCTGCCCAGGGAGGTGGTGGAGTGCCCATGCCTGGAGGTGTTGCAGACAGGTATGGCCATGGCACTTGGGGACAGGGTTTGCTGGCCGTGGTGGGGCTGGGTTGGGGTTGGACTGGATGAGCTCAGAGGCCTTTTCCACCCAACACATTCCTGCCATCCTCAGGTTCTGTACTGCAACACTAAGAGATCCTCCTTCTCCCCAGACACTTTGCCTGCCTTGTCTCTGCAGACCACATGGAAGCAGTGACCAGGAGCCTCCTCTCCTCTGAGCAGCAGCTTTACCCAGCAAGTCCTTTTGCACTCTGCCAGCACCACTGTGCCTGGCTTTGGGTTCTGATCTGCAGCAGATCTCAGCACAAGCTGAGAAACCCTGGAACTGCCCTCCCCTGCTGACCCCTGCACACCACTCAGGGGGTGCTCTGCTGCTGATCCCAGGGAAGAACCCCTGTTCTCTGCAGGTGTGCTTACTGAGAAAGGAAGGAAGGGATGGAAGGACATCAGGGGACCTGCACACTCAGCCCCAGGTCATTACAGCTGAGCACTGAGTTCCCCTGCAGCAGCATCTGAGGTGTCTGTGTGCACACTCAGGGGAATGCAGGCTAAGATCAGAGCAAGTCAATGTGTGTGTCTATAAATTAGTGGCTAATTGGTTTTAATTACAGCCTCTAATGTCGCCAGGAACTGCCTTTTGCAAAAGCCTCCTGGACAAGAATGAAAGTAGCTTAGCAGTTCCTTCTGCAAGAGCAGCCAATGTGCTCTTAGTGCTGGAGAGCAAGGAGGAGATGGCTTGGATGAACAATCACTAGCAGACAGCTACTGAGCTCAGCAGCCCTGCTTGGGCAGGCAGGGAGCCAGGGAGTGCAGGGAGCAGCCACAAGACCAACCTGGACAGGTTAACATCAGCCTGCAGCACCACTGAGCTTGTGAAATGCCTCCTGGGTTAGACTCCAGACCCAAGAATCACAGAATGGGTTGGGTTGGAAGAGAACTCAAAGCTCAGCCAGCTCCAACCCCCTGCCAGGGGCAGGGACACCTCCACCAGCACAGGTTCATCAAGGCCTCATCCAACCTAGCCCCGAACACCGCCAGGGAGGGGACAGCCACAGCCTCCCTGGGCAGCCTGTGCCAGTCTCACCCTACCCTCACTCTCAAGAATTTCTTCCTCCTCTCCACTCTCCCTCTCCCCTCTCCCAGCTCAAAGCCATTCTCCCTCCTCCTGGCACTCCCAGCCCTTGGCCAAAGTCCCTCCCCAGCTCTCCTGGAGCCCCTTCAGCTACTGTAAGGCTGCTCTAAGGTGTCCCTGGAGCCTTCTCTTCTCCAGGCTGAACAGCCCCAGCTCTCCCAGGGGAGGTTCTCTGTGGGCTCCTCTTGACCCTCTCCAGCCCACTTAAGGAAATTACAGCACTCCTGATGGAAAAGGGCTCCCTAAGACCATGCAGGTGACTCCACCACGTATCTGTGACAGAGATAAGAAGGAAAGGAGCATCCTGAGGAAGCCAGAAAAGTGCTTCCCAGCACTTAACAAATATTTTTAGCTGGGAGAGTTTAAGGATCCTCTTTATATAAGCCTGTGCAGTCAGGCTGAACTGATGTGTGAATGCCTCAGGTTCTGTGGAGCCAGCAAAGGATGTCTGGATTATGTCACATGCCTCCCAGATCAGAGCTGGGAATGTCCCAGCCCAGCACACTGGCTACAGCCTGAGCCAATCCAGCTTCTGCTCACTTCTCTGCAGGGTCTGGAGAACAATCAAACGCTGCCAATGCTCCCAGACTGGCACAGGTATCAGCCAAAAGTCTGGAACCTGGGAAGAGCAAGGAAAGGCTGAGAGCCTGCAGAGGAGCAGCCCCAGAGGGCAGCTGAGCAATGCTCAGCAAGAGCTACAGGAGCTGTGGGGGGCAAGAGGAGAGGTTTCTTGTGACAGGACAGATTGGAATCCAGGAGGTTGGCTGTGCAGAGGAGGAGCAAGTTGTTTGCTGTGAGGGTGCTGGAGGCCTGGAGCAGGCTGCCCAGAGAGGCTGTGGAGTGTCCTTGTGTGGAGAGCTTCCAAGCTCCCTGGCACTGTGCTGCTGGGCAAGCTGCTGTGGGTGCCTCTGTTTTAGAAGAGGGGTTGGACTCCACAGGTCTCTTCCAAGCCCCACCACGCTGGGATTGCATGAGAGAAGGCCAGAGGGATGCCCAAGGCCATGGGACCAAGATGCAGAAGTAAAGCAGAGGAGCTCCCTGGGCAGCAGAAAGGTGGGTGCCAGCCAGCACAGCAGGCAGAAACACAGGACAGTGCCTGGCAGGCAGGGGGTAAGGACGCAGGCAATGCTGCACTTCCCACTGCCAGGAGTGCTAACAGCAGCTTGGTAAGACACTGGGGCTGGGGCCAGGCACTGGCACAGGCTGCCCAGGGAGGTGGTGCAGGCACCATGCCTGGGGGTGTTCAAGAAGGGTGTGGCCATGGCACTTGGGTGCATGGTTCAATGGCCACGGTGGTGCTGGGTGGCTGGGACTGGATGATCTGAGAGGGCTTTTCCCACCACAGGATGTTTCTGTGCTTGAAGAGCTCTGTCACAGCCTGCTGCATGCAGCCAATGATGAACAAAAGCAACCAGGGACACAGAAGGCCATAAAAATGCCACTGCTGCCCTTCAGCGTGCACAGCTCCCTCTGACTGCACCCAGCACAAGTGTCAAACTGCAGCCAAAGGCAAAGTTATGCCTTTGGCTTTGCACCCAGGCACAGCAGCTGCCTGATCCTGAACTCCCCAGGCCCTTCCTGGTGCACCTCCTGCTCCTTGCTTCTCCCCCCAGAGTCCATCCCTGCACACATCTCCAGAGGCATCCGTGGCAGGCACCTGCAGCCTGGCAGCCTGCACGGAGGGAGGTTAATGCTGCACCCAGCAATGTGAGCTTTAAGTAAAAGAATGAATTCAACTCCTCCATGCTCCTGCCCAGCACAAGTGTCAACAGCATTCAGAAGAGCCTTCAAAAGGAACTCACTCATTTCATTTTAAAAGCACAACTCCCCCACCAGGGGCTGGCACTCAGCAGTCTGAAAATCACTCCTCTGAGTAGGTCTCTAATAGCTCCACTCAGTGTTTGCTCAGCAGAAGTATTTATTATCAAATAAATTACAGTTCTCACACCTTTCATGCACTCAAGGAAGCAGCTCCTGGTGATGTATTGTTTCCAAAGCACCCTCTTGAATTCAGACCCACCAGGGACCAGGCTGCTCCACCCTGGCTCGCTGACCTGGGCCAGCACAGGGCACTCCTCAGCTCTTCCTCTTTCAGGATTTCTCTTTATTTCAGCAGAGCTACCTGTCAGGCAACATAGCACCCAGAGAGGCTGCAGAGTCTCCTCTGGAGAGAGCCTTGGGACTGAGAGCCTGGAGAAGAGCAGCCCCAGAGAGGATCTGCTCAATCACAGCATCACAGAACCAACCAGCTTGGAAAAGACCTTCCAGATCATTGAGTCCAACCTAGCACCCAACACCTCCTAATGAACTAACCCCTGGCACCAAGTGCCTCATGCAGCCTCCTTTTGAACACCTCCAGGGATGGGCACTCCACCACTGTCGGGGTAGGGAGGCTGGCGAGAGGCGAGATCGGGGTACTGACGACTCGAGACAGCAGCTTCCAGGCATCTGTGCATCAGTGCATCAGTACAGCTTTATTAGGGTAGTGCAGTGGCTTATATAGTGCTCAGAGGACAGTACAGATTGGCCCCAAGTTATGTGTAAGGCAGAGATAGGTTACCTGTGGTAAACAACCTGTGAGTACCACCCAGGGGGGCTGGCCAGGGTCAGCCCCCCTTGGGGCTGCATCCGCCCTGGGGGCCGGCAGATTCCACCCCCTGACAGCTGTGCGTGGGTTGCTCATGGTTGCCAGCTTAGGCCCCTGGGAATCAGTAAGACCCAAGGACACTTCCCATCACAGGGCCTGATGTTTACATTTCATGCTCTGCTGCAGGAGAAAGCTTCCCACACACCACCTCCCTGCGCAGCCCATTCCAATGCCAATCACACTTGATGGGAAGAACTTCCTCCTAACATCCAGCCTCAACCTGCCCTGGCACAGCTCCAGGCTGTGTCCCCTTCTTCTGTCCCTGGCTGCCTGGCAGCAGAGCCCAACCCCACCAGGCTACAGCCTCCCTGCAGGCAGCTGCAGGCAGCAATGAGCTCTGCCCTGAGCCTCCTCTGCTGCAGGCTGCACCCCCCCAGCTCCCTCAGCCTCTCCTCACAGGGCTGTGCTCCAGGCCCCTCCCCAGCCTTGCTGCCCTTCTCCAAACACCTTCCAGCACCTCAACATCTTTTAATGCTCAGCAAGAGGTAAAAGAGCTGTGTGGGGCAAGAGGCTGGGGCCAGGCTCTTGTCAGTGGACACAGGGCACATGCTGGACCTCAGGAGGTGGGATGTGAAGAGGAGGAGCAAGTTGTTTGTTGTGAGGGTGCTGGAGGCCTGGAGCAGGCTGCCCAGAGAGGCTGTGGAGTGTCCTTGTGTGGAGAGCTTCCAACCCCCCTGGCTTCTGTGATTCTGGGCAAGCTGCTGTGGGTGCCCTGCTTGAGCAGGGGCTTGGCCTGGATGCTCTCCAGAGGTCCCTTCCAGCCTCCCCGTGCTGGGGTTCTGGGATTCTTTGATTCATCCGATCTAATTCCATCTAATCTCTGTGTTAGAGGAGAAGCAATCATGTAAGCAAGCCAGGCCTTCACTTTGTGTCACAGGCAGCTTTTGTTCTTTCAACAGTGTCAAGCTCAGGAATTGAGGAAATCAATTTGAAGCCCAAGCATTTGGAGGTGCAGTGCAAGCATCAGCGAGTAAAAAGAATCCGAGCTGTGGAAACAGCAGGACCATGAAATATTCTATTATGCCTCCCCCTGCCACTGTGTTTGAAGTGAAACACCAAATGCATTAAAAGCTATGGATTTTACAGGGAATAAGCTTTTAGCAGCCAAGAAATAGCCCTCAGAGCTAAGATGCCATCTATAAAAAAAACCCCAACCAGCCCAAACAACTTAAGCAGTTCAAACCCCCCCAAGAACCACCCCCACGTTTCAATTCAACTGCTTGTGGGGAACAACAAAAAGAGCCCAGAAAGGCTCCATTCCCTTTTCAGGGTGAGTGATGAGGCTGGAGCAGCACAAGAGCATTCAGGAGCTGGGGAGATGGGAGAAGCTGGCTTGGTTTTGTGCAGAAAATGAAGTCTGAATGCCAGAGAGCAGGAGGAATCTGGACTCTGTGAATGAAATCTGCTTGATCCATCTCCTTCCTTGAGATCCCAGCCTAAAGAGGCAGAAGCAATTCCCTTTCTTGCATGAACATGACAAGTGAGTGCTTTGCCAAATCTCCTGGCTGCAGCCCCCCAAACATTCAGGCTTAGTGAACCTTGAAGGAAACTGCTGCTGGGTTCTTCATACATGGGAGAACTGCAAACTGCAGATGACACTTTGGAAATTGCAGGCAGGAGGTGGCCAAGAAACTTGCCCTAGCAGGGCAGATGAATATTTGGCTTTGGCAGGAAAACAAGGAACATCCCCCCCCCAGATTTGTTTTCCTCAAAACCAGGACTGAGCTTTCTGCTCAGAGCAAATGGGCTCTGGAGCCACTGGGGCTTGTTAAAACCTTCCAGTGACTCAAACACTGAGGCAGACAACTGCAGACTAAAAGCAGGCACTGACAACTGATGTGCAGTTATGGTTAGTTAAGAGAAGCAGCAAAATCTCACTTATGACATCTACCTGGGAACACCACAGAGCAGAGTTTGCCTGGTTTAGGTGACCAGCCTCAGCTCCTAGAACTGGAGGCAGCTGGACCTGGGATTGACTTTGCTGGCAAAGGAAAATGTGAAGAGTGTTTTGGGATAAGAGAATCACCAAGCTTGGAAAAGACCTCCAAGATTATCCAGTCCAAGCCTGAGCCCAGCACTGCCAGGTCACCACTAAATCACATCCCTCCATGCCTTTAAAACCTCTCCAGGGAAGGGGACTCCACCACTGCCCTGAGCAGCCTGGACCAGGCCTTGACAACCTTGAAGGGGGAAGACTTTTTCCCCCATGTCCAACATAAGCCTCCCCTGGGGCAACCCAAGGCTCTTTTCTCTCAGCCTATAACTTGGTATTTGGCAGCAGAGCCCAACCCCCACTTCCCTGCAGCCTCCTCTCAGGGAGCTGCAGACAGCAATGAGCTCTGCCCTCAGCCTCCTCTTCCCCAGGCTGCACACCCCCAGCTCCCTCAGCTGCTCCTCCCCAGCCCTGCTCTCCAGACCCTCCAGCAGCTTGGGTTGCCCTTCTCTGGCTATCTGGGAGAGGAAGAAGAGGAGGGCAGAGCATGAAAACAGAAAAACACCTCCACCCACAAGCAGTGCATGGAATGTTTGCACCACAGCTCTCTGCAGGAGCAGCCCCTGGGCCCTGGCAGAGAGTTCAGATCAGCAAACCATGCCAGAAGCACCTGCAGGCTGCTGAGCAGGGCACTCCTCGGGGTACCAGGGCATCCCAGCAGCTGCATATTCCAATTGCCTCTTTTTCTCCAAGCTAAAAAAGTGCAGAATGGTAAATTTGAGACTTTCCTTTCTAAGCCCTGCTGGTAGATCATAGAATCATAGAATGGTTTGGGTTGGAAGGGACCTCAAAGCTCAGCCAGTTCCAACTCCATGCCACGGGCAGGGACACCTCCCACTAGAACAGGTCACTCAGGGCCTCATCCAACCTGGTCCTGAACACTTCCAGGGAGGTTGTGGAGCACAGAATCACCCAATGTGATCAAAGATCACATTGGGTGATTCTGTGCTCCACAACCTCCCTGGGAAACCTGTGCCAGTGTCTCACCACCCTCAACCTGTGCCAGTCTCTCACCACCCTCATTGCAAACAACTTCTTCCTAACACCCACTCTAAATCTCCCCTCTGCCACTTCAAACCCAATTCCTCCTCCTCCTCCTCTCATTCCCAGACCTTGTCACTAGTCCCTCCCCAGCCCTCCTGTAGGCTCCTTCAGACCCTGCAAGGCCACTCCAAGGTCTCCTGGAAGCCTTCTCTTCTCCAGGCTGCACAGCCCCAACTCTCTCAGCCTGTGCTCAGAGCAGAGCTGCTGCAGCCCTCTCAGCATCTTGGTGGCCTCCTCTGCACTGGCTCCAACACTTCCATGTCCTGCTTGTGCTGGGGGCTCCAGAACTGCACCCAGGCCTCCAGGTGGGGTGTGAGGAGAGCAGAGCCAAGGGGCAGAATCCCCTCCCTTGCCCTGTGCCCACACTGCTCTGGCTGCAGCCCAGCACAGGGTTGTGTCTGGGCTGCAGTTACACTGCTGGCTCATGCTCTCTTCTAATCCCTGCCCCTCAGGGACCATGCCAAGGCACCCATGGTGCTGCCTTGCTTAAGTTCTAAGGAAGCAAAAACAATCCAATGCTTTCCTTGAAGGTCTTAGAAAGGTTCTGATGAGAGGGACTAGAGGAACCCACGATTCTGGTTTGCTTGCACCTTACACATAGCACTGCACACAGAGTTCAGGCATTGCCACAGTTCATTATGCTTCTATTCCAGCAACCACCTGCAGCACTGCCTCCAGTTCTGGTGCTGCCAGCACAGGAAGGAAATGGAAGTGCTGGAGCAGGTCCAGAGGAGGCCATGGAGATGATCAGAGGGCTGGAAACCTCCCCTGTAGGGACAGGCTGGGAGAGCTGGAGCTGTTCAGCCTGGAGAGGGCTCCAGGGAGACCTCAGAGCAGTCTTCCAGTGCCTGAAGGGGCTCCAGGAGAGCTGGAGAGGGACTTGGACAAGGGCTGGGAGTGCCAGGAGGGGGGACAATGGCTTTGAGCTGGGAGAGGGGAGAGTGAGAGTGGAGAGGAGGAAGAAATTCTGGAGGGTGAGGGTGGCACAGGCTGCCCAGGGAGGCTGTGGCTGCCCACTCCCTGGAGGTGTTCAAGGCCAGGCTGGGTGAGGCCTTGAGCAAGCTGTGCTGGTGGGAGGTGTCCCTGCCCCTGGCAGGGGGTTGGCAGTGGCTGAGCTTTAAGTTCTCTTCCAACCCAGCCCACTGTGAATGTGTGAACTCTCTGAACCATCTCAGATAGGCAAATGCACCTTTGCTGCTAATACAGCCTCCAAAAATAAGAGAGGGTTGTGCCAAGAAAGACAAAAGAGCTATTTCAGCACAGCCAGTGCAGCAGGCAAGGGGCAAGACCTCACACACCTTCTGCCACTGAGTTCTCAAATCCTCTTTTCCCATTGCCAGAGCTATAGGTTAATATTTTCTTTCACAGCAGCCCTCTAAGGATCTTCAGATCAGATAATCCTTTTTTCAATGTCATATAAATCCTGGCCTCTTGTAAAGGAATTTCTCTGTTCAGGGATTCATAAATCCACCAACTTCAGTAATGAATTGGGAGTTTCCTTTCCTAGGAACTCGACTGAAGGGAAACAAACCCTCTCTTTGCTAAGCAGTGAAACACTCAGGGCTTTAAATGGAGAGCTCAAAGAAGGGCTGGTTCAGCTGCCCCAGCCATGGCATGTTCCACTGCCTGCACTGGTCTGGGGCAGGGCCCAACAGGTGCTGTCCAGAGCCCTCTTTGCTCTTACACTCAGCCCAGCTCCTGCCCCAGCAAAAAGGAGAGACTTGGTGCTAGCTGTGTCAGGGTGCTTTGCTTTGGCCTGAATGAATTCTTTCTGCTCTCACTGCTAGCCCTGGGCATCACAGTAAGGAGAAATTCTTTCCAGAGAGAGTGGGGAGAGACTGGCACAGGCTGCCCAGGGAAGCTGTGGCTGCCCCCTCCCTGGAGGTCTTCAAGGCCAGGCTGGATGAGTCCTTGAGCAACCTGTGCTGGAGGGAACTGTCCCTGCCCCTGGCAGGGGTTTGGAGCTGGATGAGCTTTAAGGTGCCTTCCAACACAACCATTCTGTGGGCCAATGAACCACACAGAGGTCCATGCTGAGGATCAAACCACATCTCATGTGAAGCTTTCTCACCAACACCATCAGGTTAGCATCCTGGTAGCAGGATTGAGCAGTCACAGAGCTGCAGGTTGGGACATTCAAAGAAACCATGGCCCAGGCACTTGACACATGCCAGGTAATCACCAAGGGTTAAAGAAACTGCTTCTGAAGCCCAAGAGCTTGAGCAATCCCTGGCCACACCAGGCAAGAATCATCTCAACCATCTCACATAAAGCATTTTTCGGTCCCTAGGAAAACTGCTTTCCAAGAAACCCAGCACAGCACTTTGTTTCCCCTCCCATGGCTTGAGTCTGGGTTTCAAAGCTAAGGAAATCATGTTTGCAATTATGAAGGGCTAAAGACAGCAGGAGTCAGCTTTATCCCAGCAGCACACCAGGGAGCAGAGACTGGAAAGCTCAGCAGTGTCCCCGCAGCATTCCTGCAGACGGGAGCTGGGCTGGGAGGCACAAGGCAAGGCACAGGGCAAACAGCACAACTACATCTCCCAGCTCACACCAGGTGCTGGGAAGCCAGAGCTGGGACTGCCATGGGCACACGGCCTTGGCAGGCTTTGCAAACCAAAGGATGCTGAGTGGAGGCAGCTGGAACGAAGAGGAGGTGAAGCAGTGGCGTAGAGAGGCAGCCCTGCTGCTGCATCACCACCACGGTGGCTGACAGCAACGCTGCCTCCTGAGGGCCACTTCCTTATAGAACCACAGAATCAGCAGGGTTGGAAGGGAGCACAAGGAGCAGCCAGTGCCAACCCCTGCCGTGCCCAGGGACACCCTACCCTAGAGCAGGCTGCACACAGCCTCAGCCAGCCTGGCCTCAAACACCTCCAGCCATGGGGCCTCAACCACCTCCCTGGGCAACCCATTCCAGCCTCTCACCACTCTCCTGCTCAACAACTTCCTTCTCACCTTCAGCCTCACTCTCCCCACCTCCAGCTCTGCTCCATTCCCCCCACTCCTGACACTCCGTCACAGCCTCAAAAGTCCCTCCCCAGCTTCTCTGTAGCCCCCTTCAGATGCTGGCAGGCCACAAGAAGGTCCCCTGGGAGCCTCCTCTGCTCCAGCCTGCACAGCCCCAACTCTTTCAGTCTGTGCTCACAGCAGAGCTGCTGCAGCCTCTCAGCATCCTCCTGGCCCTGCTCTGGACACTCTCCAGCATCTCCACAGCCCTCTTGGAATAGTAATTTACCTACACTGCACCCTGGGCAGCACAAATCTCAGATCCCCACACAGCCAAACCCCTCTCCCTCAGCTTGTCTTGTGTCTTTCCTTCCACAAGAAGAGGTCTCTTGTGAGCTCTGTGCCCAGCTACCAAGCTGCTTGTCACAGAAAGCAATGCAGTAAATCCTGGGCTCATGGTCAAACACAGCATCCCAGACTGGTCTGGGTGTGAAGGGACCTCTGAAGGCCATTCAGACATACAATCATAGAGTCACAGAATCAATCAGGCAGGAAGAGAGCTCCAACCTCACCCAGCCCAACCTAGCACCCAGCCCCAACCAACCAACCAGACCATGGCACTCAGTGCCCCAGCCAGGCTTGGCTGCAACACCTCCAGCCACACAGACTCCACCACCTCCCTGGGCAGCCCATTCCAGTGCCAATCACTCTCTCTGACAGGAACTTCCTAACAACATCCAGCCTAGACCTGCCCTGGCACAGCTCCAGGCTGTGTCCCCTCGTTCTGTGGCTGGCTGCCTGGCAGCAGAGCCCAACCCCACCTGGCTACAGCCTCCCTGCAGGCAGCTGCAGGCAGCAATGAGCTCTGCCCTGAGCCTCCTCTGCTGCAGGCTGCACCCCCCCAGCTCCCTCAGCCTCTCCTCACAGGGCTGTGCTCCAGGCCCCTCCCCAGCCTTGCTGCCCTTCTCTCAACTAAAAAACCCAGAAGCTGATTCCTGTTGTCTGTATCACTTCAGAACTGCAAACATGAAGTCCAACCTCCTGCAGTCAGCAACTAGAGCAGGTTGCTCAGAGCCCAAAACAACCTGACCAGGAATGGTTCCAGGGAGGGAGCAGGGCTGACCTCCCTGGGCAGCCTGTTCCTCTTTCCCAGTGCTCCTTAGCTTTGCTCTGCAAAGCCCTGTAAGCTGTGTCAGAGGCAGTCATGAGGAGTGTCCAGATGTGGCTCATTATGGATTTCCTCCCAGCTCACACCACTGGAGACAATCCTTTGGGCCACAGAGGAGCTCAAAGGCAGTGGAAATGGGAGGTGATCTTTGTAGCTAAGCTTTGTGGAAACAAATGAGCTTGCTTAGATGGACCAGAAAAGCTGTTTGCATTATATTCTGAGGCAGCTGGGGGGAAGTCTGCACCCTGAGGAGCTGTGGGCTCCTGGTCCTGCAGGGGCAAGGACTGGCAGGCAGAGAGCAGTCCCTCCAACGCAGTTCTGGTGTTCCCCTTAGAGGCTGGAGCAGAGGAGAAAGAACTTTCTGATGTTCAATTGTTGATGCACCTACACCTGAATCCCACCTGCAGCCACCTCCTGAGACTGAGATGCTGCAGCAGCAGCAGCAGCATGACCCCAGTGGCTTTTGCAGTCCTCAGGGTGAGGAAAACAATCTCCAGGTTCAGGTTATGTCAAATATTCCTGGTGGGAGGAGCTGCTTTAGGCCAACAAACATCTCCAGCTGCCTCCCTGGCCACTGCCAGCCTGCTCCCTGCTCTGCCCTGGCAGCAGGAGTCACTGCCTGAGCCAGCAGCACAGCTCTGAGGGGTTTCCAAGGCTGCAAGATGACACAGACCAGGCAAACTCTCTGCTTCCTAGTGGAAATTGGAAGAGCTTGCTGCAATTCCCCTCCTGACTTCAGCTGATTCAATAACCCAGCAGAATTTAAACACAAGACACCCTTCCCTCTTCCTCCCTCATGCACAAAGCACATCAAGAGTATGGAATTACTCCTGCCTTGGCCTTGAGCAGCCAACACGATGTCAATTTTCCATGTTTTATAAAGCAACAGCATGTAGAAAGCAACTCAAATGCAGGTCAGATCAAGCATGTGACCCACTGAGCAATCAAAGACTGCCTGCAACTGTCATTCAAGGTTCAATCATCCCCTAGCAGGGAGAAATGAAACATCTGTGGCCCAGAGAATTAAGTTATGTATTGCATAATTCATCTGGTGTCTGCCACAGCAGCCATTTTAATGCTCTGCTGATAAACATGTTTGATTAGTTTTGGTTTGTTTCCTGTCTCCTCCGTGCTATTTCTATTTATCTGCCCCTGGTACAGCCCACAATGGAGATAACAAACAGACAAAACACTGCCAGGGCTGCCTGATAAGACCTGGGGAAATCAGCAGCCTTATTCATCACACCAAGGCAGCAGCAGCAGTATGCAGCCTGATGTGCCCTGCAGTTGTGCTCACCTCGCTCCTGCTGGGCACACGCTGAGCACAGGAGGAAATGACTCAGTTCCAGGGACCCAAACCCCCACAGCTCTTCCCAACAGAGGGCTGCTCTCCTCACACACACAGCAAGGCCTTCACTGATCCCTACCCTTTCCATCCCCTTGGTTCTTTTTGATCCCAACGGGAGCAGGAGGAATGAGCATCCAGACCAGACACAGAACCATGGAACGGTTTGGGTCGGAAGAGACCTCAGAGCTCAGCCAGTTCCAACTCCATGCCACAGGCAGGGACACCTCCCACTAGAACAGGTTGCCCAAGGTCTGATCCAGCCTGGTCCTGAACACTTCCAGGGAGGTTGTGGAGCACAGAATCCCCCAATGTGATCTTTGATCTTGCTCAAGGTCTCATCCAACCTGGTCCTGAACACTTCCAGGGAGGTTGTGGAGCACAGAATCCCCCAATGTGATCTTTGATCTTGCTCAAGGTCTCATCCAACCTGGTCCTGAACACTTCCAGGGAGGTTGTGGAGCACAGAATCACCCAATGTGATCTTTGATCTTGCTCAAGGTCTCATCCAACCTGGTCCTGAACACTTCCAGGGAGGTTGTGGAGCACAGAATCCCCCAATGTGATCTTTGATCTTGCTCAAGGTCTCATCCAACCTGGTCCTGAACACTTCCAGGGAGGTTGTGGAGCACAGAATTCCCCAATGTGATCTTTGATCTTGCTCAAGGTCTCATCCAACCTGGTCCTGAACACTTCCAGGGAGGTTGTGGAGCACAGAATCCCCCAATGTGATCTTTGATCACATTGGGTGATTCTGTGCTCCACAACCTCCCTGGGCAACCTGTGCCAGTGTCTCACCACCCTCAACCTGTGCCAGTCTCTCACCACCCTCACTGCAAACAACTTCTTCCTAACATCCACTTTCTATCTCCCCTCTGCCACTTCAAACCCATTCCTCCTCATCCTGTCATGGCAAGACCTTGTCAATAGTCCCTCCCCAGCCTTCCTGTAGGCCTCTTCAGATCCTGGAAGGACACTCCAAGGTCTCCTGGAAGCCTTCTCTTCTCCAGGCTGCAGAGGGAGACTCACAGGGAGGTTGAGCATCCTGGGGCTGCTGAGCCTGGAGAAGAGCAGCCCCAGAGGGCACCTGAGCAATGTCCACAGATATCTGAGGGGTGTTGCCCAGTGACAGGACAAGAACAGCAGACACAAACTGGACCCAGGAGGTTCCACCTCAGCATGAGGAGAAACTTGTTTGGTGTGAGGGTGCTGGAGCCCTGGAGCAGGCTGCCCAGAGAGGCTGTGGAGTCTCCTTCTCTGGAGGCTTTCAAGACCCACCTGGATGTATCCATGTTATGGCCTGCCCTGTATGACCCTGCTCTGGCAGGGGAGTTGGACTTGAGGTCCCTTCCAGCCCCTAGCATTCTGTGGTTGTAGGACTCTGTGATAATTTACACTGAGAGTGGGGAGAGAGGTTGCCCAGAGAGGTGGAAGCTGCCCCAGCCCTGGAACCATTGCAGGTGAGGTTGCCTGGGGCTCTGGGCAGCCTGCTCTGGTTGGGGCTGTCCCTGCTGAGTGCAGGGTTTGGGCTGGATGGCCTGGAAAGGTCTTTTCCCAGAGAAAGCTTCCCTTGATTCTCTGATTTCTCACCTGCCATGAACTTCACTGACCCTCAGAAAATGCCCCTGCAGAGCAGGTGGGAATTCAGCACCCTGGGTCCATGCCCTGCTCTCTGGGTGTTTACTCTTGCTGCCAGGAGCTCTGGATCTCAGGTGAGTCATTACTCAACTGCAGTTCTCACTTGTGCAGAACCGCAGAGACTTCCTCAGTGCTGCATGCTCCACTGGTGCCTGGCACTGCCCTGGTGCAGGGAAACAAGCAGCAGCACCTGAGATGGTGGGGTCAGGTGGAGCCACAGGATCACAGAATAGATCTGGGTGGAAGACACCTTCAAGCTCACCCAGTCCAACCCTCAACCCAGCAGTGCAAAGTCCTCACTAAACCATGTCCCTAAGCACCAGCTCCATAGGCTGCTTAAATGCCTCCAGGGATGGGGACTCCAGCACTGCCCTGGGCAGCCTGGGCCAATGTTTGAGAACCCTTCCAGTGAAGAAATATTGCCCAACATCCAGCCTGAACCTCCCCTGGCACAGCTTGGAACCATTGCCCTTAGTCACAGAACCCCAGAAGGTCAGGGGCTGAAGGGACCTCCAGAGCTCAGCCAGCCCAAGCCCTGCCACAGCAGCAGCACCCAGAGCAGGTCACACAGAACACATCCAGGCAGGGTTTGAGTATCTCCAGAGAGGGAGACTCCACAGCCACCCTGGGCAGCCTGTGCCAGGGCTCTGCCACCCTCACAGGGGAAAATTCCTCCTCAGGTCTCCATGGAACTTCCTCTGCCTCAGCTCCCACCACTGCCCCTTGTGCTGGCACTGGCATCCCCCAGCAGAGCCTGGCTGCAGCTCCTGGCACTCGCCTGCACATCTTGAGAACTACTGCTGAGTCCTGTGGCTTCCCACGAGGGAGAAGAGGCTGGGCCCCTCCTGGCTCCAACCAAACTTCAGGGAGTTATGGAGAGCAAGGAGGGCTCCTCTCAGCCTCCTTTTCTCCTGGCTCAACAGCTCACTCTCACCCTTCTCCTAGTCTGGGGGAGTACAGGACTCCCAGAGTGAGCAAAATCCTCACTATAAAGCACAAGTCAGCACCATGAGAAAAGCTGCTCTGGTAGGAGCAGAGCTGTACCTGACCCCTGACAGCCTCCTCTCTGCTTGCTGTGCTGCTCTGGACGCAGGTGGACAGCACAACACAGCCCCAGCACAAAGCAAGCTCTGCTTCCCAGGCACTGCTCACAGCAAGCTCTTGGGATCCTTTCTGGGCTCTGGAGCTGCCCCCCACGGCTGCCTCCTCCTGCACTCTCTCTCTCTCCTCACTCTAAGCCAGTCCTGGTCCCCTCGGTGCCATCTCCTCACCTCACAGCCCAGCCACGACAGGCAGGCTGTGGCTGTCTGCAGCCAAGCAGCAAGTGCTGCTCTGCCAGCCTGCAGCCCCCCACTCCCACGCACTGTTTGCCTACCCTCCCACTGCCAACCCCTGCAAGAGCCAGCAGAGCTGCCTCTGCCAGCTTTCTAACGCTGCTAATTGCTGCTCAAGTCAATCAGCAGCTTCTAAGTTAATTTAGGAGGGGAACTTCAAACTGATCACCAAGCAGGCTGGCAGTAAACCAGACCACAGGCTCATGGAAGCTTCATTTCCTTTGGAAGCTGGGCTGGAGGCTGTAGTCCTGCAGTGCTGCTGCTGGCAGTGTGTGCAGGGACACACAAGAGGGCTGCTCTGCTCCCACTGCACAGGGGCAAAACCTGCCTGCTGCATTTCACCTGAGACAGAAGTGCAACTCAGGATAAAACAAGAACTCAAAGCAGAGGAGATCTGGATTGGACATCAGGAAGAAGCTCTTTACTCAATTCAAGAGATGCTGAGGTGCTGGAAGGTGTTTGGAGAAGGGCAGCAAGGCTGGGGAGGGGCCTGGAGCACAGCCCTGTGAGGAGAGGCTGAGGGAGCTGGGGGGGTGCAGCCTGCAGCAGAGGAGGCTCAGGGCAGAGCTCATTGCTGCCTGCAGCTGCCTGCAGGGAGGCTGTAGCCAGGTGGGGTTGGGCTCTGCTGCCAGACAACCAAGGGGACACAGCCTGGAGCTGTGCCAGGGCAGGTCTAGGCTGGATGTTGTTAGGAAGTTCCTGTCAGAGAGAGTGATTGGCATTGGAATGGGCTGCCCAGGGAGGTGGTGGAGTCTGTGTGGCTGGAGGTGTTGAAGCCAAGCCTGGCTGGGGCACTGAGTGCCATGGTCTGGTTGGTTGGGCAGGGCTGGGTGCTAGGTGGGGCTGGCTGAGCTTCCAGCCTGGCTGATTCTATGAGGGTGGGGAGACACTGGAATGGGCTGCCCAGAGAAACTGTAGATGCCTCATCCCTGGTTTAAACCCAGGCTGGATGGGGCCTTGAGCAGCCTGGGCTAGTTGGAGATGTCCTCCCCAGTGGCATGGGGCTTGGAACTGGATGATCTTTAAGGGCCCTTCCAGTCCAAGCCATTCCCACCCCACGAATCTTTAGGGTCCCTTCCAACTCAGCCATGCTATGACTCTATGAACTCCCTTAAAGACCAAGTCTTAACTGACCAGATCTGCTGCTCTACAGCTGCCACAAAACACTTCAGAGTTGCTCCTCCAAACAAATCAGAGTGAGAACAGGGTCTGGCATTTTGGGAGCCCAGCACCTGCCACAGCTGAGTCACTTCTACTGAGGCAGTGAGAACAGAGAATTGATCCAAAATTAGAAACCTAATTGCAGGCATCTTAAGAGGCATTCTTCTTGTCTAGGGATGGCAACACTTTAACCTGTGAAGAATCAGCAGGAAGAACTCTGAGATTTGAGTACAAATCCTCCCATGTACACTCCATAGTTTAACTGCATCACAGGGTCAGAGTCACACTGTGAGCACTCAGGGCACGCAGGACATGTGGGGTCTGGGGGAGCTCAGCACACCAGGACAGCAAAGTCACATCTGAAAGACTGCTGCACACAACCCCAGAGCCCCAGGGTGAGGCTGGAAGGGGCCTCTGGGGATCATCCAGCCCAGCCCCACTCCTACAGCAGGGCACCCACAGCAGCTTGCCCAGCAGCACAGTGCCAGGGGGGTTGGAAGCTCTCCACACAAGGACACTCCACAGCCTCTCTGGGCAGCCTGCTCCAGGCCTCCAGCACCCTCACAACAAACAACTTGCTCCTCCTCTGCACAGCCAACCTCCTGCCTGACACTTTGTGCCCCTTGCTGCCCCTTGGCCTGTCCCTGGGCACCACTGAGCAGAGTCTGGCCCCAGGCTCTTGCTCCCCACAGCTCCTTCAGCTCTTGCTGAGCATTGCTCAGATGCCCTCTGGGGCTGCTCTTCTGCAGGCTCTCAGCCCCAGGGCTCTCAGCCTTTGCTCCTCACAGAGCTACTCCAGGCCCCTCAGCAGCTCTGCAGCCTCCCCTGGGCTCTCTCCAGCACTTCCCTGGCTCTCTGCAACTGGGAGCCCAGAGCTGGACCCAGCACCCCAGAAGTGGAGTCACTGGGGCAAAGCACAGGGGCAGAAAAACCTCCCTTGCCCTGATGCCCACCCTCTCCTTCATGCTCCCCCCAGGACACCATTTGCCTCCCTGCCCCCCAGGGCACGTTGCTGCCCCATGGGCACTTGCTGTCCCCCAGCACTCCCAGCTCCTTCTCCTTGCAGCTGCTTCCCAGCAGGTCCCCCCTCAGCTGTCCTGCTGCAGGAGGTTGTTCCTGCCCAGGGCCAGGACCCTGCACTTGCCCTTGGTGACCTTTGTGAGGTTCCCTCTGCCCAGCTCTGCAGCCTGCCCAGCTCTGGCTGAGTGGCAGCAGAGCCTGAGGGCTGTCAGCACTGCTCTCAGTCTAAGCTCTGAGCAGATGAACCCCTCAAATGAACAATCCTCCCTGGCTCTCCAGCTCTGCTAAGATGCCATATTTCTGTAGGTTTGTTTTCCTAAAACCAAAAATAGCCTCAAACATTGGGCCCTGCTCACAGTTTTTACTGTAGCAACATCCTGAGGAGCTCCTTTGCAGAGACACTGAGCAGCTCCTCTGTAACTGCACAAAGAGCTGGGGAGAGCAGGAACCTCCAGCCACAGAATCACAGAATAGTCTGGGCTGGAAGGGACCTCCAAAGCTCAGCCAGGGCAACCCCCCTGCACTCAGCAGGGACATCCTCCACTAGAGCAGGCTGCCCACAGCCCTGGTGAGCTTCACTTAGAATATCTCCAGCCATGGGGCCTCAACCCCCTCCCTGGGCAACCCCTGCCAGCCTCTCACCACTCTCATCACCAACAACTTCCTCCTCACCTCCAGCCTCACTCTCCCCACCTCCACCTTTGCTCCATTCCCCCCACTCCTGACACTCCCTCACAGCCTCATAAGTCCCTCCCCAGCTTTCCTGTAGGCCCCTTCAGGTCCTGGCAGGCCACAAGAAGGTCCCCTGGGAGCCTCCTCTGCTGCAGCCTGCACAGCCCCAACTCTTTCAGTCTGTGCTCACAGCAGAGCTGCTGCAGCCTCTCAGCATCCTCCTGGCCCTGCTCTGGACACTCTCCAGCATCTCCACAGCCCTCTTGGCCCAGGGGCTCCAGAGCTGGATGCAGGACTCCAGGTGGGGTCTCAGCAGAGCACAGCAGAGGGGGAGAATCTCCTCCCTGGCCCTGCTGGCCACACTGCTGCTGCTGCAGCCCAGGCTCTGCTTGGCTCTCTGGGCTGCAAGTGCACACTGCTGGCTCCTGTGGAGCTTTCCTTCCCCTCCCTCAGCCTATACCCAGTGAAGAAGACTTAAGTCAGTTTGAAAGCAGCCCAGTGCAGGAGGCAATGTCTGGACAGGTGCCACTCCACAGGCATGCAGCAAGGGAAAGTGACTGTTTGCAAGCAGAGCAATGACAGACCCTCAGCCCCTGCCTCCTGGACAGTGGCCACTGCAAAGTGACCTGATCATGTATCAGGGTAAATAGAACAGACAGAGGAAGTTGTTGAGCAGGAGAGTGGTGAGAGGCTGGAATGGGTTGCCCAGAGAGGTGGTTAAGGCCCCATGGCTGGAGGTGTTTAAGGCCAGGCTGGCTGAGGCTGTGGCCAGCCTGATCTAGTGTGAGGTGTTCCTACCCATGGCAGGGGGGTTGGAACTGGATGGTCCTTGTGGTCCCTTCCAGCCCTGCCTGATTCTGTGACTCTAAGAGGAGCCTGCACCTGCTGCAGCCTCGGCTCAGCAGCTCAAAGCCTCTGAGCACACTGGCCCCTGTCCTGAGGCTGACTTTGGTAGCTGGTACCATGGAGTAGAAGACAACCTCCTGCATGGCCTCTTGCTTGAGTTACTGGCTTGAAACAAGGTAAGAATTTGCATTAGACCACTAATCCCCAGTTTACTCTTTCCTAACAGGCTGCTCCTCTGTGCCACCCAGCACACTCACCAACAGGCACCTAAACATCACAGGTTCACAGCCTGGGTTGGGTTGGAAGGGCCCTTCCAGTTCATCCAGCTCCAGCCCCCTGCCAGGGGCAGGGACATCTCCCACCAGCACAGCTTGCTCAAGGCCTCATCCAGCCTGGTTTTAAACACTTGCAGGGAGGAGGCAGCCACAGCCTCCCTGGGCAGCCTGTGCCAGTCTTTCCCCATCCTCACTCTCAACAATTTCTCCCTCCTATCCACTCTCTCCCCTCTCCCAGCTCAAAGACGTTGTCCCTCATCCTGGCACTCCCAGCCCTTGTCCAAGGTCTCTCCCCAGCTCTCCTGGAGCCCCCTCAGGCACTGGAAGGCTGCTCTGAGGTCTCCCTGGAGCCTTCTCCAGGCTGAACAGACCCAACTCTCCCGGCCTGTCCCCACAGGGGAGGTTCTGTTGCCCTCTGATCATCTTTGTGGCCTCCTCTGGACCCTCTCCAGCAGTTCCATGTCTTGTGCTGGGGGCAACAGAGCTGAACACAGGATTTTAGGCTGGGGTTTCAGCAGAGCAGAGGGGCAGGATGCCCTCCCATGCTGCTTTGGATGCAGCCCTGCACATAGCTGCCTTCTTCCCTACACTGTCAAAGGAACCTCCAGCATCTGCTCAGTGGTTTGTGATCATAGAATCATAGAATCAGCCAGGTTGGAAGAGACCTCCAAGCTCATCCAGTCCAACCTATCTCCCAGCCCTATCCAAGGTGTTACTGCTAGAATCTGGTTAAAAAGTGTGTTTTATTGCTGCTCTTTGCCTTTATCTCTAGCAGGGACATGGACAGTGTGCAAAAGCAGAGCTCACTGTTGACTCTGCCCTAAGACAGCATGCAAGTGGGAGCTGTATTTGGAGACTGCTTCAGCTGCTCTGGGCTTCAGCAGTGAGCAGAGGTGATGCCCTGTTCTCTGCTGGCAACTCGAGCAAGGATTTCCCCTTCTGGCTATGGAAGAAAACAGCATTACCTGGGCTCTGATAAAGGCAGCTGATGTGCTTCTATCCAATAAAGGGACTGAAAATAGCATGAAGCATGATGGCAGAGGTGTTTGCTGCACATTCTGGGGAGGTTTCACCTTTCCCATGAGCTATGCTGCAGATTAACAACCAGGATGATCGCTGCCTTTACCATAATGCATCCAATTACCCAGATGGTTTGCTCTCTTCCCAATTTGTCCCAGCCTGGCTCTGAAGGGAAAGGCTACTTCTGTCCAATTGCAATCGTGTCACCATCTCACAGCTATCAATAACCTGAATTGTGCTGCTCAGAGGGACAAAGCTGCAAAGAAACAGGCAGAAAGAAGCAAAGGAGGGAATGGGAGATCGCAGGGGAGAGAAAAGAAACTGAAGGAAGTAGAAAAGGCTTAACTAGCTCCATTCCTCACCTCCTCATGGAGACCATGCCTGAGACACACAACCACCTCTGCTCCACAGAGCAAAGAGTGTCCTTTCTCTCTCCCCAGGAGCCCTCAAAAAGCAGCCTCAGCCTCCAGTCACCCTCAGGAGTTTGACTCGGTGGAGGTGCTGGGGAGGCAGACCCCAACTAGATCAGTGCAGCTCCACTCCAGGCACATGTGCCAGCAGAGAACCAAGAGGAAATGGCCTCAAGTTGTGCCAGGACAGGAGGTGTTAAGTAGAAACATGGAGGAGTTGTCTGCAGCAGCAGCAGCAGCAGCAAACTCTTACTTCCAGTTCCAGCTCCCCTTCTGCGGCAGCAGCAAACCTGCTGGGGCAGGACAAGGGAGCAGTTCCACCCTGCAGCGCTGCTCAAGGCTGCTGCTGCCTCATGCCAGCAGCGTTTCAAAGGCCACACAACTGCAGCAAGGGAAGGAGAGACTCTGAAGAATGTTTCTGCCAATAAGGCTGCAAAGACGAAAGCAGGAAACGCTGCACTGCTGTCCCCCGGGGGCTGGCAGCAAGCAGCACCTCCTGCTGCCCACTGCGCCACAAAGGATCCTTCCACCGACCCAGCTGCACCTGCTGCAGGTTCTGGGGAGCCAGGCAACCTGCCAGGCAGGGCAGGGAGCAGCTCTCATCGCCCAGCACAAGTGCAGGGAAGGATGGAGCCACTTCAGGTACTCAGGAAAAGAGGTTACAGTAAAACAGAGAATCTCAGAGCTGCACTGGTTGGAAAAGACCTCCAAGATCATCCAGTCTGGCCATGGAACCACAGAGTGGCTCTGCTTGGAAGGGATCTCAGTGCCAACTCCCCTGCCATGGCCAGGGATGTCTCTCAATTAGACTTGGTTGCTCAAGGCCTCAACCAAGCTGGCCTTAAAGACCCCCAGGCAGGAGGCAGCCACAACTTCCCTGGGCAGCCTGTGCCAGAGTCTCACTGCTCTCACACTGAAGAACTTCTTCCTCAGCTCCAGTCTAACCCTGCTCTGCCTCAGCTTCAAACCATTCCCCCTTGGCCTGTCTCTACACACCCTCATCAAAAGTCTCTCTGCAGCCTTCCTGCAGGATCCCTTCAGCTCTTGGCAGGCAGCTCTGAGGTCCCCTGGACTCTTCTCTGGGCTGCACACCCCCAGCTCCCTCAGCCTGTGCTCACAGCAGAGCTGCTCCAGCACCTGGACCATCTTTGGGGCCTCCTGTGGACTCAATCCAACAGCTCTGTTACCTTTTAATGCTGGGGACACCAGAACTGGGCCATCAACCCAGCACCACCATGGCTCAAACCATGTCCCACGGTGCCATGGCCACACATTTTGTGAACACCTCCAGGCATGGGCACTCCACCACCTCCCTGGGCAGCCTGTGCCAGTCCCTGACCACTCTAGCATCAAAGACATCTGTCCTACTGTCTAACCTAACCCTGCCCTGGCACAATGCCAGGCCACTTCCTCCTGTCCCATTATCTAATACCAACCCCCAACAAACTGCAACCTCCTCTCAGGGAGCTATAAAGAGCAACAAGGTCTGCTCTCAGCCTCCTCTTCCCCACACTAATCACTCCCATCTCCCCCAGCTGCTGCTCCCCAGCCCTTTCACAAGCTCTGGTGTCCTTCTCTGGACCTGCTCCAGCCTTTCAATGTCCTTCTTGGAGTGAGGGGCCCAAAACTGAACGCAGGATTCAAGGTGTGGCCTCAGCAGTGCTGAGCAGGTGGGCAGCAGCACTTCAGCTTGCAGCCAGGCCCAGTCCCAGAGCAGGGCATTTTCCCCTCTCCTCCCCCAAGTAAGAGCAGTTCCCTCACTGTGCCTGCTCAAGTTCCAAGCCTTCCAAATAAAGCCCATCTCATCTTCTGCTTTTTCCTCTGGGCTTAGCTCCTTTTATGGCCCTGAGCAGTAAATCAGCAATTCAGGGAACCTTACTTTGCTTCTGAAGTGTTATCCAAACAGAGAGGATGGGGCCAGACTTGCTGGCCCCTCGAGCTGTGCACAGCTCTGCTGCCTTCCCCCACTGCCCTGCCTTCCCTGCCAGGCTGCTGGAGCTCCATCAGCTCCCCAAGGCACAGGCTGAATGGAGCATGCACAGAAGTCTGTTTGATGTTCCATCAGCAACAAGACCACCCTGCTGTCACACACACACACGGTCAGGAGGGGAGGGTCTGTATGGGCAGGGTGCATGAGCACATTGTAAAGCTCAGGCATTTAGTCCAGGGATGGGTTTGCTTCGTTTTGTTCCCAGAAATGGTCAATGATGAAGTTTGAAAGAGGTCTTGGCTGGGCAGCTTGTTTCAGGGTACTGGCTAGAGCTAAGCTTGAGCTTGCTCTAACACCAATGCTGTGTAGGTAGAAAGAAAAGAGACCAGAAACTCACTAGGAAGGGGCGGGGGAGGGAAATGTTAAACAAAACCCACAGAATCACAGAGTTGTCTTGGTGGAAAAGGCCTCTGAGCTCATCCAGTCCAAAACCAACCCAACACCACCACAGCCACCAAACCACATCCCCAGGTGCCACTGCCACACCTGTCTGGAACACCTCCAGGCATGGGCACTCCACTACCTCCCTGGGCAGCCTCTGCCAATCCCTGACCACTCTTGCAGCAAAGACATTTGTCCTCATCTCCAGCCTAGCCCTCCCCTGGCACAATGTCAGGCCATTGCCCCTCCTTCTACAACCAAACACCAAGGAGAAGCCACCCCTGGCCTCCAGCCTCCTCTTAGAGAGCTGCAGAGAGCAACAAGGTCTGGCTTAGTTACTAGAGGCACCAAACAATGTACTTACCAAAACCCAGTAACAAAAGGAGCTCAGAGCAAGCTCAGCAGATGGTTAGACACTGCCCTGGGCCACGTCTGAACGCTGCCAGGTAGGCAACTGCCTGGCTCTGCTCTGGGTGAAGGTGGCCCTGTGGCATCGCTGCCGATGAGGTGGTGACAAAACCAATCCACCAGGCAGCAGGACAAAGAAGCCATCTGTATCACTCCTGAAATATGCTTTTGATCAATACCAGAAAACTAACTCACAGTCCTTGGCCAAACAATCTATTGATTGTTTAATCAGAGCCCAGGGAGCTTACACAGTCAGCCCTGGCTTGCTCGGCTCTGTGCTGTCCAGAGGCTGTCGGTGAAGAGGGCAAAAGGAAAGCCACTGCCAGCTGCAGGCCTGGGCTGAAATGGGCAGGGTTGGAAGGGACCTCCAAAGGTGATCTGGTCCTATGGCCCTGCAGGCAGCAGCAGGTTGCTCACAACCTGACCTTCAATATCTCCAGGGATGAGGCCTCAGCTCCCTCCCTGGGCAACCTGCTGCGGTGTTCCAGCAGCCTCCTGCTGCACAACTTGTTCCTCACATCCAACCTAAATCTGCTCTGCTCTCATGTTAAACCACTGCCCTCATCTTGCCCCTGCAGGCCTTTGGGAACAGTCCCCCTGCAGCCTGCTCGTGGCCACTTCAGGTACTGGCAGGCAGCTCTGAGGTCTCCCTGGAGCCTTCTCTTTGCCAGGCTGAACAACCCCAGCTCCCTCAGCCTGTCCTCGTAGGAGAGGTGCTCCTGCCTTTTGATCATCTTCCTGGCCTTCCTCTGGACTTTCTTCATCAGGTCCACATCCTTCCTGTGTTTTCTGATGAGTTCAGCTGGTCTGACACACTTCACATTAAGATACTGCATGGTTAAAACCACAACTCTGACAGCATGGAGGGATAGTTATTCAGCAGGGCTAAAAGGATCAAGTCCCAGCTAAAGCTTAGATACCAGGGGATTTACAGCACCCATTTCTAACCTTCAGACTCCCTGGACTTTCCCAGCCAGGGCTGATCCAGCACACATGCCTGGCTGCCTGTGACAGCTCTCTGTAGGAAGCAGTGGAACTGTAGGAATCTGCAGAACATCTCTACCCCAGACCATCAACACAGAGCTCACCTGATGCTCCTGCACTGACTGTACCCCAGACCATCAACACAGAGCTCACCTGATGCTCCTGCACTGACTGTACCCCAGACCATCAACACAGAGCTCACCTGATGCTCCTGCACTGACTGTACCCCAGACCATCAACACAGAGCTCGCCTGATGCTCCTGCACTGACTGTACCCCAAACCATCAACACAGAGCTCACCTGATCCTCCTGCACTGACTGTGCCCCAGACCATCAACACAGAGCTCTCCTGATCCTCCTGCACTGACTGTACCCCAGACCATCAACACAGAGCTCACCTGATCCTCCTGCAGTGATTGTACCCCAGACCATCAACACAGAGCTCTCCTGATCCTCCTGCACTGACTGTGCCCCAGACCATCAACACAGAGCTCACCTGATGCTCCTGCACTGACTGTGCCCCAGACCATCAACACAGAGCTCTCCTGATCCTCCTGCACTGACTGTACCCCAGACCATCAACACAGAGCTCACCTGATGCTCCTGCACTGACTGTACCCCAGACCATCAACACAGAGCTCTCCTGATCCTCCTGCACTGACTGTACCCCAGACCATCAACACAGAGCTCACCTGATCCTCCTGCACTGACTGTGCCCCAGACCATCAACACAGAGCTCTCCTGATCCTCCTGCACTGACTGTACCCCAGACCATCAACACAGAGCTCTCCTGATCCTCCTGCACTGACTGTGCCCCAGACCATCAACACAGAGCTCTCCTGATCCTCCTGCACTGACTGTGCCCCAGACCATCAACACAGAGCTCTCCTGATCCTCCTGCACTGACTGCGCCCCAGACCATCAACACAGAGCTCACCTGATGCTCCTGCACTGACTGTGCCCCAGACCATCAACACAGAGCTCACCTGATGCTCCTGCACTGACTGTGCCCCAGACCATCAACACAGAGCTCTCCTGATCCTCCTGCACTGACTGTACCCCAGACCATCAGCACAGAGCTCACCTGATCCTCCTGCACTGACTGTACCCCAGACCATCAGCACAGAGCTCACCTGATGCTCCTGCCCTGACTGTACCCCAGACCATCAGCACAGAGCTCACCTGATGCTCCTGCACTGACTGTACCCCAGACCATCAACACAGAGCTCACCTGATGCTCCTGCACTGACTGTACTCCAGACCATCAACACAGAGCTCTCCTGATCCTCCTGCACTCTGACTGTCCACACTCTGTGTAGCCCAGAGCCTTCCACCACTGAGATCCAGAGTACCTTAATTAGGAGCTCAATAACATGTCTGCCCCTGGACAGCCCCACAGCCATGAGCACAGCTCCACCACCAGGATCTTCCTTCCTTCCCTCCAGCCTCCTCATCAAGCTAAAAAAACACTAGAAAAAGAAGTGCTGTTGCTGCTGAAGTGAAGCCCCTCCAGCTGCTATGGCTTCCCCATGTACTGAGGCCACTCCTCCAATCCTGGGTTCAGTTTTGGGCCACTCACTCCAAGAAGGACATGGAGGGGAGAGAAGAAATGGCCTGAAATTGTGCCAGGGAAGGTTAGGGTGGAGATGAGGAAAAATGTCTTTGCTGCAAGAGTGGCAGAGGCTGCCCAGGGAGGTGGTGGAGTCCCCATCCATGGGGGTGTTAAAGAACCATGTGGCCATGGCACCTGGGGAGAGGGATTGGTGGCCATGGGTTGGTGGTTGGGCTGGGTGAGCTCAGAGGTCTCTTCCAACTGAAGCAGTTCTGTGACTCTATGATGGGTGCACTTTTTCCTCAAGAAGTCACAGCAGATGTGAAGCTGCCACCCAGATGGGAGCCAAGGGAAGAGTGCTGATGGAGGCTGCTGCCTGGGGGAACTAAGGAGGCTCTGCTGATCCTTTGCTACCTGCCACTGTCTGTGTGACAGTCAAACCCTGCCCCCTCGCTGTGCCTGCAGCTCCACTCCTAACCAACCAGCAGCACTTCCCCCAAGAACTGAGGGCAGAGGAGCCCAGAACTCAATACTCAATCCCTTCACCCAAGCCCTGCAAACAAAGCCTAATTTGATGTCTATTTTATGCAACTGAACGAGGCAGAGATGCGGTGCTGAGAGACATGGTTCAGCACCAGCCTTGGCACAGGTGGACCCAACGGTCTTAAAGGGCTTTTCCAGCCAAAGAATCCTAGGATTCTGTGATGCTGACGTGCACATGACTGAGCAGCCACTAGCTGGAGGCTCAAAGTGCCTCTTAGAGAGCAGCCTTTTCTGCCCCAGACCGTGTGTGACGTGATGAAGAGCAGGGTGCACCAGGGTGGGCCCCGCCAGTGGACTGCTGGGCAGCCAGCCCAGGTCTGGAGCCAGCAAGGGCATTTCCCTCTCCAAACATGCCCACACAGAGACCATCCCTCCTCTTCCTCAGCAAACAGCAGCCTGGCTCATCCCTTCCGACCCGGGGTGGGCACCTCCTGCTGCCAGGGGCTAATGAGCCATGTCCTTAGGGCTGGGGGGGCTGCAGCTCTGGACACCTACTCATCCAGCAGGGAATGCAAGGGGAAGGCACAGACTAGCAGCAGCCTTCTGGCCCTCGTTTCCTTGGTGCATGATCTGCTATTGAGCTTAAACCCAGCAGCTAAACCTTGCAGTCTGCTTTGTTTTATCAAGGCAGCAGTTCTGTTGAGTAATGCTTTCCTTCAGCTTGCTCCTGATGTTTTCTGTTGATGAATGGATCTGATTCCATGTAAATGTGATTAAATAAATCAGACAAGGCTGGGCTGCCCCAGCCTCCAGAGGTTCCAGTTCAAGATGTGAAACACTTGCCCCAGTAAGCACAATTTGAACTAAACCATGTGCATTCTGGATTTGTATTACCTTCTTAACCTCAAAAAACCTCTCCTGGTTGCCTCCTCATTTTTGCTAACAGCTTGTGCATGAACTGGTTCAAAGCCTTTCCTAGCAGGGGAGGACTGAAGAGGAAGGGATGGGAAATGAAAAGGAGAAATAAAGACTATGGACAAATTCCTGCTGCTTTGATACATTTGGAGCTCACCACTGCTGGCACACCGAGGGATCAGGCAGCAGGGAAAGCAGTGCTGGGGCTGATGCTTGCAGATACCAAAATCAGAAGGATCATCTCTGAAATCCAGGCCATTTATAAGCAGCTGTCTACACAGGATGTTACAGGTCTAGCCTTGAGCAGCCCAAGTGCTAAATCTTCATCTACTGTGTGCCATTCTCTTGGAGAAGGAGGAACAGCAGCCAGAGCTCAGACAGCCCAAGCCACAGCCTCCCTGTGAAACAAAAAAGGCTTTACAGAAGATTCCAGCTGAGGAGCAGCAGGACTGGGAAGGGGAATTGTGACTGCAAGGAGCAAAGGCACCATCCTCTGCAACTCTCCACCACACCTTCATCCTGGAACTAGTGAAATGGCTCCTGCAGAGGACCTCCACCACAACCATCCAACACCACCCTGGATTCTAGCCCACAGGTACCAGGGAATGTCAGGCAAAGGACACAACTGTGCTTCCTGACAGCCACCTACTCTCCAGGGAATGACTTTCAGGTAGACCCCAAACCCCTCACCCCCCTGCAGCAGCCTCTCCTTGTCTTCACAAGAGATGCTCCTTCTGACCAGAGGCATCAGTTTCACCCCTTGATCCATGAGCTACTCAGTCAGAGGATGGAATCATACAATCAGGCAGAGTTGGAAGGGACCACAAGGATCAGATAGTTCCAACCCCCTGCCATGGGCAGGGACACCCTACCCTAGGTCAGGCTGTCCAGAGCCTCACCCAGCCTGGCCTTAAACACCTACTCCTAGAAGAACCCCTTGGTAAAGGATCTTGTAGCCTGTGCAACTTTGTGATGGAGTCCCTTGGGAAAGGCAGCCCAGAAATGGACTGGGGTAGGTTAGGCTGGAGGAAGAGAAGACTGAGAGATTCGATCAATGCTGGCAACTACCTGAGTGGTGGGTGGCAAGAAGGGGACAGACTCTTCTCACTGGTGTCCTGGCATAGGACAAGGGGCAATGGACACACACTGGAACCTAGGAAGTTCCACCTGGAGAAACTTTGGTGTGAAGCTGCTGGAGCCCTGGAGCAGGCTGTCCAGAGAGGCTGTGGAGTCTCTTCCTCTGGAGACTTTCAAGGACCATCTGGATGCATTCCTGTGTGGCCTGCCCTAGACGATCCTGCTTTGGCAGTGGGGTTGGGCTGGATGATCTCCAGAGGTCCCTACCAACCCCTACCTCTCTGTGATGCTATGATGGAGCTCTTCCTGCCCAAGGAACCACTGCTGTCACCAAGGCAAGGCTGAAATTGCACTTAACTCACCCACAGCCCAAGAGGAGCTTTGCTGCACACCAACTCTGCATGTGAAATGGCAGCCAAAGCAGCAGCTGAATGCTGAGACAAGCTGTGGGCATCTTAAAGCAAGCTGAGGACAACACTAAACAATTCAGTTTTAAGTAGAACATTATTTTCTCTGCTATCATACACAGAAGCTGCTGTTTAATTAAAGCTAAGCTGCCTAAGCCATTAAAGTGGCAAATGGCTACACCAAAGGAGTTGTCAGCTGTTAGCAGCACAGTGGCAGGAGCTGTTTGTTCTCATCCTCAGCTGGTGAGTTGCAGTGCTCATGAACATTTCCCTGCTGGCTCCACAAACCCAACCCAGGCCCATGAGGTTATTAAAAGAGCTCCTGCATATGGCTGAGGAGTGCTTCCTCACCTGCAAAGACACCAAGATCATGCAGAATCACAGAATCAGTCAGGGTTGGAAGGGAGCACAAGGAGCAGCCAGTTCCAAGCCCCCTGCCATGCCCAGGGACACCCTACCCTAGAGCAGGCTGCACACAGCCTCAGCCAGCCTGGCCTTAAACACCTCCAGCCATGGGGCCTCAACCACCTCCCTGGGCAACCCCTGCCAGCCTCTCACCACTCTCCTGCTCAACAACTTCCTCCTCACCTGCAGCCTCACTCTCCCCACCTCCAGCTTTGCTCCATTCCCCTCAGGCCTGGCACTCCCTCACAGCCTTAAAAGTCCCTCCCCAGCTTTTTTGTAGCCCCCTTCAGATCCTGGAAAGCCACAAAAGGTCACCTCGAAGCCTCCTCTTCTCCAGCCCCCACTCCTTCAGTCTGTGCTCTTATGAGAGGTGCTGCAGTGCACTCTGCTGCAGTGTGTTCCAACTTCTGCCCCAGCAATCTGAGCTGTTCCTGCCATTCAGCTGCATTTTTAGAGGCAGAACTTAGGTCAGTTCTGGCTTTGAGCCCCATGCTGACACAGCTCCAGAGGCAGCCTCCTGACCAGACCCTGTGTGTGGCAACATCCAGACCTGTCACCCACAAGCACACCTTGCTGCAGAAGCTGCTTTCTGCTGAGCACATGCAAGAGGAAAAAACAGAAACTCAACCTTTTTCTCTGGGGTCAGGAAGAGGAATGAAGTCATCCCAGCCATGCAGGCAAACCTCAAAGCCACAGGAGGTGAAAAGCACTGAAGTGGCCAGGATGAGACACTCAAGTTTGCTTAGCACTAGAATCTGGGTCAAGAAGGTGCAAGAGAAAAGGGTCTCAAGCTGCCCCAGGGCAGGTTCAGGTTGGACATGAGGAACAATTTCTTCCCCCAAAGGGCAGTCAAGGCCTGGCCCAGGCTGCCCAGGGCAGAGATGGAGTCCCCATTCCTGGAGGGGTTTCAAGCTGTGCAGATGTGGTGCTGAGGGACATAGTTTGGTAGTGACCTGGCAGTGCTGGCTTAGTAGTTGGACTGGATGATCTGAACAGTCTCTTGCAACCCATTCCATGATCAGGCAGAGGTATCTGGAATTCAGGCTGGGAGACTTTGCCTTTTGCTTCTCCTGCAACCCTCATTCCCTACCCCCAAATGGGAAGGGCAGTGGTGAGGCACTTGAAACAGTTAAAGACACTGGAGATGTTCATCTTCTTCACTTCCTCTGAGCCATGCTCCTCAGCCCCACCACTGCACAGAGAAACCTGCTACAGTTCACCACATCCAGAGCAGGAGACTCCCCCATGAAAACACCACACAAGTGAAACAGGGGAAATGCTCCACTGGTTAAAGCTGTCTGGCCCAGGGAGTTTGGAGGTCCATGCCAAGGGGCAGTCCTGGAACCACAGAAAGTTAGAGGTGGGAAAGGAGCTCCAGAGATTGAGTCCAACCTCAGGTCACCCAGGGCAGCTTACACAGGAACACATCAGGTGGGGCTTGAATGTCTCCAGGGAAGGAGACTCCACAACCTCTCTGGCAGCCTGCTCCAGGCCTCCAGCACCCTCACACCAACTTTCTCCTCACCTTGAGGTGGAACCTCCTGGGTTCCAGCTTGCACCCACTGTTCCTTGTCCTATCACCACTGTGGTGGTGGGCACCACTGAAAAGAGCCTGGCCCCTTCACCTTGCCACCTACCCCTCAGTGCTATGGCAGATGCACCTTGTTCCCTCTGGTGTGACCTCTGGGGCAGAAGAGCATTTCCATTCATCAGAGAATGACCTAATGGATGGCACTGCCAAAGGCAGGGTTGGCAAACAGTGTCTGCACCTCCACCCCTGTGCAGGCTGCAACACAGGCAGCAGAGCAGCACTCCCACTTGGCTCTCCAGGGACTGGAGGAGTGTCCACGTTCACAGAAGCACAGAATGGCTGGGGTTGGAAGGGACCTCCAAAGGTGGTCTAGTCCAAGCCCCTGCACTCAGCAGGGACATCCTCCACCAGAGCAGGCTGCTCACAGCCTGACTTTCAATACTTCTAAGGACAAGGCCTCAACCACCTCCCTGGGCAACCTGCTGCAGTGTTCCAGCAGCCTCCTGCTGCAGAACTTGCTCCTCACATCCAATCTCAGTCTGCTCTGCTCTCATTTCAAACCATTGCCCCCGGTGCTGTCCCTGCAGGCCTTTGGGAGCAGTCCCTCTGCAGCCTGCTTGGAGCCCCTTCAGGTACTGCAAGGCTGCTATTAGGTCTGCCCACAACCTTCTCTTCTCCAGGCTGAACACCCCCAGCTCCCTCAGCCTGTGCCCACAGCAGAGCTTCTCCAGATCCCTGACCACCTTCATGGCCTCGTCTGCACCTTCTCCAGCAGATCCATGTCCTTCCTGTGTTGGTGGCTCCAGATCTAGAGGTCTCAGCAGAGCAGAGGGGCAGGATCCCCTCTCTCCATATGTGGGCACACTGCTTTGGATGCAGCCCAGGCTGCCATCTGCCTTCTGGGCTGCAGATGCCCATTAGCAGAGCCTGGCCTTGCCACCTGTGCCCATTTTACAGAGGGCAAAGCTGGGTCATCAGCCTTGTGTTCAGCTCACGATGCTGAGCTAACTCCCAGCACAGCAGCCAGGAACAGGAGTGTCCTTTCCCTAAGACAAAGCCTTACACTGACTCTTCTCTGCAAACACAGAGCTCTGTTACAGGAGGATGTTAACAGATGCCTGGAAGATGTGAATGAAACGCTGAGACCCCTCAGCTTTTAGCAACAAGCCTTAATCTCATGAGTCAGTAATAACAGTGCAGGAGCCAAGGCAACACTGAGTCTATAATCAATAAAACAAGCTGCTCAAAAGGCCTCATCTGAGGCCAACGTGGAAATGTCTCCCCAAAGCAGGGATGCTGCCTGCTGATTCCAAAGTATAAATCCACTCCCCTGCTATTGGTAAGGAACAATTTGCCTGTCCCATTCGCAAGGGCTTAAGGCAAATGGTTTAGCAGCACCAGAGGACAATCTCCTGGCTAAGAGCTTCTCTTCAAGACCATTAGCACCTCTGCCCCTTCTGAGTGCCCCCTGACTCTCCCTGGCTCACAGCACTCCTATCACAACACATCAGAGGACCCCTCCACCACCAAAGTTACACCTACAGATGCTGCATTTTTTCTCTTCTCAGCTCCTGCCCAGATGCCCAGCAAGGCCAGACAGAGAAGCACAGAATGGCTTGGGCTGGAAGGGACCTCCAGAGCTCATCCAGCCCAACCCCCTGCACTCAGCAGGGACATCCTCCACTAGAGCAGGTTGCTCACAGCCTTGCCCAGCCTCACCTTGAGTATCTCCAGGGGTGAGGCCTCAAACACCTCCCTGGGCAACCTGCTGCAGTGTTCCAGCAGCCTCCTGCTGCACAACTTGTTCCTCACATCCAATCTCAGTCTGCTCTGCTCTCACTACAAACCACAGCCCCTGGTCTTGTCCCTGCAGGCATTTGGGAACAGTCCCTCTGCAGCCTGCTTGGAGCCCCTACAGGCACTGGCAGGTTGCTCTAAGGCCTCTCTGAAGCCTTCTCTTCTCCAGGCTGAACACCCCCAGCACCCTCAAGCTGTCCTTGCAGCAGAGGTTTTCTAGCCCCTGATTATTTTCATGGCCTCCTCTGGACTTGTTCCCTCAGGTCCATGTCCCTCCTGTGTTGAGGGCTCCAGAGCTGGACACAGCACTGGAGCTGAAGTCTCACCAGAGCAGAGGGGAAGAATCCCAGAACAGCTTAGGCTGGAAGCAACCTTAGAGACCATCTACTCCAGTCACCCCTCTCCACCTGCTGGCCACACTGCTTTGGATGCTGTCCAGGCTGCCACTGGCCTTCTGGGCTGCCAGTGCCCACTGCTGGATCATGTCCAGCTTCTCACTCACCAGCACCCCAAAATCCTTTGCTACCAAGGAGAGGCAGCACTGTGAAACCCAAAGCCTTCAGAGGCAGGCTCTGCAGGGTGCTGAGAGCCATCCTGCTGCAGACAGTGCAGTGGGACTGGCGTGGCTGAGTAAGGGCAGGGATGATTCAGAGCAGCTGATGAACAGCACAGTGGCACTGACTGCAGGAGAGCAGAATCTCTCTTATCAAGAGTGCCAAAGAGCAAACAGTCGACACTAAAGCAGGGCAGGTGAACAGGCAGCTTCACAACAGATGAAATTCAACACTGGCAAACATCTGCTAATGCCCTGAAGAGTAATAATTTGCACTACTTATCTACACTGCTGGGCTCTGCACCACTTGCCAGGTAAATAAGATGCTGGACTAATAAGCAGAAGATTCACACCTAGCTAAGGTCACGCTCCAAGCAGAGCAAAAATCCTTTCAGACAAACTCAAACGACTCAGTGACAGGACCTGGAAGAACATTCCCATGGCAAACTCATCTACAGTGAGGCATTCCAGAGCCCCTTTTTGGTCGGCCAGCCTAGCAGCCTGGGTCCTTAGCAGAGATCAGGCAGTGGACAAGGCAGTGTCATTTCATCCTGTACAGAACAGCATCATCCTTAAGCCCAGGGAAAGGAAACAGCCTGAAGAATTCCCATGAGCACAAGAGGAAAAAAGTCTCAAATGGCTCACTGGGGGAGTGGAATTCCAAGTTAGTCTGATCTTTTCCAAGACAGGAGCATCTGGAATCTTTTCTCCCTGAGTCTGCATTAACCTACGGGGAAATGAACTGCTACAAGCTCGGTGATGTAGGGGTTAATGCCGACTGCTGTCGAATGCCCCAAGTCTGTGCTCTGTTCATCAGAGCATTAAATCTGAAAGCTCAAGAGAGTAGTGCAGCCGTGCTGCAAGGGCTGTGTTATAAAGTTCTACATTAAAAATTCATATCTAGGCTTGCCACAGCCCTCTGCTCTGGCTGAAAGCAGAGCTGCCGGGGAAACAGCAGACACCCCACTGGCTCGCTGGCAATTGGAGACATTCCTCAACAAACAGCACCTCAGGAAGGGAATGAAAGGGCAAACAAACCGTGAAACAAATCAATGAGTTCAATTATCTCCCTCTCCCTCAGAAAGGAAACTTTTCATTTTTAAGGCTGTTTCATGAAATCTTTTAATGACAGCCCAGCAGAAGGGCACTGGGCACTCTGCGGCGGCTTGGCAGAGCTTTGGCTTGGTTCTACACCAGGCAGAGAACCCCAGGCAGAGCAGGGTGCAGGGATCTGGCCACAGAACAGCTCTGCTTACCCCTTCCATCACTGTGACCACGTGGGAGAAAAGCTGGAGAAACTGTTCCCCCTTTGCCTGAAGTGTCTGCAGCCAGGAGTGAATGCAGACTTATCCCGAGGCTAACTACTCCAGGGGTGAGTTCTGCATCCCTCTCTCCTGGGGCAGGCTGCCTGCATGGCACAGCAATTGATGGCAACCCAGCTGGCAGGTGAGGGCTCAGGAGGATGGAAATAGGTGCTTGGATGAAAGCTGGACGTGCCCCTCAGGTTATCTGTCTGATGTAACTACTGCACTCAGGTTAATAACCCACTGGGAAGTGGGCAGGAAAGGAAACACAACAACAGACAAGTTCTTGAGGAAACCAAGCAAAGGAAGTTCCCAGTTCCACAATCCCCCCTTGCAACTCTGCTAAGCACCAACTGCAGCACAAAGATTCACTTTTCTCACTGCTGGAAGACCACCAGGGCACTGTGCCCAGTTCTGGGCTCCCCAGGTCAAGAGAGACAGGGCTCTGCTGCAGAGCCCAACGGAGGCTAGGAAGGTGATCAGGGGACCTGAGCATCTCTGCTATGAATAAAGGCTGAGAGGTCTGGGGGTGTTTAGTCTGGAGAGAAGGCTGAGAGGGGACCTGAGCAATGTCCATAAAGATCTGAGGGGGAGTCTCAGGATGAAGGGGCCAGGCTCATTGTGGTGGTGCCCAGTGACAGGTGGGTGTGAGCTGGAACCCAGGAACTTCCACCTCAACATAAGGAGAAAATTGTTTGGTGTGAGGGTGCTGGAGGCCTGGAGCAGGCTGCCCAGAGAGGCTGTGGAGTCTCCTAGGGAGGCTTTCAAACTCTGCCTGCATGTGTTCCTGGGAGATTTGCCCTGGGTGACCCTGCTCCAGCAGCAGGGCTGGGCTGGATGACCTCAGGAGGTCCCTTCCAACCCCTACCACTCTGTGGTTCTGTGAGAAGGAAGGCAATGGATGCAAGCCACTGGGCAGAAGCTGCCATGGCACTCCCTCCAAGGGCTTCTTTCATCTATGTTTCTATGCTTGTCAGTACAGGCAGAACACAGCCTGACTTCAGCCCAGCACTCCAGGTCACTCACAGCTCAACCACAGGAGCTCATCCAGAAGGAGGGGCAGGAATCACAGAAACATTCAGGCTGGAAGAGCCTCTCAGGGTCACCAAGTCCAACCAATAATTCTACTCTACAAGGTTCACCCTCAACCATAGCCCCAAGCACCACATCCAAACAGTCTAAACCAGTGTCCAGTGGCAGCTTGAGGCCATTCCCTCTTGTTCTATCACTATTTACCTGTGAGAAGAGCCCAGCACCAAACTCTCCACAACCTCCTCTCAAGTAGCTGTAGACACTGATGAGGTCTCCCCTCAGCCTCCTCTTCTTCACACTAACCATCCTGTGCTGGTTTGAGGCTAACTGGAATATTTCACTGAGAGGAATTAAATCCTTGGCTGTGAGGAGAAAAATACCAGTGCTCTGTGCCAATCATTCTGCTGCTGAGAGATGCAGCTAGCCTCTCTGAGAGAGTGACTGCCCTGGGAATGGGCTGCCCAGGGAGGTGGTGGAGTCATTGTCCCTGGAAGTGTTCAAGAAAAGACTGGATGGGCACTTAGTGCCAACAGGGCACCCACAGCAGCTTGCCCAGCAACACAGTGCCAGGGGGGTTGGAAGCTCTCCACACAAGGACACTGCACAGCCTCTCTGGGCAGCCTGCTCCAGGCCTCCAGCACCCTCACAGCAAACAATTTGCTCCTCCTCTGCACAGCCAACCTCCTGCCTGACACTTTGTGCCCTTTGCTGCCTCTTGTCCTGTTCCTAGGCACCACTGACAAAAGATGTTGGGGTGCTCAGCTGAAGTTCTTGCCAGAGAGAGTGATTGGCACTGGAATGGGCTGCCCAGGGAGGTGGTGGAGTGGCTGTGGCTTGAGGTGTTGCAGCCAAGCCTGGCTGGGGCACTGAGTGCCATGGTCTGGTTGGTTGGGCAGGGCTGGGTGCTAGGTTGGGCTGGATGAGCTTGGAGCTCTCTTCCAGCCTGCCTGATCCTGTGATTCTATAGTCAAAACACAGCTCAGGCACTCACTTCTCACACACCTTGCCATTAGTTCTCTTTCTCTGTCAGTCTGTGGCTGGTTGCAGCTGCCTTGGCTCCTTTGCATGAGGTCTTTGCAACCCAACCTAACCCTTTTTCCTCTAACCTCCTTTTTGTCCCTGTGCCAGGGCAGGTCTAGGCTGGATATCAGGAGGAAGTTGTTGTCAGAGAGAGTGATTGGCATTGGAATGGGCTGCCCAGGGAGGTGGTGGAGTCGCTGTGCCTGGAGGTGTTGAAGCCAAGCCTGGCTGGGGCACTGAGTGCCATGGTCTGGTTGGTTGGGCAGGGCTGGGTGCTAGGTTGGGCTGGCTGAGCCTGGAGCTCTCTTCCAGCCTGGCTGATTGTATGATTCTCTTCTAAGTGCTAAGGGTTAACAGATCAGGCTCCCAGGCCTGTCAGTGCATTTGTTTATTTAATGCTCTACACGAATGCTAATGAAGTTATTATCAGGCCCCCGGGTAGCCTATTGTTCTTCCTGCCTCCAGTGCCCTGCACCATCCTGCCTCAACCCTTCTGCTCCAGGAGCTGGCCAGCATCCTCCTCTTCCTAGTCCCTCAATTCATGCTCAGTCCTGGTTCCCGGCTCCTCGTGTTTGGGGTTCTCAGTTTCTGATTCAAAGATAATTCAAACACTGATTTATATTGGCCAAAAATGTCATCAAGGCAACGAGATTCAGTTCTGCCACACCAGACATCCTCTGTGACACAGAAGCACAGCTCCACATGCTGCTACTGTCCTTTAATTGGGATCAGAGGATATGCAAATGAGACAATATATCTTAGGTCCCATTAAGTGATGCCCCCAGGATTATGAGAAGGGGCTGCAGCAGACAGGACACGCTGCTCTGACACCCACCACTGCTCCAAGCTGCAGCTGCTGCCAGGCAGGTCTTTGATTCAGTGGCAATGGCACCACTGCTGGGCCATGCCACTGCTAAAGTGCTACAGGTCTGAAGTGCTGCTGTGGCCAAGGCACAGGGCAAATCATGGAATGGGCTGGGCTGGAAGGGACCTCCAGAGCTCATTCAGTCCAAACCCCTGCACTCAGCAGGGACATCCTCCACTAGAGCAGGCTGCTCACAGCCTTGCCCAGCCTCACCTTGAATATCTCCAGGGATGAGGCCTCAAACACCTCCCTGGGCAACCTGCTGCAGTGTTCCAGCAGCCTCCTGGGGCAGAACTTGTTCCTCACATCCAATCTCAATCTGCTCTGCTCTCATTTCAAACCATTGCTCCTGGTGCTGTCCCTGCAGGCCTTTGGGAGCAGTCCCTCTGCAGCCTGCTTGGAGCCCCTTCAGGTACAGGAAGGCAGCTCTAAGGTCTGCCTGGAGGCTTCTCTTTTCCAGGCTGAGGAACCCCAGCCCCAACTCTCTCCACAGGGTAGGTTCTCTAGCCCCAGAGGTGCAAAGGTGGTGAGGTGCAAGTGCTGAGAGTGACTCCTGTGTGCAATGCCAATGCAGATGCTTCCCTCCCAGCTCTGTCTCTGCCATAGGCATGGAGGATAAGGGTCAAAAGGGAATCCAAGGATTTTCATGGCAATAAGCAGGAGAAACAACTGCCAGGAGTTTCAAAGCCCTTGTGAAGGCATCAGGGATGACCTAGAGGTACAGTGATGCAGGCACAGGCCTCCATTCAGCCTTTACCCTCAGTAATGGCACTGCCCAAGTTCCCAATGCCAGCAGCACCCACAGGTAATAGAAAAGAAGCACTAAGTTTTACTTTCCAAGCAGCTGTGGAGAGGATAAGATCTTTGTTTCTGCAGTGAGGTGGCATCATAGCAGCACTGGGTAACACCAAGCCCATGGATGCTCCAGGACTGGGGCAAGAGTGGCTGAGAGGTGCCCAGTGGGAAAGTACCTGGGGGTGCTGGTTGGCAGCAGCTGAAGATGAGCCAGGCTGTGCCCAGGTGGCCAAGAAGGGCACCAGCAGCCTGGCCTGGGTCAGCAGTGGTGTGGCCAGCAGGAGCAGGGCAGGGACTGACCCCTGTAATCAGCACTGGTAAGGCTGCACCCTTATACTGGGGACCCTCACCGGAGTGGGTCCAGAGAAGGGCAACAAAGCTGGGGAAGGGTCTGGGGAACAGGGCTGGGGAGGATCACAGGATCACAGAATTAACCAGGCTGGAAAAGACCTCCAAGATCATCGAGTCCAAGCTAGCACCTAACACCTTCCAATTAACTAACCCATGGCACAAAGTGCCTCTTGCAGCCTCCTTTCAAACACCTCCAGGGATGGCACTCCACAGCCTCCATTCCAGGGCCAATCTCTCGAGGGAGCTGGGGGTGTTCAGCCTGCAGAAGAGGAGGCTGAGGGCAGACCTAGCTCTCTGCAACTCCCAGAAAGGAAGCTGGAGCCAGGTGGGTTTGGTCTCTTCTCTTAGGAACAAGTGACAGAATGAAAGGAAAAGGCCTCACACTGTGGCAGGGGAGGTCTAGGTTGGACACTCCTGAAAATTCTTCCATGAAAGGGCATTCAACCACTGGCACAGGCTGCCCAGGGAGCTGGCATCCCCAGAGGTGTTTCAAAGAGGCAGAGCTGTGGTGCTGAGGGCCATAGCTTGGTCCCAGCCTTGGCACAGTTAAGTATCAGTTGGACTCTATGGTCTTAAAGGGCTTTTTCATCCAAAACAACTCTGATCTCAAAGCTGTCTGTAGGAAACAGGGTGGTGGATGGCACAGCAATCTGGCAGCTCCCCAGCAAACGTGGCTTTCCAAGGGGAAGGAAGGGAGGCAGAGAAGATCCTTTCCTTGGCAGAGTCCTGATGCAGAGTCTCCTGTGTGCCCCCCTCTCAGGACAGCCATCTCCTATTCCATGGGGGTGCACACCACAGGCTGCCTGACTCACTTTTATGCCTGCACTCTCGTGTGGGAGTGGGAAAAGCAGCTGGAATCCATCTGCAGAGCACAAGGAGAGTCTCAAGCAAGCACCAGCAAAGCCTACACATGAAACGTGTGGCTAGGTGGAGACAATGACAGCACAACAGCTGACCTGGGAGCTCTGCCTTGCGGCTGGGAACAGGTCACCCTGCTGACAACGCCAGCAGATGAACCATTTGCTCTGGCTGAGCCAAGGGTTCATCCCCAGGATCCCAGCCCAGCAGTGGCTGTGCAGAGTACCCTGCCCTTGCTGCTTCCACAGACAAGGCCTGGCCAGGAGGCAGGGCTGTGCCAGAAGTGGATTTGCCACTTGGCACTCCAAAAGATGAGACTATTCTAACTTGCAGGCAAACACCAAAGGGCTGCATGAAAACCCAGCTCAGCTGACCTGGAGCTGGAGGGACAAGGACCTTCCCCATGCCCGGGGGCAGCTGAGCCTCTGTGAGCAGGGTGCTCCTTCCCCGTAACCAGCTCCTGCTCCTCCTCCTCCTCACAGCGCCCTCCCAGGCAGCTTACAGAACTCAGCTGTTACAGTGAGCTACTGTGGTTCAAAGCCTGGGCTGCCCTTCAGTTGCAGTGTCTGGGGCCCAGCTGGGATAGGGTTCCTGCATCAGAAGCTGGGAAGCAGAGCCAGCTCCAGCAGGAGCATGCTGGTGGTCCCTCTGCTCAGCACACTAAGGCAGCTTTGACAGCCTGAAGATGTTTGGCTCCAGCAAGAGCCAAACACCAGGCACCTGGACTAGATGACCTCAGGAGGTCCCTTCCAACCCCTGCCATTCTGTGACTCTCTGAAGAGCAAGCGAGACCAGACAAGACAGGATGCTCTACCTGCTGTGACTTCACACAGACCCATGGACACTGCAGGCTCTTCTGGGCAGTTTCATGCCCAGGAAGGCTCTGTAGCTGAAGCCATGCCCAGAAGGACCAGCAGCATGGCTGGCAAGGGCCAGCAGGACCCTCTGATGCAGCACTCCGTGTTTATTTAAAGATTTCCATCTCAGGATCTTGTGTCAAGCCAAGGTTACAGATAACAGGGTGATGACTGGAACATGCTGCAGTACCCTCTGGCTATTTTTCCCCTCTTTGGGCTGTTAAATAACAGCAGCTTTTAGCTATCTGAGAAAAGGAACTGAACTGTCCCACTTGAGGTTAAAAAACAAACAAACAGAAGGACCTGGGGCACTGCTGTGCTGTCACAAAGTTCCATTAACTAACTGCACACAGCACTAAGCTAGCACAGGGCCCAAGCACAGCACCAACTCCTGTGAATGCCAGATCCCAGAGTTCCAGATGATTTGGGTAGGAAAGGACCTTTGAAGCTGGGACAGCCCCAACTGGAGCAGGTGGCTCACAGCCACAGCCAACCTGACCTGCACTGCTGCCAGCCATGGGGCAGCTCCCACCTCTCTGGGCAGCCTGGGCCAGGCTCTGCCCACCCCCAGGGTCAAACATTTCTCCCTTCTCTCCACTCTCAATCTCCATCTTAGTGAGTTCAAACTATCACCCCTTGGCCTTGCACAGCAGGCCCTGCTCAAAGGTCTGGTCCCTTGGAGCACTGAGAGTACTAAAATGCTGCATTTCTCCAGAATGCTCAGACATGCACCTCAGAAATCAAACCAGAAGAAGAGCAGAGCCTTCTGCCAGCTTGTGCTCGATGACTCTCAGCTCTGCACATCTCCAGATGCCAGCCAAGAACTGATGCCTTTGAGCATTACATTTACCCCACCCTGCAGGAAGGCTGCAGAGGCACTTCCCATAAGGGTGCCCAGCAATAGGATGGGGGAGGATGGTTTGGAGCTGAGGGAGAGCAGTTAGCCTGGAGCTGAGGAAGAAGGGTGGTGAGACTCTGGAACAGGCTGCCCAGTGACAATGTAGATGACCTCTCCCTGTAGGTGTTCAAGGCCAGGCTGGACGAGGTCTGGAGCAGTCGAGTCGAGTTGAGAGATGTCCCTGTCCATGGCAGGGAGGGTGGAGCAGATGAGCTCTGGGGTCCCTTTCATCCTAAGCCATTCTATGACTCTCTAATTACTCCTCATGCCTCAGTTTCCCAATCCAAAAGGAAAGGGTGACCACCTTGCAAAGCAAGCACTCAGGACAGCTCAGGGAGCTGAGGGTGTTCAGCCTGGAGAAGAGAAGGCTCCAGGGACACCTTAGAGCTGCCTTCCTGTACCTGTAGGGGCTAAAAGCAGGCTGCAGAGGGACTGCTCCCAAAGGCCTGCAGGGACAGCAGCAGGGGCAATGGGAAATGAGAGCAGAGCAGATTGAGATTGGATGTGAGGAACAAGTTCTGCAGCAGGAGGCTGCTGGAACACTGCAGAGAGGTGGTTGAGGCCTCATCCCTGGAGATATTCAAGGTGAGGCTGGGCAAGGCTGTGAGCAACCTGCTCTAGTGGAGGATCTGCTGGAGGATGAGATGAGCTTTAGAGGTCCCTTCTCACCCAAACCATTCCATGCTCCCCTGACTCCACAAAGCCAAGTGTTTCCTGGTGACTCTGTAATCCACTCCCCACAACCCCTCTCCTTCCAGCTTCTCTGCTTTGGCTGTAGATTGAACCAGAAATCTGCCCAGAACAGGCTGCTTTGCACCTGGGCTTTCAGGCAACACCTGACTCCAGAGCCTTGGATTAAAACAAGCAGATCTCCAAAGCATTTGCATTTCCCTTTCATTTCTGGGTTTTGAAGTAAAATATTCCTGTTGTGACTCTCAGCCTGCTGAGTTTTGCATAGGGCAGACAGTGAGAACTTTAAACAAATAAATGGTGCAGTGGAAAAATAAATCCTGCTTCCTCTAAAATCAGAGGCAGTCATTTTGAAATCTCTTTTTTAGCCTTAAATAAAATCAGTTCTTCCCTGCTTTCTCAACACCCTCTGCTCCTGGGCTTTCACTGATGCCTAGGAAATTTAAGAAGAGAAAAGACTGTCAAAGCCATGGCCTGGGAAGTTCTCCACCTCCTCTTTTGTAGGGAAATCACTTTAAATACAGCAGGAATTCCAGAGCAGTATTGGAAGTTAATGACTCATCAAAAGGACAGGAAATAAGAAACTTGAAGACCTCAAAGGCAGAGCAAACAAAAGCTATTTCATGTTATGTCCAACAGAGCCATCCCAAGTGCAGTGCTTCGTGCCTGGTGGGAGGGAGCAGCAGTGCACTCCATCTCTCACGGTAATGATGTGATGCTGGAGGGAGCAAGACTCTCTTATGCAGCTCGACCCTGAGCACCCCCAAAACAGAAGACTACAAACACTTAAGAGGTGTCAGACTGGTAGCAGTTAGCACTCCAGCCAGAAACATCTGGTAAAGAACTGCACTAATTCCTGATCCAAACTCAATTCTCACTGTTTATTGAGGGTTACTCCTCTGGAGCCCAAGCAAACTGAGGTTTGCCCCACTGGAACCAAGATTTCACAGGAACACCTGAACACCACTTCCAGCAGCTGAGTGCAGGCAGGAATGTGTCTTTGGGAACTCTCCACACTGCCTTCAAGCCCAGCTCTGCACTGCTGCCAGGCACTCTCAGAGTCACAGAAGGGTTTGGCTTGGAAGGGACCTTAAAGCTCAGCCAGAGCCAACCCCCTGCCAGGGGCAGGGACACCTCCCACCAGCACAGGTCCATCAAGGTCTCATCCAGTCTAGCCTTGAACACCTCCAGGCAGGGGACATCCACAACCTCCAAGGGCAACCTGTGCCAGGGTCTCTCCACCCTCACTCTCAACAATTTCTTCCTCATCTCCACTCTCACTCTCCCCTCTCCCAGCTCAAAGCCATTGTCCCTCATCCTGGCACTCCCAGCTCTTGTCCAAAGTCCCTCCCCACTTCTCCTGGAGCCTCTTCATGTACTGGAAAGCTGCAATAAGGTTTCCCTGGAGCATTCTCCTCTCCAGGCTGAACAGCCCCAACTCTCCCAGCCCATCCCTACAGCAGAGGTTCTTCAGCCCTTTGACCATCTTCATGGCCTCCTCTGGACCCTCTCCAACAGCTCCATGTCCTTGCTGTGCTGGGGGCACCAGAACTGGATGCAGTTATTGACAGTAGTCGGTTTAGGATGACACAGCAGAGGTACAGGATGTGGTCCAGAGGGGCCAGGATAAGGTCAAGAACCTCCTGTAGTTCAGAAAGGCCAAGGGCAAAGTCCTGCACACAGGTCAAGGCAACACCCAGTAGCTATCCAGACTGGGGATGAAGGCCTGAAGAGTAGGGGTGCACTTGAGGGTGCTGGAGGCTGCAAAGGTGAGCACTGAGTCCTGCCAGCCCAGCCCCAGCCTGCCCTGGGCTGAGCCCCAGCAGTGTGGGCAGCAGGGGCAGGGAGGGGATTCTGCCCCTCTGCTGTGCTCTGCTCAGACCCTCCTGCAGTGCTGGGGCAGCTCTGGAGTGCTCAGCACAGCACAGACAGGGACCTGCTGCAGCAGGCAGGAGGAGGCCACAGCAGTGCTGGCAGGGCTGGAAGGGCTCTGCTGTGAGCCAGGCTGGCAGAGCTGGGGGTGTTCAGCCTGCAGAGGAGAAGGCTGCAGGAGACCTTCTGGTGGCCTTGCAGGGCTGGGAGGGGAGAGCAGAGAGCTGGGGACAGTCTGGAGCAGAGCCTGCTGTGCCAGGATGGTTTGTACTGAAAGAGGGAGATTGAGAGAGAAGAGAGAAATGTCCCTTCCAGTCTCAAGCATGCTGATTCCATGACGACTGCAGCAGATATGAAAACCTCCTCCACAGACCAACAAAACCTCTTCACCTCATGGAAAATCACAGAGGTAAGAACGCTGGCAGCAGAGCTGCTCTGACTGACAACCTCAACCTAAACACTTTCTGCTTTCTGTTGTTTATGAAGGCTTTTTCCTGCAGCACAGGGGGGGCAGTACCTCAAATCCTCCCAAGACTCCTTAACATTTGCTGGTAAAAATGAGGCACTTCAGTGAAATTCGATATTTTCTCTCATCAAAGGCAGGGAGCCTCAGCCCACATGTTAACAGTAATGTAACAAGCCTACTGTATGTGCTACAACCAGAGAGCCTTTTCCAATTAGGATTCATTTAGGCTCGGGGAGAGGAGGGGTGGGAGCAAAGAGGTGGCTCTGGAATTGATCTCGGGCTGGAACTCAAGCGCTGGGGCTGGGAGCGTTAACTGCTCAGCTGGGAATTCCAAAGGCTGCTCCCAGCCTCTGCAGCAAGCCCCAAGTGGAAGAGCAACGTCAGCAAGGAGAACAGTTTGTCCCCAGATAGCTGAGGAAAGGCACACAAGAATGTCTCTTTTTCTGCAGGGGAGGGGGGGTTAAACAGTCTGTTTGCATCTTGCCCTCAAGATGCTTTAATTTCCCCTAAACTCCAGGCTGGGTTTGCCTGCTGGACCCAGCTCTGACAGAATCTGCAGCTCAACCTCACCAGTGCTGGTGACAGCCAGGCCTGCCCAGGGAGAGGTGGGGGCCAGCAGGCACAGGCAGCATCAGGCCTTGGGAAGGATGTGCCTCTTTAATTGAGACAGGCAAGAGTAATCATTCATTTATTTAACCCAGAGATGATTATAATCTGAAAACCTTGAAATCCTCTTACACAACAACTGTTTTGGCAAGCCCCTCTGTGTTCCAACAAATATTAAACTGTGCTTGCCATTTGTCTGAGGAATCTTGTATTAATAAACATGAAGAAGAACACTTTTACCTCCCACACTCCACGGCAGAAGAAAACAAAGACCAGCTGTAGTCATCAATGGATCCTTGTTCTGCACAGAAAGGCTAATTACATTTTACTTCAAGCCTACACATGGAAAACTTTGCTGCTGCCATCTTGTCAAATGCAGCTCCTCATGTCCCAGCTGACAGGCAGCAGTGACTGCACACAACAAACCGCTCCTGGCGTTAACACCTTCGGTGCCCTGCCCGTGGCTGCTTGCGGCATGGGGTCTGGGGAAGGAGCAGGGGCAGCTCCTCTGCCCAGGCACTGCCTGCTTGCTGGCAAAGGGATTGGCATTTGGGTAAGGCTGGCAGGACAGAAGTTAATTTGACTGAAGATTCTAATTTCAGCAACTCAAGGGGAGAGCCACAAAGATGATGAGAGGCTGGAGCAGCTCTGCTGTGAGCACAGGCTGAGGGAGCTGGGGGTGTGCAACCTGGAGAAGAGAAAGCTCCTGGGGGGACTTACTGTAGCCTGCCAGTACCTGAAGGGGTCCTGCAGGAAGGCTGCAGAGAGACTTTTGATGAGGGTGTCTAGAGACAGGCCAAGGGTGAATGGTTTGAAGCTCAGGCAGAGCAGGGTTAGACTGGAGCTGAGGAAGAAGTTCTTCAGCACAAGAGTGGTGAGACCCTGGCAGGGGCTGTGCAGGGAGGTTGTGGATGTCCCCTTCCTGGTGGCGCTCGAGGCCAGGTATGATAAGACCTTGAGCAACCCAAGTCTAGTTGAGAGGTGACCCTGCCTATGACAGGGGGTTGGAGCAGATGATCTCTGAGGTCCTTCCAACCTGAGCCATTCTATGAACTCATCTGGAGGTGCCTTGCCAGCATCCAGCCCAGGCAGTGCCTCCTCTTGCGTGCAGCACTCTGACCCACGAGGCTGTGCACAGCCAAACAAAGAAGCTGGCACAAGGACTCCCAACCTGAAGACCACGACAAGCAGTCACTGGGACAAAACCCAGACTCCTGAAAGCTGACACTGAAACCTTCTTCCTGCACGTTTCTCTTCCTGCTTTTACTTTGTTTGAAAGATTTTTCAGAGCTGCAAACAGTTGTGAGACAGCTTTAGTCCCAGACTGACTCTTACTGTGCTGTTAGCTTGAAAAAAAAGAGACAATTATCTTCCTTTTTTTTCTTTCCTGCAGGCAACTCCGATTCATCTGCATCAAATAAGTGTCTGTAAACTAACAATTCTGGCCCCAGATAAAAATCACATGTTTTTAAACAGAGAAAATTCAAACTGGCAATACAAGGAGCTTTTCAGCCTCAGATCAAAAGAGGGGTTTGCTTTGGAGAGCAGAATCAAACTGTCTTTCACCCTCTTTTATTGGTTGTTGGTTGGTCTCTCCTCCCCCCTCCCAACATTTCTCCCAGCTTTTACAATTAAAAGAGATGACTCAATCCCACTGTCTACATTCAGTTCCCTTTTCATCTGCTTCTACATTTCCATATTGCAAAATGTGGGCTCTGAACACCACAGATGACCTTGTTAGGCAAGAACTACTCCTGCCATGGATATCATGGAATGGCTTGGGTTGGAAGGGACCTCCAAAGCTCATCCAGTCCAACCTCCCTTGCAGGGATATCCTCCATTAGAACAGGTTGCTCACAGCCTTGCCCAGCCTCACCTTGAATATCTCCAGTGGTGAGGCCTCAAACACCTCCCTGAGCAACTTCCAGCAGCCTCCTGGTGCGGAATTGTTCCTCACATCCAATCTCCATCTGCTCTGCTCTCATGTCAAATCATTGTCCCTCATCCTGTCCCTGTGGGCCTTAGGGAATAGTCCCTGTGCAGCCTTCCTGTAGGTTCCCTTCAGGTACTGGAAGGCAGCTCTAGGGTATCACTTGTCCTGTCACCACAGGCCCTTCTGAACAGCCCCTGCCCAGCCTTCCCTTTCACCTATTGAAATGCAGCTCTAAGGTGTCCCCAGAGCCTTCTCTTCTCCAGGCCCAACACCCCCAGCTCCCTCAGCCTATCCTCAGAGCAGAGATGTTCCAGCCCCCTGATCATGTTCGCGGCCCTCCTCTGTACTTGCTCCATCAGGTCCACGTCCTCCCACATCCAAAGCAATGATAAACTATTTCTGCTGTTATGAGGTCCTACAAGTTTGTTTTCACAGTACATTACTTTGGGAGATAAAGCACAAGCTTAATGGCTGCTCAGGATTCAGCTCCATGATCACCACACTCTAGACCCAGCCTTCATAATCCTTCTGCTACAGAACACAATGAATTTCTTGCTCCTGCAGATGCTCCTAATTTTATTTAATTCCCTCTCTATTAGGTAAGAATCATAGGAAAATATTTCTGCCTGAGTCTCTCTGAAAGAATGAAACACATTAGAAACGCAAACAAACATTTCAGAGTGCATCTTCTGCCCACTACAAGATAAATTACAGCACTGAGGGGAAACAGCATTGAAAACTGAAGTGAATGCTCTGCAAATAATAACATTCAAAAGGGTGAGGAGTTACTGGGGTCAGTGCCTACAGCCACTGAGCCCTGGTCCTTTGACTTCTGCTGCACAAGTGACTGCAAGGCAAAACAACAGCCAGAGAGCTGCCAGCATCAGAGCTGTGCAGAAAAGCTCACCAAGGCAATCTGCAGTAATTTAAGGCTCCATCAGAAACATCATTAGGATGTGTCTGAGTCTCAGAGAAGGATGAAATCAATGAGGAACAAAACACTTCTCATCATCTTACTGGGACTCAAAGGAAACTGGAGTTTGGGAGCAAACCCAAAACCTCCCCAATGGATTATCCTGAATGATCCAGAAGGTGTCTCAACCCCAGGTGCTTATTCCTGACTACTGCAGATTGAATTCTGTAAGCTCCAAGTTCCACATCCACTCAGTGGGGAGTTGGATCCTCAGTGGGAACTGGACCCTCAGTGGGGAACTGGATCCCACAAACTAAGAAACTAAGACCAGAGGGCAATTTTCCTGCTTTGCAAACTCTGTATTATCTAGACTGTCAGAAAGCAGTTCCCCCCCAGCAAATCCAGACCATGCCATTCCTCCCACCCAGCCTGGGCTGTAGTTTCTCATGCCCCTGCCAGCCTGGCACTGCCAGCCATCAGCCTTCCCTCACTATTTCTCCCGGACCAGAAGAGGTGGCAAGGGCAGGAGCAATGAATTTCAGCCCAGCACCTGCCTGCTTGGATGCTGGGGCTCTGCAGGACAGAGGCAGTGGGCACAGGGATGTGCCTCTTCCAACCCCTGCCCTTCCAGCAGGGCAGGGACACCCATCTGAGCTGGCTGCTTCTTTCCCACCCCATTTCCAGACACAAAAAGGGCTATTTGGGTTTAGTCCTGCTCATTGTGAGATTCCTTCTCATTACCAACTTCCCTTAAACATGAAGGCTTCAAAGACAAACAGCAGAACTCTGCCTCTCTCTTGCTGTTTCCTGCACTGATTGTTAATAAAACCAGGGGCTAATTGAAACCAGCAGTCATTAAGGAGACAAAGCTATCTATTTGTGAGACTACCTTCATGTTCTGCTTGGAAACAAGAAAGATCTGCCCCAAATGCTCCTCTCTGTAATTTGGGGTGAATCTGACAGTGGATTTGACTGCTCCCCCCAACATGGGAAGAAGCAGGGTGCTGCACAGTGAAGCCTTTGCTGAACCAGCTTCTGTTTTCAGGAGGATTGGAAGATGACAGCAGCTATCTCCTGTCTGGAATTGCTCTAGTTCTAAATGAAGTCTAAGAGCTAGCTGGTACATAAGCTAGAGGAGCACCTGAGAGTGAAAGCAGGCCTGCAGCAGCCTGTGTGCCAGGAAATGTGCCTTGCTGAGTGGAAGAAAACCTGAAAAGTAATAATCCCTCTATAGGAGACCAAATTATGTCCATGTTTGCCAGCAAATCTGGACTCCTGAATCACTTCCACCTCGTCTGTCTCCAACAGACAGATGCAAACCAAAATAAAAGCAGAGATAGCCTGAAGGGAGACACAGAAAGAAAACAGTGAAATCTTACTTTGCAGTAGTTTCTTCATCGTATTTTGTTTTCAGATCAAACAGCTCTGTTCTGGTTTTTTCCAAGGCTAAAAGGCATAAATATGAAGCATTACAGCACTGCAACAGCAGCAAAAAGCAACAAGCCTGCTCCTTTCTCTTTTATTCAGCCACAAATAAAGCTGCACACCTTCTGAGGAGGGAGTCTTTATCTTTCTACCTAGGCAAACAGTTATGAGCTACAGAGAAAGAGCTTCTGGTTGCTTGTCATTTCTAATGCTACTTCCTTGACATTGCAACCCCCCCCCCCCAGTTTCTGCTTAACAAAGCCAGACCTTATTAATTTCCTATTAAGTTGCCTAAACTGCTTATTCACTGGAAATATTTAGTGCAGTAAATCAGGGAATAAAATTTCTTGTGTTCTCAGAGTAAACAAAACCAAATGTGTCCAGATCTGGAATCTCCCAAGCATGCAGGGATGAAAATTAACAGCAAGCAAGTCACAGCAACAGGCAAGAGGTGCTGGGAGAAGCTGGGCTTGTGCTGAGCACTGTCACTGTGTACTTGGCATGGCTTGGACATGGGTGAAACCAGAGCAAACCACGACATGGATGAAGAGTTCCATGGCCTAAGCTGTGCCTCATGCTTGGCCTTGCCCACTACAGCTACCAAGAGCCTGGCTGCAACACAAAGGGGGTTCATTATGGTGCGAAGCCCAAAAGCTCTGCCTGACAATGCACACTGAAGCTCTGCTGGACCTCTCTGCTCTTGCAAGAGCTTGTTCACAGACAGTCCTGAGCTCTCTACCCTCTCACCTCCAGCCTGATCATTGGTATAGGTCAGAAGAGCAGTGCCAAACCTGTTTGCAAAGCTTGAACCTTGTGCTCGGCTTCTTCCAGCTTGGAGGCTGTGGACATGTGTGTCTCCTGCAGTTTCCTGCGAGGGAAGGGGAGAGGTGAGAAGAGCTCGCAGGCGTGTTCAACAACTCACTTGTGTTTGGCAAATTTGGGAGAGAGAGTGATTAAACATCTCAGCTCTAATCAGACAACTGACAACACCACCCAGGCTCCAAGGTGCTCCAAGGGAAGCCATAAATCAGGGCAGGCTGCAATCCTGACTCCTGTTTGCAGTCCCACTGATTAAAATTTTAGCAGCGTAGCCACCTCAGAACATAAGCTGTGAACATTAGACAAGAGCTGACTGCTGTATAAATGACAACTTCAGGGGAAGGTTTTCTTGAGCATAATTTGTTTTGGAAATGTCACACACATTAAGAAAATTGTCACCAAGCACCCTCTGTTGTACAAAGTTAGTACAAGAAGAATGATACATTTCCACTCGACTGTCATCATGCAGAAATTTGTTGCCATAACTGATACAGTGAGTAGAGGAGGCAGCTGGCTCGGCAGCACCGCAGCGGATGCCAAACCCAGGCAGGTTCTTAGCTGCTCCTTGGAGAAGCACAGATTTCAAACCAAAGCTCACACAGGCATTTCTTAAGGAATGGGAGCAAACCTTTAACATCCTCACATTTCTGATGTCCACAGGCAATGTCTTCTTGTTTGTGTCACAGAGTACCCCAAGGTGGTGGAGGTTGGAAGGATCCTCTGGAGATCATCCAATCCAAGCCCCTGCTCAAGCAGGGCACCAACAGCAGCTTGCCCAGCAGCACAGTGCCCGGGGGGAGGTTGGAAGCTCTCCACACAAGGACACTCCATAACCTCCCTGGGCAGCCTGCTCCAGCACCCTCACAACAAACAACTTACTCCTGTTCAGACACAACCTCCTGCCTTCCACCACTCTGTGCCCCTTGCTGTCCCTTCTCCTGTCCCTGGGCATCACTGACAAGCATCTGGCCTCAGCCTCATGCCACCCACAGCTCCTTCAGCTCTTGCTGAGCATTGTTCAGATGCCCTCTGGGGCTGCTCTTCTGCAGGCTCTCAGCCCCAGGGCTCCAACCCACCAGCTATAAAGCTTAGGTAAACTGAAGGGCTTGCACAGGATGTTACCATGCTCTACCTCGAGTGCTATTGCTCCATGGGAGAATTAAATTCTCCAAGCCAGACAAAGCACCCTCAAGGAACTCCCTCTTCAGGTCTTGTCCTCTCTGATTTGTTTGCTCACTAACCTACCAGATCCAAGCATTCCCTGCTCATCTGAAAAAGGCTAGAAACACACCCAAGGTGCTTCAGTAATAAACAATTAAAACAGATCTTAATTTTGCCAATCTTTTCAGGATGCTTCAGGATCACCCCCACCTCACAGGCACTGCCAGAGGAGCAGGGCTGGTGCCTCTCTGCCCCAGGAATAGTGTTTCATCTCAAACAGCTCTGAGTTGTACAGGACTGGGTTACACCGTGGGCTAATGGAGAAAGATTAGTGTCACAAAGGACAGTGCAGGCAGTGAAGAAGAAAAGCAGGTTTGCAGCCTCCTGAACACACCACTTCCCCCTCCAGAAACAATCTGTCCTTGTTTTACTTCCACACTTCCCAAGAGTTTCTCTGTGCAAAGCTGAGTATCAAATGATTCTGCGGCAAACACAGAGATCGCCGGCACGGCTCCAGCCTCTGCGCTGCCCTGGAGCACCAAAGGAGGCCTGCCTGGGAAGATTAAACAGCAGAACACCTCCCTCCCCCTGGCACTCACCTCTCCTTCTCTGCAAAATCATTCTGCAGCTTTTGCTCCTTCTCCAGGGCTATGTTCTCCGCTTGGTTCTTCAGGGTCTGCTCATACTCGCGGATCTTCTCTTTAAGTGCTTTTATTGTAACCTCTGCAGAGAGACCGGAGGGGAAGAGTTGAGTTTACACAGCTCCACGTGGCTCCACGGCACGAGGCTGTCTTTACCCTGTAGGCTCAGTGTGTTTTAAACTTTAGCTCTTCAACCCTGACACAAAATCAATGGATATGAGTCCCTTTGGAGACCTTTTACTCCCTAAATGTTAAATTGAACTTTAAGTGTTTAGGTTGCGAAGGATCAATGGAGTCTGCTGGAAAGTGGAGCAAAGAAGCTTCCTCTAACATGACTTCTACAAAACAAGAAGGGGAAAGAAATCAATTGCAAAATATAATATCAGCTTATTGACTAGGCTCAAATTAGCTGGCTGGCTAGTGCAGATTCATGCAGTGCTGCTGGAGGTGTGAGAATGCAGCTACAGGCAGGACAACTCCATTCATGCAGCTCTGCTCCCGCACAGAGGCAGCTCCGCTGGGGTTCAGGCACTGAAGCAGTCCAGCACCAACTGAACACACACCTGGGGTACAGCTACCTCCAGCTCCACAGCTGATGACAAAGAAGGGTCTAAGATTTAACTGCTAGAGTAACAGCAGGTCAGAGTCTGGGTGACAAGTGATGTCCCTCAGGGGTCTGTACTGGGACTGCTGATGCTCAATCTCTTCATCGGTAACACAGACGGCGAGACTGAGGCACCCTCAGCAAGCCTGCAGATGATTCCAAGCTGAGTGGTGCAGCTGGTAAGACTGCAGGATGGGATGGCATCCAGAGGGACCTGGACAGGCTGGAGAGGTGGCCTGAGGAGAATCTCATGAGGTTCAAGAAGGCCAAGTGCAAGATCCTGCACATAGGCCTGGGCAATCTTGGATACCAACCCAGGCTGGGGGCTGATGAGATTGAGAGTGGCCCTGGGGAAGGGACCTGGGGGTGCTGCTGGGTGAGAAGCTGCACAGGAGCCAGCAACAGGCAGTGGCAGCCCAGAAGGGCAATGCCAGCCTGAGCTGCATCCAAAGCAATGTGGCCAGAGATGGAGAGAGGGGATCCTGCCTCTCTGCTTTACTTTGGGGAGACCTCACCTGCAGGGCTGTGTGCAGCTATGGAGAGCTCCACACAGAAAGGACATGGACCTACCGGAGAGGGTCCAGGAGCCCATCAAGATGATCACAGGGCTGGAGCACCTCTGCCATGAAGATAGGCTGGGAGAGTTTGGGTTCCTTAGCCTGGAGAAGAGAAGGTTCTGGGGGCACCTTAGAGCTGCACTGCAATAACTGAAAGGGAAGGCTGGGCAGGGGCCGTTCAGAAGGGCCTGTGGTGACAGGACCAGGGGCACCGGTTTGAAACTGGAGCAGGGCAGGTTTAGGCTGGACACCAGGAGGCAGTTCTGCACAGTGAGACTGGTGAGACAGTGGGAAGGTTGCCCAGGGATGTAGTTGAGGCCCCACCACTGGAGACATTCAAGATCAGTCTTGATGTGGCCCTGGGCAGCCTGCTCTAGTTAGAGGTGTCCCTGCTTACTGCAGGGGGGTTGGGCAAGATAACCTTGGAGGGTCCCTTCCGACCCGAAGCAATCTGTGTATCTGTAAGCCCTTCATGTCCCAGCTGCCTTGTCATCTGCACTGTGTTTTTAGCTACTGTCACTTTCTGAGCGCTCTTGCAGCCTTCCAGGGCATTTGCAGAAGCCCTTCTCTCAGATACAGAAGCTGGTTTGCTTCCACTGTGCCAGGTAATGAAGGAAAGAAGATGCACAGTCTCTGATGGACAGCATCTTGTCAGGTGCCCCACCTCATTCTTACGGGAGAGCCCTTTGATCCCACCCACAGGAAAGGATGGAATCCATACAGGGCCCAGGGGAGGAGAAGCAGGACACTCACCAGAGGGTGCTTTGTAACAGCAATGGAATTTGGAAGAGCACTGGGCTGCCAGAGGACTCAGCTAGCAACAGACTGCAGTGTGCTCACGTGCTGCTTCAAAGCCATCAGCTGCTGAGCAGCCACCACTGCTTTAGGGAAAACACCTCTAGATGTGGAAGCATTCCCAGAGGAGCACTGGAGCAGACAAACTGCTATGAAAAGTAATCTATGGGCACAGGGGAGAAATCTCACTAACAGCACACAAACCAACCCAGCAGAGAATCAATCAGGCTGCAAGAGACCTCCAAGATCATCCAGTCCAACCTATCCATCCAGTCCAACTTAGCCAACCAAGATCATCCAGTTCAGCCCTGTCCAACCAACCAGACCATGGCACTAAGTGCCCCAGCCAGGATTGGCTTCAACACCTCCAGCCACAGCCACTCCACCACCTCCCTGGGCAGCCCCTTCCAATGCCAATCACTCTCTCTGACAACAACTTCCTAACAACATCCAGCCTAAACCTCCCCTGGCACAGCTCCAGACTGTGTCCCCTTCTTCTGTTGCTGGTTGCCCAGGAGCAGAGCTCAACCCCACTTGGCTACAGCCTCCCTGTAGGGCCCTGAGCCTCCTCTTTTGCAGGCTGCACACCCCCAGCTCCCTCAGCCTCTCCTCACAGGGCTCTGCTCCAGGCCCCTCCCCAGCTTTGCTGTCTTCTCTTGATACCTTCCAGCACCTCAACATCTCTCTTGAATTGAGGAGCCCAGAACTGGACACAGCACTCCAGGGGTGGCCTGAGCAGTGCTGAGCACAGGGGCACAAGAACCTCCCTTGTCCTGCTGCCCACACTGCTCCTGAGCCAGCCCAGGATGCCATTGGCTCTGCTGCCCACCTGGGCACTGCTGCCTCCTCTTCAGCTACTCTCTGCCAGCACCCCCAGCTCCCTCTCTGCCTGGCTGCTCTCAGCCACTCTGGCCCCAGCCTGTAGTGCTGCTTGGGGTTGTTGTGGCCAAAGTGTAGAACTCTGCTCTTGGCCTTGTTCAATCTCATCCCCTTGGCCTCTGCCCACCCATGCAGCCTGGCCAGGTCCCTCTGCAGGGCTCTGCTACCCTCCCACAGCTCCACAGCTGCTCCTATCTTGGTGTCATCTGCAAACTCACTGATGCTGGACTCAATGCCCTGCTCCAGATCATCAGTAAAGATATTGAGCAGGACTGTGCCCAGCACTGATCCCTGGGGCACACCACTAGTGACAGCTGCCAGCTGGGTGTGACATCATTCACCACCACTCCCTGGGCCTGGCCCTCCAGCCAGCTTTTGACCCATTTCAGAGTGAATCTGTCCAAGCACAAGCTGCCAGCTGTGCCAGGAGCTTGTTGTGGCAGACGGTGTCAGAGGCCTTGCTGCTACATCCACAGCCTGCCCCACAGGCAGGAACCTGATCATAAAAGGAGATCAGGTTGGTCAGGTAGGACCTGCCCTGCCTAAACCCATGGTGGCTGGGCCTGATTCCTTGGCCAGCCTGTAGGTGCTTTATGATGGCACTCAAGATGACCTGTTCCATGACCCTGCCTGGCACTGAGGTCAGGCTGACAGCTCTGTCATTCCCCTTTCATCCTTTCAAAGTCTAGACTTTGACTTGACCAAACTGTCACTGTGGACAGCAGAGAGCTGCTGACAAGGTTTGCTGGCTGAGAATTACAGAGAAGGCACTTGGGCCACTCTGACCACAGGGGGGGAGTGGTAAAATGCCTGCCAGCAAAGCAACTGCTTGGGAATGAAGGGGAGGGCTTCTGCTAGCCCTGCAAAAATCAGATGAGGCTCATGGCTGAGGAAGAGGCTGTGAAAAGGATGTGTCACCTTGGGTTCCTTTACTCAAGGGGAGCTCCTCTGTGGCCATGCAAATCCTGCTCTTTGTCTGGATGAGCAGAGGATGCTCCTGCACACAGGCAAGTGCCTCCTCTCTGTACTGGAGGCACCTTTGCTGCAGGTATTTCAGCGAGAGCTGCAGGAGTGTTGAGGGGAATGGAGAAGCAGAGAGCGAAACCATCCCATGGAAATCCACGTTGGTGAGGTCAATCTTCACTAAGATTGCAGATTTTAGAAGGAGAAGGTACAAAACCACCCCCAAAGAAATAGAAAACTACCAAAGCTGATGCAAGAAGCACAAAAATATGGGGAAAAGTTGTACTAAGTTCTGTTTTTCCCTTCAGGCCTCTAAGAGATGTGTTGGACAAGCACAGTTTAATCCTCTACATGACCTGGAAAACTAAGTGCCTGCTTTCCTGGCCAGGTCAGCTAAAGCTTGTTAGCCACTGCCAGCAGTTTGGGCAGAAGCTCTTACAGGCACTGCAGAGCCCATCCACAGCCCTCCAAACAAAGAGATTAACTGATCAAAGCACCCCAGCTAACAACAGACTTCTCCCTGGGTATCTCACTAATCCTTGCCTGGAACAGGAGCATGGAGCTCCAGCACCGCAGTGAAAAGAGGCAAAAAAGGGGAAGGAGGTTAGTGAACATCAGGGGTACAAAAACTGCCCCTGGAGGAGCTGTGGCAGCAAAACACTCTGCAAGTCAAGCTCTTGTTCATTGGAAGCCCTGTGTCCTGCTTGGCTGCCCAGGATGAGCAGCCTCAGGAGAGTTCTGCACAGCCAACCCCAATCACTGCCGGGTTTAGAGCACTACAGCTTCAGGCACTGCCCTGATTCACAGTGGGTGTTAGGAGAAAGTTCTTTACAATGAGGGTGGTTGAGCACTGGAAAAGGTTGTCCAGGGAGGTGGTTGAGGCCCCATCCCTGGGGATACTCAAGGTGAGGCTCGACAAGGCTGTGGGAGACTTGATCTAGCTGAAGATGTCCCTGCTGACTGGATGAGCTTTGGAGGTCCCTTCCAACCCAGGTGATGCTATGAGCCTATGATACCCTTTCCAGAGGTCAGACCCTCTGTGCTAAACCAAACTGTGTCTGCTCCTGCTGCTGGAACAGAGATGTCACAGCTATGTTATCTATTTGGGTGGAACAGCTCCATGAGTAAGCTGTTCTCAGTAGGAGCCAGCAGTGTGCCCAGGTGGCAAGGAAAGCCAAGGGCATCTTGGCTGGAATCAGAAATGCTGTGACCAGCAGGAGCAGGGAGGAGACTGTCCCCTTTGACCCTGCTCTGCTGAGGCCACAGCTTGAGTGCTGTGTTCAGTTTTGAGCATCTCAGTACGAGAGATGTGGAGGTGCTGGAGCAAGTGCAGAGGGCAAGGAAGCTGAGAAAGGCCTGGAGAACAAATCCTATGAAGAGCAACTGAGGGAGCTGGGGATGGGTGGTGCAAAACAGAGGAGGCAGAGGGCAGAGCTCACTGCTGTCTGCAGCTACCTGGAAGGAGGCTGTGGAAAGGCTGCTGCTGGGCTCTGCTCACAGGTAAACAGAACAAGAGGGAATGGCCTCAAGCTGCCACTGGGTAGGTTTAGACTGGACATTAGGACATATTTTTTCCCAGCAGGAGTGGTCAGGCACTGGAATGAGCTGCCCAGGGAGGTGGTGGAGTCACCAACCCTGGCTGTGTTTAAAGGTTTTGTGGATGTGGTGCCTGGGGCTATGGTTTAAGGTGAACCTTGTAGAGCAGAATTATTAGTTGGACTTGGTGACCCTGAGGGGCTTTTCCAACCTGAATGTTTCTGTGATTCTGAGGGCACAGACAAGAAAGAGTCCAGTGGAGGCTATGAGGATGATGAAGGGACTAGGGAAGGCTGAGAGCCCTGAGGCTGCTTAGTCTGGAGCAGACTGAGAGAGAATCTTATGAATGGTTAGAAATACCTGCAGGGTGGGTGTCAAGAAGAAGGGGCCAGGCTCTTTTCTGTGGTGCCCAGTGGCAGGACAAGGGGGAGTGGGCAGAAGCTGGATCTCAGGAGGTTCCACCTCAGCATGAGAAGAAACTTCTTTGCTGTGAGGTTGCTGGAGCCCAGGAGCAGGCTGTCCAGAGAGGTTGTGGAGTCTTCTCTGGAGACCTTCAAGACCCATCTGGACTTGTTCCTGTGTGAGCTGCCCTGGGTGACCCTGCTTTGGCAGGGGGGTTAGACTTGATGATCTCCAGAGGTCCCTTCCAACCCCTACCATTCTGTGATCCTCTGATAATATGTTAAAAACTCCCAACTATCTCCAGTCCCTAAAGCCTGAGCAATTTCTCTTCCCCCTCCCCACAACTCAACATGAAACATGGAAATGAAGAGCCCTGTGCACGGGCAAGTAGGTGTACACTGAGCAAATTTTGCTTCCTGCTGCAGGAAGCCTCCTTCTGACTCAGGAGGAAACTTCAGCAGCCTTACAGCCAGCAGAGATTTTCCTGTTATTTCCATGTACTCTGCTCTCATTAAAATTTCCTTCAATAATTAAGCAGCATTAGTTGGTATTTACATTGCTCTATGGAGGGTCTCTAGAGCCAATATAAAGGCCTACACTGACTGCACTCCAGTAACACACTGCAGGTTTAGAGGAGGAAAAGCAGAGGACACGACAGAAGTTGCACTCATATAGATTGGTGTGTCTAAACCAGTGGATTTTTGTGTAGCAGAGATGGCCTAGCAGCACCCACACCCACACTCAGCCTGGTGGCAGCAGCAGCAGCACCTCTCAGAAAGTGTCTGCATGTGACATCAGGCAGAGCTGTAATCTCCAGGCAGTGTTGAAGGCTACACCCAAATAGAATCAGAACGATTTGGGTTGGAAGGGACTTCAAAGATCAGCCAGTTCCAACCCCTCTGCCATGGGCAGGGACACCTCCTCCTAGCCCAGGTTGCTCAAGGCCCCAGCTAGCCTGGCCATGGACACCTCCAGACTTGAAGAATCCACAACTTCTCTGGGCAGCCTGTTCAGTGCCTCTCCACCCTCCTCAGGAAGACTTTCCTCCTGATGTCTCATTGAAATCCAGCTTCGTTCAGTTTGAAGCCACTGCCCCTTGTCCTGTCACTTTGTGCCTTTGTACAAGGCCCCTCCCCAGCTCTCATGCCTTCAGGTTGCTCTAAGGTCTCTCTGGAGCCTGCTCCTCTCCAGGCTGCACAGACCCAGCTCCCTCAGCCTGTGCCCACAGGGGAAGTTCTCTACCCTTGGATCATCACTGCAGCCTCCTTTGGAGCCACTCCAACAGTTTGCTGTTCTTTTTGTGCTGGGGGCTCCAGAAGTGGACTCCAGATGGGGTCTCATGAGAGCAGAGCAGAGGGCAGAATTCCCTGCCTTGGCCTGCTGCCCACACTTCTTTTGAGGCACCAGGACATGGTTGGCTTTCTGTGCTGCAAGGGCAGGCTGCCAGCTCAGGCTGAACTTCTCAAAACCAAGCACCCCCAAGTCCTTCTCCTCAGGGCTGCTCTCTGCCCAGTCACTGTATCTCTGTCCAGCCTATATTTGTCCTGGGATTGCCCCAACCCATGTGCAGGACCTTGCACTTGGCTTTGTTGAACTTCCCAAGCCTGATCAGGTCCCCCTGAAGAATCACACAATCAATCAGTTTGGAAGAGACCTCCAAGCTCATCCAGCCCAACCTAGCACCCAGCCCTGGACAACCAACCAGACCATGGCACTAAATGCCCCAGCCAGGCTTGGCTTCAACACCTCCAGGCACACAGACTCCACCACCTCCCTGGGCAGCCCATTCCAATGCCAATCACTCTCTCTAACAACAACTTCCTCTGGATGGATCCCTTCCCTCCAGTGTGCCAACCACACCACACAGCTTGGCGTGGTTTGCTGAGGGTGCCTGGATCCCACTGTGCATGTGCCAGCAAAGATGTTAAACAGCACTGGTCCCAGTCCTGACCTCTGAGGAACACCACTGCCCCCTGCTCTCCTCTTCGACATCAAACCACTGACTCCTTGAGTGCAATCATCAAGCCAATTCCTTAGCCAGCAAGTGGTTCACCCATCCAGTCCATGTCCCTGCAGGGAGCAGGATGCCCTGGGAGACAGTGCTGTATCCCTTGCACCAGCAAGCATAAGAGCAGCTCCACTCTGTTCACCCTGATCAGAACAAACCCTTGACTCCAAAGAGTCTATCCCAAGCCACACAGAGAAGTGGCTACAACAGACTGTTCCACTTCCTTGGCTGAATTCCACTGCTACTGGAAGAGATAAACCTGAATCTTATCCTCACCTTTCAATTCCAGTGTGCATTAAGAGCTGCTAAAAGAATCCATCTGCACCTACCCTGATTTTTCACCTCGGCGAATTCTTTGTTGTACTCCTCGAGGGTCTCCCTAAGCTTCTGGTTCTCTGTTTCAATGTCGTGCATACGCTGAACCTTCAGCTGGAGCTGCTGTCCTAAATCCAAGGCTGGAACTGGATCTGAAAAACAAACAGCAAAGTGCAGTGTAAGATGAGAGTCACTTGTGTGACAGCACTCCAGAGCACGAGGGTCCTTCCTTCTCTACCAATGCCCATTTTGGACTGAGTCCAGAGGCCACCAAGATGCTGAGAGGGTGCAGCAGCTCTGCTATGAGGACAGGCTGACAGGCTCTGCAGCCCGGAGAAGGGAAGGCTTCGAGGAGACCTTGCAGTGGCCTTCCAGTATCTGAAGGGGGCTAGAGGAGGGCTGGGGAGGGACTACTGACAAGGTCTGGGAATGACAGGAGGAGGAGGAATGGGTTTGAACTGGCAGAGGGGAGATTTAGACTGGATGTTAGGAAGAAGTTGTTTGCAGTGAGGGTGGTGAGACACTGGCACGGGTTCCCAGGGAGGCTGTGGCTGCTCCCCCCCTGGAGGTGTTCAAGGCCAGGTTGGATGAGGCCTTGAGCAACCTGGGCTGGTGAGAGGTGTCCCTGCCTAGGGCACAGAGTTTGCAGCAGATGATCTCTGGGGTCCCTTCCCCCTGAGGCATCCTCTGATTCTAGGATACATTTGTCCCCTTCTGCTGCCGGGTCCTGAGCACACACCTGACGCGCACAGACATGATTCACTCTGGGCCTTCTTCCCAGCCTGAGCAGGAGGAGGCTGAAGCCTGATGGACTTTTATAAAAGATCATTGAATCTATTTCTGCCCTGGGCGCCAGCATCTCTTGTGCAATGGCTGCAAAGATTTAGTCTCCTGTTGAGGAATGCTAAACACCAAACTCCGTGGATCAACAACAGTATATATTAGGGAGTTCACTTAATTTTCAGCCACCACAGTCATTAATTTTTCAGACCACCCTCAGTCTCTGGAAACACATAATAAGTCTATTGTAGCTCTGTTAACACATTAAGCATGAGCCTGTGTGTTTTTTCAATATGCCAGCCTTGCTTCAGAGTTTACAGAAGAATAGAGCTGGGTTATGTTGAGCTCAGAGACACTCTAAGTAGCAGGCTGCTGCATTTTGTTACTCTGGTTCCTCAACAGCTTATGGCATTACCCTGTTCATAAGACAAAATCTAGGTTGCTTGTCATCTGCTCTCTGCACATCCATAGTTTATGACTACATAGCTTTTTCATTTATGCTTTTTAGGCCAGATACTTTTCCTTATTATTATCTGCACTCAAATATTTATAATAAATCAAGCTTAAAATGTTATTGTGGCAGAGACAGGAGGGTACAGGTAAGGAATTAAATATAAAGCCTAAGTCACAGCAGTAGCACGAGTTAGAGGCCCTGCAATATTTATGGATGATCCAATTAGGGTCTGGGCTGTCACAACATTCCCCTTCTCCCAGGGAGGTCTGCCGACCTTTCCCTGCAGTGACCACTTTGTCACACGGCTACAGCTCAGCCTTGCCCTCACGCATCGGCTGCACGCAAGGAAAGGCTGCATCGCCTCCATCCACCCACCCCCGAACCACCAAGCCTAGCAGGCAGGGCTCCCAAGCCTCAGCTGTCACAGTGCTACACAGCAGTGCTAAAGCACCACAAGGGAAGAAACTGAACCTGACAAACTTGTGGGTGTACTTTCCCCCTCTCTCTCCCTCCCCCCCCCCCTGCTTTTAGCATGCCCACAGCACAAAGCCAGGACACCCACCAGAGGTATTTTGCTCCCAACAGGCAGGGCTTTTTAGATTTCAATCAGTAAAGAATGTAAAGACAAAACCAACCTGGGCATTACCGAGTGAATAATGACTAAACCTTTAGTCAAATTCGCAGTCCCTGAGAAGCTTTATGGACAAACCCAAGCTGCTTGCAACCTCATCATTATTCATCAGGACATGTATATTTAATTTAGCTCTATTAAAGGTTAATGTTCAAGTAGCAAAACAGTGGCAGAACAAACAAAATGTAAAAACAGTCTCCCAGCCTTAAACTTCAAACTTTGCTGCAGCCTGTGTGAAGGACTCATGGCCTAAAGCCACTGCCTGCAGCTTAAGGACATGTGAAAACCAACCCGCGGCCGAAGCCCCTCTCGGACTCCAGCTTTACAAAGGGCGTTAAAGGAAACCAATCGCAGCAAGGCGACAGAATGGGGCAGGCAATCAAATTTTGGGCAGAGGGACAAACCCTTCGTTTCTCGGGGCAAGTCTCGACGTGCTCTTTAATCTCACAACAAGAACCCGATCCAACCCTAAACCCTCACCATTTCACTCAGCTGAAAGGAGCACAGACCTCAGCGTCAGGCTGCCTCCTTCCTCACCTGAGCGCTTTTAAACCCAAATGAAACTCCTCTGCTGCTCCCAACACGTGCACGCATGAGAAAGCTGCTTTTTGTATTAAGCAGCCTTGCAAAGTATGCTTCATGTCACTTCACAGGAGGTCACTGCATTTTTAAACAAGCAATGGACCAAAGCTTTCGATTCATTACACAAACAACAGGCAGGCAGGGCTCGGAAAGAGAAACAGCAAACCAAGCGGCACAGGCTGGCCGAGAGAGCCGCGGAGCAGGCAGCAAAACCATCTCACTTCACACTTCAGCCTGCAAAACCCATCGCAAATTACTCCCTCGGTTTGAACCTTCTCTGCCTCGCCGACAGTTCGGCATCCCTGCTAGGCAGGAGAACGTTCGGAACAGGAGCCTGATCATCCGGAACGGGACAGTGCTTCGCTGCGAGGCTGCTGCACGCACTAATGGATCCAGTACATTGGCACTGAATGGGCTACTGCTTTTTCCCCTCATTGGGGCTGGTTTCCCCCATAAATTGGGTGGGTTTTTTCCCTAAATTGAGTATATTTTTTCCTCTAAATTGAGTATATTTTTTAATCTAAATTTGGTATATCTATCTCCTAATTTGGGTACATTTTCCCCCTAAATTTGGTACATTTTTCCACTAATTTGGGTACATTTCCCCCCCTAAATTTGGTACATTTTTCCACTAATTTGGGTACATTTCCCCCCCTAAATTGGGTACATTTTTCCACTAATTTGGGTACATTTCCCCCCCTAAATTGGGTACATTTTTCCACTAATTTGGGTACATTTTCCCCCTAAATTGGGTACATTTTTCCACTAATTTGGGTACATTTTCCCCCTAAATTTGGTACATTTTCCTGTAACATTGGTATATTTTTTTTCCGCTAAATTTGTTATATTTCCCCCCACATTTGGACTATTTTCCCTTAAATTTGGTGTTTGGTTTTTTTTTTTCCTCCAAAGTAGGCATATTTTCTCCCCAGGTTGGGTGTATTTCCCCCCCCTACATTTGGTATATTTCCCCCCCTAAATTGGTTATTTTTCCCTTAAATTTGGTATTGTATCCCTAAATTCAGTATATTTTTTCCTCTAACCTTGGTATAGTTGTCCTCTAAATTGGCTATACTTTCCCCCAAATTTGGTACATTTCCCCCTTAAATTGGGTACATTTTCCCCCTAAATTGGGTACATTTTCCCCCCTGAATTGGGTACTTTTCCCCCCTAAATTGGGTACATTTTCCCCCCTAAATTGGGTACATTTTCCCATAAAGTTGGTTTTTTTTTCCTCTAAATGTGGTATATTTCCACACCCCCCACATTTGGTATATATTCCCCTAAATTTGGTATATTTTTTTCCTCCAAATTAGGCATATTTTCTCCCCAAACTGGGTGTATTTTCCCCATAAAATGGGTATTTTTTTCCCTTAAATTTAGGACATTTCTCCTCTAAATTGGATATTTCTTCCCTTTAGTGTATTTGTTCCCTAACCCGGGTCTCTTTTCCCCCTTTTGCTCCCTACTCTGTTTCACTTTCCTAATCCACTTGTTGCACCCCACGCCCACCACCAAGCCTGCGCCTGCCCGCAGCCCGGCACATCTGGATCAGATCCTGAGGAGGCTCCCACCAGAGCATCAACCCCTGCTGTGTTTTACGAGCAGCATCCGCAGCCTGCTCCCTTCTCAGCTCCCCACTGCCCCGCCTGCAGCGGGAGCAGCCCTCCCTCCGCACCTGCCCCGCTGAGCCCGCATGGCTCCGAGACAGCGGCTCACGGAGCAGCTCCCCTCCTCACACGGGATGGCCGCGGCTGAGTGACCGCTCAGGTGAGCCAATGCCTGTTCCCCCGGCAACATCACTTCGTAGCCGCTCATACTTCACACCTAACAGGCTGGTGCCATGCTGCCGCCGCTGCCTCCACATCACTCCGGCTCCTTGCAACACAGACCCTCCGGATGACAAATCTTTCCTGACCAGAAACAGGGGCGCTTTGGGTTTGTTTTTGCTGCTGCTTCTGCGTTTAAACTACGTATTTAATGGCCAAGCTCAAAAGAAATGCAAAGATGGAGCTCACCACAACAGCACAAGCCAGCGGCAGCGCCTCACTGTGCTGCTCCAACCCACCCCAGCCTCACAGAGCCACACAATCGTCTGCGTTGGAAGAGACCTCCACAGCTCGTCCAGTCCAACCCCCCTGCACTGAGTAGGGACATCCTCAGCTAGATCAGGTTGCTCAGAGCCCTGTCAAGCCTCACCCTCAATATCTCCAGGCATGGGGCCTCAACCACCTCCCTGAGCAACCTGTTCTACTGCTCAACCACCCTCATAGTGCAGAACTTCATAGAATCAAGCAGATAGGAAGAGAGCTCCAAGCTCAGCCAGCCCAGCCTAGCACCCAGCCCTGCCCAACCAACCAGACCATGGCACTCAGTGCCCCAGCCAAGATTGGCTTCAACACCTCCAGCCACACAGACTCCACCACCTCCCTGGGCAGCCCATTCCAATGCCAATCACTCTCTCTGACAGGAACTTCCTAACAACATCCAGCCTAGACCCGCCCTGGCACAGCTCCAGGCTGGGTCCCCTTCTTCTGTCCCTGGCTGCCTGGCAGCAGAGCCCAACCCCACCTGGCTACAGCCTCCCTGCAGGCAGCTGCAGGCAGCAATGAGCTCTGCCCTGAGCCTCCTCTGCTGCAGGCTGCACCCCCCCAGCTCCCTCAGCCTCTCCTCACAGGGCTGTGCTCCAGGCCCCTCCCCAGCTTTGCCATTCCAGTATCTCAACGTCTTGTTCTGAATCAAGTTGCTCCGAACATCCAATCTCCATCTGCTCTGCTACAGTTCACAGCTATCGTCCCTCATCCTGTCACTGCAGGCCTTTGCAAACAGGCTCTCTCCATACTTCTTGTAGCCCCTTCGTGTACTGGAAGGTCACCAGGAGAGTGAGCTCAGAGCCTTCTCTTCGCCAGGCTGAACACCCCCAGCTCCCTCAGCCTGCTCCCATGGCAGAGGCGCTCCAGTCCCCTGATCATTTTGGTGGCCTCCTCTGGCCCTGCCCCACCAGGTCCATGCTCCTCCCGTAAGGAGGGCTCCAGACCTGCGTGCAGCACTCCAGGTGAGGTCTCCCCGGAGCAGGGAGATGAAGCAGGACCGCTGATGACTTTCCAACCCGACTCTGGTGTCTTTAAAAAGGCAAAACAACACCCCAGCCCCTTCCTCCCTCATTCTGCGAGCTGGAAAAAGACACAGATCTTAATAATTCAATCTAAGTGTTTACACAAAGAGCACTGTGGGTACCGCTGCCCTCCCCTGTCATTAGGCAGCGATGAATGCACCCCCTTGTGCGCCCCGCTCCTGCCATGACATCACGGCTCCTGCCTGCCTTGCTTTTCGCCAGGGCACTCTAGGCTAATGTAATCATACGATTACATAATTAACCCAGCTGTCTCATTAAGAAAATCAACTGGAATTCAGGGCATAATTAGTCATACAGCAATTAGCATGCTGATGAGCAACTGATGAAAAGCTGTCTCGATATAGAGTATGCTGGGACCACCCTCGTTATTTAAGCAGAGGGGGGGATAAAGCCCACCTCGGCTCAAGGAGAAGAGGCTGGCTCTGGGCACTCGGCGTTTAAAACCCCCTTGGCTGAGGCTGGTTGTGTGGCGAGAGGCGAGAAACTGCCTCGGGAAGGGATCCGCCGCCTCGGGACGGGATCCGCTTCCTGCCCATCGCCCTGTGAACCTGTTCCCTAAGAGGGAGCCCGCCGGAGGGCTGGGCTGCGGGAGGGAAATTGGCCCCATGAAGTGGAGAAGCGATGTCATTGTCTAGATGCACAACGCGCGGAGCTCCGGCCGATTCCCCCTCTCCACACAGCCGCTATTTCTCTGAGCGCACCGCTGCGCACTTGTCCGCAGAGCCCGCCGGGGACCCGCCGCTGCCCCGCGGGCGGGCAGGCCGCGGCCGGAGGGGCCAGGCCGGTGCCGGCTAGGAGCGGGGCCTGCGGCGGCGCCGAGGCTACTCGCAGCCCGCGGCGACAACGGCCCGGGCCGTGCGGCGAGCGGCAATGTGCGGCCTGGATCGCCCGGCATGGATCGGGAGGCAGCCCCGGCCCTCTCCCGGCCGGGCGGCAGCTGAGGGCGGGCAAGCCGGTGCCAGGCTGAAGGGAGGCGGGCGGCGAGGCCAGGCCGGTGCCGGGCCGAGGACAGGCTGCTCACCCGTCCCACGGCCACCCTAACGAGAGCGTTTCCCGACACTGCGATGCTCGGAGATAGGAAAGGCGCTGGAACAGCCCGCGGCCAGCGGGCTCCGGCGTTGGCGCATTTGTTTGTTAAGTTTGAATTTGAAAATGGAGCTCCCGAAGAGACTTTTCCAAAACAAAAGGTTGTGTTTTCCCCTAAACCCTCCCCTCTCCTCCCCACCGGCTGCTACCACTGGAAACGTTCAGAAAGCAAGTTATGAAACAGTGCCAGAAGTGGAGGGGTAATTAATATTTTATATATCGCTGGAAATGTGTTTCCTGAGGTTCAGATCTAAAAATAATCCATCGAGGGCAGGGTGTTTCTTTCAGCAAGCCTGCATTTCTGTTGCCCAAACCGCGCCGCTAGCAGAGCCCTCTCGGTGATCGCTTACAAGAGACGCCCACGCCAAGTGATAAGGGAGAGGGAGGCAAAACCAAAAAGCTCCTAAAGACAACGTCATTAATGGGATTTAACTCCTGTGAAAGGCCAGAAGTTCGGCTCTGCTGTCACAACGCCTCCATCACCAAGCCAAACAAAAAAGGGTCCTGCCCTTTCCAACTGCATCCCTGCTCAGCCCTGCTACCGCCGCTGCTTGCCGTGAAGGCTGCCGCTGCTGGAGAGCAGGCTCCGGTTCGGAGGCAGGAAGAGCAGGAAGGAGCTCTATTAGCTTCTGATGCTGGAAGTGCTTTCTTGGGAGGCTGCGTATCTGAAAATAACCTGAAAATGTGTTTTAGAAAAAATAATAATTACCATGGTGGCTTTTGAATATTCAAACACCTCACAGCGTACTTAATTAATTCATTAATTATTCCCCAGAAATTTCAGGGGTAAATTGAAATAGCCTAGAGAGACTGAGACAAAGATTTCACGGAATAAATGATAGCTTTGCCTCCTTCTCCCCTATGACTCTGGTAGCCCAGGGACAGAAGAGTTATAGCTGCAATTCCGTTTGAAACAAAGCTCATCATCTCTCCAACTCACTTCATAAAAAACATGAAAAGGCTCTTCCTTCAATCAAGAATTATACATATTTTCTTACTCCCCCATCCCACAGGACCGAGATCTCTCTCTTGTCTTGCTTTCCCCCCCTCCCCCCTCCACTTTTTTAGAGCCTTCTTCTCCTCACCCTCCTGCTGTCGGAGCATTTTGTAAAGGCTCTACCAGGGCATTCCAAGCGCCCACAAGAGGGTGAGGGACTCTCATTTTCCTTGTGAGATAAAAGAAACCTAACAAAAGCAGAATCCCCCATTCTGCCGACCTCTGCAAGCAGGAAAGCAGCAAAGCAATGCCGAAGTGACTCCCCTGCACGGGGACGAGGGGAAGTGGCAGCAAGCCGGCGCCTTTCCTCCCTATTAATCACCGCAAGAGCGGCTCGGCGGCAGCGCTCTCCGCTCGCAGGGCGAGGTGAAGCGAGGAGCAGCGGTACGCAGCCCGGCTGACCGCAGGCAGAGAGATCCCTGTGCCAGAACGTGGTTCTTAGACGTCGGGGGTTATTATTTAAAGACATCCTTTATTTATCCACTAATTCTAAAATGGGTACTGCTGGAAAGATGTTCTGGCCCTGCCCCAAAGACGCATCTCTAAGCCTAGGATCCAAACCAGTCAGGTAAGGGCAAGTAAACGATTGACTCCTTCAGGAATCACACTGCCAGTCCCTTGTATTTCCAGCGAAGCTACCAAAACAAAGGCTCGGCAAGGTTGTTAATGTTAAAAAGAGAGTACCCGTAATAGGTGATACAGTGTTTTACAGCACTATCACATGCCAGCTGCCAAGGACCCAATGAGTTACGAGAGAAGCCATGGAGCTGAAAACGCTCCAGTTTGACTGTTAATATTCCAGTACTGGCTGAAGACACTGGAATTTGCTGCCCGTGCCCTGAGCTGGGTGCGAAGCACAGGACAGGTACTGAAAATCACTTGCACTCCCAAGTTTCGTTTTTCCTACTTTGAGGTTATTAAAAGCAGAAAGAGCCTTGTGCTGTGCCTGGAAGTGTTTCTGCCACGATCACCCCTTGGTTCTCCTACACGCCGCTGAACAGGCTTAGCACTAACCCCTCTGAAAGCTGAGGTTTGTTCTAATGCCAGCTCACATTCCTGCCACTGAGCAAGGCGAAGTCCAGGATTCCCCAGCGCAGCCAAGTCTGCCGCTGGTGCTCCCAGCACTGCTCCCTGCACCGGGGTCAGGGCTGTTCTAACTCCACTCCTGAAGCGACAGCAGTCATCACCTCCAGGTGGTGATCACAGCCTGTGCCCTCGGGGACGGCTGCTCTCTTATCCCACAGGGATATCTGCTCTCCTGTAGCTCAGGGATATCTTCTCTCTTGAACCACACATTCTTCCTGCTTCTATTCATTGCATCCCTCCCCTTATCTGCACCTCCCCTCTTCCTTCCGTGCCTCCAGCCTACCAAATAAAATAGGGCTTGACAAGCACACAATAAATTTTTTAAAGTGTGTGCTTTAGGGATATTTCTCCCCTCGAATATTTATTCCAGCTTTTACAAAGGAATTTATCCAATTATTAATTCAACGAGAAAGGAAAAGGAAGGGGGGGGGGGGGGGGGGGGGGGGGGGGAATAAATATGTGATCAGACAGCCCAATTCCAAGGCACGGATTCAGGTAAAGGAGCTATTTTTAGGTATTTTGACATTGGTTTCAAAACATAAGGATGAAGTGAATGAATACTAAAGAGGAGAATTGGGCAGGACCCTGTGCTTCAGCTGAAAATAGCTCGGCGATGCTAAAAGTCTGCCCTACCAGCATGCACTCGTCCAGGACACAGCCAAAACTGCATTTTATGCTGGCTCTCTGCTTCAAGCTCCAGAAAGAAGGAGGCTGAAGTGGTTCTGAGCTGTTCTCCATTCCTCAGCACTCGACTACGCAAAGGCTGGAGCAGCATCCCAGGCCACTCACTTCTACAAACCAGTGCCAGCCGCTGCCCCCACCAAAGTGCAGCTCAGAACTCCTGCCTGCAGCCCGGACTTCAAAACGTCCCTTTAACACCCCCCTCCCACCCCTCCTCCCCCCTTGGCATTTCTTTGCGCAGAACAGTTCGGAGGAAATCACTGATGCCTGCAGCCCCTAAGTTGAACTCTGCAGACTGTTCCTCCACACCCAGCTTCCACAACTAGAGCATTTCTCATCTCTTTATGCAGCTCCATGGCTTTTTTTTTCACCCGGTGTAAACATGTCAAGGTTTTTGTCTTCAGATGGAAAACAGTCACAAGCTAAACCTCGCTACCTGCAGCCACCGCAGGGGTTTATCACTTTTCACTCTTTCAAGCATTAACTATCCTCAATTCTCTGCTTAATTTTATCAGATTTTCAAGTGTGTTTACCAAGACTCCCTACTGCTTTGGGAGGGGGTCTCTGCACTGCTCCTGTTGTCCGTGAGCAGGCTCATTTTGTTTCTTTTCCTCTTAAGAATACTCGTTCTAATATTGTTTTCCCTCTGAGGTTGAGAAAAGGCAAGTGGTAGGAATATTCCTTTTCCATTTACAGTTAAGGGCAGCAAATTAGATGCCTTTTCATTTTATGTGCCTTTACTTGTTTTTAAATCCATTTTATTTGGAAAGAGGTGACCGTTGTGTTGTGCATCACGAAGGAGCCAGGAAAGAGTCTCAGTTTGTAACCAGAGCAAACATTTCTCTTAAGCTGTCAGTGCTGATCAGCCTTGATACGCCACAAACTTGGGGCAGGCAGCACCCAGACCTTGTTCACAAACTTGGGCATACAGAACCCAGACCTTGCTCACAAACTTGGGGCACATAACACCCACACCTTGCTCACAAACTTGGGGCACACAGCACCCAGACCTTGCTCACAAACTTGGGGCACACAGCACCCAGACCTTAGTCACAAACTTGGGGCACATAACACCCACACCTTGCTCACAAACTTGGGGCACACAGCACCCAGACCTTGCTCACAAACTTGGGCATACAGAACCCAGACCTTGCTCACAAACTTGGGGCACACAGCACCCAGACCTTGTTCACAAACTTGGGCATACAGAACCCAGACCTTGTTCACAAACTTGGGGCACATAACACCCACACCTTGCTCACAAACTTGGGGTACACAGCACCCAGACCTTGTTCACAAACTTGGGCACACAGCACCCAGACCTTGTTCACAAACTTGGGCACACAGCACCCAGACCTTACTCACAAACTTGGGGCACACAACACCCAGACCTTGTTCATAAAGTTGGGGCACACAGCACCCAGACCTTGCTCACAAACTTGGGCACACAGCACCCAGACCTTGCTCTTTAGGGTTTTGCTAAACAGTCAAAGTCAGTGAAGAGTCCTCTGAGCATTCAGTTTTTTAGTGTTCCACTTTAGGATGTGCTTAAAGAGTTCCTTGCAGTGAACCTTTCTCTTCTCCCCTTGTTAGATCTCTCCTAAATTTACCTTCACCCCCTCTGAGCTGGCACGAGGCTGGCTGTGCTCGGGTTGCAGTTTCAGCACATCACCCAGCTTCTGGGTCACTGGGGTGTCTAAGAGTCTGCACAGACATTCTGCTGTGGGGGCTGGCATTAACCTTTACCTTTCTGCTATACAAAAACACACTGCAGAATGTACATAAACACAACAACTTCACCCACACTTCTGACCTCCAACATCAGCAACAGACAATTTTTCGGGGGGGGGAATAAAACCAATCAAACCTGTTTTTTTTCTCTTGTACCACCTTTAACCTCAGAACACTGATCAAATACACTTTGAATGAAGTCTTCTCTTAGCCCAAACAGCAATGCAAGTCTGGAGAGCGTTGCTAAGCTGTAAATAATCACAAGGCACTGGAGAGTGACAGCAGTGAGTTCTGCAGCTCACACTGCTGCCAGCAAGGGCTCCGTGGTGGAGAAACGAAGCTCTCTTTACGGAGGAGAAATCATTTCCCTTTCTGCCTTTAGAAGCAATCCCCCAGCACTTATTTTGTGTTGGTTTTTGGTTTGTTTGCTTTTGGGCTGGTTTTTTTTTTTAATTTCTTTTAAAAGAAGTTTGTGTTTCCTCAGCTAAAGCCTATTCCCTGGAAAAGCAAGCCCTGCACAGGGCAGCTTGAATTTGCAAGGCTGAACTGTGGCTGTAAGTCAACAAAAATGCTCCATGCTGGCTGTGTGGATAACCCCCCTGGAACCAGGCTGCTCCTCCTCCAAACCCCTTCATAAGATACAGCCCCCATGGCAGGGCATGCGATTTACGATGGCAAGGAGTAAGGGGGAGATAAAATTTCCTCTTCAGCCATCTTTCACTGTTACTGCTTTAATTGCTTTGACAGGGCACACTAGGAAAAAAAAAATCCTTTTCCCCTCTCTGTTATTTTGTCCTTTCCATAGATAGCAGATCTCTGAGCCAAGAACTACGCACAGGATACGGCACCAAAGTCAGGGCAGATCTGATGACAGCAGAGACCTGGGGAGAGCCTACAATAACAACAGGCATCCACCCCCTTCCAGCCGGCAAGACAAGAGTAGTTTCTTGATGAGAAGATCCCCATTAAGCAGAAAGGAATTCCACCTATGGCTCTGCTCTCACTGCCTGCGCAGGCACCGAACCCAGAGCAAAGCGTTTGCCTTCCCCCTCGCTCACACGGGGGCAAGCACAACACCTACACAGGGTGTAAGTGAGGTGCAGTGCTGTGCCTCAGGTGGAAAGGCAGCATGGAGGAGCGAGGGAGGGTTTGGAGCAGGGGTCAGCAAAGCCTGGTGCAGCAGGGGAAGCAGTGGCGGGGTGCCAGAGCGTGGTCAGGGCTCACAGTGCTGTGCCCACAACCCAGGCAGCACCCCAGTTCCCCCTGAAGCAGAGCGAGGCACAGGAAGGAGACAACCTTCGCAGGTACTCCTCTTGTTGGCAAACTCTTGGTAGTACTGCAAAGATACATAACCAGCTTTGAGAGGAAAACAGGCACCCAACCCAGCTTCAGTTTAAGTGATGCCACAGCGAGAGCAGATTTTCTGTTCCGAGGCAGAATTGTTTCTTCTTTGCCTACACAAGAGCCGCACTTAGCAGGAGCAAGACTGAAAGCTGAGCAAACCCAACTGCGGCATTGTGTGCTAACTGCACAGCAATAAAGACACAGCAGCAAGAGAAACTCCATTTAACCAGTTCAGCCAGATACTGTCATCTGCCAGTCGCTCTGGGGCTCCACATTTGAACTTCTACTTGAAAATTACACTCAAGTTTGATTTCAAAAACCACCCAAACAACAAAACCAACCCACCTCCCCCCGACGTGAGCATTGTTCCTTTTAAAAGGAGAAAAGATTTAATTTTTAGTGTTTTTAATGCTTAATATTTCTCTTTCAAAGCGTCAGAAAAGCAGAATTATGAGCACAGGCTCCTCCAAACACTTCACACAACAGGGCTCCAATTTCACTGTAAGTGTTTGCAAGATTAAGACCCTAAAAGCCAAGGGAGCTAACATAATACACTCATTTTATACAACCAGAGAGAGAGAAATCTTGAACAGATGGGAGAAAGCTTCCTCAAAATACAACCCCAGCCTCCCTGTGCTTCCAAATAAATGTATTCACATTATTTTTAAAGGTAAGTTGTGACAACCTTGTTGATTAGTGCAATTCATGTGGCAGCACTCGCTTTCCCCCGGCTCTCTGCTGCACACTGAAAATAAGGCAATTAAATGAGAAAATTAATTCCATTAATTAAAAATGTTCAGTCTCGAGCAAGACAGAACGAGCTGGGTGAGAATTACAGCTGTATAAATGTACATAAACCAAGCTGTTTCCCTTGACATGTGCTTTCCTTTAGGAAGGATAAATTCTGCAGCACAAGCCAGGGACAGAACTGTTTTAACAGTACCATAAAAGCCGGAGAGAGATATGAAAAGGTCTGGGTTTATCTTTTGAAGAGAACCCCCCCGATGCACAGAGCAAAACCAAACAATTTACAAGTGAAATATCACCCTTCCCACAAATTCCTTACTGCTGAGCCAGAGTCAAAACTCCAGGCAAGTCAGGAAAGAAAATCATTAAACTCAGCTGAATCCATAAAACACTGGAGCTGGAGTTTCAATACAGATCATTTTAAAGCAAAATTAAAATAGAAGCCCTTTTTAATTATATAAAGTGTGCACATTATTACCGAGCAGAGGAATAGATGCTTGCCTCCAGAACCATAAAACTGGCTGCTGGGAATTAGGCTTCGGCTGCAATTATTCTCTGGCCCTATAAAGGATATTGAGAGGCTGCTAAAATTGCCCCCTTGTCATGGAGCAGGGATGCTGGAGAGCCACCCTGCAGCATTCCACTCATAGCTCCCGCGCCAGATCATCGCTTCCTTCTCACACCGCAAAGCAAACACGGCCAGAGCCGAGAGCTGAAAGCATACCTAGGTGCTTGAAATGCCACATGGACAGGTCACAGCATCTGCAAGGCCACAGCCAGCAGAGCCAACCCACTGGAATGGGCTGCCCAGGGAGGTGGTGGAGTCACCGTCCCTGCAAGTGCTCAAGAAAAGCCTGGATGAGGCACTTGGTGCCATGGTCTGGTTGACTGGATAGGGCTGGGGGATAGGTTGGGCTGGATGAGCTTGGAGGTCTCTGCCAACCTGCTTGATTCTGTGACTCTAACCCACCTGAGAAACTGGTACTGAGGCTGCTGCGCAGAGGACAGCCCTCCCTGGGCACTGCCTGCTGTCCAATGCCAGCTCTTCTCAGCCTGCAGAAGAGCAGGCTCAGGGCAGACCTCCTTGCTCTCTACAACTACCTGCAGGGAGGCTGTAGCCAGGTGGGGTTGGGTTCTGCTGCCAGGCACCCAGGGACAGAACAAGAGGATACAGCCTCAAGCTGTGCCAGGGCAGGTTCAGGCTGGATGTTAGGAGGAAGCTCTTCCCAGTAGGAGTGATTGGCATTGGTATGGGCTGCCTGGGGAGGTGGTGGTGGAGTCCCCATCCCTGGAGGTGTTTAAAAGGAGACTGGATGGGACACTCAGTGCCAGGGGTTAGCTGACTGGAAGCATTAGGTGAATGGTTGGACTCAATCATCTCAAAGGTCTTTTCCAACCTGGTTAATTCTGTGATTCTGTATGATGAGAATCACTGAGTCCAACCGCCCTGCCAAGGCAGGGTCCTCATGACAGATCACACATCCAGGTGGGCCCTGGAAGTCTCTATGGACAAAGACTCCCCTGCCTCTGGGCAGCCTGCTCCAGTGCTCTGCCACCCTCGAAGTAGAGAAGTCTCTCCTCTGGTTTAGATGGAGCTTCCTATGGTCAAGTTTATGCCCACTACCTCTTGTCCTATCACTGGGGAACACAGAGCATTGGAGCAGGCTGCCCAGAGAGGTTATGGAGCCTCCCTCCTCAGAGACTTTCAAAACCCACCTGGATGTGCTCCTGTGCACCCTGCCCTGGGTGATCCTATTCTGGCTGAGGGATTGGACTGGATGATCTCTGGAGGTCACTTCCAACCCCCAGCCTTCTGTGATCCTGTGAGAAGAGTCTGGCCCCATCTTCCTGACACCCACCTGAGAAGGAAACAGCAAACCAAATAGAAGGAAGCAAGGCCCTAATCATAGTCTGGCATGGGTAGGAAGGGACCTTAAAGGTCACCTAGCCCCACAGCATAGCCCACCTCAGCCTGATGAAAGCCAGTGCCTGACATTCCTGGTGGCTTTATGTTGCAAACAGGGAGTTTCTAGCTGGAGGAGACTGGCTGGACTTCTCTTGCAGAGCCTGGAATTTGCTTTTAGCAACACCAGTACAGTCCTGGGGTACCTCTCAGGCCTGCAGATACAGCAAGGGGTTCACACCTGTAGACAGTTCTAATCCCACAGACTCCTCTGCACTCGCAGCTCAGCCAGGCTGAGACTCTGAGGTGTAGTCAAAGAAGTATTTCCCTGACATGTAACACAAGGCATGTGCAGGGCAAGGCTGGGCAAGAGAGAGACTGGAGTGTGGAAAGAGCGGTGTAAATCTTCCTCTTGCAAAGTAAGCAAAGCAGAAAACTCTTTCTCCTACCAAAAGCACTGAAAAAGTCCCTTTAGAGCCCAAGAGCAGGCAGATCCTCCAGCACGGGTGGGATACGAGTCCTGCATTCTCTTTCAGGCTCTGCTGTTCACATCCCAGCTCTGTGATAGTGCCAGGCTGCAGAGAATGCCTTGCACATGGAAAAGATCACACACAGCTCTTGTTTGACACCACTACTCAGCCCTGAAACAAACCAGACTGCTGGAAGTCAAACTTTACTGGCCTCCCAAATGCTGGCAGCAGGAGCACCCTGGGCTGAGGCAGCGTGGAGCTGCAGCCCCTCTCCTGAGCACTGAAGGGTGGCTGTAGGCTGCAGGTGCTGGGCACATCTGCATGGAGAGGTTACCTTCACAAAACACAGCTGGGAGAGCCTGTCCCATGCCCAACACTGCTCACATCCTGCACACAACAGCCAGGACCTCTCTGAGTCATTCGCCTCTGCCCATGGCACAAGCTGAGCGGCCACACAAACTGCTCACCTATGGAACCTCACTAAGGCTATGGGCAGGTAAGAAGCAAAGAAAAACTCTTAGGCTGTGGCTGATTAACCCAAATCCAACACTTGTGAGGCAACCAAGGGCCTACTGCTCTCACCACAGCTCTTTCACTGCCTTGTGTCTTTCTCCAGCCTTCTCAGAAGCACAGAACTTTAGAGGTTGGAAGGGACCTCCAGGGATCATCAGGTCCAACCTCCCTGCCAAGGCAGGATCCCCTAGGGTAGTTTGCACAGGGATGCAGCCAGGTGGGGTTGGAAAGTCCCCAGAGAAGGAGACTCAACTCTTGCTAAGCAATGTCCCCCTTTGCTAGCAAAACCACAAGTGCAGGCAGTGAGGATGGGGGAGCAAAGGTTTGCCTTGCTTCTATTTTCTCACAGCTGTGCCTGTGCCTCAAACCAGGGAGACTGATGACTTTAGGTCTTCTCCCAGCCACACACATCTGAGGGTTGTAGAACTTCCTCAAAACTTCTCCAGCTCTGTATTCAGCTCTGGCCTTCTTTTTAGCTCCCTCCTTTATGTTAAGCTAGTTTCTGTGATAAAGATGTCCCAAAGGGACCCATGGGGATAACTAACACCACACAAGAACCATCGACTCACAGCCAATCCAGCAGTGCAAAGGCACTGCACTTCCCTTTGCCCTTTCGAGCTCTACCTGCAGCAAATCAACTGAAAGCAGGAAACATTAGTAAAGAAGAACCTTCTTAGAATCATAGAATCAGCCAGGTTGGAAGAGACCTCCAAGATCATCCAGTCCAACCTATCACCCAGCCCTATCCAGTCAACCAGACCATGGCACTAAGTGCCTCAGCCAGGCTTTTCTTGAAGACCCCCAGGGACGGTGCCTCCACCACCTCCCTGGGCAGCCCATTCCAATGCCAATCACTCTCTCTGGGAAGAACTTCTTCCTAACACCCAGCCTAGACCTACCCTGGCACAACTTGAGACTGTGTCCCCTTGTTCTATTGCTGGTTGCCTGGGAGAAGAGGCCACCCCCCACCTGGCTACAATGCCCCTTCAGGTAGTTGTAGACAGTAATAAGATCCCCCCTGAGCCTCCTCTTCTCCAGGCTGCACACCCCCAGCTCCCTCAGCCTCTCCTCATAGGATTTGTGCTCCAGGCCCCTCACCAGCTTTGTTGCCCTTCTCTGGACATGTTCCAGCACCTCAACATCTTTCTTGAATTGAGGGGCCCAAAACTGGACACAGTACTCAAGGTGTGTCTTTAGACAAGAGATAAAGAAACACATGAGAAGCTTGGAAACAGATAGAAAGAGCCAGGGCAGCCCAGGAGCGTGGCAAGGCCCCCATCGCCTCTGCTGCGCTTCGCATCGCTGGGCACTGCTCGACTCTGAGTGGAAGAGCAGCAAAAAGAGGCCTGTGAGCTCTCAGCAAGCAGCTGAGAAAGGCTGATTTGAGGGGGTTTGACCAATTAAGGGGTGAAAAAAATACATCAAAATTAGTTTTTGTTTGAAGAGTGCAGGAAATGTGCTCTTTGAAAGGTAAAGTAAGTAAAGATAGAGCTGCACTTTGCAATGAGGCCTTAAAAGCCCTTACAAGTATTAATTAGATCTTGAAGCCTCTCCAGATAAGTAGTTTGAATATTTATACAGAGTGTCAATGGTTTAGAGAACTATAAAATGCACTGCATCCAGTTCAGCAGAGCCAGGGAGCTGCTGCAGAGAGCCCAGGGGAGGCTGCAGAGCTGCTGAGGGGCCTGGAGCAGCTCTGGGAGGAGCAAAGGCTGAGAGCCCTGGGGCTGAGAGCCTGCAGGAGAGCAGCCCCAGAGGGCAGCTGAGCAATGCTCAGCAAGAGCTGAAGAAGCTGTGGGGGGCAAGAGCCTGGGGCCAGGGACAGGCCAAGGGGCAGCAAGGGGCACAAAGTGTCAGGCAGGAGGTTGGCTGTGCAGAGGAGGAGCAAGTTGTTTGTTGTGAGGGTGCTGGAGGCCTGGAGCAGGCTGCCCAGAGAGGCTGTGGAGTGTCCTTGTGTGGAGAGCTTCCAACCCCCCTGGCACTGTGCTGCTGGGCAAGCTGCTGTGGGTGCCCTGCTGGAGCAGGGAGCTTGGACTGGGTGACCCCCAGAGGTCCCTTGCAGCCTCACCATGCTGGAACTCAGTGGAAATCACACACACACAGACACAGACAGACACACAGACAGCACACTGGCCTATGCCCACAGGTCAGTCAGGCCTAGCTTTGGGAGGGGAGCCCTGGACTGTTGCCACCTTTGGGTGCCACTGTAAAGAGAAAAATCTCTTCAGGCAGTCTCCATCTACCCCTGGGGAAAACAACATCAACTCCCAAAAGAAATCGCTCTGGAAACTTCTGATGCCAAGCACAAAGGCCAGCTGAAAGCAAACACAATAAAGGCCTTTGAAGAACATTTATGGTCAGAGTTACACCGAGGAGAGCTGAAATCTGGAGGTGATTTACTTTTCATTAAAGCTTTTGGGGTTTATTTGGAAGGTCTGAACAGTTTTCTCTGTCCTCTACAAAGCTTGCTGCTTCTTGATGAAGCTTCAGGGTTTTGTTCAGCATCTCTGAACCCTCTGGTAGGCAAATTACTGGGATTGACACCACCTTGTAATGATCTCCAGTGATTCACACCAACAGCCAAGTGGAAATGCAGTGGAGAGTTTAAAAGCCCTCAGGAACTCTGCCTTGGGTGTAGCTCTATCAGAACCAGTACTGGAGTGGAAGCCCTTCAGAATAAACCCACTGCTCAGATTGACCTTCTCAGAGGTAGAGCAAATGCTCTCCAGCATTCAGCCACACACAAAGCACCTGGTTTGCAGCACAGGGAGGTCATCTGCTTACCTGGAACATCAATTAATCTCTTATACACATTCAAGAAGGCTGCCTCGGCTTCTTTGCTTCGTTTCCCCAGCGCGTCGATCTGCAGGGGGCGAGAAGAAGGCTGTTAGGCTTGGCCCAGGACAGCTCCTTTGCACTGAGGAGCAGGTTCTGCACCATGAGGGGAGTGGTACACTGCAGCAGGCTGCCCAGGGAGGTGGCTGAGGCCCCATCCCTGGAGACTTTCAAGGTGAGGCTCAAGAGGGCTCTGGGATATCTGAGGATACCCCTGCTGACTGCAGCGGGGGGTGCACTGGCTGGGCTTTGGGAGGCCCTCCCAGCCCAGGGCATTCTGTATTGTGTGATCTTACACTGAGAGCTGGAGCAAGAAGTGGAGGCACTGCACACCAAACTAGCTAATGCACCAAGCCAGGGGGTGGCTGCACTGGGGCCAGTTCTCTGGGGTCTCTCTAATCAGTGACCTGGACAAGGAGACAGAGGCACACCCAGTAAACCTGCAGATGACATCGAGCTGGGATGTGCTCATTTGCTTGAAGGTAGGGAGGCTCTGCAGAGGGGTCTGGCCAGGCTGGATCCTCAGGCTAACAACAGTGAGATGAGCTTCAACAAGGCCAAGTGCTGGGTCCTGCCCTTGGGTCACAACAACCCCACGGAGGCTCCAGGCTGAGGGCAGAGGGGCTGGAAACTGTCCCATGGAAAAGGAGCTAGGGGTGCTGGTTGGCAGCAGCTGAATATGAGCCAGGCTGTGCCCAGCTGGCCAAGAAGGGCACCAGCAGCCTGGCCTGGGTCAGCAATGGTGTGGCCAGCAGGAGCAGGGCAGAGATTGTGCCCCTGTGCTGGGCACTGGGGAGGCCACAGCTCAAATCTTGTGTTAAATTTTGGGCTGCTCACTGCAAGAAGGATACTGAGGAGCTGGAGCAGACCCAGAGAAGGGCAAAAATGCTGAGGAAGGGTCTGGAGGAGGGAGCAGCTGAGGGACCTGGGGGTGTTTAGCCAGGAGAGGAGGAGGCTGAGGGAAGCACTCCTCCAGCACATACTAAGATGCAGTGCAAGAGAGCTGCTGCCTGCTCTGTCACACATACATTGACCCATCACATCCCTACCAGAGGTTGAAGGGGCATCCGTGGGGCACCCTGTGGTACTCAGAATGAGCAACTCTGAATCTTCTCTACAAAAATCAGTTTTCAGGCAAAGCTCAGGCCCAGACCTAGAGAGTCTGCAGTGGCTGAGCACTCGGAGCGCCGCCAGGCTCCAACTGCCTTCGCCTTCTCTTCAGCAGCACACACCAGAGCAACCAAGACACTGCCTGATGCTACCCCTCACGACCTCTTCTCTTCCCCTACACCTCTAATTTCACCTAAGCTTTCACTTTACAAGCAAGGGCAGTGTTATGGCTCTGAGAAGAAACCATTTATTCCACAGCACCATTTCTTTTTGGTAATAGCTATTTTCTGACTTTACCAACAGAGGATTTACAGTTACCAAACATTGCCAAGCCCAAAGTGGCCCAAGAGCCAGTCACAGAATGGGGTGGGTTGGAAGGGACCTGAAAGAGCATCCAGTTCCAACCCCCTGCCATGGGCAGGGACACCTCCCACCAGCACAGACTGCTCAAGGCCTCGTTCAGCCTGGCCTTGAACACCTCCAGGGAGGCAGCAGCCAGGACCTCTCTGGGCCATCTGTGCCAGTGTCTCCCCATCCTCACTGTCAAGAACTCCTTCCTGAACTCCAGACTAAATCTGGAGCTGAAATCAATCCACTGAGTGAATCCTCTAAAGCAGAGAGAAAGGGAAGCAGGAAATCCTGACACCACTGCACCACAGCTTCCCCAGATCAAGAAACCAACACCAGGTGGCCAACACTGCATCAGGCTCTGCTGCCACCCAATGAGACCTGGGCAGGCTGAGAACCTCATGAAGATCAAGAAGGACAAGTGCAGGGTCCTGCACCTGGGGAGGAATAACAGCAGGGTCCAGGACAGCTTATGGGACGCCCTGCTGGACAGCAGCTTCATGGAGTGCTGCTGGGCAGCAAGTTCTGCATGGGCCAGCAATGTGCCCTTGTGGCCATGAGAGCCAATGGCATCCTGGGGGCCATCAGGCAGAGTGTGTCCAGCAGGGCTAGGGAGATTCTTCTCCCCCTCTGCTCTGCCTGCTGAGACCACACCTGCAATACTGCATCCAGTTCTGGGCTCCCCAGTTTAAGAGAGACAGAGACCTGCTGGAGAGAGTCCGAGGGAGAGCCACAAGGATGACTGGGGGAGTTGAGCATCTCCCTATGGAGAGAGACTGAGAGCCCTGGGGCTGTTTGGTCTGGAGAAGAAAAAGCTGGGAGGGGATCTGATCAATGTGTACAAATATCTGAGGGGTGGGGGGCAAGTGGAGGGAGAGGGCCAAGCTCTTTTCAGTGGTGCAGAGTAATAAGACACAGAACAATGAATACAAACTTGAGGAGAAACTTCTTTCCAGTGAGGGTGACAGAGCCCTGAAGCAGGCTGCCCAGGGGGACTGGGGAGTCTCCTACTCTGGAGACTTTCCAAACCCACCTGGATGCACCCTTGTGGACTACCTTGGGTGATCCTGCTTTTGGCAGGGGGGGTTGGACTGAATGATCTTGGAGGGCTCTTCCAGCCTGGTTGATTCTGTGATTCTATGACTCGATGATCTCTGGAGGTCCCTTCCAACCTCTCACATTCTGTGATTCTGTGAAGAAAGGCTCTGAAGAGGCAGAGCCCCCAAGGCCTGCTCTCAGCTGGCCAAGCAGCTCATATTCAAGGCCACTGCCAGGTGCGTACATCGCTATGGACTAAAAGATGTCCTTCAGCTCTTATTGATCTGGCAGCTAAGGCAGGAGCAAGGGCCAGAGCTTCTCTACCTGTGTTTCAGGGAAGTACCCAATGTTTTCTTCCAGAGCAGACAGGCTGGTGGGGTCAGAAGCTGGGCTGCAGGGTGGCTGCGGAGCTGGCAGAGCCTTGGCGCAGGAAGCAGAGGGTACCAGGGAGAGGAGGCATGCAGGGAGGAGAGGTAAGCAGGAGGGTGCTGGGGGTCAGGTTTGGTGCCACTTCTGTTGACACTGAACAAAAATAACTCTCTGAAGGGATGGATTTTCATTGGGGGAGACCAAAAAAATCCTACAATGTAGTTGATTAAAATAATGGAGGGAGTCAGCTGCAGAGTGCACGGGAGGCAGCCTGGCAGCCGCACGTGATGCCATAGCTTAGTCTGGTGGCTGGGAAGTGACTTGTCCAGATCAGGACAGGCAGGATTAAGGCCAGAGAACCACAGGACAACTGTAGAAATGACAGGGAAGCACAATGCACCATAGACAGGCCAAGAAAAGGCACATGGGGACGGGTCAAGGAGCAGAATAAGGACAAGGAAAGCATCTCCAGAACATCTGACAGCACTCGAGAGATACGGGGAGAGGTTGTAAAGAGAGAAGTTATTGCAGCACAAGGCAAGATTGTATTCAGAGAAAAGTTTAAATCCCCCTAAATCTGCATTAATTTATGTCCAGTTCTGGTGCCCCAGCACAAGAAGGACATGGAACTACTGGAGCAGCTTCAGAGGAGACCACCAAGATGGTCGGTGGGCTGGAAAACCTCCCCTGTGGGGACAGGCTGGGAGAGCTTTTTGGGCTGTGCAGACTGCAGAAGAGAAGGCTCCAGGGAGACCTTAGAGCAGCCTTCCTGAACCTGAAGGGGCTCTAGGAGAGCTGGGGAGGGACTTTGGACAAGATTTGGGAGTGACAGGATGAGGGACAATGGCTTTGAGCTGGGAGAGGGGAGGGTGAGAGTGGAGAGGAGAAGGAAATTCTTCACAGTGGGCAGACACTGGCACAGGCTGCCCAGGAGGCTGTGGCTGCCCCTGCCTGGAGGTGTTCAAGGCCAGGCTGGCTGAAGCCTTGAGCAAGCTGTGCTGGTGGGAGGTGTCCCTGCCCGTGGCAGGGGAGGTGGACTTGGATGCTCTTTAAGGTCCCTTCCATCCAACCCCACTCTATGTAGCCTTGTGGAAGTGCAGCGAAACTGCAACTGGAGCTATTTGCAACTCGACAGCTAAAACAGAAAGGTACTGGAAGGTTGCTAACAAGCAGAGGCCAAAATGAGGGAGGAGGTGGAGAGCAGCTGTAAGTTGTGTCCAGGTCTGCGTTTTGGACGTCCCCGAGGCAGGCTCCGGAGGGGCACTGGGCTCTGAGGGGGCTGCGACGTGCGGCAGAGCGAGGGATGGATGGCAGCGAGCAGCCCATGTACTAATCTGAGCCGAAGCCATCCCAGATGGACGAAGCTCATTAGGGAAGGAGAACATCAGTAATTTGGTTGGAACATTTTCACACAAAGCCTGTTTGAAATCAGGCCGTGGCACGGAGCGCCGACGGCAGGGAGGCAGCGGGGAGCGCCAGCCGCGTCCCAGCGCCGCTTGCGGAGGGGCGAGGGCGGAGGGCGCAGGCGGCAGGGAGGCTCCTGCAGCCCAGACACTCCGTGGCTGCACCGAGCCGGGCTCCGAAGGCCACAGCACACCATATGGCAGGCTTCTGGACTTCGGCGTTCCCGCACAGGCTTTGCTCTCGCTGCCGCTCAGCAGAGTGTAGCCAAATTTAAATGACTATTATTAAATACAATTAGCATTACAGGGCTGATTCCGCACTGCAGCCTGCGAAATCAATTTGCCCCTCGTACCAAACCCAAAGCGTTTTAAAGGCTCCCATTTCACTGCAGTAACAGGAGCGAGCTGTTTGCCCATTGCTGCTTGCTCACATGGTAATAAAGGGCATTGGCACTTCTCTTTTCCCCAGGGACAGCCAAAGGTGTGGCTGCTCCACCCCTAACAGCTCACACTCAAACACCCAACACAACTGCAGCAGCTCAGCTGAGCACCCCGACAGAAAACACCATCAGAATCATCGAATAGACCAGGCTGGAAGAGAGCTCCAGGATCACCCAGCCCAACCCAGCACCCAGCCCTGCCCAGCCAACCAGACCATGGCACTCAGTGCTCCAGCCACAGCCACTCCACCACCTCCCTGGGCAGCCCATTCCAGTGCCAATCACTCTCTCTGGCAAGAACCTCAGCTGAGCACCCCAACATCTTTTGACAGGACAAGGGGCAGCAAAGGGCACAAAGGGGAGCCCAGGAGGTTGGAGAGGAGGAGCAAGTTGTTTGTTGTGAGGGTGCTGGAGGCCTGGAGCAGGCTGCCCAGAGAGGCTGTGGAGTGTCCTTGTGTGGAGAGCTTCCAACCCCCCTGGCACTGTGCTGCTGGGCAAGCTGCTGTGGGTGCCCTGCTGGAGCAAGGAGCCTGGACTGGATGATCTCCAGGGGTCCCTTCCAGCCCTCCCAGTGCTGGGACTCAGTGGCTCTGTGAACATCTTCCAAGCAGATCACAAACTTCCTGACAGAAGCAGTTTGTAAATCACAGAAACTTTCACACTTTCCCTGCCTCCTCCCTGCCAAATTCAGGACCAGGATTCCAAACAAGCCCAGCAGGAAGAAAGATTTCTTTAATATTTAGAACGAATCCATCTGTCCAGATTAAGGTTCCATTAAAAATGAGCACTGCAACTATTTTAGATCCCCCAAATAAAACATAGATGAAGCCCTGCGATGACTAACTGGAACGAAAAGCCCCACACCAATTCAGTATGCCAGCTTCCAGCTACAAAAGGAAAGAAGGAAACATGGAGATGAAAAAAGACATCCAAAATAGCAAGCCCGAAATGCAGCCCAGAAGCAGAGGGATGCACAGATTTGGAAGCTCACTAAAAAGTTTTCAAACCAAAGTAAAAGTGGTTCAGGTGCCACCGAGGAGGAGCTGCAGCCAGCTCGCGTTAGAGCAGCCCCAGTCTGTTACAAAACTCTTGCTGAACAGTTCTATTTGACTCTAACAAACTTCAGGGACCCTGAAAGAAGTCAGCTCACAATTACACCAGTGGAGTCTTGACACCAGCTTAGCTCCAAATCTTAATTTATCTAAAGCAGGCCCCATTATGTCTTCTCTGACTAGAAAGAAGCAACAGTGACCCCTGCATTCCCCACCACCCCCACAAGCATATGTTCACTTTTAAGTTTTGGCATCCTATTTGTCTTGATAATCCCCCTGGTGCTATCCTGAGATACCAGGAATGAGACACGAGGAATCCTCCCCTCCTCAGCACACCCTTCGGCTTTCAGACACCCCTGGAGCTCTGCAGAGGGAGCTGCAGCAAGGCACTGGGCTGGGAGCAGCCCTCCCTCTGCCCACCTCACTCTTCGTGAGGTGTTGCTCAGGGTCCCAGCCTCACAGTGGGGGCTGAGTGACACCCTGCTCCTCCATAAGCACCTCTCTTCAGCTTAACCATGAACATCTCCTTGGTCTCCTTCACTGGAGAGCTTCCAACCTCTCCTGGCCATCATGATCCTGGGCAAGCTGCTGTGGGTGCCCTGCTTTAGCAGGGAGGTTGGACTGGATGATCTCCAGAGGTCTCTTCCGTCCCCACCATGCTGGGACTCTCTCTGCTCCCCCTGTCCTGGTTGCTGGTTGCCCAGTACTGCTGGCACACTACCCCAGCAGCACGGACAGCCTAACATCTCCTGCATGGGGCTAAACTTACAAGACCAGCAAGGAGATCAGTGGCTTCATCTGCACTGGCAGGGAAGCAGCACAGCTCTGGTCCCTCTGGCAGGGAAGATGAATCTGGCTTTATCCGACGATCACCACTTCCCCTTGCAGCTCTGCCCAGTCAAGTGCAAAGAGATCAAAGCCAAAGCCGTGGTTTTGTTTTGGAATCTGTCACTCCTTAAGGAATTTCAGCATTAATTGGAGTCTGATGTCAGCTGCCCCACAAATCACCTGCGCTCCGTGCTGAGGTCTGCACAAGTGGGATGGATGCTCTCTGCGTGCTGCTGTACCTGGTACTGCCTCAGCAGCTGCAGCCAGGAGGCTGCACCAGGGTGTTTCTGAGCACCACGATGAAGCCAGAAGATAAAGCTCTGCACACGAAGCTGGGACTGAAGGTGCTGCTGTGCTCTGCACTGACACTGGAGTACTCTGACCTTACAGGCACCAGCACAGGAGCACAGCCAGGGACCAGCACACAGCCGCGATGTGCTGCTGCTGACAGGGCAGCGTGGATCACTCAGCACTGCTGGGGCTTTCCTTTCACTTTTAGACAGCTCAGCATCCCAAAGACAACTTCTCAGAGAAGGAATCACAGAATGCCAGCACGGTGAGGTTGCAAGGGAGCTCTGCAGGTCATCCAGTCCAGCCCCACTCCTACAGCAGGGCACCCACAGCAGCTTGCCCAGCAGCACAGTGCCAGGGGAGTTGGAAGCTCTCCACACAAGGACACTCCACAGCCTCTCTGGGCAGCCTGCCCCAGGCCTCCAGCATTCTCACACCGAAGTGGAAGAAGCTTGACTCAGGTTAGACTCTGGTAGATAAATTCTTCCCCATGAGGGTGGTGAGGCACTGAGTGGGGTTACCCAGTGAAGCTGTGCAAGCTCCAGTCCTCAAAGTGTTTTAAGACCAGGCTGGATGAGGCTTTAAGCAGCTGGGTCTAGTGGGAGGTGTCCTTGCCCATGGCAAAGGGTTTTGGAAACAGATGGTCTTTGGGGTCCCTAATTCTGTGAGTCCTGTGAAAAGCATTTTCCATCTTTAATTCCTTTTACCTCCTTGGTTGTTTAATCTTTGCTGCAACTGGTAGGACTTCGGATGGAGGATGAAGCAGCACTATGTCCCGTGCAGCTGCCTAAAGCACACAGGGTCCATCTCAGCTGTGCTATAAATCCTCTGACAGGAATCAGGACTTCCCAAGGATATGATCTGAAGCTGTCTGGAGCAGCTGCCTGGGTGCAGGGCACAGGTAGGCTACCAGAAGGCAGCTTGGGAAGAGCACATCTGGCTCACCACCTCCTGATTTAACCTGAAGTTGAGAGCTTGAATTAAGACTCAACCCTCAACTCTTCCGTTCTGAAACTGCTGCAGCCTTGAACCCTTCAAAGCTTCTCTTCCTTTCATGCCCAGAGAAATCCTGATTTTGCCAGACAAACAATGCTGCCATCCCCTGAGGAAGGCTCAGCTCCCTGCATCTCACAGGACAGCTTCTGGTTGCCTTTCCACTCTTTGATCTTCCTCCCAGCGAAGCAGCCCAGCCCACCCTGTGCCTGAAGATCCTGATGGCAGCAGGGCAGCTTTGTTTCCCTGCCTGCTGCTGTTTGCCACCCTGCCTTCAGCTACCTGCCCTGGTGGCTCTGCTCTGGCTGCTGAACCTCTCCCAGATGTGCTGATAACCCCTCTGTGTCCCTCCTCACACCTCTCTGCCTTTCCAAGCTCTCAGCTCCTGCTCTCTCAGCTCCCAGTCCATCCTTGGGCAGGGACTGAAGGGAGCAGCTCAGCTCTCTCATGCTGCTTCGGGCCACAGGCTCCTGCTTCCCCCCACCAGATCTACAGCCCCTGCAGCCTGGCATGGCTCAGCTCAGCCACTCCAAGACAATCTAAGCAACAGAGGAGAGCAAACTTCTGTTCCCTCCTGCCTGCACGCTGACTCACCCTAAATGTTTGCCAGGCTCAGCACCAGGGAGGAGGTGAGCACCCAGCACTGGCCAGCATCACTCTGATACTGGCATGGGCTGGGCATGGCACCAAAGCACAGTGACAAGACAGGGGGGGCAAAAGGAGGGTCAAAGTGCCAAATGCCATCACAATTACCCCTGTAAATACCACCCTAGCACTGGTGAGGCCACACCTCCAATACTACTTCAGGCTACCCACTCCAAGAAGGACACTGCAAGGCTGGAGCAGGTCCAGAGAAGGGCAGTGAAGCTGGGGAAGAGTCTGGGGAACAGGGCTGGGGAGGAGCAGCTGAGGGAGCTGGAGAAAAGGAGACTGATGGGAGACCTCACTGGTCTCTGCAACTGCATGAAAGGAGGCTGGAGCCAGGTGGGGTCCAGCCTCTCCTGCCAGGTTAACAGGATGAGAGGGAATGGCCTCAAGGTGCAGCTGGGGAGGCTCAGGATGGGCATTAGGAAAAACTGCTTCACTCAAAAGGTCATCATGCACTGGCCCAGGCTGCCCAGGGAGGTGGTGGAGTCCCCAGCCCTGGAGGGGTTTAAAAGCTGTTTGGATGAGGAGCTCAGGGCCATGGTGTAAGAGCTGTGTGCAGGGAGGGGCTGGGCTATGGCTGGACTGGATGATCTTAAAATCTCTTCCAAGCAGAGAGTTGTGACTCTGCAGCTTCCTTCCCTAGCTGCTGTGGGAGGAGGACAGTGCTGCCCTTGCTCAGGCTCTCAGTGCACAGCACACATCTGCCCCCAGTTCCTGCAGACTGTGGCATTGCTCATGTTTAACAACTTGGCCCTGGAAATAAGTTCTTTGCTCCTTGGAAGCTCAGAGCTGTCCATGACACATAAAGGATACCCCTGGACAACCAAGGTAACTCCAGCATCCCTGATCCCTGAGACATGATTTAAGCCCTCCCAGCGTTTTCAGGTGTCACAGGTAGTAACTCCAGCAGGCCTGGCTCCAGAGGAGTCTGGACCCATAGGAAGGCAGCAGGAATGCTGCAGAAATGCTGCTGACTGGCAAGGTCTGGCTCTGGTGAGCAATCAGTGGAGTGGCTGCTAGTGATCAGTCCCAGCTGAGCCTCTGAAGGGTGTGAGAACTCTGTGAAGCCACCCTTGGGGCTGGATAATGAGCACACAAATAATCATTTACCCTTCTCATTCTGCACCTTGCTTCCTGGCCTCTGTCCCTGGTCAGCAGTGGTCAGTCATGACTTTTCCTAACTCACACAGGTAACACACCCTGCAAGAAGAAAAGCTGACCTGCTCCGGGGGGGCATTCGTTCTTCCCCCCAGAAGTGAAAGAACATCTCTCTGGAGAGCAGATCAGCAAATTGCTTGCCCTGCCACTAGGCAGGGAGGTGTCAGAGCTTGCTGTGCTCGAGCAAGAGCACAAGGCAGGATGGAGAACATCTGCAGCCAGCCCAGCCACGCTTGGAGTGGCAAAGTGGAGCAGGAGAAGGACAGGGAGCAGTGCTCCTGCTGGGGCTGAGCAGTCAGTGCTGTTCCACACCACCTCCAGCTTCCCGGCAGGAGAAGCAGCACAGTGAGGTGAGTGGGAGCTGTCACCTGCCCCTCCTCCTGCCTCTGTGACCCAGAACCCAGCAGTGCTTTGCTCCCTTATGGATGATCCAAACTTCTCTTTCTGTATCTCATAGATCAGGGAAACGTTTAGCTTGAGAGGGACCTCTGAAACCATCAGATCCAGTTTTTAGCCCAGCACTGCCAGGGCAGCACTGACCCCTGGCCCTCAGCACCACACCTCCATGGCTTTGAAGTCCCTCTAGGGAAGGGGACTGCACTGCTGCCCTGGGCAGCCTGTGCCAGGGGCTGACAGCCCTCAGTGGGAAGAAATTGTTCGTGGCCAACTTAAAGATCCTCTGGGGCAACTTGAGGCCATTTACTCTTGTCCTGTCCCTTGTTCCTTGGGAAAAGAGATCAGTCCCCACCTGGCTCCAACTTCCTTTCAGGGAGGTGTAGAGAGCCAAGAGGTCTCCCCTCAGCCTCCTCTTCTCCATGCTGAACAAGCCCAGATTTTAAAATGAGGGCTGAAGAATCCTCCAAGGATGAGCTCAGTCACTACCTTTCTGCAAACCTCTCCTGCACAGGAATACCAAACCCTAACCTTTTGCTAACACTTTACTACCTTGCATCTCTGTTGCAACAGAACCAGGCCAGACACAGGCTTGCAGAGTGCCCCACAGGAACTCTACTAAGCAGAGCCACGACTGTGGCTTTGGAGAAGAAGATGCCATGCTCTGCACAGCTCTCCCATCCCTCTTCCTTCCAGCACACTTCAAGCTCTCTTCTTTTTCTTGAAGAGGATGAGAAGCTCCTCCTGACACTGTGAACTGGAGCAGAGCTGCCTGTCTCCATCTCACAGAAATCCCTTCCCACCACTGTGAGCATTTCACCCCAACGCGTGGCAGCGGCACAGCAGCCTTAATATAGCTGAACCCACCAGCTGCCAGCAGGCACTCAGCACTCTGTCAGTTACATAAAAGTAAGAGGATTTGGGCTGAGCCTCCCCAGAGTTACCCTAGGAGTAGCTGCTGCCTCACTGCAACTTGCCTGCACACTGCATGGGCTTCTGTGCAGAAGGCCTTGGGGGTGCTGGACAGGAGCTGGCACTCAGTGCCACACCAGAGGTACAGGATGTGGTCCAGAGGGGCCAGGATAAGGTCAAGAACCTCCTGTAGTTCAGAAAGGCCAAGGGCAAAGTCCTGCACACAGGTCAAGGCAACACCCAGTAGCTGTCCAGACTGGGGATGAAGGCCTGAAGAGTAGGGGTGCACTTGAGGGTGCTGGAGGCTGCAAAGGTGAGCACTGAGTCCTGCCAGCCCAGCCCCAGCCTGTCCTGGGCTGAGCCCCAGCAGCGTGGGGCAGGGAGGGGATTCTGCCCCTCTGCTGTGCTCTGCTCAGAGCCTCCTGCAGTGCTGGGGCAGCTCTGGAGTGCTCAGCACAGCACAGACAGGGACCTGCTGCAGCAGGGCCAGAGGAGGCCACAGCAGTGCTGGCAGGGCTGGAAGGGCTCTGCTGTGAGCCAGGCTGGCACAGTTGGGGGTGTTCAGCCTGCAGAGGAGAAGGCTGCAGGAGACCTTCTGGTGGCCTTGCAGGGCTGGGAGGGGAGAGCAGAGAGCTGGGGACAGTCTGGAGCAAAGCCTGTTGTGCCAGGCCAAGAGGGGATGGTTTGGACTGAAAGAGGGAGATTGAGAGTGGAGAGAAGGGAGAAATGTTTGCCCCTGAGGGTGGGGAGAGCCTGGCCCAGGCTGCCCCACAGAGGTGGGAGCTGCCCCATGGCTGGCAGCAGTGCAGGTTATTTGGGGCTGGGAGCAACCTGCTCTGCTTGCAGATATCCCAGCTGACTGCATGGGTTGGACTGGATGGCCTTGAAAGGTCCCTTCCCACCAAAGCCATTCCCTAACTCTGTGAGATGAACTTGCAAGAGCTTCAGAAAGCTGCACAGAGCCTTGCCTGCTTCTCATGCTCTGTGTTAGGGTTAGGACCTTGCCTGTTATCCCAGCAGCTGAGCTCTGTCATGGAATGGTTTAGGCTGGAAGGGACCTCAAAGCTCAGCCACAGGCAAGACACCTCCCACTAGAACAGGTCACTCAAGGCCTCATCCAACCTGGTGCTGAACACATCCAGGGAGGTTGTGGAGCACAGAAGCACCCAACGTGATCAAAGATCACGTTGGGTGCTTCTGTGCTCCACAACCTCCCTGGGAAACCTGTGCCAGTGTCTCACCACCCTCAACCTGTGCCAGTCTCTCACCATCCTCCCTGCAAACAACTTCTTCCTAACATCCAGTTTCAATCTCCCCTCTGCCAGTTCAAACCCATTCCTCCTCCTCCTCTCATTACAAGACCTTGTCAATAGTCCCTGCCCAGCCCTCCTGAAGCCCCCTTCAGATACCATCCCAGTAAGGAGGGAGAGGTGTGTGTGGGCAGGTGAGGTGAGCAGGGAGGTGACTGTCCCCTTGTCCTAGGCTTGGGTGAGGCTACACCTTGAGTGTTGTGTTCAGTTTTGGGCACCACAACAGAAGAGAGATGTGGAGGTGCTTGAGTGGGTTCAGAGGAGGGCAAGGAAGCTGTGAAGGGCCTGGAGAATAAATGTGATGAGGAGTGACTGAGGGAGCTGGGGATGGGTAGTGTGAAACAGAGCAGGCTGAGGGCAGAGCTCACTGCTGCCTGCAGCTACCTGAAGGGACATTGTGCAGAGGCTGCTGCTGGGCTCTGCTCACAGGGAACTGCAGACAGAACAAGGGGGAATGGCCTCAAGCTGAGCCTGGGGAGGTTCACACAGGACATTAGGGAAAAGTTTTTCCTGGAGAGAGTGGTCAGGGAGTGGAATGAGCTGCCCAGGGAGGTGGTGGAGTGACCCAGCCTGGCTGTGTTCCAGGGTGGTTTGGCTGTGGTGCTTGGGGCTGTGGTTTAAGGTGACTCTTGTAGAGCAGGGTTCTGGGCTGGGCTTGGTGCTCCTGAGGGGCTGTGCCAGCCTGCATGGGGCTGTGATTGTGTGATGGGCCAGGCTCTGACTGCTTCTCCAGCTGTGCCCCTTGGTCTGGAGCTGTCTCCTCGCTCAGGATGTTTGCAGTGCTGGCAGCAGACATGCTGCAGGTCCCCCGGGGAGAGCACATCTGCCCGCGAGGTGCTGCTGTAACTTAAATCACCTTGCTGAGGAAAGATTTGTTACAACTGCAATCAGGGCAGCCAGAAAGAAAGCAATAACCATTACACACTTGTGTCAACAGAGAAGGGAGAGGGCTGCTCAGCCCAGGCACCCCAGCAGCATGTGCAGCACCTCTCCTGTCCCTGCCGGTGTCGCAACAGGGCATGGAGAGGTGGCACCAAGCCCTGCCAAGCTCCTGTCCCACCAGGAAATTCCTCCCCACACACACACCTGTGGAGTGGATGCTGAAAGCAAACCAGCACTGCTCAGTGCCAGACTTGGCCTCAAGTTGCACCAAGGGAAATATGGAGACACAGAAACCAGGAAACCTCTGGTGCTGCCAGCATAAGAGGGATGAAGAACTGCTGGAGAGGGTCCAGAGGAAGCCATGAAGATGATCAGAGGGCTGGAGAGCCTCCCTTGTGGGGACAGGAGGAAAGAGCTGGGGCTGTTAAGCCTGGAGAAGAGAAAGGTCTGGGGACACCTCAGATCAGCCTCCCAGTGCCTAAGTGGGCTACAAGAAAGATAGAATCATAGAATCAAGCAGGCTGGAAGAGAGCTCCAAGCTCAGCCAGCCCAACCTAGCACCCAGCCCTGCCCAACCAACCAGACCATGGCACTAAGTGCCCCAGCCAAGATTGGCTGCAACACCTCCAGCCACACAGACTCCACCACCTCCCTGGGCAGCCCATTTCAATGCCAATCATTCTCTCTGACAGCAACTTCCTCCTCACATCCAGCCCAGACCTGCCCTGGCACAGCTCCAGGCTGTGTCCCCTTCTTCTGTCCCTGGCTGCCTGGCAGCAGAGCCCAACCCCACCTGGCTACAGCCTTCCTGCAGGCAGCTGCAGGCAGCAATGAGCTCTGCCCTGAGCCTCCTCTGCTGCAGGCTGCACCCCCCCAGCTCCCTCAGCCTCTCCTCACAGGGCTGTGCTCCAGGCCCCTCCCCAGCCTTGCCCTTCTCTCAACACCTTCCAGCACCTCAACAGCTCTCTTGAATTGAGGGGCCCAGAACTGGATGTGACACAACTTCCAAGGGTCTGTAGTGCCAGGACGAGGGATAATGGCTTTGAGCTGGGAGAGGGGAGACTGAGACTGGAGGTGAGAAAGAAATTCCTGAGGTGAGGGTGGTGAGACACTGGCACAAGGTTGCCCAGGGAGGTTGTGGAGCACAGAATCACCCAATGTGATCAAAGATTGGAGCTTCTTTGCAGTGAGGGTGGTGAGACACTGGCACAGGTTGAGAGTGGTGAGACACTGGCACAAGGTTGCCCAGGGAGGTTGATCAAAGATCACATTGGGTGATGCTGTGCTCCACAACCTCCCTGGAAGCATTCAAGACCAGGCTGGATGAGACGCTGAGCAACCTGTTCTACTGAGAGGTGTCCCTGCCTTACAGTCCCTTCCAAGACAAGCCCTTCTGTGATTCCCTGCTTTCCTGGGCCCTGCCTAGCAATCCAGCAGAGCTGTGGCTGCAGCAGGAGGGCTGTGGGCTGCAGGGCTTGATGGATGCTGCTGACTTCCCCAGCGCAGGGCAATTTGTCCAGCCCTCGCCACACCGTTGTTTGCAGCGCTCCTGCGACGTCTCAGGCATTCATTTCTGACCACAAAATTACATTTCTCCAACAGAAAGCAGCTCAGGGTCTTTAAGAGGTTAACTTCTGGAGTGCTTGGCTGCTCTCCAGCCTCTGTCCTACCAGGGGCGCTAAGGCAGGAGCGCACGGCGGCAGCCGGCTAGCCGTGATTAATAGAGTGCTGAATGCGCTGCTTTCCACATCCCCACACTTCTCATTCCCCTGCTTCCATAGATCATGGACTTATCCTCAAAATATCTGACTGAAATTGAATTTGGCTTCTCCCTCAACCGTTCATTTCCTATGTTATGCAAGGTTATATCCTTTTCTGCATGAGCAGAACCAAACCAGCTGCAGCTTTGGAGGAGAAAATGTGTTTTCAATTACGAAGCTGGCCTGAATATTGAACCACAGCTCTGCTGCTGCTCTAATTGAGCCATCATGGAGTGAACCTACAGGAAAGAAACTCTATTAATTAGGTTTGTAAACTTAACGTTAAGGAAATTTAAGGGGGAGATTTGTGGGGGGGTGGAGAGGGAGGGCTGAAAGAAAAGAAGGTGCCTATCAGTAGTGCTTCAAAAGGCAGGGCTGAAGTTGTTGGGAGAGTTCTCCTTCCAAGGCCTGATTAGCTCCAGCACACCAAACTGATCTCCAGCTCCTGTGGGCTGAGTACTGAAAGTCACTGAACTGCTTCACTGACCACATGAAGAGTTTAAAGAGCAGCTGAGCTGAGTGGGGAGCCAGAGAGGGCTCAGCAGAGCAGCTCTGCCTTACAGGTGCTCGCTGGGTGAGGACACCTGGCACGGGGCTCAGGGTGCCATGGTCTGGTTGCTTGGCCAGGGCTGGGTGCTAGGTTGGACTGGATGAGCCTGGAGGCCTCTTCCAACCTGCTTGATTCCATGATTCTGTGAATCCAGCCTGTCCCTCCGGAGGATCAGCCTTCAAGGGTGCTCCAGCTGAGAGATTACTGCATCACTCTTGGACACTCCTCCTATGCCACATGAAAAGAATGCAAATGACCTCAGGAAATCCTCTCCCAGCCTCAAAGTATCTGTTTGATGGCTCCACAAATACGGATTGCAGCATCAGACTTCCATACCACAGCTCTAGGTCTGTAAATTACCACAGGCCAAGAAAAGAAAGGTGGTGTGGGGGTTGGTTTTTCTGGGGGGAAGCTTTCACATGCCAAAAGCATCCCTCAGATCTGGGCTGCACAGAAGGAAGAAGTTCCTTACAGTGAAACAGGCAAATACTGCATCAGCTGCCCCGGGGACGTGGCTGAGGTCCCACCCCTGGGACACTCAAGATCAGACTCAGTGTGGCCCTGGGCAGCCTGCTCTAGTCAGAGGTGTCCCTGCTGACTGCAGGGGGGGTGGGCAGGATGACTTTTGAGGTCCCTTCCAGCCCAGTGCACTCTGTGAGCTCCTCAGAATGCAGCAGGCTGAGATGGCCCTGCAGAGGAGGGCCCTGCCAGCCTGCAATGCCATCGACTCATGTTATCATGGAATGATGAAGCTCTTTGGAGCTGTATTTGGCCCAGCACACAGGCAGCAAACCACTGAGGAGCTGCACCCTCAAGTTAATGGAGGGGACTACAGGAGAGCTAGAAGGGACTTCTGACAGAGGGGTGGAGTGGCAGGACAAAGGAAACAGCTTCAAACTGGAAGGAGCTGGATTTAGATGAGACATTAGGAAGAAATTCTTCCCCATGAGGGTGGTGAGGCACTGGCACAGGTTGCCCAGAGAGGTTGTGGGGATTCCAAGCCTGGAAGTGTTCAAGGCCAGGTTGGATGAGGCCTTGAGCAACCTGGTCTAGGGGAAGGTGTCTCTGCCTATGGCAGGGGGGTTGGAACTTTAAGGTCACTTCCAACCAAAACCATTCTAGGTTCTGTGATTCAAGTAAGAAGAAGAAGAAGGGAAAAAGAGAGCTATTTAAATAGAAACAACAGGAATTTTACACCTCTTAAATCAATGACTCCTAACTGCCTTGCTCACAATGGCCTGTTTAAACATCCAGACCTTAAATCACCCAGGAGAGCTGGGAAACTCCCCCTCAGAACTCAGAAGCAGCAAGCTGGTCAGCTCCGACTCAGAGCCAGCACTCTGCTCATGCAGACAGAACCTGCATTCACATTCCCAGCCCAGCCCCAGAGAAGGAAGAGGTCCTAGGACAGACCTCTGCTGCAGTGCTGAAGAGATGTGGTCTTATGCTGAGCTGCAGTTCCATTCCATAGTGCTCTGAGTTCAGCTGGCCCCCCAAAAGCTCCGGGTTCTGAACACACCCAGGTCCAGCACCAGATGTGGCAGTGCTGCAACGGCGCTCCCCAGCAGAGGCTCTGGGTCGGACTGGGCTGCTGCTCTGACAAAGGGGCAGGGACATGTTCTCCTCTGATTTGGACCAGAGACTGTCTCCATCAGCCCTGCTGTGCCTCAGGGCCATTGGGCTCGAAGGTCTCTCCAGCAGAGCTCTCCCTGGCAGGAGGCTGCTCCTCATGGCTGCTCTGCAGAGGGGCTCAGTGAGCGGCTCTGGAGCTGAGTTCTCCAGGATGACTTTCCCAGTACCCCAAAGATGCACTTAACTTGTGCTGTGGCACTGAACTGCTGGAGGGGGTCCAGAGCAGGCCACAGAGATGATCAAAGGCCTGAAGAACCTCTCCTATGAGGACAGGTTGAGAGAGTTGGGGCTGTTCAGCCTGGAGAAGAGAAGGCTCTGGGGACACCTGAGAGCTGCCTTTCAGTATCTGCAGGGGACTGACAGGCAGGCTGGGGAGGGACTGTTCAGAAGGGCCTGTGGGGGTAGGATGAGGGCAATGGTTTGAACTGCAGCAGGGCAGGGTTAGGTTGGACACAAGCAGGACGTTCTGCACAATGAAGGTGGTGAAATACTGGAACAGGTTGCCCAGGGAGCTGGTTGAGGCTCTGTCCCTGGAGACATGCAAGATCAGACTCAGTGTAGGTTTGGGCAGCCTAATCCAGCTGGAGGTGTCCCTGCTGACTGCAGGAGGTTGGACAAGATGCCCTTGGAGGGTTCCTTCCAACCCAATACAAGCTGTGCCTGCTCTGCCACTGCCCAGCTGCTGTTTCCCATCGAATCTCCCCCAGAGAACAGCAGTTGGCTTTAAATTAGTGAGGGCTCTCAGCCTGTGCTTCTTAGCAGTGTGGTGTGAAGAGCAACCCAAGGAGCAGCCAGCACCAGAGCTCTTCATGCTTCCTGCTGGCTTCCCAACAAACCCCTGCCAACTGCAGGCTTTCACCCAGCCCTCCAGAACGACGTCTGATGGCTGGGAAGGTGAAGCTGCTTGGGCTATCTCCCTGCTTTTGTTACACTTCATTCTCTCAGCCTTCCCACCCTGCTGTCTCCCAGGCACAGCCCTGACCAGGAGCCACTGCCATGGGGAGCTTCTGCTCCATCACTCTAAAGGCAAAGGGATCTGAGACCAGCTGAGCTTGGCCAGCACAACCCCAGCACACCACACACACGTCCTGCACACAGCAGAGTGCAGAATCAGAGAACCACAGAATCAGCCAGGTTGGAGGAGACCTCCAGGCTCATCCAGCCCAACCCAGCACCCAGCCCTGCCCAACCAACCAGACCATGGCACTCAGTGCCCCAGCCAAGCTTGGCTTCAACACCTCCAGCCACACAGACTCCACCACCTCCCTGGGCAGCCCATTCCAGTGCCAATCACTCTCCCTGACAGCAACTTCCTCCTCACATCCAGCCTAGACCTGCCCTGGCACAGCTCCAGGCTCTGTCCCCTTCTTCTGTCCCTGGCTGCCTGGCAGCAGAGCCCAACCCCACCTGGCTACAGCCTCCCTGCAGGCAGCTGCAGGCAGCAATGAGCTCTGCCCTGAGCCTCCTCTTCTGCAGGCTGCACACCCCCAGCTCCCTCAGCCTCTCCTCACAGGGCTGTGCTCCAGGCCCCTCCCCAGCCTTGCTGCCCTGCTCTGGGCACCTTCCAGCACCTCAACAGCTCTCTGCAATGGAGGAGCCCAGAACTGGACACAGCACTCCAGGGGTGGCCTGAGCAGTGCTGAGCACAGGGGCACAAGAACCTCCCTTGCCCTGCTGCCCACACTGCTCCTGAGCCAGCCCAGGATGCCATTGGCTCTGCTGCCCACCTGGGCACTCTGCTGCCTCATCTGCAGCTCCTCTCTGCCAGCACCCCCAGCTCCCTCTCTGCCTGGCTGCTCTCAGCCACTCTGGCCCCAGCCTGCAGTGCTGCTTGGGGTTGTTGTGGCCAAAGTGTAGAACCCTGCACTTGGCCTTGTTCAATCTCATCCCCTTGGCCTCTGCCCACCCATGCAGCCTGGCCAGGTCCCTCTGCAGGGCTCTCCTACCCTCCCACAGCTCCACAGATGCTCCTAGCTTGGTGCCATCTGCAAACTCACTGCTGCTGGACTCAATGCCCTGCTCCAGATCATCAACAAAGATATTGAACAGGACTGTGCCCAGCACCGATCTCTGGGGGCTGAGCCCCTGTAGTGCTCCTGCCCAAGGGCTCTGCACCCACAGTGCCCATGCTGGGCTGTGCCAGCACACCAGGCTCCCCTGAAGCCATACCAAAGCACCAAGAGAAGTGTAGGCTCTTACCTCTCCCTGGAAACTCTTCAGTAGTGGAGCTACCTGTTTGCGCAGGTCCTGGAAGACACAAGCAGGGTATTTGATCAGGAAGGGGTGAAAGGAGCAGGCAGTGACAAGTTCCCTCCAAAGCCACTTTGGGTTCTGAACCACCACTGGCAACCCTGAGGGCCTGTGCTGGCAGTTTTGGCTGCAGGACTTCAGCTGGCAGAGCTGCCAGCCTGGCACAGAGCTGTGCTGCTGCAGACAGCATTCATCAGCACTGGTGGTGCTGGGTAAGCACTGAGCACCTCCAACCCCCTACCTCAGCTCAGAAGCTAAGGAGATTAGAACAAATGCCTCTATCAGCCTGAACAGCAGCTGCACCTCTGACCTTACGCCACAGACGTTGCCCCAGGTGGATGCCAGGCTTGGTTCCTGTCCCTCACTTCACCTCACAGCTCTGCTCTTATTCTGTCAAGAGTGCTCTGCCTTTAGCAGCAGAGAACTGGAGAGAGGCAGGCTGGAGCAGTTTTGTTTCTCTCATGGGATGGTTTAGGGTGGAAGGGACCTTAGAAGATCCATGGGCAGGGACACCTTCCACCAGCACAGGCTGCTCAAGGCCTCATCCAGCCTGGCCTTGAACACCTCCAGGGAGGGGACATCCATAACCTCCCTGGTCAACCTGTGCCAGTCTCCCCATCCTCACTCTAAAGCATTTCTTCCTCCTCTCCACTCTCACTCTCCTCTCTCCCAGCTCAAAGCCACTGTCCCTCATCCTGGCACTCCCAGCCCTTGTGACAAGTCCCTCCCCAGATCTCCTGAAGCCTCTTCTTGGATACTGAAACGCTGCTCTAAGGTCTCCTGGAGCCTTCTCCAGGCTGAACAGCTCCAACTCCCTCAGCCTGTCTTCATAGGAGAGGTTCTCCAGCCCTCTGCTCATCTTTGTGGCCTCCTCTGGCCCCTCTCATCTTAAAGCAGTCTGACAGCTTTTATTTTACATCCCAATTTCCTAAGTGACTTCAGCCCAAACCAGCCTGCAGGTGGAACCCCTGAGGATGTCATGCAAGGTGGATGCACCTTCGTTGTCCTGGTTGCTAACTGAATGCTTTCTGTGAACTTCCAGAGTGGTTCTCAGGGCAGCATTTTAAGGCTGGGGAGGGACTGTTCAGAAGGGCTTGGAGTGACAGTGTGAGGGGCAATGATCTGAAGTTGGAGCAGGGCAGATTTAGGTTGGACATCAGGAGGAAGTTGTGCACAATGAGGTGAGACACTGGAACAGGTTGCCCAAAGAGGTGGCTGAGGCCCCAATTCTGGAGACATTCAAGATCAGACTGGCTGTGGTCCTGGGCAGCCTGCCCTAGTTGGAGGTGTCCCTGCTGCCTGCAGGGGGTTGGGCAAGATGCTCTTTAAAGACCACTTCCAAACCATGAACGTGTGAGATCCTCCAAAAGCTGCTTGTGAAGCACAAAGTCCTGGAGCACTGCAGAGGACACTGCCCCTCATGCTCAGCCAAGAAGCTGGCCTTCCAGTCTTGCTGTGGGATTGCAGGGGCAGGGCAGAAGCAGGGAACTCTTCATGCAAATGCAGCCCAAAATAAAGCCCTGAGAGGTGGTGGGAAACAGTAAGAGGATGCTGCAGTGTGAGGAGGGCAGCACTGGTGCAGCTTACTCAGGAAGAAGGCAGAGTTCCCAGCCTTGGGCATTTCCAAGGCACGGCTGAGCAGAACTAGTGTGGGTATTAAAGACCCATTTATAGGGCCAGGTGAGATCTGGTCAGCTTCTGGAGGTCCTCTCCAGCCAAGAGTCCTGTGATGCTCTGAGCAGACTGCTCATAATCGGGACAGCCACAAACCCCAACATGAGGAGAAGCTTCCTTACTGTGAGGGTGCTGGAGCCCTGGAGCAGGCTGCCCAGAGAGGTTGTGGAGTCTCCTGGAGACTTTCAAACCTCACCTGGATGTGTTCCTGTGTGACCTGCCCTGGCTGACAGATCTCCAGAGGTCCCTTCCAACCCCTGCCACTCTGTGAGGACTGCTTGAACCATGAAGCCCTCCTGGCTTACAGACCACAGTCCCTCAGCTGCCCTGAACCTCATGCAAAAGGTCACCAAGAGGTCTCTGAAGTACTTTCTCCAGGCAAAAGGAGTCAGGTGAGGCCCTGGGCCTTGCAGAAGTGAAGGTGACCTGATCAAGTTGGGAAATTCTCTTTGGCAAGGCATTGACTTCTACATCTGGAGTGGTGCAAGATACTGGGCATGAATGCACTCAGCAGAGCAGCCTCTGCCCGGGGTTTGGTCTGATTTTCCTGCAGGAAAAGGAGGCTTTGGAGACAAGTGAGCTTTGTCATTCAAATGACAAGTGATGCAGAGAGCTGAGTAGCAGGAGCTCTCCCCTCCCCTGAGCAATGGCTTGGGGGGCAAAGGCAGAGGAAGCTATCAGAGACAAACCATCAGCCAAGTTCTGCTTCTTGGCATGGTTTCTGCACCAGCACACAGCTAACCCTACCGAGCTCAGCACAAGGCTCCAGCTTTATAACCTCTCAGCGGCAAACCAAAGCATGGCTCTTCTCACACCAAAGCACCTCAGTGTTTCCTGCTGGACAGGGAAAGGGCAGACCATAGAAGCAGAGAATGGTCTGGGTTGGAAGGGACCTCCAGAGCTCATCCAGTCCAACCCCCTGCACTCAGCAGGGACATCCTCCACTAGAGCAGGTTGCTCACAGCCTTGCCCAGCCTCACCTTGAATATCTCCAGGGGTGAGGCCTCAAACACCTCCCTGGGCAACCTGCTGCAGTGTTCCAGCAGCCTCCTGTGTGGCCATTTCAGCTGATTTCTACCTCAGACATTAAAAAAAAAAAGGGACAGAATCTTGGAAGTGTCAGCTCTGAGTGGAGAGGTGAACATCCCAGGGACAGGCCACACAAGGGCACAGTGGATAAGTCAATGTCATTTCCCTGGAGCATCAAGAGCTGTGTGCCTGGAAGCACAGCTTGGACCTTCCCCTTGCTGCTTCTGCTGCTGAAGAGATCCTCAAGTCAACAGAGATGCTGAGGTGCTGGAAGGTGTCTAGAGAAGGGCAAAAAAAGCTGATGAGGGGCCTGGAGCAGAGCCCTGTGAGGAGAGGCTGAGGGAGCTGGGGGGGTGCAGCCTGCAGCAGAGGAGGCTCAGGGCAGAGCTCATTGCTGCCTGCAGCTGCCTGCAGGGAGGCTGTAGCCAGGTGGGGTTGGGCTCTGCTGCCAGGCAGCCAGGGACAGAAGAAGGGGACACAGCCTGGAGCTGTGCCAGGGCAGGTCTGGGCTGGATGTGAGGAGGAAGTTGTTGTCAGAGAGAGTGATTGGCACTGAAATGGGCTGCCCAGGGAGGTGGTGGAGTCTGTGTGGCTGGAGGTGTTGCAGCCAAGCCTGGCTGGGGCACTGAGTGCCATGGTCTGGTTGGTTGGGCAGGGCTGGGTGCTAGGTTGGGCTGGCTGAGCTTGGAGCTCTCTTCCAACCTGCCTGATTCTGTGATCTTCCCCTGCTGCTGTTTGGCTGCTGCTGCTTTTGCTGCTTCGCCACGGCTCGACCCCTTCCCCATCTTCCTCCAGGTTATTATGTTTCTGTAGTAGTTCATTCTCCTGATGCTGCTGTGCTTAAACAGCTCCATGTTGTAGTGAGTTTACTCTGCCGAGGGAGGGATCCCCCCTAACCCAGGACACTCCTGCTGCAGAACTTGCTCCTCACATCCAATCTCAATCTGCTCTGCTCTCATTTCAAACCACTGCCTCTGGTGCTGTCCCTGCAGGCCTTTGGGAACAGTCCCTCTGCAGCCTGCTTGGAGCCCCTTCAGGTAACTGGAAGGCAGCTCTAAGGTCTCCCTGGACACTTCTCCAGGCTGAACAACCCCAGGTCCCTCAGCCTGCCCCTGTAGCAGAGGTGTCCAACCTCCTGACCACAGATGCTGCCCTTGCCTGTCACAAACACCCACAGATGCCATCTCTAACACAGGGACCTGGCAGGCTGAGCAGCTTTTCCCCACTTGCTGACTCCTGCAGCAGGCCAGAGGGCTCTGCAGCTTTTCTAACATGTCTCTGTAACCTGATGATGACAACACTGGAGGAAGTCACAACAGCAGGAGGAAGTAACAGCAGGAGGAACAGGAGGAAGTAACCATCAACAGCAAAATGGATGCCCCCAGTCAGGGCCAGAGCTGCCACAGTGGCTTTAATGCACAGAGAATTACAAACAGAGACAGCAGATTTCCAGCCAGGACATCAGCACCCTCAAAGCCAGGAAGAATGATACCATCCAAGCAGAGCAGCAGCTCCTGCAGGAAAAATCTCAGCTGGCAGGAACTCACTGGGTTCAGACTGCTCTGCCTGGTCAGAATTTACTGATTGTTTGGCACCAGGCAGCAAACTGCTGTCAAATGTGAAAGGAAAACTACAGGAGTTGTAATTCCAGCCCAGTCCCAAGCCTCCTGCTCACATGGCTCTGGAGAACAGGGCACTACCACCACTGGCCAAGCATGTGGTGTGAGCACCAGGCACATCAGCAGATGGCAAAGCACCACAGTGAGGTAAAGCACAGCCAGCTCTGGAGGCAGCAGAACATCAGCCCTGCTGCTCTGTGTGCATGGAGAGCTCAAGCCCAGAGCCTGCTACTGAACTGCAGCCCCTCACAGCTACCAGCTTCTGACAGACAGCATCTGCAGGACTTTCTGCTTCATGATACAAACTCCATCAGGACTCTGCCTTCATATTCACCTTTAATAACCAGAGACATGATGTTGGTTGTTTATGGCAGAGAGAAGAGAGAGAGAAGCAAGAGAATGAAAGGAATAAAAGGAGCATCCCAAAGCCAAGGAAGCAGTTGGTCAAGCTGCCAAAAAGGGAGAAAAGCTCTCAAGTACAAAATCTGATTCCCACACATCCTTCATTTAGCACATTTGGGATGCTAAGCACTCATCCCAGCAATCAAAACGTTACCAAGCAAAACCTGTGCCAGAGAGGGAAAATGTGGTGTGTGCAATGGAGACAGCAGCCTCTGCTGCGGGGGAGACAGGGCTTAAAACACTGCCTGATGGAGCAGGATGCAGCTCAGAGTGATTGAGTCCCACTGGCACACCACAGGCATCAATCTGGGGCAATCCCAGGACACACAATCCCAGAATATCCCAGCATGGTGGGGTGGGAAGAGAACTCTGGAGATCGTCCAGTCCAGTCCCCTCCTAAAGCAGGGCACCCACAGCAGCTTGCCCAGCAGCACAGTGCCAGGGGGGTTGGAAGCTCTCCACACAAGGACACTCCACAGCCTCTCTGGGCAGCCTGCTCCAGGCCTCCAGCACCCTCACAACAAACAACTTGCTCCTCCTCTGCACAGCCAACCTCCTGCCTGACACTTTGTGCCTCTTGTCCTGTCCCTGGGCACCACTGAGCAGAGTCTGGCCACAGCCTCTTGCCCCCCACAGCTCCTTTAGCTCTTGCTGAGCATTGCTCAGATGCCCTCTGGGGCTGCTCTTCTGCAGGCTCTCAGCCCCAGGGCTCTCAGCTCCCAGAGCTGCTCCAGGCCCCTCAGCATCTCTGCAGCCTCCCCTGGGCTCTCTCCAGTACTTTCCTGGCTCTCTGCAATTGGGGAGCCCAGAGCTGGACCCAGCACTGCAGAAGTGGCCCCGTTAGAGCATGCAGTTTACCCAGGTGAGATGCTTTGACAACCTGAAATCCTAGCAACACCCTGAGCAGCAGAGACAGAGCAGCCTCCACCCCTGCCAGCACCTAAGGGAGCAAACAGTCCAAGGGAAGTGGCTGCAAGGCTTTGCTGCAGTGTTTTCACCACAGCCAAGCATGTCAGCTGGGGATGCAGGTAAGTGGCACCCAGCATCACAGAGCACACACACCTTCCTCACACCCTTTGCTGTCTCTTCCTCTCCTTCTTGGAAAGAGCTTTTCAGCTGCTTTTGTAATTCCTTCCTTAGCTACCTTCGGCAGCTCACAACAAAAGGGAAGCACAGGAGTCAGGAACACACTCGCCTGGAGGCAGCAGCTACAGCCCTGCTGGGGACGTTTATTTTTGGCAGTATGGAAAAATTCCTCACCAGCCTCGGTCTCAAAACATGGCCCCAACATCAAACAGCCTTTTGCCTGCCTGAACAGAAAGGGCAGAGCCAGGGGGCTCTGCAAGGCTGCTTAGCAAGGACACCCTCTGATTTATTGTCTGTTTGAAGCCTCCTGGCCTCTACTGCCTGGGCTGTGACCAGAACAGGAAGAGCAGCCAGCCCCAGCAGTGCCAGCAGGCCCAGCAGCTGGAACATGCAGCTGAGCAGCCCAGCTCCCCAAGTGCTGCATGCAGCTCTGCACACTGAGGGGCTGGAGCCTGTCCAGAGAAGGGCACTGCGGCTGGAGAAGGGCCTGGAGCAGTGGGCACAAGGAGGGGCTGAGCGAGCTGGGGGTGTGCAGCCTGGAAAAGAGCAGGGTGGGGAGAGACCTCATTGCTCTCTACAGCTTCCTGAAGGGAGGCTGAAGCAAGGAGGGGGCAGCCTCTGCTCCTCGGTGGCAAGAGAGGGCCAGAGGAAATGGTTCCAAGCTGCACCAGGGGAGGCTGAGGCTGGATGCCAGGAAACATTTCTTCACTGGAAGGGTCCTCAAACATTGGAACAGGCTGCCCAGGGCAGTGCTGGTGCCATCATCCCCAGAGGTGTTTAAGCATCCTGTGGAGCTGCTTTAGTGCTGGGTCAAGGGCTGGACTGGATGAGCTTGGAGGTCTCTTCCAAGCAGACATGATCCTGCAGTAATTCATCAGCACAAACTCACTGCACTGCTGGAGCCCTGCTCTCCAGCCTGCTCCTCAGTGCCATCTGAACGCGTCTGGCATCTCTCTCTCCCCCTGGATCAGGCCAGAGCAGATGTCTGAGCAAGGCTCCAGCCTAGCCCAGCTCAGGATGTGGAGGCAATGAACTGGGCTGCTCTGAATGGGAGCTGGGAGCTGCTCTGATTAGCTGGGAGCTAAACAGCAAGTGTAGCTTTTGATCAAGTAGCCACACAGTGAACTCTGAATCTGAGTAATGCTTAACTCCCTTCCCATTCTCATTTAAAAGAGCTCTGTGGAGAAATCAAGTGAGGATAAATCCATGGGAAGACCCTGGGCAACAAATGCATCTTCCTGAGGAGTGAGCTCCACTGCCTGCTGGCTGCAGCACACAGGACACCTCTCCATGCTCAGGCTACCAAAGCTCTGGCTCTAATTTACTTCAGGTCTGAAGCTCCACAAGCACCTTCTGATCTCCTCAGACTGCTCCATCTCATTTACCTCCTCCAACACACTTCTCTCTAAAACTCACAACAAGAGCCCCATGACCCTGGTTTGATGAAGTGGTCCAGCAAGGCTCAGCCTCACCTCCACACTTTGCTCATCTTCAGCAGTACTAAGCTCCTGCTTGCATCCACCACACCACAGAACTGCCCAGATGGTCTGCCCTGTGCCTCCTGTGCCACACTGCCTATGGTTCTACGACTGTAGGATGTGTGCTGTACAGGGACAGGGCCTGGCTGGCCACTGTCACTATGCCTGGCAGAGGAACCACAATGAGAAGCAGCCCACACGTACCAGCATGGGTGACATCATTAGCTCAGCTGTCACAGCCTATTTTGGAGCTGCCTTATCACTGCTTTCCTGCCATCTCACCCCTTCTGCACTTCCTTCCTTGTTAGCCCTCACGTAATGAGGAACTAACGAGTGGCCCTGGCCTCAAAACTGGCCAGGCTGAACCTCCAGATACTTTCTGGGAAGAGCTTACAAAATGAGCAGAAAAAAAGGAAAGAAAAAAGTCCAAAGCTGGGAAAAAACCCCAAAAGCTACTGGGTTCACACAGCACCACAAGACAGACACTGAGGTCCTGGTGAAGGGTCAGAGAACAGGGCTGTGGAGCAGCTGAGGGACCTGGGGGTGTTCAGCCTGGAGAAGAGGCTGAGGGAAGACCACATTGCTGCCTACAGCTCTTGGAAAGGAGGCTGAAGCCAGGTGGGAGCTGAGTCCTTATTACCAAGTGATACAAGGAGAGGAAATGGCCCCAAGTTACCCCAGGGAAGGTTTAGGTTGGACATTGGGAGAAACTTCTTGACTGAAAGGCTTCTCACACTTTGCCACGACTCTCCAGGGAGGTGGCTGAAGCCCCATCCCAGGAGGTGTCTCGAAGACAGAGCTGTGGTGCTGAGGGACGTGGCTCAGCACCAGCCTGGGCAGAGTGAGATAATGGTTGGACTTGAAGAGCTTAGAGGGCTTTTGTAACCAAAGCAATTCTGTGAGTCGGTGATGCTGACTGTGTGGAGAGACATTTGTCACTTCAGTCAGCATCTAAAGAGGAATTAGCCTGGTATGCAGAGGCACTGTGTGCCACAGCCTGGCAGCCAGGTTTAAGCTCCTCTCTCCAGAGGCACTGCTGTGAGGAAACTGGTGAACAAGCTGGGATCCCTCAGACACTCACTCACCAACACACAGGTCTTAATCATGATCTCTGCACCCAGAATGATGGAAAGGTCCAGGGAAGTTGTATTCAGTCAGGACTTGGGGCCAGTCCTGGCCAGCATCTTCATCAATCACTTGGATGAAGGGATGGGAGGTCCCACAGCCAGTTTGCTGCTGGTCCCAAACTGGGGGCAGTGCTCACAGCCCTCAGGCTCTGCTGCCACTCAGCCAGACCTGGGCAGGCTGCAGAGCTGGGCAGAGGGAACTTCATGGAGCTCCCCAAGGGCAAATGCAGGGTCCTGGCCCTGGGCAGGAGCAACCTCCTGCAGCAGGACAGCTGAGGGGGGACCTGCTGGGAAGCAGCTGCAAGGAGAAGGAGCTGGGAGTGCTGGGGGACAGCAAGTGCCCATGGGGCAGCAATGTGCCCTGGGGGGCAAGGAGGCAAATGGTGTCCTGGGGGGCATGGAGGAGAGGGTGGGCAGCAGGGCAAGGGAGCTTCTCTCCCTGCTCTGCTCTGCCGTAGTCAGGTCAGTTCCACAGTACTGGGTCCAGTTCCACAAAACTGAGTCCAGGAGGTTGCATGTGAAGAGAAGGAGAAAGTTTTTTGTTGTGAGGAGGCCTGGAGCAGGCTGCCCAGAGAGGCTGTGCAGTGTCCTTGTGTGGAGAGCTTCCAAGCCCCCTGGGCACTGTGCTGCGGGGCAAGCTGCTGTGGTGCCCTACTTGAGCTGGGGGTTGGACTGGATGATCTCCAGAGGTCCCTTCCAAGCCCACCATTGAATTTTCCCTCAAGTGATGCTGAGCAGATGCCATCAGAGGTGCAGTGAGGGAAGCATTTAAATCTCTCTGTTTAGTTAGTTGCAGCCAGCTCCACTTCGCTTTGCCCTAAAAGACAGGAAGCTGCAGTCCCAGACTGGCCCCAACAGGTACTCTGCAGCAGCCTTCATGACTTCACTCTCAGAACCTAAGACAAATTAAATCATATGAACAAACAATTTATTGCTCAATTTACAATGGGATTTAATGAGATCTAAAACCTCTCAGTGCTTAAGGCTGCTGAAGTCTTTAGTTGCAATCTGATTATTAAAGCAGGAACCATGAAGTTATCAATGTCCTGTGACATCTGCCCCTGGTTCAGCTCGCTCAGGAGCTGAGGATTTCCTCTCTACAGAAGAAACCTGAGTTACACTTAGAGACACCTTTCAACCCAGCAGATGATAAATAAAAAATCTGGATTTCCAGTGGCCAAATGTACACTGTGGAGCTCCCTGAAAGATGTCAGCTCACAGATCTTGTGCAAATTCCATTAGCTTTAATTATTTATTAGCAGTACATTTAGATTACTGTTCTTGACCTATTTTTCAGTCTATGGACCCACCCAATGAGAAGTGAAAAAATATTCCATTTGTAAAAAAAAGGCTGGGGCTGGAAGTGGAATATTAAAGCAAAACCCAGAGGCGTTGTAATTCCAGGGGAGCAGCCTGCCCTGCAGAGAGGTTACCGAGCGGGGCACAACCAGCCTGCACAACAGCCACCACCGGAGGCTCCTCGGCAAGGCAGACGTGGAATTGCTGCTGCATCCACCCTCAGGTCATCCTGCACAGCTGCAGCTATGAGGCAAGCCCAGCAGAGCTGCAGAGAGGCCTCAAGACTATGGAAATCACCAAAACATTTGGGCTGGAAAAGACTTTCCAGATCATAGAATCATTCGCTCACAGAATCGCAAAGGCTGGAAGTGCTCTCGGAGCTCATCCAGTCCAACCTTCTACCCAGCACCTCCACCACCATGTCCCAAGGGCACACCCACACCTTTCTTCAACACCTGGAACCAGTGGAGTCCCCCAGGGATCAGTGCTGGCTCTGGTGCTGTTCAACATCTTCATCACTGCCATTGCTGAGGGCACAGACAGAGTCTGCTCAGCAAGTCTGCTGCTGGCACCAAGCTGGGAGGCTTGGCTGAGACAGCTGCAGGCTGTGCTGCCATCCAGAGTGACTTGGACAGGCAGAGCTGGGCACAGAGGAGCCAACTGAGGTTCAACAAGGCCAAGTGCAGGGTCCTGCACCTGGGCAGCAACAATGAACTGCAGCAGTCCAGGCTGGGAGGTGACTGCTGGAGAGCAGCCCCAAGGAGAGGGCCCTGGGGCTGCTGGGGGAGAGCATCCCTGGCACAGCAATGTGCCCTGGGGGCCAGGAGGCCAATGAGGTCCTGGGGGGCATTCAGCAGAGTGTGTCCAGCAGAGCCAGGGAGGTTCTCCTGCCCCTCTGCTCTGCCCTGCTGAGACCTCATCTTGAGAACTGCCTTCAGTTTGGGGCTCCCCAGCTGCAGAGGGACTGGAACTGCTGGAGAGGGTCCAGCAGAGGGCTGTGAGGATGATGAGGGGACTGGAGCACTGCCTGAGGAAGAGAGGCTGAGGGACCTGGGGCTGCTTAGTCTGGAGAGGAGAAGACTGAGAGGGGATTGAATCAATGTCTGTAACTCTCTGAGGGCTGGGGGTCAGGATGTGGGACAGGCTCTGCTCACTGCTCCCTGGCACAGGACAAGCAGCAATGGATGGAAGCTGCAGCACAGGAGGTTCCAGCTCAACACAAGGGGAACTTCTTGACTGGAAAGGTCCCAGAGCCCTGGCACAGGCTGCCCAGAGAGGTTGTGGAGTCTCCTTCTCTGGAGCCTTTCAATGCCTGTCTGGATGTGTTCCTGTGTGCCCTGAGCTGGATTGTGTGGTCCTGCTCTGGCTGGAGGATTGGACTGGATGATCTCCTTGGGTCTCTTCCAATCCCTGACATCCTGTGAGCCTGTGATCTCCAGGGACAGGGACTCCATCACCTCCCTGGGCAGCCTGTTCCTCTCCCAGACTGCTCCTGCAGTGAAGAAATCTTTCCTCATCTTCAGACTAAACCTCCCCTGGTGCAGCTCCAGGTCATCACCTGAACTCCAACCACTGCACTCCTGTTTCCACCCAATACAGAATCACAGTCACAGGCTGGAAAAGGCCTCTAAGATCATCCAGTCCAACAGCAACCCAACACCAACATGACTAAACCCTGTCCCCAAGTGCCATGGCCACATGATTCTTGCACACCTCCAGATATGGGGACACTCCACCATCTCCCTGGGTGGCCTGTGCCAATTTCCTGACCACTCTTTTCCTCATCTTCAACCTAACCTTCCCCTGGCACAATTTCAGGGCATTTCCCCTCCTATCACCTGAGACTTGGGAGAAGAGCCCAAGCCCCACCTCAGGGCAGCCACCTCAGGGCACTGCAGCTGGGTCCTACTAAGCCATGAGGAAATCAGTGCCTCTAGAGCCAGCATTTTGGGGTTGCTCCTGCATCCTTTTCACTGGGATGAAGCAAACCAAGCTCACCACAGGCACCAGCAGCACGAAGCACCTGCAAAGCACACTGCTTTGGGCCCAGGACTGGCACTTCCAATGGCACTACTCAGGTGCCTGAGACTTCATGGGATCCTCTCTCAGAGCTTCCTGCAAGGGAGGAGAACCAAAAAGCCAAGAGGGTGCCCCTGTGCCTCTGCAGCAGCCTGAGAACAGCCTGGGTACCTTCAGCACTGTCTCAAAGCTCAGCTGTGCCAGGAGAGAGCTGCTGCAGCCATCCCTCTGTGTGCACCGCTGCAGACACACGCACAGGTGCTGAGATAACCCAAATGAGAACTTTCCTAACTAACTGCACACCACAATATACTGAGCAGAGCTTTCAGGAGCATGCCACAGCCCTGCTGTCAGTTGTAGAGCACTGCTCAGAACAGACACCGAGGAGAAACAACTCAGAACTGAACAACTAGAGTTGCCAGGAAACAAGAGACTGGATTCAAACAAAACCGGTGCAGGCAGAGCTGTGGAAGGAGCTGACTGTACCCAAAGGGAAGGCTGCTCCCTGAAATCCCAGGAGGGAAAAAAACCCAGAGGGCTGATTTAATGAACTTCACCAATACACAGAGAAAACCAAGCAGCACTGTGAGCACATACATTGATTTGAAAGGCCACACACTGGGTAATGGCCCCGTGGAGATCTTCCTCCTGCCTTCCTCCTGCCTACAGCTCAGAGAATCAGAGGATTGCTTCAGTTAGAAAAGGTCTCTGAGCTCATCCAGTCCAACCCCAACCCAGCACCACCACGGCCAGCAAACCCTGTCCCCAGGTGCCATGGCCACACCTTTCTTGAACACCTCCAGGGATGGGGACTCCACCAGCTCCCTGGGCAGCCTCTGCCAGTCCCTGAGCACTCTTGCAGCAAAGACTTTTCTCCTGCCATCCAGCCTAACACTCCTGCCACAATTCCAGGCTATGTCCTCTCCTACCATCACCTGATCCTAGGGAGCACAGCCTGTCCTGGAGTCCTGTACCCCTAAATTCCTCTCCTGCCTGGACTTCGGGGGGGAAGGGGAAAAGCCGCCTGGTTTCCCCCCCCCTCGCCTGCCCTGCAGCCGAGAAGGGGGCGGCGACTGCCCCGTGAGTTCCCGCGCTGGAGCCAGGCTGGGATTGGCCGTGCGCTTTCGCGCCTAAAGTGTGGTAACTCTGCCCTTTGTCTAGCGAAGGGTATAAATATTGGGGGTCTTCCCGCCTTTGGGGTTCCCGCTTTGGATTTTGCCTGTGCCTGGACGAGTTCGCTCACTCTCCTGTGCCTGCACTGCAGAGAGACCAAAGGACTTGCCTTGGTGTTAGGCACACCTTTGTCTGCCTAACGACCCTTAACGACTCTTAACGACTCCTGCAGCCGCTGGAGGAGGAAGACAGACCGCACAAGCCAGCCTGAGTGAGTTATTTGGCTTAGCTTAATTTAGTAAGAAACCGCTATTAATTAATAGCTAAAGCCTTTTCCAAAAACTGACTTCCAAATATATATAGTCAGATTATTAATGGTATCCTCGTAGAATTCTCATGCAACTGAACCTGTTTATCAAACGAAATTAATCTTTGTATATATAGTTGTGGGGGCGGGTTTTGAAAAAATAAAAAATATCTATTTTTGATAAATTTTCTTCTCGGCCACGAATTATTACTGCCCTCCGCAACATTATGGCGCAGTGTATGCAGGGTAGTTCAATCGTAGAATTTCTACAAGAAAAGGGATGCCTAATCACAGGTCTTGATTTAATTTGGGCTCAGAAAAATTGTAAAAATCCGGAGAAAATCCTGGGAAAATTAGCTGAGCGCTCAGACCCTGTGATTACAGAGTCTCCAATGGAGCATTTCTCTGTTGTTCTGGGGTCAGTCGTGACCCAGACTCTGGCCGAATTTGAAAATTATGAAAAAAGAATTCAGGCCTTGGAAAAGGATTTATTAGCCGAAAAAGCTAAATGCCAAAGTATCTGGGAAAGCATGCTGGCGCAGACAAAGAGCCTGACCGCGGCACTGACTGCCCGGATGAAAGAAAGGCTTGTAACGCCTGCAGACACCACCTCTTCGGTCTCCGTGTCTGAATTTGAATGGAGTGATTCGCGGGAATCGGGGAGAAAGGCAGAGAATGCCCCGAGGGGCTCTTCGGGGGAGAGGAGTTCCCCGAAACCAGGCACAAAAGACTCTGCCAGAGACTCAGAGAATTCCCCTGCACATGCCTCTGCGCGGCAGAAAGCCTCAAAGCCACGCAGAAAGCGCAGGTCCCGACCGGACTCTCCCGTAGCTAGCGGTGAAGAGAGCTCCGGTGAGGAGGGCGCCGCGGTGCAGAGGCACGTGTTGCCTGTGATTAGGATTGAGTCCGTGAAGGGCAGAAAAGGCGGTGCAGGGACCACCGTGATCAAAAAGCAGTTCACAGATGCACAGCTCAGTGACTTACAAGTCAAATATGCGAGAGATCCTGGGGACTCAGTCGCTGACTATGTGTATCGAGTGTCCCGAGCCGGTGGGGACCGGGTCCTTCTAGACTCGCAGGAAGCTGCTGGAGACTGGGGGGACGATGTGTTCCTGACACGTGAACCCGAGGGGACACACAGCCTCACCGCCCGGATAGCATACTGGGCAAGCAGTGTCCGTCCAGCCTACCGGGGGGAGCCGACGGAACTAAAGGTCACCAGCTCCTCTGAGCTCATCACTGCTCTCCGCAGACTTGCCTGTGTCCAGGCTATCTATGATAAGGGACATTACGATTGCCCGTTTTATGCCCCTGTGGACCCGGAGAGACTGCACCCTATTATGAAGGGTTTGCCAGCAACTCTGCAAATCCAACTAATGAAGAATGTTGAGAAAATTGAACGTGTGCTTGCAGAGAATGCAGAGAACGATGGTGCTAAAGAGCATGTAATGACTTGGGCTGAACTGTTAACTGACTTGAATGCCCACGGGCTGCAGTTTGGGTTTGGGTCTCCTGAAGGAAAAGGGGCTGGGGAGAGACAGTCTCGTGCTTCTCCCCCAGAAAATCCCAGGACTCTGCGCAGGCAGGTCCGGCCAGTGCAGGACTGCCCCCCCAGGGGGACCGGTCCTTCAGGCTTCTCCCCGAGGGGAAGGGGCAGAGACCAACAGAGTGACTGGAGACCCAGAGAAAAGAACAGCTGGTATAGACAAGCCCTGACTTTAGGGGTACCAAAAACTGTTTTAAGGCAGCTGGCAGACTGGCAGCTGAAGGATCTAGTGCGGTGCCTTCAGCAATCGGCTGCAAAATCCAGAGGCAGCCGCCAGAAGCCTAGGGCCAGCAGCAGCGGCACACCCAGCGGTGGCTCCCAGAGCGGCTCGCCCAGAAGCGGCAGCCCCCCCGCTGGGAACTGCAGCTCGTCCCCAGACAGAAAGGTTAACCCTTTCTCGTCTCCCACACGGGAGGCAAAACACTGAATTAGTGTAATAGTGGCTCGGCAGCTTTTAATGGTTAGCAGTCACGGGGAGAGCTACAGAAGCCCCCAGAATAAAGACCTGCTGCCTAGGTGAGCCACGTGGTCACTGACCACCTGCCCCAGTACAAAAGGCCAACCTATAGGGGTAGTGCCAATGGCATGGGGTAAACCCAGAGGCTTATATGCCTGGGAAGCCCTAGATGCAAATGGAAAAGGCCACCGGATTAGTGCACGGTGGATCGTCCCAAATTATTAATTGTCAAGCCTGGCCTTTATAGGCCGAGGCAGGTTTTATCTCCTTACAGGTTAAGGTCGAGGCAGAGGACCAGTTCCTGACTACCTGACCAGCACCTGGGAAAAGGAGAACCAGCTACACGAGAGACGGAGTCATATCACCGGGGTGGCCAGTGGATGATGGCATCAGGACCCACGGACTGTGACCTCCAGCCATGGACTCAGAGCATCCAAGGCTCTGCCATGAACTTGGTTGCTCTACCAAGAACAGAGCAATCTTCAAATTGACTGTGTAGCTTTATTTAATACTGTTTGGGCTATTGTTAAGCCTTGTTAAGTATTGTTAAATATTGTTGGGGCGATTAATGTGTTACCTATTGTTAATGTTGGAAAAGGCTAAGCCATATATATATATTAATAGGTTCCTAAATTGAAGGGGGATCACTTCTCACTCAAGTTCTAGACAAAGATGCTCATTACCACCGGGGTGGGATGTCCTGGAGTCCTGTACCCCTAAATTCCTCTCCTGCCTGGACTTCGGGGGGGAAGGGGAAAAGCCGCCTGGTTTCCCCCCCCCTCGCCTGCCCTGCAGCCGAGAAGGGGGCGGCGACTGCCCCGTGAGTTCCCGCGCTGGAGCCAGGCTGGGATTGGCCGTGCGCTTTCGCGCCTAAAGTGTGGTAACTCTGCCCTTTGTCTAGCGAAGGGTATAAATATTGGGGGTCTTCCCGCCTTTGGGGTTCCCGCTTTGGATTTTGCCTGTGCCTGGACGAGTTCGCTCACTCTCCTGTGCCTGCACTGCAGAGAGACCAAAGGACTTGCCTTGGTGTTAGGCACACCTTTGTCTGCCTAACGACCCTTAACGACTCTTAACGACTCCTGTAGCCGCTGGAGGAGGAAGACCGACCGCACAAGCCAGCCTGAGTGAGTTATTTGGCTTAGCTTAATTTAGTAAGAAACCGCTATTAATTAATAGCTAAAGCCTTTTCCAAAAACTGACTTCCAAATATATATAGTCAGATTATTAATGGTATCCTCGTAGAATTCTCATGCAACTGAACCTGTTTATCAAACGAAATTAATCTTTGTATATATAGTTGTGGGGGCGGGTTTTGAAAAAATAAAAAATATCTATTTTTGATAAATTTTCTTCTCGGCCACGAATTATTACTGCCCTCCGCAACACAGCCCAACCCCAACCTGGCTGCAGCCTCCTCTCAGGGAGCTGTAGAGAGCAATGAGCTCTGCCCTCAGCCTTTTTCAGACTAACCCCCCCCAGCTCCCTCAGCTGCTCCTCCCCAGCCCTGTTCTCCAGAGCCTGAGCTCCCTGCTGAAGGCTGCAGACAACACCAAGCATGTCATGAACCCAAACCATGCCAGGTCAGCAGAATCACCTATTTCTGCAATGACAAACCATCTGATAGGCCAAAGGGCATTTGAGAGCCTTGGCAGTGCAAGGCTCTTGCCAGCAGGACACCCATGTGTGTCAGGGAACCCAGCAAGTGCCCTTCTCCGGGCTTGGGACGGTGTCTGGGGAGTTCTTGGTGCTGGGCTCTGAACTACCTGCAGCTCACAGGAGATGTGTCCCACACAGCTGACAGCACAGTGCCTGCTTGGCTCTGCCTGCCAAAGGCAGCCTCACCCACACCTCCCAAGCTCTCACCAGCACCACACTGCCTCTCCAGAAACTCCACAGCAGATTGCCCCTCTGGAAACTGAGCTTACCAGGGACAAAGATCCTCAGCACCACTCCCACATCACATCCTGCAAGATCTCTTTCTCCATCTCAGAATCCCAGCATGGTTGAGGTTTGAAGGACCTCTGGAGATCATCCAGTCCAGTCCTCTCGTAAAGCAGGGCACCCACAGCAGCTTGCCCAGCAGCACAGTGCCAGGGGGGTTGGAAGCTCTCCACACAAGGACACTCCACAGCCTCTCTGGGCAGCCTGCTCCAGGCCTCCAGCACCCTCACAACAAACAACTTGCTCCTCCTCTGCACAGACAACCTCCTGCCTGACACTTTGTGCCCCTTGCTGCCCCTTGGCCTGTCCCTGAGCACCACTCACAAGAGTCTGACCCCAGCCTCTTGCCCCCCACAGCTCCTTCAGCTCTTGCTGAGCATTGCTCAGCTGCCCTCTGGGGCTGCTCTCCTGCAGGCTCTCAGCCCCAGGGCTCTCAGTCTTTGCTGCTCCCAGAGCTGTTCCAGGCCCCTCAGCAGCTTTGCAGCCTCCCCTGGACTCTCTCCAGCACTTCCCTGGCTCTCTGCAGCTGGGGAGCCCAGAGCTGGACCCAGCACTGCAGCTGTGGCCTCCCTAGGGCAGAGCAGCAGGGCAGAAGAACCTCTCTTGCCCTGCTGGCCATGCTCTTCTCCATGCAGCTCAGGAGGCCTCTGGCCCTTCCTGGCCACAATTTCACACTGCTGCCTCATGCACCACAAGATTCTCATTTTCCACTCTCAAAGCCTGGAGAAGGAGCTCACAAAGCTCCCCTGCCTGCTCCCAACCACAGCCTGCAGAGCAGAGGTTTCCCTTCGGTGTAAAATGGAGAACTCCTGGAAAAAAGAGGTAATTACTGTGAGCCTTAAAAAATTAACGTGGCTAATGAGGAGCTAATGACATGGGGCATGACTCTGCAGACAGCACAGCTAAGCAGTGTGGTCCAATTAACACCACCAGTTCAAACACAGCCTTAATGCTTCACAGGGTGGATTTCAAAAGCAGAATATTTGATGTGCAACCATAATTGCACCTGCAGCTTCCCCTGCTCCCTCCACACAGCACAGAGCTCTGGCTGAATCCTCTGCTCCCCACTTCAGCCTCCTTGGGTGCTCACACTGGGACCCAGAGTGCTGCCTCAAGGAACAAAGAGGTAGGGCCCATCTGAAGCCATCAGTGCCAAGGGACAGCTCTCCTTTGGAAAAGGGAGAGAAGCAGCAAACATTTGTGTGTTAAAGGCTGGAATTGGTCAGGTGGGGAGAGCTGCAAAGCCCAGGCACTGTGCAGTGACAGCAGGAGGGACAAAGGCTTTGAGCTGGGAGAGGGCAGACTGAGACTGGAGATTAGGAAGAAATTCCTGAGTGAGGGTGGGGAGCCACTGGCACAGGTTGCCCAGGGAGGTTGTGGCTGCCTCCTTCCTGGAGGTGTCCAAGGCCATGAGCAGCCTGTGCTGGTGGAGATGTTCCCTGCCCATGGCAGGGGTTTGGAACTGGATGAGCTTTAAAGATCCCTTCCAACCCAACCCATTCTGTGAATCTATGAAGCCATGGCAGGTGGCCACAGGAACACAGCTGGAAGTCTCTAGAGAAGGAGACTCCACAACCAAGGCTAAACCAGAAGCTTCACTGATACTGATTCAGAGTGTCCATAGAATCATAGGATGGTAGGGGTTGGAGATCACCCAGTCCAACTCCCCTGCCAAGTCAGGGTCACCTAGAGACAGTCACACAGGAGCACATCTTGAAAGTCTCCACAGAAGGAGACTCCACAGCCTCTCTGGGCAGCCTGTCCCAAGGCTCTGTCACCCTTGCAGTAAAGGCTTTCCTCATGTTGAGGTGGAAGTTGCAAGGTGCAAGAAGAGGAAGCCTGTTGCAGAGAAAGAGCCACTCAGTGTTGTGGAGGAGACTCACCATGAGCACCTCCCCAGAGCAGCCCTTGCTGTGGCTCAGCACAAAGGGGCTTCTGGCAAGGGCTTGCAGTGCCAGGATGAGGGACAAAGGCTTTGAGCTGGCAGAGGGGAGATTGAGAGTGGAGCTGAGGAAGAAGTGGGTGACAGTGAGTGTGGGGAGACACTGGCACAGGCTGCCCAGGGAGGCTGTGGCTGCCCCCTCCCTAGAGGTGTTAAGGCCAGGCTGGATGAGGCCTCGAGCAGCCTGTGCTGGTGGAGGTGTTCCCTGCCCATGGATGAGCTTTAAGGTCTCTCCCACCTCAGCCCATTCTAGGATTTTTTGCAATTTCAAAATCATCCTCTCTGTGCCTCTCCCCAGCAGAGGGTCAGGACTCAGATGTGAGCAGTGTGCCCTACTCATACCCTGCCACACCTGTGTGCAGGAACACAGGGACTGATCTGTGCCAGCAGCCAGGCTGTTTCCAGCACTCTGAGGCAACACAATCCAACCCTCAGCAATTCTCTCAGCATCTCCTCATCATATGTGCTCCTTTCATCTTGATCCAAACCCCTCGGTGTTACTCAAGGGCTAGCAGCTCCCACAGCAGAGGTGTTGGCTGAGAGGGGGCAGAGGACAGCACCTGCTGCCCTGCAAAGCCACTGCCTGCACTGCTGAAACTCTGTGGACATCACCTCTGCTGCCCTGATGTTCTTCACGACCTCTGCTACACAGGGACTCGCTGCCTGCTTGCCTGCCCTTGGTGGGCACCAGCAGCTGTAGTGGTAACTTCAGCCTCCCCAACAGGTGAGAATTCCAAAGGGGAGAAAACTGACAACCTCAAAACCCACAGGCAGTGGAGTCAAAGGGTTTCTCACATCTAATTCAGCATACCTGCCAAAACCCTTCCAAACTCCTCTGCCATCCTCCTGACTTGAACACAAACAGGGGTCCGACCTCTGCCCCTTCCAGCAGCAAGTGAAGGGATTCTGAGCACACAGACCTGGGCTGCATGCAGCTGCCTGCACAAACTCCTGCTGAAACCTGCCCAGGCCTCTAAAGGATCTGCTTTGGTGGGACACAGAGAGAGAAACAACCACAGAACTCCAGCATGGTGGGGCTGGAAAGGACCTCTGGAGAGCATCTTGTCCAACCCACTGCCAGAGCACTTCCCTTGCTCCCCACAGCTGCTTCAGCTCTTGCTGAGCATTGCTCAGATGCCCTCTGGGGCTGCTCTTCTGCAGGCTCTCAGCCTTTGCTCCTCCCAGAGCTGCTCCAGGCCCCTCAGCAGCTTTGCAGCCTCCCCTGGACCCTCTCCAGCACTTCCCTGTCTCCTGAACTGGGGAGCCCAGAACTGGTCCCAGTACTCCAGAAGAGACCTGACTGGGACAGAGTAGAGGAGGAAGAGAACCTCCCTTCACCTGATGGCCCCTCTCTTTCTAATGCCCCCCAGGTCACCATTTGCCTCCTTCTCCACTAGGACACCATTGCTGCCTCATGGAAACTTGTTGTCCTCCAGCAATCCTGGCTCCTCCTTTCCAGAAGCTCCCCTCTCAACTGTCCTGCTGCAGGAGGTTGTTCCTGCCCAGGGCCAGGACCCTGCACTTGCCCTTGGGGAGCTCCATGAGGTTCCCTCTGCCCAGCTCTGCAGCCTGCCCAGGTCTGGCTGATGGCAGCACAGACTGAGGAGTGTCAGCCACTGCCCCCACTCTGGGACCAGCAGCAAACTGCCGAGGCTCCAGACTGTGCCTTCACCCTAATCACTGATGAAGCTGCTGCCCAAGACTGGCCCCAGTGCTGAGCCCTGGGTCTATGAGACACAGATGAGCGCAAGCCACAGCTCCCCGCAGGTCCCTGCGGCACAGTCACTGCTCGGCTGCTCCACGCAAGAAACACAACACCAGCAGCACCTCCACAAACTCCATGAGCCACTCCAGCACTGCTGACCGGGGGACAGGGAAGAAAGGGATAAAAAGGGCAGGAAAAGACACGCAGAGGCCTGAGGACTGGGAAGGAGACAGCAGGGCAGAGCAAGCAGAGGGGCTGCTGACCCTGAGTGCTTGCTCCCCGTGTGAGGCTCTGAGCGTCCAGGGAGCAGCCCCACTCGGCCAGCAGTCAGTGAGGAGAACCACCCCAGGCTTGTCCCCTGCTCAGAAGGGGAGCTGACAAACTGCACTTAAGGAAGAAGAGTTTCAGTGCTGCTGGCAGAGGCTGAGTGTCCGTAGGGAAGTGATAAATTTAGCAAGCCAGCCTTTGGTGCCGGCCAGGGCAATGAACTCAGGGGCTTGTGCCTGGGCTTTGCTGGGGCTTCCTGCAGAGCTCCAGAATGCTACTCATCTTCTTCATGCTCCTCACCAAGAGGAGACACTTCATACTGTTCTTCCCTCCCTGCCTGCTCCCTCCTGCTCCTCCTCCGTGAAAAAAGCAGGAGTGCTCCTTTGGGCTCCAGCAGTTGAGGCCCTTAATGCAGTTTAACAAATTCCCTATCTCTTGGCTGGAGCTGTTTGGCTCCACAGATGAATCAGAGAAGTCCATAAACGTCTGGAGGCTTTGCTCAGCCCTTTTCTCCTATGACTATATATGGCACTGCAGATCCACTTATCTACAATCACTGCAACCTACCCTTCCAACTTCCTACCTCCGTCCTGGCCCCGTGGCAAGCCTCCTGCATCTGTCACCCCACTAAATCAGAGACAAACTGCAACTACTCTTCTCAAGAGCATTTCCCCACTCTTTACCAGGCAGAAAAAAGCACTGAATTACTGCACACCTCAGTAAAAAGCGACTTGGGTCAACCACTTCTCCATCCCAGCAATGCACTTCTACGGCGGTGAAGCAGGATGAGATGCTCTGAAGCTCACCTTCTCTCTTAGCCACTCACCCCCCAGCAGAGAGCAGATGTCTTCCATTACTGCTCACCTGAAACAACAACTGCCAGGAGAGCTCCAGCACAAACTGAGAAAAGAAGGGAAATCTGCACTCCAAAAAGCCCGGGGGAGGTCAAGACTCACTGACTGATGTAATCAGGGACTTAGAAAGGAATTCCAGCAATGCCTACAACAGACAAGCCCAGAACCCCAGCAGAGGGAGGGTTGGAAGTGACCTCTGGAGATCATCCAGGCTTCCTCCCTGCACCCACAGCAGCTTGCCCAGCAGCACAGTGCCAGGGGGGTTGGAAGCTCTCCACACAAGGACACTGCACAGCCTCTCTGGGCAGCCTGCTCCAGGCCTCCAGCACCCTCACAACAAACAACTTGCTCCTCCTCTGCACAGCCAACCTCCTGCCTGACACTTTGTGCCCCTTGCTGCCCCTTGGCCTGTCCCTGGGCACCACTCACAAGAGTCTGGCCCCAGCCTCTTGCCCCACACAGCTCCTTCAGCTCTTGCTGAGCATTGCTCAGATGCCCTCTGGGGCTGCTCTTCTGCAGGCTCTCAGCCCCAGGGCTCTCAGCCTTTGCTCCTCCCAGAGCTGCTCCAGGCCCCTCAGCAGCTCTGCAGCCTGCCCTGGACTCTCTCCAGCACTTCCCTGGCTCTCTGCAACTGGGGAGCCCAGAGCTGGACCCAAGGCTTCAGCTGTGGCCTCCCTAGGGCAGAGCAAAGGGGCAGAAGAACCTCCCTTGCCCTGCTGGCCACACTCTTCTTCATGCACCCCAGGACAGCATTGGACTTCTTGGCCACAAGAGCACCTTCTGGTAACTTTCACCAGGTGCCTAAGCAAGTCCACCAAGCCCCACGGTGTGTGATACAACACTGAGCCCGGGAGGTTCTGCCACCTGGCTCAAAAAAGCTGTGTCCAAAGCAAAAGGGTAGAGCAAGCTCAAGCTAAACATCCCATACACATCCCCAGAGGGACATCAAGTGCCACGGAGGAATCAGAACTGGTTAAGATTACAGCTTCCCAAAGGCAGGAGTGGAGCCTGGGTAAACAAACCTGAAAGGCTGGCAGTAAATATTGAGTTTTGCGTGCCCAGGGGAGCAGCAGCAGAGGCTGGCAGAGCAGACGGTGCCACCGCAGACGCCCGAGCCAGGAGCCACGGGAAGAACAGTTAGTTAGGAGCATCTGCACTAAACCAGTTCCTTTGAAGTCTCTTGGAAAAAAAAATATATAGGAAAAAAAAACAAAAAAGATTTCCAGGGAGAAAAGTCCCCACTAACCCCCCCAGGAGCAGAGCAGCAGGCGGCAGCGCCGGGGGAGGGCTGCGGAGCGCTGGGGACAGCGCCACGACGGCAGGGAGCTGCGAGCTGCAGCTCTGCTCTCCCAGGAGCTGCGTCAGGAAAGCAGATCACAAATGACAGCTTAGCTCACAGGCACAGCTGGTTTGCACCACGCTTCCTCCAGCTCACACAGAGATCTGTCTGCACAACTGCACTGGATTGCTAACATTAGCAGCTAGAAGGTGCTTGCCAGGGAAGGATCTGGCCCTGAGCTGGCATCTCCTCACTCTCGAGAGGTTCATGGACTGCCCAGGGAGGTGGTGGAGGCACCGTGCCTGGAGGTGCTCAAGAAAAGCCTGCATGAGGCACTGAGTGCCATGGTCTGGTTGAGTGGCCAGGGCTGGGTGACAGGTTGGACTGGATGAGCTTGGAGCTCTCTTCCAACCTGGCTGATTCTATGATTCTATCATTCTATGATGCCATCAGTGTTTTGACTGTAGCAAGGTGGGGGTTGGTCTCTTCTTCCAGGCAACAAGCAACAGGACAAGAGGAAACAACCTCAAGCTGCTCCAGGAGAGATTTAGGTTGGACATGAGGAACAATTTCTGACCCCTGAGGGTTGTCAAGGCCTGGCCCAGGCTGCCCAGGGCAGTGGTGGAGTCCTCATCCCTGGGAGGGTTGCAGAGCTGTGAGATGTGATGCTGAGGACCATGGTTCAGTGGTGCCCTGGCAGTGCTGGGCTAGTGGCTGGCCTTCATCTCAAAGTCTCTTCAAGCCAACCCACTCTGTGATGTTCCAGTGCCTGGTAACTGAGTGGATCCCTGCCCCTTGTGTTCTACAGGAACACGAAGAGGAAAAGTAAGACCTGCACAACCCCAACCTGAGAGCACTTTGGGGGTTCAGTGGTGTTTGTAGGCTGAGTGCAGGCTGCTCACTGGAAAGAGCTCAGCTCACAGAGCCCTGAGCTGCTCAGCTCTGTGATGTCCCTTATGCATTTTCAGTACTTTACTGTTGCTGATAGTTCTTAAATCATCCTCCTCTGGCTGGCTTACAGCTGCCTGCCAACCCCTCCCTAAGAAGCAGCCCTGCTGCACAGACCCTTCCCAATCACCCCAGGGGCTTGCTTGCTTTTAGACGCTAGTGAAAGCCTCTTCCTCTCTGAGATGCCTACCCCGGTCAGCTGCCCTAATGACCATGAGGCACTTGGAAGCCTCAGCAGAGGCTGAACCCCAGCACAGTCAGCAGCACGCCAGTGTGCACCATGGCACGGTGCTCAGGCTCCTAAAGGAGCACTGCCTCTGGAAGTGCAAGACTGCAGTAAGCTCTCCTAGCACCCAAAGCACCCCAGGCTTTCCCAGCAGGCTGCAGCCTTTGCTAGGTCAGGACTAAGACTGCAGAGCATCCTGCATTTCAAACTGCAGGGGGAAAATGCTGGTGAGATATCACTCTTCAGGGTTAAACATGCCACAGGAGCATGGGCACCTGCCATGGCTTCAGAGAGTCACAGAATGGGTTGGGTTGGAAGGGATCTTAAAGCTCATCCAGTTCCAAGCCCCTGCCATGGGCAGGGAACACCTCCACCAGTTCAGGCTGCTGGAGGCCTCATCCAGCCTGGCCTTAACACCTCTAGGGAGGGGGCAGCCACAGCCTCCCTGGGCAGCCTGTGCCAGTGTCTCCCCACACTCACTGTCACCCACTTCTTCCTCAGCTCCACTCTCAATGTCCCCTCTGCCAGCTCAAAGCCTTTGTCCCTCATCCTGGCACTGCAAGCCCTTGCCAGAAGCCCCTTTGTGCTGAGCCACAGCAAGGGCTGCTCTGGGGAGGTGCTCATGGTGAGTCCCCTCCACAACACTGAGTAGCTCTTTCTCTGCAACAGGCTTCCTCTTCTTGCACCTTGCAACTTCCACCTCAACATGAGGAAAACCTTTACTGCAAGGGTGACAGAGCCTTGGGACAGGCTGCCCAGAGAGGCTGTGGAGTCTCCTTCTGTGGAGACTTTCAAGATGTGCTCCTGTGTGACTGTCTCTAGGTGACCCTGACCTGGCAGGGGGGTTGGACTGGGTGATCTCCAACCCCTACCATCCTATGATTCTATGGACACTCTGAATCAGTATCAATGAAGCTTCTTATTTGGCTTTAATACTTCTACCTATGGGCTCCCAATCAGCAGTGCCTACAAAAAGATGCCACTGAATCACAGAGAATTGTTTGGGTAGGAAGGGACCTTTAAAGGTCATCCAGTCCAGCTCCATTCCACTAGGCAAGGACATCTTCAACTACAGCTGCCCCAGGCTGCATCCAACCTGATCTTTAATGCTTCCAGGGAGGGGACATCCACAGCTTCTCTGAACAACCTGTGCCAGTGGCTCCCCACCCTCACAGTGAAGAATGTTTTATTGTCATGCCAGGGAACAGCCTTTTCCCTGCTACTACCAAGACTGGTTGTAAGTAGCAAAGCAAGGGCTGCTCCTTCCCCTTCTCAAATACTGCCTGTGCTGGGAGAAAAGTAAAAAACAAATTACACACTCCCAGTAAATGGTCCTTCAGTGCTGGTGTCCCCAGCAGAAGGACACAGAGCTGCTGGAATGAGGGCAGAGAAAGCCACAAAGATGGTCCAATGGCTGGAGTAGCTCTGCTATGAGGACAGCCTGAGTGCGCTGGGAGTGTGCAGCCTGCAGAGGAGAAGGCTCCAGGGGGACCTCAGAGCTGCTGCCAGTGCCTGAAGGGATCCTGCAGGAAGGCTGCAGAGAGACTCCTCATGAGGGTGTCTGAGACAGGCCAAGGGGGAATGGTTTGGAGCTGAGGCAGAGCAGGGTTAGAGTGGAGCTGAGGAAGAAGTTCTTCAGTGTGAGGGTGGTGAGACTCTGGCAGAGGCTGCTCAGGGAGGCTGTGGCTGCCTCCTGCCTGGAGGTGTTCAAGGCCAGGCTGGATGAGGCTTTGAGCAGCCTGAGGTAGTTGAGAGGTGTCCCTGCCCATGGAGGGTTGGAGCAGAAGATGTCCGAGGTCCCTTCCAACCTAGGCCATTCTCTGACTCTCTGCATCTCTTTTCTGCTCCCTTCTTCTGACCTCTCTGACCCTCTGGAGCATCCCTCCCTAAGAACCAGCAGGCTGCAGATGTAACATGTTCCTAAGACATGAATATTTGTCAAGCACAGAAATCCTTCCTTCTCTTCTCCATAACTGGGTAAACTCCACAGAAACTTAACACTGTGCCAGCATGAAACACTCCTGGAAGTGTGAAAGTTACTGCTCATTTTCATGTAGCCCACTGTACAAAACCATACATCACACTGTTTGCATTCAGCAACCAGGAGGGTTTCAGCTGATGCAAGTAGGGAGCTGGCATTATTAACAGCTTTTGTGTGTGTGTGAGCCAGCTCTGGTAGCTAACAGCTTTTCTTCTTTAGCCCAGTATCAGCTGCACAAACAGCAACGGGTTTTAAATCAACTCAGTGACCTCTGGAACTTCTCCTAACTGGGGGTGGGGGCACAGAATATAAGAGAGCTAAGAAAGTTGGGTAGGAGTCAAAGGCCTCCTGGCAAGGGGCACATGTGGAGAGAGTTAAAGCTTTTTCCACACACACCCCCACCCCCCCCCATCAAGTGTCAGCTGTGATAAGCCAAAATTAACAACCCCACACTGCAGCACTTCAGTGAAGGGGAGAAGAAGAAATCTTCTTGCTATTCTAGGTATTTTAAGTTGCATGTGAGCGTGGTGGCTAAATATAGATGGTGACAACAAGAGACAGCACTGCCCCTTTGGGCACACTGAATATTAGCTCAGAATTCCCATCTTCCTGGCCTGAGCCTCTGGGCTTTGTTACTTCTCTTACTTAGCAAAGTGTGCATTAACCCTCCTCGGGTTCAGCTGGCTGCACAAAAAGGGCTCAGTTTTGCTGGGTTTGGTTTTGCTTTTTTGGCTGTTGTGGGTTTTTTTTTCCCAGAAAAAAAGAAAAATAAAAGGAAGGAAATCCTGATTCCACAAAAGCACCTGACTGATTTCCAGCCACCTGCCCAGCTCTGCCCAGTGCACACAGGGCAGACCTCTGCTGCTTTCCCTGCAGACTTCAGAGCTCACTTTCTAGTGAGGAGTGCATCAATGTAAAGTTCCAACAGCTTACTACAGCAGAAAGCTATGTTTCTACTTTTAGATGTGGAAGTGACTCTTCCTGCCAGCATCAGGCTCTTTGCTTTCCCATCCCAGCACAAGACTAAGAAAGAGAATCAAAATTACTATTTCCAAAACTTCACACAATCACAGCCCCATGCAGGCTGGCACAGCCCCTCAGGAGCACCAAGCCCAGCCTAGAACCCTGCTCTGCAAGAGTCACCTTAAACCACAGCCCCAAGCACCACAGCCAAACCACCCTGAAACACAGCCAGGCTGGGTCACTCCACCACCTCCCTGGGCAGCTCATTCCACTCCCTGACCACTCTCTCCAGGAAAAACTTTTCCCTAATGTCCTGAGTGAACCTCCCCAGGCTCAGCTTGAGGCCATTCCCCCTTGTTCTGTCTGCAGTTCCCTGTGAGCAGAGCCCAGCAGCAGCCACTCCACAATGTCCCTTCAGGTAGCTGCAGACAGCAGTGAGCTCTGCCCTCAGCCTCCTCTGTTCCAAACTTCCTCTCAGCAGAGCGAGGTCCTTGGGAGTAATGGTAAGCAGGAGCCAGTAATGTGCTTCGTGTGGCAAAGAGGGCCACTGGTCACCTGGGGTGCATGAGGAAGAGTGTGGGCAGCAGGTCAAGGGAAGTTCTGCCCCAGGGAGGCCACAGCTGGAGTGCTGGGTCCAGGTCTGGGCTCCCCAGTTGCAGAGAGCCAGGGAAGTGCTGGAGAGAGTCCAGGGGAGGCTGCAAAGCTGCTGAGGGGCCTGGAGCAGCTCTGGGAGCAGCAAAGGCTGAGAGCCCTGGGGCTGAGAGCCTGCAGGAGAGCAGCCCCAGAGGGCAGCTAAGCAATGCTCAGCAAGAGCTGAAGGAGCTGTGGGGGGCAAGAGCCTGGGGCCAGACTCTGCTCAGTGGTGCCCAGGGACAGCCAAGTGGCATCAAGGGGCAGAAAGTGTCAGGCAGGAGGTTGGCTGTGCAGAGGAGGAGCAAGTTGTTTGTTGTGAGGGCACTGGAGCTTGTGTTATAGAGAGTCTGGAAAACTATTGTGGACATGTGAAAAAGACTTCTACCCCTCACTGGGTACCACCCCCAGGACATTCAACACCATCCTCCTAGCCGCAGCTTGCCAGGCTCCGGCGTCAGTGCGCAGCAGCAGGAGGAACAAAGGAGTGAGAGGCAAACTGTGACTGTATGCAAGATTAGGTGGACAGCAGGTTTTGGCTGATGGGATGGGTGTGTGGTGCCAAGCCCCTGCTTACTGTCACAACCAAACACCAGCCAAATTAGTGATGAGGAGTGCCACCACAGCTCGCTGGTCCTGTGAAGCTGTCCCCAGCCGCTGCTTGCTCCTGGCCTGTGTGGCTTGGGAGCAGTGCCACCCAGCCTGGTATTTATGGGGTATGAGGGCATATCACTTCTCCAGCCATTTCATCAGCTGCAGTTGGAGCCCTGGGATAGGGCTCAGAAATAGCTGTGTGCACTTCTGCTCATCACTGCCTCAGAGGGGCACTTGTCCAAATACCGAAACCCTGGAGGAGCAATATCTCACTTGGAACCCTGTGTCAGTAGGGCTTGGACAGGGCCAGGGTAGGAAGAGGAGGTTGCACAAAAGAGATGGATTCTGCCAAGGCAGGGATAGGAATTGACATTTTTCAGAACAGATGTCATTGATAATTCATGGGTGCCTTTAAAAATTCAACTTGCTCCAGAAGCTGGCTTGGCAGTGAAGTGCTGGCAGTGTTCTAAGTGCATTAGGTGCATTAAGGGGAAATGTAGGCTTCACTCAGAGGCATTTAAATACTTCAGAGGTAGGAGCAGCCACAGCATCTGAAGTGTGGTTATGTGTTCAATATTTAAGGCTCACATGAATCTGCTGGATTCATAGAATCCCAGAATCCCAGCACAGTGGGGATGGAAGTGACCTCTGGAGAGCATCCAGCCCAGCCCCACTCCTAAAGCAGGGCACCCACAGCAGCTTGCCCAGCAGCACAGTGCCAGGGGGGTTGGAAGCTCTCCACACAAGGACACTCCACAGCCTCTCTGGGCAGCCTGCTCCAGGCCTCCAGCACCCTCACAACAAACAACTTGCTCCTCCTCTGCACAGCCAACCTCCTGCCTGACACTTTGTGCCCCTTGGCCTGTCCCTGAGCACCACTGACAAGAGCCTCTTGTGCCCCACAGCTCCTTCAGCTCTTGCTGAGCATTGCTCAGATGCCCTCTGGGGCTGCTCTTCTGCAGGCTCTCAGCCCCAGGGCTCTCAGCCTCTGCTCCTCCCAGAGCTGCTCCAGGCCCCTCAGCAGCTTTGCAGCCTGCCCTGGGCTCTCTGCAGCAGTTCCCTGGCTCTTTTCAACTTAGCAGCCCAGACCTGGACACAGCTGTGGTCCCTCTAGGGCAGAGCAGAGCAGGAGCAGAACCTCCCTAGCCTGGCTGGCCACACTACTTCCACATTTTCAAGACCAGACAGATTTTAAACATCATCTCTGTTCTGAAGCCCAATGCACAGGGCTCTCTTTGCCTCTTTTCATTCTCTGAGCTCACATCACTCCAGGGGCATCCTCTGCATTTAAAGCTGGGTTTCAACAAAGTTTAATATTGAAGCCACAACAGCAACAAGAAGTGCTCTGGCTCTCTATGAACACATCATGAACTGTCACCAAGCCTTCATACACAATTTGTCACCCAGCAGCAAAGCAGACAGTGCCCACCTCAGCCTCCGGAGCTGCAGAGCACTGGCTGCTGAAATCCTGCTTTCTGCTCATGGCAAACATAAATCAAAGAAGGGGGGAAAAAAGCTGCTCTATTAAATCTGTTTGCTGTGGGAGAAGGAGGATTTATCATCCTCTAAAAGAAGTGGTCAATAAGATTCACAAGTGCTTAGTGCAGATCTTGATGGATCGGGATGCCACAGGTGATGCTGTATGTGTGTCTGAAAGGAATGCAGGAGCAGCAGGAGGCTGCTCTGGTTATTGCTCTCCACAGCAGCCTCTACACTGACTGCCTCCCCAGCCACAGGAGCTGCACCCTGCAGCCCCTTGGGGAGGATCCTTAACTGAGTGTCCCACAGGCAAAGGAAGACAGCAAACAGGGCTGCTGGAGCAAGTGCAGCTGGCATCACAGCACCACACAACTGCTGGGTGGAAAAGCCCTTAAGATCATCCAGTCCAGCCATAACCCAGCCCCTCCCTGCACACAACTCTTACACCATGGCCCTGAGCTCCTCATCCAAATGGCTTTTAAACCCCTCCAGGGCTGGGGACTCCACCACCTCCCTGGGCAGCCTGGGCCAGTGCATGATGACCTTCTGGGTGAAGCAGTTTTTCCTAACGCCCAGCCTGAGCCTCCCCAGCTGCACCTTGAGGCCATTCCCTCTCATTCTCTAACTTGTTACCTGGGAGAAGAGGCTGGACCCCACCTGGCTCCAGCCTCCTTCAGGTTGCTGTAGAGAGCTGTGAGGTCTCCTCTCAGCCTCCTCTCTGGACTGCACAACCCCAGGCCCCTCAGCAGCTGCCCCCAGGACTTGTGTTCAAGACTCCCCAGCAGCCTCGTTGCCCTCCCCTGGCCAATGGACATTTCTTACACAGCCAGCACAGGAGATGTGGCTTCTGGCAGGACTCCAGCACCACACAGACCCGGAGCAAGTGACAACAGCCAGCTGCAGCAGCTGGGAGCAGCAGCAAGAGCAGGTCAAACGCAGGGGCCCCACAGGGAACCCAGGGTGTCTCAGGAGGACGATTTGCAGTCGAACACCACTTAGTGAGTGGGGAATGGCTGGGAACAATGCTGGCCTCACAGCACGTGAGGATTACCAGCACTAAAGGGGGCTTGGATTCCCACACAGGACTCAAAGGAGGGGCTGCAACAAAAGGTGCATGGCCAGCAGGTCAAGGGAGGGGATCTCTCTCTGCTCTGGTGAGATCCTACCTGCAGTGCTGTGCCCAGCTCTGGGGTCCCAGATAAAAGAAGGACCTGGAGCTGTTGGAGAGGGTCCAGAGGAGGCCAAAAAGATGATCACAGGGGACTGGAGAACCTCCCCTGTGGGGACAGGCTGGGAGAGTTGGGGCTATTCAGCCTGGAGAAGAGAAGGTTCCAGGGAGACCTTACAGCAGCCTTGCAGTACCTGAAGGGGATCCAGGATAGCTAGGAAGGATCACAGGATCACAAGCTGGGAGTGACAGGATGAGGGACAAGGGGAGAGTGATGAGGAAGAAATTCTTTAGTGAGGATGGGGAGAGACTGGCACAGGTTGCCCAGGGAGGCTGCTGTGGATGCCTTCTCTCTTGAAGTATTTAAGACGAGGCTGGATGAGTCTTTGAGCAATCTGCCCTAGTGGAAGGTGTCTCTGCCCATGCCATAGGGTGGAACTTGATGATCTTTAAGGACCCTTCCAACCCAACCCAGTCTATGATTATGATTAGCAGCACAACCAGGTAACGAGTAAGGAACCAAACATAGGTACCAACATATTCAATGCCACCTTTGGGAGCTATTAAGTGAACCTTTCCTTTCCCCCCCACCTTTTTGAACAGAGCAGTCCCACTCTGCTGCTGTGACTGTGAGCTCTGTCCCGTGGTGTGGGACCAAAGCCCTCCCAGGAGCCAGGGGCCAGTTTTGGCTCAGCACAGGAAAGGCTTCCAGGCAGATAAACCAAACTGATCTTCCAGGGCTGCCAGCCAGTGAGGAGCTGAGCCTGAACAGCCAATCTGCAGCTGCTTTCACTTTCCAACAGCAAGAGTCCAGGCTTCATTCATTACCCACCAGCTCCAACAGCAGAGCTTTCAGGTCTGCTTTAGGAACTGATTGAATGCTTGTTTCAGACTGAACCCAGCGTAAACAGCTCACACCGAAGCGACTCACTCGCAGCGTCCTGGCCTGGCCACCAGCATCTGGCACTCTGCACCTCTGTGCTGGAGGATCAATCTCCTCTTCCCATCAGCCTTCAGCTTACATTCCAAGTGTCTGCTCAGCCTTGGACACAGGGCCAGGCAGAGCTCATGCTTTCAACTGGGTAAGATTGAGGGGCTCAGTTTTGCCAGGAGACTGCAGGTCAAGACTGAAGGATGCTGGACAAGGGGAGGATCATCAGAGCTCTCCCTCTCCACTGAGGACTTAAAGAACGAGAGAATTGTGTGGGTTGGAAAAGGCCTAAGAACATCCAGCCCAACATCAACCCAGCACCACCAGTGCCACCAAACCATGTCCCCAGGTGCCATGGCCACACAGTTCAGGAGCACCTCCAGGGATGGGGACTCCACCACCTCCCTGGGCAGCCTGTGCTGATCCCTGACCACTCCTGCAGCAAAGACATCTGTCCTCATCTCCAACCTAACCCCCACCCTTGGCACAATTTCAGGCCATTGCCTCTTCTTCTACCACCTGAATCTAGGGAGCAGAGCCCATTCCCCACCTGGCTCCAGCCTCTTCTCAGGGAGCTGTAGAGGGCAATGAGGTCTCCCCTTAGCCTCCTCTTCTCCACACTAAACACCCCCAAGTCCCTCAGCTGCTCCTCCCCAGCCCTGTTTTACAGACTCAGCTTCGTTGCCATTCTCTAGACATGCTGCAGCCCCTCAATGTCCTTCTGGGAGTGAGTGGCTCAAAATGGACCCCAGTTTGCAAGCTGTGGCAGTGCCCAGCACAGGGGGACAATCCCTACCCTGCTCCTGCTGGCCACATCACTGCTGACCCATACCCATACGTCACTGTCCTTCTTGGCCACCTAGGCACATGCTGGCTCACAGTGAGGCTACAGAAACTCCTCAGCTGCATTCCAGAAAGCCTCACTTCGGTTTACCTTCTCCTAGCACAGAACACTCAGACTCCTGCCTTTGCTGGAGCTGAGGAGGGGCTGAGATTCAGAAGCCAGAGCCTTCACTCCATTCCTCCTGGCAGCTAGAAGAGGCATCCTCTGCTCCTACTACTGTTCCTTTTGAGGGTTCCTTCCTGCAGCCAGCACCTCCTGTGCCTTTGAAGTTAGGAATTCAGGTTTTTAAGTCACATAACCACCTTTGGATGCTGTTTATTTTTGTGCTGCTTTCACTCCCAGACACACAGCACGTTCTGACATCCCCTGCCCTTGTCTTACAGCAACACAAACAAAACGCAGACAACAGCCGAGCTCCCTCCACCTGGCCTCTGCCCCAGCCAGGATGCAGTCCTGTATCCAACAGGACAGAAGGGAGCAGAGGAATTGGAGGCAGAGACGCTAACAGGAGAGCATTCAAAGAGCAAACAGGAGAGCCTGCTGCTCACACAGAATCGCAGAATGGTAGGGGTTGGAAGGGACCTCTGGAGGTTGAGTCCAGCTCCCCTGTGCCAAGCCAGCTTCACCTAGAGCAAGTCATACCCAGGCAGGTTTTGAATGTCTCCAGAGCTGGAGACTCCAGAGCCTCTCTGGGCAGCCTGCTCCAGGAGCCAGAAGGCATTTTTAAGCGGGACACCTTATTCACCACACCACAGGGATGGAAACCCAAGAGCCCACTGCTGCCTCTCCCGCTTCCAATCTGCTCCACAACCACAACGAGGCTGGCTCCTAGCAGAGGCTGCTGCTCCTTCCCTGCCTGGGTACAAGTGGCATCAGTATACACTTGTGAAGTGTTTTAATGCATTTTCCTTTCAGCTTAATTAATTTTCATCAGAGTCTGAGCTTAATTAATTTTCATAAAGTTTGAACTTAATTAATTTGCACAGAAGTTCGACCATTTTCTCATCTGCTGTCGAAATGGCAACAGGAGTTTTCCATATGCAGGGCAAACAGAATCAGATCAGCTCCAAAAAGAGGGGGGAAAAAAAAAGTCATTTTTGGACTTGTTTTTGTATTTCACAACCAAAACTCCTTCCACTGTAAACTGTTAACTGAAGCTCTGACAAGTTTTATTATAAATATTCTTAGCTTTAAAGAGAAATTTGAATATATTCACTTAGTGCAGGCTGAAGACAGAGTTTAGGTCTGACAGCTTCAGATTATGCCTCATTTATATGGAGCAGTGCTCAAGCTGGTTAATATGTGAGCGGAGGAGGGGAGCAGGGCACGGGAACCGCACGGCGCCAGCAGAGCTGTCAGGGAACACAAATGGCTGATGAGGATTTAGGGAAGGTGATGGCTTCCCTGGGCCCCTCTGCCAAGGTTTCTAAAGCAGATGAATAATCAGGGAGCAGCTTGGAGCAGTGCTGCCAACGAGGGGCTGGTGGCATCAGAGCAGGCACAAGTGCTGCTACTAAGCACTGGCTCCACAGCTGCCCTGCCCAGAGCCCACCTGTGTGACGAGCCACAGTGCCCACTCTGCTCCAGCAAGGGGAACACAGAATCACAGAATCAACCAGGTTGGAAGAGACCTCCAAGATCATCCAGTCCCAACCTATCCCCCAGCCCTATCCAGTCAACTAGATCATGGCACTAAGTGCCTCATCCAGTCTTTTTCTGCACACCTCCAGGCACAGCCACTCCACCACCTCCCTGGGCAGCCCATTCCAATGCCAATCACTCTCTCTGACAGGAACTTCCTCCTAACATCCAGCCTAGACCTGCCCTGACACAACTTCACACTGTGTCCCCTTCTTCTGGTGCTGGTTGCCTGGCAGAAGAGGTCACCCCCCACCTGGCTACAATGCCCCTTCAGGTAGTTGTAGACAGCAATGAGGTCACCCCTGAGCCTCCTCTTCTCTAGGCTGCACACCCCCAGCTCCCTCAGCCTCTCCTCATAGGGTTTGTGCTCCAAGCCTTTCACCTGCTTTGTCGCCCTTCTCCAAACACCTTCCAGCACCTCAACATCTCTCCTGAATTGAGGGGCCCAGAACTGGACACAGTACTCAAGGTGTGGCCTGAGCAGTGCTGAGCACAGGGGCAGAAGAACCTCCCTTGTCCTACTGGCCACACTGCTCCTGAGCCAGCCCAGGATGCCATTGGCTGTCTTGGCCACGAGGATGATTGGGGTACTTAAGTATCTCCCCTATGAAGAGAGACTGAGAGCCCTGGGGCTGTTTAGTGTGGAGAGGAGAAGACTGAGAGGAGCTCTCGTCAGTGTCTATAGATATCTGAGGGGTGGGGGTCAAGTGAAGGGAGCCAAGCTCGTTTTGGTGGGGTGTAGTAACAAGGCAAGGAGCAATGGATACAAACTTTGAATGGAGAAGGTTTCAGAAGGTTTCACAGGATGTTAGGGGTTGGAAGGGACCTCTGGAGAGCTTCCAGTCAAACCTCTGCCAGAGCAGCACCAGAGAATCCAGAGCAGGTCACACAGGAACATATCCAGACAGGGCTGGAAAGGCCCCAGAGAAGGAGACTCCACAGCCTCTCTGGGCAGCCTGTGCCAGGGCTCTGGGACCCTTCCAGTCAAGAAGTTCTTCCTCCTCTTGAGGTGGAACCTCCTGTGCTGCAGTTTCCATCCCTTGCCCTTGTGCTATTCCAGGGCAGAGGTGAGCAGAGGCTGTCCTTGTCCCTTCCTTCCTGACACCCAGCCCTCGGCTACTTATAGACATTGATTAGATCCCCTCAGTCTTCTCTTCAGCAGACCAAAAAGCCCCAGGGCTCTCAGCCTCTCCTCATAGGCTCCGGCCCCTTAATCACCCTAACATCCTCACCATGAGGAGAAACTCCTTTACAGTGAGGGCAACAGAGTCCTGCAGCAGACTGCTCAAAGAGGCTGTGGAGTCTCCTTCTCTGGGGACTTTCAAACCCCTCCTGGATGCATTCCTGTGTGGACTACCCTGGGTGGTCCTGCTTTTGGCAGGGGGCTTGGTCTGGATGATCTCTGGAGGTCCCTTCCAGCCTCTCACATTCTGTGAGCTGCTTCCCAACTTTTCTGCTCTTGCCTTTCCCACTGCCAAGCGCCAGCGCGAGGGCTCCGTCATCTGCGGAGCCTTCGTGCAGAGGCAAATCAAATCTGACTGTGAAGCAGCCTCCTTAAGATCCATTTAATCTTCTGATGGCACAAGCTGTGCAGGCACAATCACTGCAGATGATAATCTGCTGCATCTAACACTAAGTCTGCTATTATTCCATTTATTAAAGAGGGCTGGAAGAACGCTGGGTGCATACATGCACTAAGACAGACAAGTGGATTAGAGATGGAAATGCAGGGCTCTTCTCTCTGACAGCCCATGGCTGCCTCGAGCCTCCAGCTTAGGAGGTGCCAACAGCTGCCTTCAGGGGCTCTCTCCAGCCTCCCCTGCGAGGCTGTGGAGTCTCCTTCTCTGGAGAGACTCCAAAGCCCCCTGGCCGCTGTGATCCTGGGCAAGCTGCTGCGGCTGCCCTGCTCGGCACCTCTCCATCGGTCCCTTCCCACCCCAGCGTGCTGCTGAGTCGGAGATCCTGGATGAGAGCTCTGCCAACAGCAAGAGCCAGAAACCCCCACACCTCAGACCTTCGTGGGGAGGAGAAGCTGCAAATCAGAGACACCTGTTACTAGTTGTGCTTTTCCCTAAGTAAATAAATCATCAACAGATGGAAATATTAGGGGGAAAAGGGAGTGCTGATTTGTTTGGCACAAACCATTATGTTTCTGAAACAGAAATAGCTGGTTACTGCTGCCCAGCACATGCCCACATGGCTCACCAAGGGGACCAGATGTAATCTGGAAGAACTAAGGAGCTGCTCTGAACCGAGAGACAGAGGAGAGGCTGGGACCAGGCTCTGGGCAGTGGCGCCCAGTGACAGGACAAGGGCTGAGGGGCACAAACTTCAACCCAAGAAGTGCCATCCAAACACGAGGAGGAGCCTTTAATGGAGCCTTGGCACAGGCTGCCCAGACAGGTGGCAGAGTCTCCTCTGGAGACATTCCAGACGCACCTGGACCTGCTCCTGTGTGGCCTTCTGCAGGCCACTCTGCCCTGCAGGAGGGGCTGACCTGGATGATCTCTGGAGGTCTCCTACCACTATGTGAGGCTCACAGAGCCTGGAACAGACCTTTGGGCTGGAGCCCAGCCTCTGCCCTAGCAGCGCCGCACGCAGCAGACGATGGCAGTGCGCTTGTGAAGCGCCGCAGACACCCACGGCTGCCCGGGGCGCAGGGAGCGCTCTGCTGCCACTGCCCGGCCCAGGGCGCCGGCGGCACAGAGCCAAGTGAGCACCTCGGGAAGGGCTCCTTCTGCTCGCAGCCTTCTCCTCGCACGCAGGGCCTGGGGCAGCTGCCAGGAGGACTCTGCACCTCCTGCACCTGTGCCGCAGGAAGGCTCTGCGCGCAGGGAGCCAGCCCCGGCCTGCCGAGGAGCCCGGCCCAGGCCCCTGCTCACACCCAGGAGGCTTCACATGGCCCCGGCAGGGGCAAACCTGCCCAGCCCGAGGGAGCCTGCGCCCGGCGGCTGAGCGGCGCCCGGCGGCTGAGCTGCGCCCGGGGGCTGAGCTGCGGCTGAGCTGCGCCCGGCGGCTGAGCTGCGCCCTGCGGCTGAGCTGAGCCCGGCGGCTGAGCTGCGCCCGACGGCTGAGCCGAGCCCGGCGGCTGAGCCCTGCGGCTGAGCCCTGCGGCTGAGCCCTGCGGCTGAGCCCTGCGGCTGAGCCCTGCGGCTGAGCCCTGCGGCTGAGCTGCGCCCAGCGGCTGAGCTGCGCCCTGCGGCTGAGCTGAGCCCGGCGGCTGAGCTGAGCCCGGCGGCTGAGCTGAGCCCTGCGACTGAGCTGAGCCCTGCGGCTGAGCTGCGCCCGGCGGCTGAGCCCTGCGGCTGAGCCCTGCGGCTGAGCTGCGCCCGGCGGCTGAGCTGAGCCCTGCGGCTGAGCTGAGCCCTGCGGCTGAGCTGCGCCCGGCGGCTGAGCTGAGCCCTGCGGCTGAGCTGAGCCCTGCGGCTGAGCTGCGCCCGGCGGCTGAGCTGAGCCCTGCGGCTGAGCTGAGCCCTGCGGCTGAGCTGCGCCCGGCGGCTGAGCTGAGCCCTGCGGCTGAGCCCTGCGGCTGAGCTGCGCCCGGCGGCTGAGCTGAGCCCTGCGGCTGAGCTGCGCCCGGCGGCTGAGCTGAGCCCTGCGGCTGAGCTGAGCCCTGCGCCTGAGCTGAGCCCTGCGGCTGAGCTGCGCCCGGCGGCTGAGCTGAGCCCTGCGGCTGAGCTGCGCCCGGCGGCTGAGCTGCGCCCGGCGGCTGAGCTGAGCCCTGCGGCTGAGCCCTGCGGCTGAGCTGCGCCCGGCGGCTGAGCTGAGCCCTGCGGCTGAGCTGCGCCCGGCGGCTGAGCTGAGCCCTGCGGCTGAGCTGAGCCCTGCGCCTGAGCTGAGCCCTGCGCCTGAGCTGCGCCCGGCGGCTGAGCTGAGCCCTGCGGCTGAGCTGCGCCCGGCGGCTGAGCTGCGCCCGGCGGCTGAGCTGAGCCCTGCGGCTGAGCTGAGCCCTGCGGCTGAGCTGCGCCCGGCGGCTGAGCTGAGCCCTGCGGCTGAGCCCTGCGGCTGAGCTGCGCCCGGCGGCTGAGCTGAGCCCTGCGGCTGAGCTGAGCCCTGCGGCTGAGCTGCGCCCGGCGGCTGAGCTGAGCCCTGCGGCTGAGCCCTGCGGCTGAGCTGCGCCCGGCGGCTGAGCTGAGCCCTGCGGCTGAGCTGCGCCCGGCGGCTGAGCTGAGCCCTGCGGCTGAGCTGAGCCCTGCGCCTGAGCTGAGCCCTGCGCCTGAGCTGCGCCCGGCGGCTGAGCTGAGCCCTGCGGCTGAGCTGCGCCCGGCGGCTGAGCTGCGCCCGGCGGCTGAGCTGAGCCCTGCGGCTGAGCCCTGCGGCTGAGCTGCGCCCGGCGGCTGAGCTGAGCCCTGCGGCTGAGCTGCGCCCGGCGGCTGAGCTGAGCCCTGCGGCTGAGCTGAGCCCTGCGCCTGAGCTGAGCCCTGCGCCTGAGCTGCGCCCGGCGGCTGAGCTGAGCCCTGCGGCTGAGCTGCGCCCGGCGGCTGAGCTGCGCCCGGCGGCTGAGCCCTGCGGCTGAGCCCTGCGGCTGAGCTGCGCCCGGCGGCTGAGCTGAGCCCTGCGGCTGAGCCCTGCGGCTGAGCCCTGCGGCTGAGCTGGCGGGGAGCCAGGCTGCTCCAGCGCCCCTGGCAACACCGGCAGCCACAACGGGGAGGGGAAGGGAAGGGAAGGGAAGGGAAGGGAAGGGAAGGGAAGGGAAGGGAAGGGAAGGGAAGGGAAGGGAAGGGAAGGGAAGGGAAGGGAAGGGAAGGGAAGGGAAGGGAAGGGAAGGGAAGGGAAGGGAAGGGAAGGGAAGGGAAGGGAAGGGAAGGGAAGGGAAGGGAAGGGAAGGGAAGGGAAGGGAAGGGAAGGGAAGGGAAGGGAAGGGAAGGGAAGGGAAGGGAAGGGAAGGGAAGGGAAGGGAAGGGAAGAAGGAGAAGAGAGAGGAGAAGACAGAAGGTGTGAGGGCATGCCTGGAGAGCAGCAGGCTGGTGATACCTCTGGCAGGGCACTTGGAACTGGATGATCTCTAAGGTCCCTTCCAACCCAACATGGTCTCTCATCCCCTTACAGCACTTCCCATCACTTATGCATTACGTTGAATTTGTCATGTGGTTTCTGCAGTTTCAAGGAACCAAGGCTGCAGTTAAGGCAGCACAGACACAGTGAGGGAGGTGAGACACTGGAACCTGAGAGGCTGTGGGTGTCTCATCCCTGCAGGTGTTCAAGGCCAGGCCGGGTGAGGCTTGGGCAGCCTGTGCTGGTGGGAGGTGTCCCTGCTCATGGCAGGGCTTGGAACTCGATGAGCTCTAAGGTCTCCTCCAACCCAAGCCAGTCAGTGGCTGCAAGCCACCACTGCTGTGCCTGCAGGTATGGACCTCCTGGTGCCCCCTCTGCATTTCCCCCGTCTGGAAGCTGACCCTAGCTGCATTAGCACAATGCTCCTCCGAGCAGGAGCCAAGGAGTGGGTTTACTACCATCCCTCGGAACTGATTTCAAACCACTACAAGTCTCACCCACTTCTGCAGCAACTTCTGCAGCAGACTTCACCTTACCAACTCCTTTGGCCTGGAGCTGACAGCAGTGCTGCCCTGCACCGTTCAGCCCCCTTGGGAAGGGCTGACAAAGAGCCCTCTCTGAAACCAGCCCCATTCCAGCTCTCCAACGCTGGCCCCGGCAAGCCCTCTGCTCTAACCCTGACTGCCAGCACTGCAGTTGGATTTTCCTGCTTAGGCTCTGTGTTGCAAACTGCTGGGAACTGGTTCCAGGTAGCTCAAAAAGCACCAGAGCTGCTCTGTGTGAAATGGCTTCCCCAAGCACCCTCACCTCTGCTGTCCGGGGTGAGTGGCTGCAGCTCTGGGCTCTGGCTGCTCTCAGTGCTGTACCTCTGCTAGCAGTAGCCGGAGCCAGACGAGTGGCAGAACCCTGCTGCTCCCTGATGCTGAGCCAGGAAGGGAAACCAGCAAAGGGCAGGACTTCTGAGGCATTTCTTTGCTATTTGGAGTGCAAGCCATTAGCAGGACAAACAGAAAAATCAGGGCAAGGCCCATTTAGTTCACCAGCCCTGATTATTAACATGGTTATGTCATGCCAGCAGCCTCACTGCCTGAGCAAAAGGATAGCTTACTGTTGGTTTACAATCAGATGATGCAATGACCACACTTGGGTCCAAATCTGGTAGGACACACAAAGGTCTGAGAGCACTTCAGATTCAGTGAGCAGAGATCTCTCAGGCTCACAAGGAGAAAAGGTTTTTGAAAGTAGTTTACCACTTAGAGTTCTCTGGAAAATGAGTCCTAAAAGTGTAACCCTATGATAACACAATCACAGAGAGTTAGGGGCTGGAAGGGACCTCAGATGATCATCCAGCCCAGTCCAGTCCTCCTGCCCTGCACCCAGGGCAGCTCACACAGGAACACATCCAGGTGGGCTTGAATGTCTTCAGAGAATGAGACTCCACAGCCCCCCTGGGCAGCCTGCTCCAGGCCTCCAGCATCCTCACACTGACAGTTTCCCCTCCTGTTCCCTGGCACCTCCTCTGCTCCAGCTTGCCCCCAGTGCCCCTTGTGCTGCCCTTGGCCATCCCTGAGCAGAGCCTGGCTGCGTCCTGCCCACACTGCCCTGCCCAGCTTCAGCACAGCACTGAGGGCAGCCCTCAGGCTGCTCTGCTGCCAGCTGCCAGCCCCAGCTGCCTCAGCCTGGCCTCACAGGAGATGCTCACTGCCTGCAGCAGCTTGGGGACTCTGGGCTGGGCTCTGTCAAGCAGTTCCTTGAGGTCCTTCTTGAACTGAGGGACTCAGAACTGGAGTCAATATTCCAGATGTGGCCTCAGCAGGGCAGAACAGAGGCACAGCAAAGCCTCTCTCAACCTATTCACCACAGCCCTTCTAATCTACCCCAGGATGCCCTTGGCCTTCTTGGGCACACTGCTGGCCCATGGGCAGTCTTCTATCCACCTGACCCCCTGGCTGCACTCTCCAGTGACCTCAAATGATCTCCAAGATCTTTTGCCCCATTCCTGGGCACATTCCAGGTGAGGTTTTCTGGAGCTCTGAGTAACCGTTCCGGGGAGGGGTGAACTAGATGAGCTTTAAAGGTCCCTTCCAGCCCAAACCAGTCTGCCACTGATCTGTGCAGCTTCACTGTGACCAGTTAACGTCTCTTACACAACAGCTGCTGGTTTGGGGCTGCAGTGTGTTGTAAGGAGGTGCTGGGAACAGGACTGATCAGGAAAGCAGTTCTCCCCCCACCAGCAGCATCACAGCCGCAAGCCGTGGAGGAGCACAGACCTGGTTGTGATCCCTCCCTCTGTTTATATCCTTTCATCTCCCTGTTTTCTTCTTCTCTCTGCTTTTACATGGAGCTTAAAGTGACTCTTAATCCAAATATTGCATGTAAATCTGAGCAGAGGACGTTTAAAAGTGATAATTACTAGCCAATTCCCTAGGTAATTAGCTTATAAAGGAGTGTTTTTAATGTGGATTGCCAAACTCTCCACTAACCATCTCACACCACTTCCCCACAGTACCAATTATTGAAGGACAGTTTAAAAATGCATAAAGCAGAGCATTTAGGGCTCATTTACTTCAGACCAAACATCAATAAAACCTCAAGGTACCGCAAACTGGATGCAGTCAGAAATTCAGCGTGTAGCTGCCACAACGAAACCAGCTGGGCTTGGACCCAAGCAGCCTGCTGAGCTCCAGACTCACTTCTTCCTTTCCCCACCACCACTTTGCAGTTGTCCAAAGTTTCCATGGTGGAAGGAAGCTCACACTCAGCACTCATTTGTGACCCAGTGAGCAAGACAAGCCCAAAAGTGTTCGTACAACTTAGCTGCTCATCACAGATCACAGAGCGTCAGGGGCTGGAAGGGACCTCAGATGATCATCCAGTCCAACACCCCTGCCACAGCAGCGGCACCCAGGGCAGGGCACACAGGAACACATCCAGGTGGGGCTTGAAAGGCTCCACACGAGGAGGCTCTCTTCAGAGAATGAGACTCCACAGCCCCCCTGGGCAGCCTGCTCCAGGCTCCAGCACCCTCATACTGACAAAGTTTCCTCTCCTGTTCCCCTGGCACCTCCTCTGCTCCAGCTTGCCCCCAGTGCCCCTTGTGCTGCCCTTGGCCACCCCTGAGCAGAGCCTGGCTGCACCCTGCCCACTCTGCCCTGCACAGCTTTAGCACAGCACTGAGGGCAGCCCTCAGGCTGCTCTGCTGCCAGCTGCCAGCCCCAGCTCCCTCAGCCTGGCCTCACAGGGGATGTTTACTGCCTGCAGCAGCTTGGGGGCTCTGGGCTGGAGTCTGTCAAGCAGTTCCGAGCTCCTTCTTGAACTGAGGGGCCCAGAACTGGAGTCAGTATTCCAGATGTGGCCTCATCAGTGCAGAACAGAGAGGCAGGAGAACCTCAGGCTCCTCTGCTCCAAGCTCCAGTTCCTTCAGCCTGTCCTGACAAAGGTGTTCCACTCACACCACATCTCAGAAGAGCCACTGCAGCAGCAGCAGCAGCAGCAGCTCTCTCTGCTGCACCTGCAAAAAAGTAGGTGGTGTTTGCTAGGGCATGTGGAATGTCTTGTCAGGGAGCCCTGGCAGAGCCCTCGGCTGCCTGCGGCTGCCTGTGGCTGGGCTGCGGCGCAGGGGCTGCGAGGAAGGTGAGGGGAGCTGAAAGGCAGCTCCCTGCAGAGGGTACACACAGCAATTTGTTACTGTGCAAAACCATCTGTTTCTCGGCATTACAATCCTCAGAGGGGAAATTACAGCCAGCGTTCAACATAAAACATCAATTTAAACCATCAACTATTCATAATTCCAATTCTTTATTGGAAACCAAGGACATAAATGTCAGGGAATAAAGCAATATTTCTTTTATTAACTGTTCCATTCATCTGGCTATTAAATAAAACCAGGGCCTTAATAAATAGCATTAGCCTTTGTACTGACAGCCACCCCCAACCAGCACATCACTCTGAAGAGAAGGCATTATATTTGCACTATCTTTGGGGTTTCCAATAAAAATAAAGATTAAAAGAGTTGGGGAAAAAAAAAAACATCTGCAGAGAAGACTTTTTGTGCTGCTGCTGCTGCTGCTGCTGCTGCCGCTGCTCCTGTGTAGCTCAGGGCGCCTCGAAGCGATCCTGACCAAGCCACCCGCCCTGCGCTGATGTGCAACTTGCCAGCCAACCTCCTGACAACACTGCACCACCCCAGTGCCCAAGGAGAGAAAGGATTCCAGCAGTGATGCTGCCTGCCTGTTGCCAAAGGCAATTACTCCTTTAATCCCCTGCTCCCAGATGGGAGGCCTGCTCCAAAATATAACAGCAATAGCAGTAATGTTAGAGGGCTGGGTGGCTGCAGAGTGGGGGAAAGGAGGAATGGCAGAGCTGGGCAGTGTGCTCCTCCTCCAGTTCAGGAAGCACAGGGAGCTGCTTCAGAGAGCCCAGCACAGAGCCACAACCATGGGACACAGTCTCAAGTTGTGCTGGGGTATGTGTAGGCTGGATGTTAGGAGGAAGTTCTTCACAGAGAGAGTGATTGGCATTGGAATGGGCTGCCCAGGGAGGTGGGGGAGGCAACGTCCGTGGAGGTGCTCAAGACAAGACTGGGTGAGGCACTTGGTGCCATGGTATGTAAAGGGTGAGTGCCAGCAGGCTGGAGCCAGGCTCTGCTGGGTGATGTCCAGTGACAGGACAAGGGGCAATGGGTGGAAGTTGAGGCATAGGAGGTTCCATACGAAGCTGAGGAGGAATTTGTTCCCTGTGAGGGTGACAAAACTCTGGCACAGGCTGCCCAGGGGCATTGTGGAGTCTCCCTCTCTGGAGGCATTCAAGAACTGTCTGGATGTGTTCTTGTGGGATGTGCTCTGGGTGACCCTGCTCTGGCAGGGGGGCTGGACTGGACTGGGTGAACTTTGAGGTCCCTTCCAGCCCCTGACATTCTGTGATTCTATGATCCCTGCATGTTATCAGCTGCTCCCAAGAGCACAAAGGGCTGCATGGTAGCTCCAGAGCTCTGCTGCACTTTGGGACCGCAGCATCACACCCAACAAAACCCCAAACCCAAGAGGCTGGGTCAGTAAAGGCAAAGAGGAGGCCACCAAGATGCTCAGAGGGCTGCAGCAGCTCTGCTCTGAGGACAGGCTACAAGAGTTGGGGCTCTGCAGCCTGGAGAAGAGAAGGCTTTGGGGAGACCTTGGAGTGGCCTTCCAGGATCTGAAAGGGGACTACAGCAGGGCTGGGGAGGGACTATTGACAAGGTCTGGGAATGGCAGGACAGAGTAATGGGTTTGAAGTGGCAGAGGGGAGATTGAGACTGGATGTTAGGAAGAAGTTGTTTGCAGTGAGGGTGGTGAGACACTGGCACAGGTTTCCCAGGAAGGTTGTGGAGCACAGAATCACCCAATGTAATAAAAGATCACATTGGGTGACTCTGTGCTCCACAACCTCCCTGGAAGTGTTCAGGACCAGGTTGGATGAGACTTTGAGCAAGATCAAAGATCACATTGGGGGATTCTGTGCTCCACAACCTCCCTGGAAGTGTTCAGGACCAGGTTGGATGAGACCTTGAGCAAGATCAAAGATCACATTGGGTGACTCTGTGCTCCACAACCTCCCTGGAAGTGTTCAGGACCAGGTTGGATGAGACCTTGAGCAAGATCAAAGATCACATTGGGGGATTCTGTGCTCCACAACCTCCCTGGAGGTGTTGAGGACCAGGATGGATGAGACCATGAGTGACCTGTTTTAGTCGGAGTGGGTTGGAACTGGCTGAGCTTTGAGGTCCCTTCCAACCTATCATGTTATGATTCTGCCTGAGATTGCTTTGTGTGCCAAATCAGGGCAGGTCTCCCTGTGCTGCTACCAAGAGCTCCATTCAGACCCTGCACAATTAGAGCAGCCTGTCGGGGACTTTCCCCACACCTTTTGAGGAGCACTCTGGATGAGCTGAGAAGTCCTAAGAAGTCCACAGCTCCGGTGCTAATGTTCAGCTAATTGTCCATTACTCCTCCTTAAGAAGGGCTCCCTGCTCTCAGCTCTAGCAGCATGGGGTACTCAAGAACACCATTACGGGGGGGGGGAAAGGAAGCACGACTGTAATCAAAACAATGATTATTATCGCCCTCATTGAAATGCAGAGTGAGGAACGAATGCAAAAATCCTCACTTGAAAGTGAAAGGTAAGAAATTAACTTTTTTCCCCATGGACATCAGAAACCCAACCTCAAACCCAGGAATTACTGCTAGTTTTCCCCCCCCCCCCCCCCTCCCCACCCCTTTGGAGCTCACATTACTTTCTCCTCCTGCATTTAAATGAAGGTGATGGTAATCATTGTTTTGATTACAGCTGGGTTTCCTTCCACCCAAAATGGTGTTCTTAAGGACTCCATGCTGGCAACTCCAAGAGCAGGAGAGCTGTTCTTAAGGAGCAGTAATGGACAATTATGCAAGTGTCAGCAGTGGATCCACACACTCCACAGGGCTGCTCATCCACTTAAGGCAACTGCTCCCTCCAACTGCTTGCAGCTCCATCACAGCAACCTTAAACACAGACTGCTTTAGGTTGGAAGGGACCTCAGAGACCTACTTCTAACCCCCTCTCACAAGCAGGGACACCTCCCTCTGGAACAGGTTGCTCAAGGCCTCATCCAGCTTGGTCCTGAACACCTCCAGGGAGGCTGTGGAGCACAGAATCACCCAATGTGATCTTCGATCACATTGGGTGATTCTGTGCTCCACAGCCTCCCTGGGCAAGCTGTGCCAGTGTATCACCACTCTCAACCTGTGCCAGTGTCTCACCACCCTCAACCTGTGCCAGTGTCTCACCACACTCAACCTCTGCCAGTGTCTCACCACTCTCAACCTGTGCCAGTGTCTCACCACCCTCAACCTGTGCCAGTGTCTCACCACCCCCACTGCAAACAACTTCTTCCTAACACCCGGTTTCAATCTCCCCTCTACCAGTTCAAACCCATTCCTCCCCCTCCTTTAAGCAGAACTGATGGACAGAGAGCTGCCATTGAGGCTATCATACAAACACCTTCCTCCTTGTAAGGTTTACCTATGAAAAAGGGACCAGGAGTGTAAAGTCAAAACTGGAGCAGAAGGATGCAGGTTACATCCAGTTTTCATGGCCCCTGATACATGCCAAAATTCAGCTCAGCTCTGGACATATTCTGCTGTTCAGTCCCAGACTACAGAATCTCAGCATGGTAGTGTTTGGAAGGGACCTCTTGGAGATCATCCAGCCCAGCCCCACTCCTAAAGCAGGGCACCCACAGCAGCTTGCCCAGCAGCACAGTGCCAGGGGGGTTGGAAGCTCTCCACACAAGGACACTCCACAGCCTCTCTGGGCAGCCTGCTCCAGGCCTCCAGCACCCTCACAGCAAACAACTTGCTCCTGCTCTGCACAGCCAACCTCCTGCCTGACACTTTGTGCCCCTTGCTGCCCCTTGGCCTGTCCCTGGGCACCACTCACAAGAGTCTGGCCCCAGCCTCTTGCCCCACACAGCTCCTTCAGCTCTTGCTGAGCATTGCTCAGATGCCCTCTGGGGCTGCTCTTCTGCAGGCTCTCAGCCCCAGAGCTCTCAGCCTCTGCTGCTCCCAGAGCTGCTCCAGGCCCCTCAGCAGCTCTGCAGCCTGCCCTGGACTCTCTCCAGCACTTCCCTGGCTCTCTGCAGCTGGGGAGCCCAGAGCTGGACCCAGCACTCATCCTCTCACCTGCAGTGGTATTTTGTGCCAGCCCCAAGTTAGCATCTAATCTCCTTTTTCTCTCTGCAGGCAAATGGCCACCATCTCCTCCTGCCTTCAGTTTTACCTGCCCTCTGGCCTGAAGTCTGTCCCTCTTCACCATGTCTGGGCAGCAGCAGGCAGGGCTGAAGCCTCCCTTCCCCGTGGCAAGCTGCCTTCTGGACGCCTGCTGCTTGTTTTTCACTGCTCCCCAGCTGACCATGAGCTGTACTGAGGAGAGATTTTCACCAAGACCCTGGCTTGTGGCTGAAGGCCAAACTCACTCCTGTAGCCTGCTTCTTCCATCAACCTCAGCACCATCTGCCTTCCCCAACAGCTGTACAGCACCAGAAGGTAACTTCTTTAGCTGCTTTCCCTACTGCACTGCCAAACAGTCACAAACTGGGCTGTGGAGGGCAAGTCTCAGGTCTGCTTAGGCTCTTTACTGCATCTTAACCACATCCATCAGTCATAGAATGGTTTAGGTTGGAAGGGACCTCAAAGCTCAGCCACTTCCAACCCCCCACCATAGGAAGGGACACCTCCCACTTGAACAGGTTGCTCAAGGCCTCATCCAGTCTGGTCCTCAACACCTCCAGGGAGGTTGTGGAGCACAGAATCACCCAACGTGATCTTCGATCACGTTGGGTGATTCTGTGCTCCACAACCTCCCTGGGCAACCTCTGCCAGTGTCTCACCACCCTCAACCTGTGCCAGTGTCTCACCACCCTCACAGGGTTACATCAGAGTATGAGAATCCAAGGAATTGTTTGGATCATCACAGGGAGCAGTCACAGCCAGGCACTGCTTGAGAGCTGGGATCTTCCTGCAGGTAACTGCTCCTAGCTTTGAGATTCCTCTTCCCAAGGTGCCTCCTAAGAGCACCTTCCCTGTAAGCACTGAGCAGCAGGTGACATTCCAGGACTTGTCAGCACATCCACTTAACCAACACCATGTCCATGAGCCAGCAGCCCTCAGAGAGTTATCACTTCTGCCCTCCCACCCCTTGTCTTCATCACTTATGCTCAAGGAGCTTCTGAACACATCCACAGACACACACACTCCAAGGAGGGCTCCAACAGGAGCAGTCAGGAAGCATTCACATCTGGGGATGCAGGGAATTCCATTGCCCTGTCAGGAGAAACACCATAGCCTGGACTCTGCACACTTCAAGGAGTAAAACCCAGAGCAAGCAGCCCTTGGTACTGCTGCCTGCAGCTGCAGAGCAGGGCTCTCAGACAGGCCTGGGACTCTGCCCCTGGAGGAGCAAAATGCACCATGGAGGGAGGCAGGGAGCAAAGGGGCAAAGGGAAGGACTCTTTCCAACATCAGACTCAGCAGATTCACTCTGAGATCCAGGCAGATGCAGAAGACAAACTGGCCAAAAGTCTCTGGTGATGACCAGAAGCAGAAAGCAAAGGCAGGGAGGGTTTCAAGTTGCCCAGGAAGGTCATGGATGCCCTCTCCATGGATGTGTTCAGCACTGGGTTGGATGGGACCTTGGGCAGTGGGAGGTATCCCTGCCCATGGCAGGGGGGTTGGAACTGGATGATCTTCAAAGCCCCTTGTGACCTGACCCCTTCTGTGATTCTCTGGAAGTGGGGATTCCTGCTTGGCTCTGGGTAAGGAAGATTAGCAACAGGAGAGGAGGCTGTGAGACACAATCCCAGCATGGTGGGGGCTGGAAGGGACCTCTGGCATGATCCAGTGCAACCCTCCTGTCAAAGCAGGGCACCCACAGCAGCTTGCCCAGCAGCACAATGCCCAGGAAGGTTTGGAAGCTCTCCAGAGAAGGAGACTCCACAGCCTCTCTGGGCAGCCTGCTCCAGGCCTCCAGCATGGGCACAGCTTAAGACACCAGAACAGCAAATCCACGCAGCTGGCAGATGAAGTGAGAGAGAACCTAAACCTACAGGGAAGGGCACTTAAGAGTTTGGCAGAGCCCTCAGTAGCTGCAGCTAGGGACACAGGCCCAAATCCTCCCTGAAGAAGAGTGTGAAAAGGACAAGGTAGCTAAAGTAGAAGCTCTCTGCTGACCTCAGATGAGGGAAGAACGCCTGAGGGATGAAAGATCTGAGCCTGCCTGAGACAAGTGTAACCATGGAGCAAAACCACTGACAAATACAATTAGAGGAGGAGAGAAGCAGCAAGAAATGCAATCAGCAGCAAAAATCTATTTTCCAAAGACAGGAGGGAATGAGAAGCCAAGGGCCTGCAGGCTGCCAGGCAGCGGCAGAGGGACGCCAGCACCAGCACAGGGCATGGACCTGGACCTCAGCTTACGCTAGAAGGGCTGCCAGGAGGTGGCTGATGTGTGGGGAAGGGAGGAGAGCTTTGAGGAACTTTACCTGACCAGATTACAAAGTTGTTAATTATTTGGGGTGATGAAGAAGAGTGTGGCCAGCAGGTAGAGGGAGGTTCTCCTCCCCATCCGCGCTGCCCTAGGGAGGCCACAGCTGCAGTGCTGGGTCCAGCTCTGGGCTGCACAGTTGCAGAGAGACAGGGAAGTGCTGGAGAGAGTCCAGGGCAGGCTGCAGAGCTGCTGAGGGGCCTGGAGCAGCTCTGGGAGGAGCAAAGGCTGAGAGCCCTGGGGCTGAGAGCCTGCAGAAGAGCAGCCCCAGAGGGCAGCTGAGCAATGCTCAGCAAGAGCTGAAGGAGCTGTGGGGGGCAAGAGCCTGGGGCCAGACTCTTGTCAGTGGTGCCCAGGGACGGGGGAAGGGGCAGCAAGGGGCACAGAGTGTCAGGCAGGAGGTTGGCTGTGCAGAGGAGGAGCAAGTTGTTTGTTGTGAGGGTGCTGGAGGCCTGGAGCAGGCTGCCCAGAGAGGCTGTGGAGTGTCCTTGTGTGGAGAGATTCCAACCCCCCTGGCACTGTGCTGCTGGGCAAGCTGCTGTGGGTGCCCTGCTGTAGGAGTGGGGCTGGGCTGGATGATCTCCAGAGGTCCCTTCCCAACTCACCTTGCTGGGTTTCTGGGATTTCCAAACTGATGGCTCCCCAGATTTTGGTGTTGTGTATGCTGACTCTAGCTGCTACCTCTTGCTGTTAGCTGACATTAGCTGCTACCTTTAAAAGGACCTAAAAAGTCCAAATATGCAGCAGATTGCTGCAGAAGCAGAAGGCAGGGTGGCTGGACAGCATGCAGCAGAGGTGCTCTAAATCAAATAGCCACCTGCCTGGAGGCATGCAGAGGAAAACCTATAGCTCACTTGAACCTGTCACCAGAAAGCCTTGCTAAAAAGCAATCTGATTTCCTTCTCTGAGTTGCTAAGGAGCTTAAGGGTCTGAGGAAAGAGCAGGAAATGCCACGACATGAACTGAGGAAGGCTTCAACAAAGCCTTGCTTAGCACACGTTAAGGAAGCTCTAGATCCACCTATCTAGGTGAGGCATCAGATGGGCTGGGCAGCTCCATCCATGCAGAGAGCTTACCAGAAGATGCTTATGGTGTTTAGAGAGAGGTTCCTCCAGAGTCTGTGACCCTACTAAACTCTCAGCCAGAGCCTCAGGACAGAGAGAGGATAGATTTGATCAGCAAAGAACAGGCAGGTGGTGTGAAGAGCAGCAAGGACAGGTGACAGCACTGCAGTCCAGAGGGAGCTCTACCAAGGAGGAAATTCATTGTAAAATTAAAACCTCAGAACCTCTCAACCCCCAAAATTCAGCAGAAATCTCTGCAATGGCCAAGGCCACACCTGGGCACTCAGCAGCTCCACAATGAAAACTAACCACGGGATAAGAGAGACATGGAACTGCTGGAGAGGGTCCAGGAGGCCATGAGGATGATCAGAGGGATGGAGCACATCTGATACAGGGACAGGCTGAGAGAGCTGGGACTGACTGTTCAGTGTGGAGAAGGCTCCAGAGAGACCTCAGAGCAGCCTTCCAGTGCCTGAAGGGGCTCCAGGAGAGCTGGGGAGGGACTTTGGACAAGGGCTAGGAGTGCCAAGAGGAGGGACAATGGCTGTGAGCTGGGAGAGGGGAGAATGAGAGTGGAGATGAGGCAGAAACTCTTGAGAGTGAGAGTGAGGAGAGACTGGCACAGGCTGCCCAGGGAGGCTGTGGATGTCCCCTGCCTGGAGATGTTCAGGGCCAGCTTGGGTGAGGCCTTGAGCAGCCTGTGCTGGTGAAGGTGTCACTGCCCATGGCAGGAGGCTGGAACTGGATGAGCTTTAAGGTCTCTTCCAACCCAACCCATGCCAGCACTGGGTCACAAGCTGCACATGGCTCAAGAGTGTTCTGCTGTTCAGAGAAGATAAGGCTCTCAGAAGAGCAAACCCTTGCCTACAACCAATGAGAAATGAAATAATTCCTCTGCTCTAGTGAGTGCTGGATGAAGCACTCCAGCTGAGGTCTTCCTGGCTCTGGGTATCACTCAATTTGAGGACTTCTGCAGGAGCAGAAATTACCAGAGACCCAGGAAGCATCACCTGCAGGAAAGAGAAGACATGAGAGCAGTGCAGCCTGCTCAGGACTCACTTCTCTCATGAAACCAGCATCCATGTAAGGCACAGGCACTAGCCAGCAGCAGGTCTGCAGTGAAAGAGGCACTGGAACACAAATCTCAGGGTGCTCACAGTGCATTACAGAGGTCCTGGTGCAGGAGAAAGAAGATGGCTGGGCAGGATGGCAGCACTGCAGCTGCTGATCTGCTCTCCAGGGTGTGGACAGCATAGGCAGAAGTGAACTTGCAAGTACCACACCTTGAAGGCTCAACTTCAGGGTTACTGAGGAATGGAAGAGCCCTAAAGCACTGGAAGCAACCATCCAGGGCCCTCCACCAACACAAGGGCTAAGAGGAGGTTAACCGAACCTCTGTCAGGTAGCACTGAGCTTGCCCTGGGGCAGCTGATGGAGGAGGCAACCTCCCGAGCTTCTGCCCAGCCCAGCTTTTCTTCAACAAACAAAGCCCTGTGAGTCTGCATCTGACATCCCAGAGTAACCCAGAGGGCAGGTTTCCCCTCTTGTGCACATTGAAGCCCCTCTTTAGCAGGGAGCTTGGCCTGGCTGGCTCCACAGGTCCCTTCCAGCCCCTACCATTCTGTCACTCTGACCTGCACACACCAGACAGCCCTCAGCAGATGATCTATTAACACTAAGCTTGCAGCCCCAAACTTGTAAGAAGAGACCATTTTTTAGGCACTCAGCTCTGCTAAGAAGCCTTGCAGAAGAGTCTCACAGAGGTGTAAATCCCATACAGGCTGGAGTGCTTAACTACCCAGCCGGACGGAGCCGCATCCTGCTTCCTCTGCTTCATTACTCCTGACTCCTGTATTGGTGTTTCCAATTTCTACCACTAAAAGCACAGTTAACTCCTCAAGTGCAATATGAAGCTCATTTATTTTCTCCCAAATGCTCCCTTGTAAATAAAGCACTGCTGGGAGGAAGGCTCTGGATCCTAAAATTCATCACGGTGATGATAGGGCTGCAATTTCTCCAACAGGAATGGCTCCTTGCTTTGAGTGGGAGAAAAATGAGCTGATTTGGTTGGAAAGCATTAATGTTTGGAACCTGACAGGAGAGGCCTCTCTGAACCGATTTGCTTTCAGCTGAGCAACAGACAATTTGAACTTGAACCTGCAGTCACGTAGAGGGAAGGTGCAGGAGAAGACAGGCTGGGAGAGTTGGGGCTGCTCAGCCTGGAGAAGAGAAGGCTCCAGGGAGACCTCAGAGCTGTCTTCCATTACCTGAAGGGTGTTCAGGAAAGCTGAGGAGGGACTCTGGACACGGCCTGGGAGTGACAGGATGAGGAAAAATGGCTGTGAGCTGGAAGAGAGGAGATGTAAACTGGAGACGAGGAAGAAATGCTTTAGAGCGATGGTGGGGAGAGACTGGCACACATTGCCAGGGAGGCTGTGGATGTCCCCTCTCTGGAGGTGCTCAAGGCCAGGCTGGATGAGGCCTTTGAGCAACCTGGGCTAGAGGGAAGTGTCCCTGCCGTGGTAGGGAGCTGGAACTGGATGATTTTTAAGGTCCCTTCCAACCCAAGCCATTCTGTGATTCTGTGAGTGACACCTGCTTGGCAGGAAGCAAGAGCACTGCAGAGTGGGAATCTTCACAGCTCTTGGGGGCTTTGTACCATTAATAAATGTAAATCAGAGCTGGAATTAGCAGGAGAAAATCAAGGCTAAGGGCAGAGTTTACAGACAGGCAGGCTCTGAGAACATTTCACTCTGGGGAAAAGGAGAACTGTTTGCTTTAAAATCACAAGGCCTGGTTGAAAGGTGGGGGTCTGGGGGGTAGTACTGTAATATAGAAGAACAAATCAAGCCATAGACACTCCATGAAATGTTTTTCCACTCCACTGTGGGCAAAGCACTTCCTCATACTTTCTGGACATCATAACCAGCAAGAATCATAGAACCACAGAACCAACCAGGTTGGAAGAGACCTCCAAGCTCATCCAGCACTCAAGGTGTGGCCTGAGCAGTGCTGAGCAAGTGCTCCCTTGTCCTGCTGGCCACACTGCTCCTGAGCCAGCCCAGGATGCCATTGGCTCTGCTGCCCACCTGGGCACTCTGCTGCCTCCTCTGCAGCTCCTCTCTCCCACCACCCCCAGCTCCCTCTCTGCCTGGCTGCTCTCAGCCACTCTGGCCCCAGCCTGTAGTGCTGCTTGGGGTTGTTGTGGCCAAAGTGTAGAACCCTGCCCTTGGCCTTGTTCAATCTCATCCCCTTAGCCTCTGCTCACCCATCCAGCCTGGCCAGGTCCCTCTGCAGGGCTCTCCTACCCTCCAACTGCTCCACAGATGCTCCTAGCTTGGTGCCATCTGCAAACTCACTGATGCTGGACTCAATCCCTTGGTCCAGATCATCAATAAAGATACTGCCCAGCACTGACCCCTGGGGCACACCACTAGTGCCAGCTGCCAGCTGGATGTGGCACCATTCACCACCACTCCCTGGGCCTGGCCCTCCAGCCAGTTCTTGATCCATATCAAAGTGAAAAAGAATCTCATCCTCCTTTGCTTCTACCCCAGACCTTTGCAGTGTGTTTGCATCTCCTAGGACCAGCGTCAGGAACAACAATGTTTGCACAGAGGTCTCCTTTGGTCACCTCTGCTTTCAGCAGCACAAACTGAGCTGCAGCTGCATTGTCAGGATTCACCTTGTGCTGCCTTCTGGATGCCAAGCTACAGACCTCTCCTGAAGGCAACTCATCATCTGGATGGAAGAATGGAATTGTCCTAGAGATGGCTGAAGAGAAGCTCTCAGAGAAACACCACAGTTAGCACTAAAATGCATTTCAACATGGCTTTATTGCACAAGTGGAAAGGCTTGGAAAAGCCAACCAAGAGCTGACTCATGCACCTGTGTAACAAGCAGCAGAACCTCTCCTTTGATTTCCACAACTGGGGCCAAAGCAGACGAAGCCATGAAAACAAAGCAGCTCCTTGCAACAGCCTGGTGAGGAAGCCCAGGCCCTCTCTGTCTCTCCCACTTTGAAAGGCTGCTTTCACAACCAAGCATTTGGGATCCTGGCACTCATCCTGTTCCACACTATAAAATCCTCAGCATGATTTAACATGCAAACCTGAGCACAGGGTGCCTTTGGAGGCTTCCTAGAGATGAAGCTGTCAGTACCTGCTAGCTTCTTACTTGCAGGAAAAGAAGCAGGGGCTGGAGTATTTCTTGACACCTCTGGTGAAGCTGCTCACTGTGCAGCACAGAATGGGTTGGGCTGGAAGAGACCTCCAAAGCTCATCCAGTCCAGCTCCCTGCACTCAACAGGGACATCCTCCACTAGAGCAGGTTGCTCACAGCCCTGTCCAGCCTCACCTTGGGTATCTCCAGGGATGAGGCCTCAACCACCTCCCTGGACAACCTGCTGCAGTGTTCCAGCAGCCTCCTGCTGCACAACTTGTTCCTCACATCTAACCCAAATCTGCTCTGCTCTCATTTCCATTGCTCCTGCTTCTGTCCCTGCAGGCCTTTGGGAACAGTCCCTCTGCAGCCTGCTTGGAGCCCCTTCAGGCACTGGCAGGCAGCTCTGAGGTCTCCCTGGAGCCTTCTCTTCTCCAGGCTGGACAATTCCAGGTCCCTCAGCCTGCATGGCCACACTGCTGCTCTGCATCACTTCTCTCCACTTCCTCTCCCTCTCTGGCCTGCTGCTGGTTGTGGCCATAGCTGACAGAGGTAATCTGTTATGGCATTCTGAGGAACACAAAACTTCAGCATTCTGCCCCAATGATGCTCTCTCAGAGCTACCTTTTCTGCCTCCTCTCCAAGCCTCTTGCCAATTGGGTTTGCTGCATACTCCAGAAGCCTGTGGAGCACCTCCAGTGGCACTGCTGAAGCTGCTCTGCAACAAAACTATTTACCAGCTTCTTCCTTCTGAGAAAAAGACACTGAGGGGCTTTGAATGGCAAAGCACCAGCACCTGCTTTGTGATCTTAAAGTAAGCATGAGAGAGCTGTAGCTCGTTGCTATCAAGTGGGAAGAACACATGGAACACATGCCCACAGATGAGCCAGGTCAAAACCTGCATTTCTGGTTTGACCCTGAAGACCAGAAAACTGTTCTACAGAATACTCATGACATCTGTTTCCCAGCTGTACAGAGAAATGCTTTACTTGTCAGCCTGAACCAAGACCACCTCTAACTCCAATGAGCTTGGACCCTGGAAAATGCAAAAACTCCTTCAGGCAAGGGGAGATAAACCCCCAGCAAGGCTGGGGTGGGAAGGGACCTCTGGAGATCATCCAATCCAACCTCACTGCTCACAAAGAGCACCCACAGCAGCTTGCCCAGCAGCACAGTGCCAGGGGGGTTGGAAGCTCTCCACACAAGGACACTCCACAGCCTCTCTGGGCAGCCTGCTCCAGGCCTCCAGCACCCTCACAGCAAACAACTTGCTCCTCCTCTGCACAGCCAACCTCCTGCCTGACACTTTGTGCCCCTTGTTGCCTCTTCTCCTGTCCCTGGGCACCACTCACGAGAGTCTGGTCACAGCCTCTTGCTCCCCACAGCTCCTTCAGCTCTTGCTGAGCATTGCTCAGATGCCCTCTGGGGCTGCTCTTCTGCAGGCTCTCAGCCCCAGGGCTCTCAGCCTTTGCTCCTCCCAGAGCTGCTCCAGGTCCCTCAGCAGCTCTGCAGCCTCCCCTGGACTCTTTCCAGCACTTCCCTGGCTCTCTGCAACTGGGGAACCCAGAACTAGAACCAGGACTCCAGATGTGGCCTAAGGCCAAGTAGAGTGGGAGGAGAACCCTCCCTTGACCTGTTGGCCACACTGTTTTTCATGTACCCCAGGGCACCATTGGCCTTCCTTGCCACACAGGCACCTTGCTGCCTCATGGGCTACTGCTGTCCCCCAGCACTCCTTCAGCTGGAGACCAAAGCAAGACTGCAGAACGTAAGGGCTCCAGGTGCAACTCCACACCACACTATGTGCAGTGCAGTGTCCCTGCTAACACACCTAAAACCAGACCTCACCAAGCCCAGCAGCAGCTGCTCAAGTGCTCCCCACAGCAAGCACTGACACCTTGCCTGACCACAAGAGATCAGCACTGCTGCTGCAGGTCTCTGACACAGAGCAAGCTCTAAGAGCTGAGGAGCTCCTGCTGGCAGAACCTGCCAGGCCCCAGATCCAACTGACAAAGCTTCCTTTGCAGCACATTTTGGTTGAGCTCCTTCGAAGTGATGGACCCACCCTAATTTAGGTAGCACACAGGGTGGGACTGCAAGATGATGCTTCCCTTGGGGCTTCAAAAGGAGAACATGGAGGTAAGTTCTAAAGGTGCAGTGAGTGGTGAGAGCTTTTCAGACTTTCATTTCTCTGTTCATCAACTGCAAGAAGAAATGAAATCAGCAGCAGGATTCCTGCCCAGGAAGGAAATTAGCCCAGTACAGACAGTCCAGAGGAATCCTCAGGTGATGACTTCAGCACCTGAAGGTTTTACAAGACAGGCAGGAAGGGACTTTCTTCCAGGGGCTTGTAGTGATAGGATGAGAGGGAATGGATTGAAGCCTGAGGAGAGGAGATTGAGACTGGAGATGAGGAAGAAATTCTTCACAGTGAGAGTGGGGAGACACTGGCACAGGTTGCCCAGGGAGGTTGCAGGAGTCCCCTGCCTGCAAGTGTCCAAGGCCAGGTTGGCTGAGGCCTTGAGCAACCTGGGCTGGTCCTGCCCACAGCAGGGGATTGGAACTGGATGAGCTTTAAGGTCCCTTCCAACCCAGCCCATTCTGTGACAATTCAGATGTTGGTGTCCACTGCTGCATCATGTTGAGAACTTCAGCTGCCAAGTCCAGGATCACCAAAAGGACCTCAGCACAGGTTCTGAAGTGAGCCTCACTGCTGAGCAGAGCAAATGCAGTCTGCAGAAGGGCTGGGGTTATCCAGGAGGACAACTCCCACAAATGCTAAGTGACAGAGAAAGATGCTCTTAATAAAAATGGGCTTTGCTTGATCAATTGTCCTTTTCTGAGTGGTAAAAGTGCTGCAAGTCAAAAGTGTTGCTCAATCATCTTAAGATTTCAGAGAACTGCTTGAAAGTAACTCTGCAATAAAAATCTAACTGATAATGGGAGGATGTTGTAGCAACCAAAAAGGTATTAAAATGGGGCTTTGCTTAGCTCTGAGTTAAGGAACAATGGCAGGATTAGCAGGCAACTATTACAAAATTAATCTGATTAATGCCTTATAAATAATGAAGCTACACTTAAAAGGGTCCACAAGCTCCACCATGTCAGAACACGGATCCAATCCATGATGCAAGACTAAAAAGCAGGATATTTTCCCTACTAATTAAACACCAAAAGCTGAATCCTCCCAAAAATCAAGCAAGAACAAACAGGGAAGGGAAAAAGCTCCACTTGTAAAAACACAATAAAATTAACTGCAGCCAACTCCACCCTCTGCAGAATTGCTTTCAGAGGGAAGAGCAACACTTGGGTCCTGCCATGTTTCACACCACCACAACTTTTCCATGGGATCTCTCCTCCCTGGCAATGTTTTTGTTAGCTGGATGTGAAATCCTTCTCCATCAGCACATGGCCAGGCAGGGTGAGGAGACAGTCCCTCCAAAAGGAGCCATGGCTTCTGCACTCAGCCTTCACCCAGCTCTGCTCACAGCAGCGAAAGGGCCACAGCCAAGTGCATGAAAATCCATTTCAGAGAATCCCAGAGTGGGAGGGGTGGGAAGGGACCTCCAGAGATTGAGGCCAACCTCCCTGCCAGAGCAGGACCACTCAGGGCAGCTCACACAGGAAGGCCTCCTGGAATCTGTGCAGAGAAGGAGACTCCAGAGCCTCTCTGAGCAGCCTGCTCCAGGGCTTCAGCACCCTGGCAGTGTTTGAAAACGTTATCTACAGGGCAGCTATTTAAAGCTCATTCTATGCACCACGGTCAAAAGCCAGTTCCTGTCTTGCTCACTAAGACACCTGCAGTCACTACAGCAGTCCAGCAACCCCAGGCTGTCTCCTCTTTGCTTCTTCCTTGGGAGAAGAGGCCAGACCCTGCCTGGCCCCAAGCCTCCTTTCAGTGAGTTGTGGAGAATCAGAAGGGCTTCCCTCAGCCTGCTTTTCTCCATGCTAAGCAACCCCAGGGCCCTCAGCTCTCCTCACAAGATCCATGCTGACTCTCAGGGCATCTTTCCCCTCCCATTACTTTTGAGGCTTGGTACCAGTGCTCAGCTGGTGCCCTGAAAGCAGGGCAGGGGACAGAGGGACCTGTCACCTTGCCTCACCCACAAACTCTGCTCTACCAGCTCGAGGAGGGACTGCTTCACACCCAGCAATCATCCAGCGCCCACCTAACATCTCTCTCATCCCACTGTGGCTTCAACTCAGTAAGACATCAAGTTAAACACAGGTGGGAAAGCAAGTCCCAGCCTGAATTGTCACCAAGCTACTGCCACCATCTCAGGCAGATCTTTTAACCTGCACACAAATGACTTTGCTGCAGTGGAGGAGCTGAAAAGGATTTGAGGGAAGGCAGGGTGAGGCACTGATGGGATCCTTGGTGCCTGTCAGTTCTCCCACAGATAGCAAAGCTGAAGGTCCTGCTGCCCCCACGCCAGTGTAACCTACCCACAGCTCACACTTCAGACACCACCTCCTGCCGTGGACACAGCTCAGGCTTTGCACAGACTTTCTGTTGTTTCTGCACTGAAAGCTGCACAGCCTTGAGGCTTGGGCAGAAGAGAATCACATGAAGATCACCAAGGGCAAGTGCAGAGTCCTGCCCTAGGGAGGAACAACCTCCTGCAGCAGGAGAGGTGAGGGAGGACCTGCTGGGAAGTAGCTCCCCATGGACAGGACACCAAATAATCCATGAGCCAGCAACGTGAGCTTACGGCAAAGGAGGCCAATGGTGTCCTGGGGCTGGGTGCTAGGTTGGCTGGATGAGCTTGCAGGTCTCTTCCAACATGGTTGATTCTGTGATTCTGTGAAGAAGAGTGTGGTAGAGGGAGGTTCTCCTCCCACTCTACTCTCCCTTACACAGGCCACATCTGGTGTCCTGGGTCCAGCTCTGGGCTCCCCAGCTGCAGAGAGCCAGGGAAGTGCTGGAGAGAGCCCAGAGCAGGCTGCAGAGCTGCTGAGGGGCCTGAAGCAGCTCTGGGAGGAGCAAAAGCTGAGAGCCCTGGGGCTGAGAGCCTGCAGAAGAGCAGCCCCAGAGGGCATCTGAGCAATGCTCAGCAAGAGCTGAAGGAGCTGTGGGGGGCAAGAGGCTGTGGCCAGATTCTTGTCAGTGGTGCCCAGGAACAGGCCAAGGGACAGCAAGGGGCACAAAGTGGACCCCAGGAGGTTCCATCTGGAGAGGAGAGCAGCCTGAGAGGGCATCAGAAGACTGAGCAGAAATGTTTCAGGGGACTACCAACCAATCTCCCTGTCAAAGTCACTGTCTCCACAGGAACACGAAGGCACTGAACTAAAACTCCTCCCCAGTGATGGAGCCCTCAAGCTCTGCCTGGAGAAGCACAGGACATGTCCATTCCCTGCTCAGAGCAGACCACCAGCAAGTGAAACTTGGGACTCACCACGTGGGGAGTGCAAGAAGTCTGCACAGAGCTATCCACAGCCCTGGAACAGTGAAGGATAAGAGGGGGATCAGCTGGCACAGAGCACGGAAATAGCTCCTGTGTTACCAGCCCTCTCCAGGTGTTTCAGAGCACATCTCACAGCCACAGGCTCCAGCCTCCAGACAAGACCAATGCAGAGGCTCAGGAAGGTTGTGCCTCTGCCACCTGCACTGCAGGCACTCAGCTCCAACAGACAGTTCGAAAGGCACAGATCCATCGTGGAGATTAAGCAACTAATTCCTTCTCCCAACTGCCTCTAACATCAGATTCTGGTCATGGAATGTTTGAGAAAATCCATCTGAAGGAAAGGGAAAAAGAAAAAATGAAGGATTTAAACAGAAAAGAGGAGAGCAGAGAAACCAGCTGAGAGGCAGCACATGATGGAAAAGAACAACAGAATAGGTTGGGATCTTAAAGCTCATCCAGCTCAAACCCCCTGCCATGGGCACAGACACCTCCCACTAGCCCAGGTTGCTCAAGGCCTCTTCCAAGCTAGTCTTGAGGATCTCCAGGGAGGGGGCAGAAGAAACAGCCAGGTTTCTGAGTTCCTGCAGCACCGACTGGACACCCCCAACAAGAATCTTCTCAGTGCAGACACATTTTTGACCAATCCTAACCACCACTTTTGTTTTGCTCCCTTTGGTCTCTGCTAAGCTGCAGTCACAGAATCAGAGTGTTAGGGGCTGGAAGGGACCTCTGGAGATCATCCAGGCCAAACCTCTGCTCCAGCAGGGCACCCACAGCAGCTTGCCCAGCAGCACAGTGCCAGGGGGGTTGGAAGCTCTCCACACAAGGACACTCCACAGCCTCTCTGGGCAGCCTGCTCCAGGCCTCCAGCACCCTCACAACAAACAACTTGCTCCTGCTCTGCACAGCCAACCTCCTGCCTGACACTTTGTGCCCCTTGATGCCCCTTGTGCTGTCTCTGGGCACCACTGAGCAGAGTCTGGCCCCAGGCTCTTGCCCCCCACAGCTCCTTCAGCTCTTGCTGAGCATTGCTCAGATGCCCTCTGGGGCTGCTCTTCTGCAGGCTCTCAGCCTCTGCTGCTCCCAGAGCTGCTCCAGGCCCCTCAGCAGCTCTGCAGCCTGCTCTGGGCTCTCTCCAGCACTTCCCTGGCTCTCTGCAACTGGGAATCCAGAGCTGGACCCAATCCCCCATCCAAGCCAGGCTGTCTGCCCCTGTACCAGGCCACTTCCATTGCCTGGCTGCGAGCAGCTGATGGGAGCCTCCCCAGCTGAGCCCTGGGCTCTCCTCACAGCGGAGGCTTCGCAGACTCACTGCAGAGAGCAGCAGCAAACACAAGAACAGTGCAAAAGCCAAAGGTAGTGTTGCTAGGAGCAGCTGGGAGTTGGCATTTGCCATCAGCAGGAGCTGTGAAATGGGCACCCCTGCCCCGGGGAAGGCAGTACCTGGGGCTGGTTTCTGGGCACTTGGCCGACTCCTCTGCTAGCCTCTGCGGGGTAAGAGCAGCTGTTAGCAGAGAGGGGACACAGCAGCCACGCAGAGAGGCGATGAGCCCAGAGGCCGCTGGTAAAGCAACCCTGAGGCAGCATGGGGGAGAGGCAGAAGAGGTCTCCTGCACAGCCCAGGGAGGGAACATCCATGTGGAAACTCGACAGGAGTGCACTGGGATGGGCAGCAGCAACGAACCTCTTGGGCTGTGCCAAAGACACAGACCAGAACCTGTGCAACCCGAGTCAGAGATTCACAGAATGGGCAGGGTTGGAAGGGACCTTAAAGCTCATCCAACCCCTGCCATGGGCAGGGACACCTCTCAGCAGCATAGGCTGCTCAAAGTCTCATCCAGCCTGGTCTTGAACACCTCCAGGGAGAGGAAATCCACAACCCCTTTGGGTTCCAGTGTCTCCCCACCCTCACTGCGTGTGTATTGCCCTGACTGCAGCTTTGGTTCCTTGGAACTAGAGACAGTACCTGAAAAATCCAACACATTTTCAGAGACCTGAAGTGCTGCAGTGGGATCACAGAATGGGCTGGGTTGGAAGCAGCCTTAGAGATCACCCAGTTGCAGCTCCCCTGCCACGGGCAGGGACACTTCCCACTAGCCCAGGTTACTCAAGGCCCCAAGGGTCATCCTTTCATCAATTAAAACGAGTCACCACTATCCAAAACTCAACAAGATTCTTATCCCCCAGCTTTGATTTGAACTAGTAGTATTTAATTAATCTGGCAGAGCTCCACAGCTCCTTCCTGAGCGCCAAGAACCAGCTACCCTCTTGGGTTCCTTCTGCAATCATTTCCTTTGATTAACTTCGCTTTATTTACTCAAATTAACAGATGGATTTCATGCATGTTCCAACAACTTAGCAGAGAGGAATTCAAAAGCAGCCTGCCAAGTTCAAAACTCAGCAAGTGGAACTTGTGAATTAAGGCAGACAGAGTTATTAGCTGATTATGACATGGGGAATGTTCAGAAGAAAGAACATGCCCTTTCCATCTTCATTTGGTGTGAGTGGTGATTACAGCAGATAGCTGAAATTATCATTTGAGGTAAAACTGTGATTAACAAGCATTTAAATATTGCACAACAAGTTAATTGCTCTGGAATTTCTTCATCTTTGTTCCTCCTTTGGGTTCCAAGGCTCTGCGTGCAGGGGATCTGCACCACCAGGCTTGCCCAGGGAGTGGGGGGCCAGGGCCTCCTCAAGAGCAGCACTTCATGGGCTTCACCAGGGACAGGTGGTGGTGAGAAACCATCAGATACCACTTCACCAGGATAGGTGGTGGTGAGAAACCATCAGACACCACTTCACCAGGGACAGGTGGTGGTGAGGAACCATCAGATACCACTTCACCAGGATAGGTGGTGGTGAGAAACCATCAGATACCACTTCACCAGGGACAGGTGGTGGTGAGGAACCATCAGATACCACTTCACTAGGATAGGTGGTGGTGAGAAACCATCAGATACCACTTTTGCACAGCCCACATCTGTTGGGAGGCAGTGCTGGCAGAGATGTGGCAGCTTTCCCTTCACAGCATCACAGAATCAATCAGGTTGGAAAAGACCTTCAAGATCATCAAATCCAGCCTATCACCTCACAGTATCTAATCAACTAAATCATGGTACCAAGTGCCACATCCAATCTCTTTTTCAACACTTCCAGGGACAGGGAAGCCACCAGCTCCCTGGGCAGCCCATTCCAATGCCAATCACTCTTGCTGTGAAGAACACAAATCTTTCTGGGAGAAGCAGAATGAAGGAACCAACCAAGCCTCTCCTTGGCCATCCAAACCTGGGTAAGGTACAAGGAGTAGAGGTGGAGGCTAAGAGCCTGCCCTGTCACTGTCACCAGCAGTGACTCCTTTAATCACCAGACCTTGTGTTTGCAGGACAACCTTGTGTTTCCTTTCTGGAAAAGCCCTGAGAGGTTCTTCACAGCCCCAGTGTCACTCCCAACAAGCTGCTCATCAGACACCATGCACTGCCCTGGAACAGCCTGCAGGGCAGATGCTGACTCAGCAGATGCGTTCAAGTGCTCAGGCAGGGCATGGGCACCTCTTGTTCGGTTCTGCAGGTCACTTAGGCAGGAGGATGCTGACCTGGACCCCCTTTATTGCAGGGAAGCACTCAGACCATCACTCAGGGCTGGATGAGCTGGCTGGGTGACAGCAGGCACTCTTGCTCCAACCAAGAGCCATGGGCAGCCATTCTCAGTCCAACCTTTAGCACAGCATCTTCCCAGGCAAGGCCTGGTTTGATCCACTGGCACTCCATGACAGATCACTCCTGAGAAACATTCCCAAGTGCCTGCACTTGGGGAATACTGCACTTGCAGCTTTGGAGGCCAGCAACAGGCTTCCACACGATCAGATGGAGCTAACCCAGGAGAAGGCAGTTGGTGAAACTGAGGAGTCCTGTTTGGACCTGCTCACTTCAGTCAACGGGAGAAGCCAAAACTTCAGGCAACTTCCCTTAGCTGGGGTCAAATTAGGGGAAAGGAGAAGCTGTGGGGTTGATTTTTTCAGAGCACCCACAAAGAACTGCTTTCCTCAGATTAAAGAAAACCCCAAAACCCAAACCCCAAAAAAGCCTGAGGAGCAGACAGTAACCTTGCCCTGGCTGCAAGGGGAGGAGGACTCCTCCCAGCCCAGGAACACCAAGGGCTGCTGTGAACATTTTAGAGGGAGTTTCTCCTGCAGCACCCAAGGCTGGAGCAGCATGGTTGGGAGGCACAAGCAGACAATGCCACCTCAGGACTCCTGATGGAGCTGCCAGACCTCATCTAAATAAGTAACTGCTAAGCACAAAGAGAATCCAACTGGATCACTGTGGGGTAACAATGCATGGGCAGCATGGGATAAAGCCACTTCCTTCAGCAGCACTGCAGCTGGAGCTGCTTAAACCAGCACTGAGATTCCACCCAGAGGATGGGTTTTGCTCTTTTTTCTGGGTTTGAGAGAAGCAGCCACAATAAGAACAAGTTAGGGCAAGGAAGCTGGTGAAGGTCTGGAGCACAAAGTCCTGTGAGGAGTGGCTGAGGGAACTGGGCTTGTTCAGCCTGCAGAAAAGGAGGCTGAGGGGAGACCTCATTGCTCCCTGTGACACCTTGAAAGAGGATTGGAGGCAGGTGGTGGTTAGCCTCTTCTCCAAAGGAACAAGAGGAAATGGCCTCAAGTTGTCCCAGGGGAAGTTAGGTTGGACATGAGGAACAATTTCTTCCCCCAAAGGGTTGTCAAGCCCTGGAACAGGCTCAGCCTCCCCATCCCTGATGGGGTTCAGGGCCATGGAGGTGTGGTGCTGAGAGCTGTGGTTTAGTGGTGCCCTGGCAGTGCTGCATTAATGGCTTTGATTCAATGACCTTAGAAGATCTCTTCCAACCAAAACCACTTTTTGATTCTATGATACAAACCAACTTCTTCTACAAATAAACCACCCAAATTACTGCCTACCCCTCTGACAAAACAATGCCAACACTTTAACCATCTCCATGCCAAGAAAACACCACCAGTAAGTTTGCCAAAGAAGAAATACAGCCCAAGTCCATAAATGTCTGGTATGAATTAAGAGGCAGAGCCACGGGAAGCCCAGGAAGATGCTGATCACCACACCACTGCCAGAGGCTGAGGAACGAGCAGACTGGAGAGAAGGAAGAAATTCTTGATAGTGAGGGTGGGGAGAGACTGGCACAGGCTGCCCAGGGAGGTTGTGGCTGCTCCCTCTCTGGAGGTGTTCAAGGCCAGACTGCAGGAGGCAACCCAGGCTGGTGGGAGGTGTCCCTGCCCATGGCAGCAGCTTGGCACTGGCTGAGCTCTGAGGTCCCTTCCAACCCAACCCATTCTGTGATTGTCTGAGACAGCAAAACAAAGTGAGATGCGGATGCAGTGTGTGCAGGCAAGGAGGACACTCTCCACCTCCCCAGAGCACAGATTATCTGTGTCCATCAGGCACGTGGAGCACTCCCTGATCTCACTCCTGATTCCAGAGAGTTGCAGGCATCATCTTGTCCTGCAAGCCACAGCAAGTTGCATGTCCTTGTCCACAACATCACTGCCTCGAAACACCTCACCGGGTGACAGAGAGACTGGCACTGGCTCAGTCGATAGCACGCTGAGCTCCAGTGGTTTTAGGGTAAGGGTTAATTACCACTAAGAGGTAGCTTGATGGTCAGCAAATAACACTCCATCTTCTCTCCTGCAGGCATCTGCAGCCTGCATCTTCCACGGCAGTGCCACCTGCAAAGGTGTCTTGGACATCTGCTGCGCCTGAGTGACCAAGGAGCGAAACAGGAGGTGCATCGGCAATGGCTGGCTGAGGAGATGCTGCCTGCTCTTCCAAGTGCCAGAATTAACCCCAGCATTTCAGTTTGGAGTAGTTCTAAAGCTGCAGTAAGCACAGGAATGCTGTCAAAATAATGCCCATGTGTTTTGCTTGCAGCCCTTCAGCCACCTGCCCCAGCAGCCTCCGGGATGCCGATGCAAGCTCTCTATCGATTACGCTGCCGGCTCCTTCCCCTCCTCGCTGCTGAGCCTCAGCTCCTGGGGAAGGTTTCTCTTCCCCAGCTGAGAGGGAAGTTATTTCTGGGAATTCCTGAAGCCTCTGGCTTGCTTTCCTATATATTGGCAGGTCCAAGCTAAGGGCCAGAACAAACACACAGTGCTTGCAAAGTGTTAAGTAGTCCCAGGAGAAGACTCTTCCCGAGAGCCCGAGCGCAGCTCTCACGACGGAGGTTCAGTGGTTTCTGTCTCCAAAAGAAGGTGCCAAGGAACCACGGAGGACAGATTTGAAACAAATCACAGAATCATGGAATTGTTTGGGTTGGAACAGCCCTCTGAGACCATGGAGTCCAACCACTAACCCACCACCACCGTGGCCACTAAACCATGTCCCCATGTGCCATGGTCACACCTTTCTTGAACACCTCCAGGGATGGGGACTCTGCCACCTCCCTGGGCAGCCTGCTCCAGTCCCTGGCCACAAGGCAAGGGAACATCTCTGTTCCTTCTACACACAATCAGGTTTCTGGTGAAGAACTTCTTCCTAACATCCAATCTGAATCTACCCACTTCGAGTTTTGCTCCATTCCTCTCGGCTCTATTACTACCTGACACCCCAAAAAGTCCCTCCCCAGCTTTCTTGTAGCCTCCTTCAGATACTGGAAGGCCACAATAAGATCTCCTTGGAGCCTTCTGTTCTCCAGACTGAACAATCCCAACTCTCTCAGTCTGTAAGAGGTTTGGGTTTATCATCTGAATATGTCACCAAACTGCAGTTTTACACAGCCCAGCAATATAAAAAGGGAAATCAACAGCAAAATTGCACTTCTCCCACCACAAGTGAAAGTTTTAGATCCAACTGTGACCTTTCACAGTCGCTCCTCACAGCTCTGTGTTACACTGCACCTCCTTTAACTTTCCATTTCTTTCACCTCTTCTTTCCCCTTCTGCTCTTCAAGACTGAGGAAGCACTGAAAAGCCCCCATGGCACACCTCCCATGGCTGTGGGAGCACAACAGCTCCATCCCCAGTAAAAGAGTTCTGGGAAACCAGGCAAGATATTTTTAGAGTATTGATAAGTGAATAATCTGTGGATTCAAGAACTCCAAGTAAGGAGCAATTGTTCTCCTTTCTGGGAATTCACTGGTACCAGTCTAGGAACTCCACCCAGCAGCTCTGGGAGTTGTCTTTTCTTACTCATGCAGCTCTGGAAAGCCTCCAACTAAAGATGCTGACCTGCAAGACCCTGTTTTCACACAGATAAATGCTATGGCCACTAAGCACCTTCTGGTGATTCCACCCCTGACAGCAGGGTTAATATTCCCTATTTATCAAACAGGAGTCACTACACTTGTCAGGAACAGCTCTTTTTTTGGGTCATGAATTTAAACACTTTTCCTCTTCTGTTGGCTCCAGAATGTTGAGCTTATAGAGTGAATGTACTGCAGACCAAACTCCAAAGTTCTTCTGACTCCATCTTCTATTAAACAAACTGCACTCTGCTGTGGGCACCACTTGAGACTGTGGCACTGCATAAAATCCATGCCACGAACACAGGACTTGCTCCTGAGTAAGAAGGAGAGGAGAGTGGGAGCAGAGCAGAGCACCCACGTGGAGGCCATCTCTCCTGGACACCTGCAATCCAATCGTCTGGCTTCCAGAAACTCCACACAAGAGTTCTAGGGACAGACGCTTCAGGATCACCGTGGCCAAGGGTCTGAGAGCTGAATGCAAACTCAGGGTGCTTCAAGCACAGCATATTTACTAGTTACCCCTTGATGGCCTTCAAGAGTCCACAAACACAGCTCTGGAATGTTCTGGACTTTAATTAAGGGAGACCTCAGAGCAGCCTTCCAGTAGCTGAAGGGGCTACAGGAGAGCTGGGGAGGGACTTTTGACAAGGGCTGGGAGTGCCAGGAGGAGGGAGAATGGCTTTGAGCTGGGAGAGGGAAAAGTAAGAGTGGAGATGAGGGAGAAATTGTTGAAAGGTGAGGAGAGGCTGGCACAGGTTGCCCAGGGAGGTTGTGGCTGCTCCCTCCCTGGAGGTGTTCAAGGCCAGGTTGGATGAGACCTTGAGCAAGCTGTGCTGGTGGGAGGTGTCCCTGCCCGTGGTGGGGGATTGGAACTTTAAGGTCCCTTCCAACCCATCTAAGATGAACAAATTCTCACTTCCCTCCCTGACTGCTAACAAAAACTCCCAAAGTCCAGGCACAGGCTCCCAGAAACCTGGCACACACCAGCTTTTATATGAGCCATAAATCCTAAGCTCACAACAGGTACATCTTTCCCTAGGACTGGGTTATTGGAAACCTAATTGCCAATTGTCCTGCTCTGGGGACCAGAAGAAGTCCACAGATTGGTAAAGTGCAATGATTACTTCCAATAAAACACTTTGTTCTCAATGGCACTGCTCTGGCAGCAAGCTTTATGGAACACCATTTACACCTGACTGGATCTCACTCCCAGTTCTTTGAATCCTGACAGGCAGAAAGCAAATCCTTATGAAAGGGAGGGGCAAAGTTTCAATTACAGACTTTCCCATTTAGCAGGAGTTAAGTCAGGACTTGTGAACCATATTCTTGTCCTTCATCACTAAAGGAAGAAGGATCCCCTGAGATGCTGCTAGCAGATCAGGACCTGCTCAGCTTAACTGCTGCTGACACCACAGCCATGCAGTCAGCACTGACTGCACTGTCACAGACTGCTTTGGCTGGGAAGGGACCTTCAAGTCTCATCAGTCCAACCACCCTGCAGCCAGCAGGGACAGCTGCAACTAGAGCCTCAAACAACCTGACCTGCAATGGTTCCAGGCATCTCACACCACCCACAGTGTCAAACATTTCTCCCTTCTCTCCAGCCTCAATCCCATCTTTGAGCTCAAACCAGCACCCCTTGCCCTGTGACAACAGATCCTGCTCAAGAGCCTGGGCCCAGCTTTCTGATCAGATCCTTTAAGCATTGCTTGCCCAGCAGCACAGTGCCAGGGGGGTTGGAAGCTCTCCACACAAGGACACTCCACAGCCTCTCTGGGCAACCTGCTCCAGGCCTCCAGCACCCTCACAACAAACAACTTGCTCCTCCTCTGCACAGCCAACCTCCTGCCTGACACTTTGTGCCCCTTGCTGCCCCTTGGCCTGTCCCTGGGCACCACTCACAAGAGTCTGGCCACAGCCTCTTGCCCCACACAGCTCCTTCAGCTCTTGCTGAGCATTGCTCAGCTGCCCTCTGGGGCTGCTCTTCTGCAGGCTCTCAGCCCCAGGGCTCTCAGCCTTTGCTCCTCCCAGAGCTGCTCCAGGCCCCTCAGCAGCTCTGCAGCCTCCTCTGGGCTCTCTCCAGCAGTTCCTCAACTGGAGAGCCCAGGACTGGACCCAGCACTGCAGCTGTGGCCTCCCTGGGGCAGAGCAGGGGGGAGAAGAACCTCTCCTGCCCTACTTCTCTCAATGCAGCCATGGCAAAGATGCAGCACAGATGCACTGTGCCTAGCTCCCAAAGAAATCTGCTGCTGTGGTTTAGCTGAGTGCTGGAAGGAGCTGGAGTGCAACACAGCTGAACAGTGCCACCTCAGCAGGGCAGCATCATGGTGCATTCCTTACACTGACTGCCAGCCCAACAAAGTCATCCACCCTGCTTCAGCAGCTACTCTTAGCCTAGTCTGGAGGTTTCTTAAAGGGATTAAACTGCCAAGGCTGGGACTTAAAGCTAGTTTTAATGAGTCTGATGAGCCTGTGGAGCAGACTTTCATCAAAGCCTCTGTCTGAACAGTATTTTTAACAGCAATTCCCTCTGCTCAGGAGATTAGCAGGCTTCATGCTTTGAGGGCTTCTTCCCCACTGGATGGTGGCACAGAAAGACAAAAAGGCAAACATTCTCTGCCCAAACAATGAGTCTCTGACTGCTGAAGTGCAGCTCATTGGTGTAAGGGCTGCCTTTGCTCTTCATCAGCATCGAGGTACAAAGAACAGAGTAAGGCAGGTGCTGGTGGATGCTCCTCCACATCTCTGCAGGCTGTTACCCTACAGGTCCACACCACTGACTAGCTCAAAACCTCCTCCACCCTTCAAGATTCCTTATTACAGAAAGCAATTTGTGACTCCATTTTGCTAGCTTCAGCTCCTGCTGGAATTCTTCAGGCGCTGCCTACCTCCACATCTTGCTGTGTTTCTGTAGAGCTGTGCACACAAAGGGAGCTGGCAGTGCTGCTGGACACCAGCTTCACCATGAGCCAGCAATGTTCTCTTGTGGCCAAAGGTCTCCTGAGGTGCAAGAAAAAAGGTGTGGCCTACAGGTCAACATGGGGCAATGAGCACAGACTGGACCCCAGGAGGATCCAAGTGAAGAGGAGGAGCAAGTTGTTTGTTGTGAGGGTGCTGGAGGCCTGGAGCAGGCTGCCCAGAGAGGCTGTGGAGTGTCCTTGTGTGGAGAGCTTCCAACCCCCCTGGCACTGTGCTGCTGGGCAAGCTGCTGTGGGTGCCCTGCTGGAGCAGAGGTTTGGCCTGGATGATCTCCAGAGGTCCCTTCCCACCCCAGCTTGCTGGGGGTCTGTGGACTCAAAGTTCTTAGAGTTGGCATAGTACAAAATTAGGACCACTCTTAGTGTACCACTGAAGACAGCTTCAGTGTGCACCTCCCACGGTTGGGGCAGGGTGGGTGAGGAGAGCTCTCATGCTCTGCCTCGTTGCACAGCCTCACAAAGAACCCCTCCAGGAGCTACAAAATGCTGTGCCATGGTCATGCCTTCGGCCAGCCCCAATAACTGACCTTCAGCTTGCACACACCTAAGTAAAGCAACTGCCAGAGTCGAGTTCCAGCTTCCTCCCTGTCTGCCAAGCTCTCACTAGTCCTCAGGAGACTGAAGAACCCCAACTCCTGTGCTAAATCTGTGGGAAGGCAAGGGGCAGTCTCACAGCACCTCACCAACAGAGACATGCAAGCAGAAGTTGTAACTCAGCACAGTTGTGAGATGCAGGAGCTGTAAGAAGAGGGCCTCTGCCCAGGAGAGCCTCAGCAGCAGCCTGCCTTTGGAAGCCATGGCAGAGAGGTTTGTCAGGCACTCCACACAGAACTTTTAGGGTGGCAGAAGACCTTTAGTGTCATTGAGTCCCACTGTAACTAGACTACACCATGGCCACTAAACCATATCCTAAAGTGCCAGGGCCACATCTTTCTTCAAAGTGTGGCCTTGAAGACCTCCAGGGATGGGGACCACCACCTCCCTGGGCAGCCTGTGCCAATCCCTGACCACTCCTGCAACAAAGACATTCTTCCTTATCTCCAACCCAACCCTCCTCTGGCACAATTTCAGGCCATTTCCTCTGGGTCTATCAGCTGATCCCAGGGAGCAGAGCCCAACCCCCACCTGGCTGCAGCCTCCTTTCAGGAAGTTGCACAGAGCAATGAGGTCTCCCCTCAGTCTCCTCCAAACTAAACAACCCCAGGCCCCCCAGCTGCTCCTCCCCAGCCTCTTCTCCAGACCCTCCTTTCCCCAGCTCAGGACTGCACACAGCTGCCCAGGTTCCATCTGCTCAGCAGTGCAGGAAAAATCTTTGGCACTGAAGCCTCATGAAACTTTCTTCTAGGTAATACCAGTGTGTCTCTTCAAAATGCCACCAGGAGGCTGGCTGGGAGGGTTCCCTGTGCAGTGACTTGACAAAACCACGGGCTGAGAGGGTTCCCTGAGGGGTCAGAGCAGCAAGGCTAACTCGGATGAAGCTGCGTTGGCAGAGCGAGGCAGGACCTCAATAATTCACGGGCAGAGGCAGGTTAAGTGTCCATTAGCATCACTGTCTGTGGCTCTGCTCTCACTTTTTTCCACGGTTTTAAGGCCTCTGAGACCACATCTGAGCCTCTGTCTTTCCCTCTTCCTGGCTCTCAGGAACCATTGCAGTGAGAGCCTTCTCTGCAGGCAGTAGCAGAGCCCTCGCTGCCAGCATGCGGTGCACTCCTGGGCAGTAGGTGAGGAAGAAGAGCTCCTGACAGGAGCATGGACACAGCAAATGGTCTCTAATGGGATCCAGAACATGAAATTCGTGAGAGATTTAGAAAGTTATGAGGTTGGACATGATCCAAATTGCAGAAGAAGTCATCACAGCAGGATGCTCCTCAGCCATGCTGGCGGCTCTTAAGCCGAGGAGCCAAAGGAGCCTCAGCTATAGAATCATAGAATGGATTAGGTTGGAAGGGATCTCAAAGCTCAGCCAGTGCCAACCCCCTGCCATAAGCAAGGACATCTCCCACTAGGACAGGTTGCTTAAAGACTCATCCAACCTGGTCCTCAACACCTCCAGGGAGGTTGTGGAGCACAGAATCACCCAATGTGATCTTTGATCACATTGGGTGATTCTGTGCTCCACAATCTCCCTGGGAAACCTGTGCCAGGGTCTCACCACTCTCAACCTCTGCCAGTGTCTCACCACTCTCAACCTGTGTCAGTCTCTCACCACCCTCACTGCAAACAACTTCCTAAAATCCACTTTCAGTCTCCCCTCTGCCAGTTTAACCCCATTCCTCCTCGCCCTGTCATGACAAGACCTTGTCAATAGTCTCTCCCCAGCCCTCCTGGAGCCCCCTTCAGATCCTGCAAGGACACTTCAAGGTCTTCTCAAAGCCCTCTCCTCTCCAGGCTGCAGAGCCCCAACTCTCTCAGCCTGTGCTCAGAGCAGAGCTGCTGCAGCCCTCTCAGCATCTTGGTGGCCTCCTCTGGCCTGGCTCCAACACCTCCATGCCCTTCCTGTGTTGGGGGCTCCAGAACTGTACTGCATGTTTGTAACCAGAGCAGCCTTTCAGCATCAGTGAGCTCAAAAAGATCTTCCAAAGATCACTGCTGCTGAAAGGCAACTCTGGTTAAAACCCTCAGAGCCACACAAAGGCAACATGAAGCTCTGGCAGAACCAAAATAAGCCATACAGGAAACTGGCCTGAAGGAACTGGTCTGGTGTCCAAACCTCTGCCTACTGCTCTCTTGCCCTCTTCCCCTTCAGAAGCCAACGCAGAGCAGCTCAGCTCAGCTCTGCTCCGCTCCATTTACTACTGCACAGTGCACATCCCACCCCAGTACCTCCTGTCCCAGAAATGATCACCTCAAGAGTCACAATTACTGTGACAAAAGCCTATCCTGGGCCATCATCCCCCCAGCTTCTGGAGGTTTGAAGATGCCACTGCAGCTCATCTCCTGACAGGTCACAACGAGGTGGCCCAGGCAGCCTCTGCCAAGCCTGCAGAGGAGGGAGAAGACTGTAGGGCAGGTTGGGGACTCTGACCTTCAAGTAAGTGCTTTATACTGAAGGGACCCAAAGTTCACCCCAATCTTCAGAAAGGGTAAGAAGGAGGAGCCAGGTAGCTACAGACCTGCCAGCCTCACCTCCATCGCCCGAGAGGTAATGGAGAAATCCACCCTCGAGCTGTCCCTAGGCATGCCAAGGCCAAGTGGGGTCACCAGGAGCAGTCAGCATGGTGTGACCAAGGGGCACTCATGTTGGACCACCCTGGCAGCCCTTGATGTCCTCATCACCAGGTGCACTGATGATGGCAGATTTCAGTAAAGCATTTGACACTGCCTCCCACAGCATCCTTCTGGCTACCCTGAGGCAGTGTGGTCTGGGTGATCAGGGAGTGAGGTGCACTGGGAACTGGTTGAAAGGAAGAAGCCAGAGAGTTGTGGTCAATGGGATGGAGTCCAGTTGGAGGCCTGTGACTAGTGGGGTCCCTCAGGAGTCAGTACTGGGACCAGTTCTGGTCAATATATTCATTGATGACCTGGATGAGGGCACAGACACCAAACTGGGTGCAGTGGCTGCCACACCAGGAGGCTGTGCTGCCATTCAGTGAGAATGGGACAGGCTGAGAGCTGAGCAGGGAGAAGTGGAATGAAATTCAACCAGGGCAAGTGTAGAGTCTGGCACCTGGGCAAGGACTGCCACAGGGAGCAGGATAGGCTGGGAACTGAGCTGCTGGAGAGCAGTGAAGGGGAAAGGGATCTGGGGGTGCTGGTGGGTGGGAGGGTACCCATGAGCCAGCAATGTGCTCTGGGGGCCAGGAGGGGCAGTGCCAGTCTGGGCTGGATTGGAAGGGCTGTGGTGAATAGGGTGAGAGAGGTTCTCCTGCCTCTCTGCTCTGCCCTGCTGAGGCCACATCTGCAGTCCTGTGTCCAGCTCTAGGCCCCCAGTTCAAGAGGGACACAGAACTGCTGGAGAGAGTCCAGCACAGAGCCACAAAGGTGCTGGAGGGAAGGGAACAGCTCTGTTAGGAGGAGAGCCTGAGGGAGCTGGGGCTGGGAGCAGAGGAGCTGAGAGGTGCCCTCAGCAGTGGTGATCAATGTGTGCAGGTGAGTGCCAGGAGCTGCAGCCAGGCTCTGCTGGGGGATGCCAGTGCCAGCACAAGGGGCAGTGGTGGGAGCTGAGGCAGAGGAAGTTCCATGGAGACCTGAGGAGGAATTTTTGCCCTGTGAGGGTGGCAGAGGCCTGGCACAGGCTGCCCAGGGGGGCTGTGGAGTCTCCCTCTCTGGAGATCCTCAGACCCTGCCTGGATGTGTTCTGTGTGACCTGCTCTGGGTGCTGCTGCTGTGGCAGGGCTTGGGCTGGCTGAGCTCTGGAGGTCCCTTCCAGCCCCTGACCTTGTGGGATTCTACGATTCACCTGTACCTTCTGAAAGGAGCCCTGCAAAGTTACTCCTCTTCCTCTCCCAGATTCCAGAGTGTGAGGCATTTTACAGAATTGCACAGACTTGCTTGGGTTGGAAAAGGCCTCTGAGCTCAGCCAGTCCAACCAGCAACCCAGCACCACCGTGGCCACAAGTGCCATGGCCACACCTTTCCTGAACACCTCCAGGGATGAGGACTCCACCAGCTCCCTGGGCAGGCTGTGCCAATCCCTGACCACTCTTGCAGGTAGGAGATCCTCATCTCCAACCTAACCCTGATGCAATTTCAGGACATTTCCTCTCCTTTTGTGACCTGATCCTAGGGAGCAGAGCCCAACCCCACCTGGCTGCAGCCTCCTTGCAGGGAGCTGCAGGCAGCAATGAGCTCTGCCCTCAGCCTGCTCTTCTCCAGGCTGCACACCCCCAGCTCCCTCAGCCACTCCTCCCCAGCCCTGTTCTCCAGATCCTTCTCCAGCTTCATTTGCCCTTCTCTGGACCTGCTCCAGCCCCTCAATGTCCTCCTTGCAGGGGGACAGAACAGAACCCAGCACTCAAGTTGTGGCCTCACCAGTGCTCAGTATGGGGAACAATCCCTGCCCTGCTCCTGCTGGCCACACCACTGCTGATCCTGGTGGCCTTCTTGGCCACCTGGGTACACCCTGGCTCATCTCCAATTGTTGTCAACCAGCACCCCCAGGTCCTCTTCCAGCAGGCAGTTTCCAGCTACCCTGCCACATGTATGGGGTTGTTGTGACCCAAGGGCAGGACCCAGCATTTTGTCTTATTAAAGCTCACACAACTCACCTCAGCCCACAGATCCAGCCTGGTCAGATCCTCTACAGAGCCTCCCTTACCTCCAGCACACCCCCACTGCCACCCAGTTTAGTGTCAGGTGTGCTCATTCTCCAGGAGTAGACTGCAATCACGACCCAAAAGCAGCCCAGGGGTTGCAGGACTGTGCTGCTCTTCCCTCGTTACTGTGTTTCCAGTGCTGGGTGGGCAGAGCACAGAATCATTCAGCTTGGAAGAGACCTTCAAGATCACCAAGCCCAACCACTAATCCTGCTCTACCAAGTCCACTACTGAGATGTATCTCCAAGCACACCTCCCTGCCTGCACATGTCAGCATCTGAAGGGACCCTAGAGGCTGGGCAGGGACTGCTCCCAAGGACGTGCGGTGCTAGGACCAGAGGCAACAGTTTGAAACTGGAGCACAGGAGACTTAGCTTGGACACCAGGAGGAAGCTCTGCACAATGAGGGTGGTGAGACACTGGCACAGGTTGCCCAGGGAGGTGGCTGAGGCCCCATCCCTGGAGACATTCAAGGCCAGACTTGATGTGGCTTGATGTAGTTGGAGGAGTCTCTGCTGACTGCAGAGGGGTTGGACAGGGTGAGCTCGGAGGGTGCCCTCCGACCCACTGCAACCTGTGCAGCTCTAGCTCCCAGCCACAGGAGGGGAAGGCCTTGGGGATCAAGCGGGAATCCTCTGTGTCTTTCGCTTCTGCAGGAGGCTTTGAAGCAAGCAGGGGAGGGTGAGGAGCTGGCAGCCACTTCTCCAGCTGCCTGGCAGCAGCCACCCAAGAGGTGGCTGCAGTGTCCCGGTGCAGCGCACACAGCTCCCGGGGAGCCGCGGGAGGAAAAGGTCCTGTGCAAACCGCAGACACTGCTGCTATCAGAGCAGAGACAGCTCCTCGGAGCTGCACAACAGCCGCAGCTCAGGAGATCAGGGAGCCCAATTTGGGGAAGCAGCGATCTGAAAGGCAGGCGAGGCTCGGAAGTGGCAGCTCCTTTGTGGGTCGCCCTGGCAGGCAGATTCAGTAGGCTACCTCCGCTCCGCTCCGCTGCAGCTCCCGCAGCGTCCTGCGCAGCGCCTCTGACAGAGGCAGAGCCTTTGAAGCTGTGTGGCTAGGCTTTAGTCTCCCAATTTCACAATCAGTGTTTGAATCTGCTGCTACAACTCTGGGTACAGAGATCAGAGGCTTATCAAAGAGGCATCCGTTTCAAAGACAGGCAGCAGCTTTGACTTCATTCCTTCCACGCTTAGGATTCCTAGCATAGCAGATGAGCAGGCAGGAAGCAGGGCTGAAGGAGGCTCTCTGTCAGCTGCACACCTATGGCACTGCTGGGGTTTTAAGGCTCTATTTTGGTCTCCTGCAAAAGGAGTGTGTTTAGCAGAGATAATCCTCTCAACAGGTGAGCTTAACACATGCTACTGAGAGCACATCTCTGACTGGCTTATTGCTCTGGCAAGCATTAAGTGAAGAACTGCTTCGAGCAGTTCCCTGGTTTTCTTTTTGCTGGATTAGGATTTCCTCCTTTTCCTGAGAAACTACAGGATCTCAGAATGGCTTAGATGGGAAGGGATCAGCTACTCCAGCCCTCTGCCACGGGCAGGGATGCTACTCAGCTGCCCAAAGCCTCATCCAACCTGGCCTTAAACACCTGAAGGAAGGGGACATCCACAGCCTCCCTGGGCAGCCTCTGACAGAGTCTCACTACCCTCACACTGAACAACTTCTTCCTCAGCTCCAGTCTAACTCTGCTCTTCCTCAGCTCCAAACCACTCCCCCTTGGCCTGTCTCAGACACCCTCAGGAAAAGTCCTTCTGCAGCCTTCCTGCAGGATCCCTTCAGGCACTGGCAGCAGCTCTAAGGTCCCCCATGACCTTCTCTTCTCCTCTGCAGGCTGCACGCCCCCAGCTCCCTCGGCCTGTGCTCACAGCAGAGCTGCTCCAGCCCCTGCATCATCTTTTTGGCCTCCTCTGGCCTCACTCCAGCAGCTCTGAGTCCTTCTTCTTCTGGAGACAGCAGAACTAGCAGGACTGGAGGTGAGGTCTCAAGAGAGCAGAGTCAAGAGGCAGAATCCCCTCTCTTGCCCTGCTGCAGCCCAAGGCATGATACAAAGCAGCACTTTCATCTCCCTGTTGCTGCCCTTATTTCAGCTGGCTGGATGCAGCCCATGCCCAGCAAACCCCAGGTGTTCCTGCCTGCAGTGAGATGCCATGGGCCAGAGGTGCACCACACATGGCTGCAGCTGCTGCTGGCCACCCTCAGCTGGTGATGTGGAGCCTGATTTCAGCATCCACAGGACTGTGAACATTCCTGACCTCAGCACCATCCCTCCCCCTCCAACGTCTGCAGTCAGGCTGCTGGTGGCCCCTGCTCCCCTGGGACACCAGCTGCTCTGGGCTGTGACCCATCCCCACAGAGGGGCAGAGCATGACAGGGGGAGCAGGACAGCAAGAAGAGAAATCATGTCAAAGCAGAATTAACTTCTTCTGTTGGCAGCTCCTCCTCTGTTTTGTCTGTACTGCTGATACAGAAGAGGAAGCATTCCAAGAATCCAAGCAGTCTTCCTGCTTCCCTTCACACAGGATCGGTTTTGGTTGGAAGAGACCTTTAAGATCCTCAAGTCGGAGCAGCAACCCAGCACTGCCAGGGCACCACTAAACCATGGCCCTCAGCACTGCATCTCCACAGCTCTGAAACCCCTTCAGGGATGGGGACTCCACCACTGCCCTGAGCCAGGGCTTGACAACCCTTTTGAGGAAGAAATTGTTCCTTGTGTCCCACCTAAACCTTTCCTGGCACGACCTGAGGCTGTGTCCCATCATCCTGTTGCTTGCTCCTTGGGAGAGGAGATCAACCCCACCTGGCTCCAACCTCTTTCCAGGGAACTGGACAGAGCAAGAGGTCTCCCCTGAGTCTCCTTTCCTGCAGGCTGAACTCCCTTGGACCCCAAGAACTGTCCACGCACACTGCCTGCCAGCCACACCTTTGCCCTCCCCTGAGAACAAATGGCTTTTGCTGAGAAGCAAGAGAGGATGGCTACAAAGTGCCACAGGGATGTGCAAATCTGACCTGAGCCCTGCCCAGCTCAGGAAGGCTCTGCAAAGCTTGCAGCAGGAGCAGTGGGTAGGGTGCCAGGACAGTGATGTAGGCTTTCTGATGTGCAGCCCCAACTCACCTGCAGCCTCCTGCCACCACAAACCTAATCTGCTTCTTATTTGCCCAAGTCAGTTCTTCAGCTGCTCAGCAGCAGAGTTAGAGGCAGAGAGGATGATCAGCAACAGGTGAATGTGTCTGATTAACCCTTGAGAGATGTGGCATCTGGCATGTGTGATCCAGCACAGTCCCTAGGCCATGCCCAGCCAGCGGGAGAGGCAGCAGCCAGGGCACATACACTAAACCCCGTGTGAAAGCCAGGGTCACCTCAGCAGGCACAGCCAAGCCGTGCTGCAGGTGCAGACATGCCCTGAAGTGCAGTGAGCAGGGGAGGGCTCAGCTCCTCACTGCTCAGATCACTTCTGACAAACAGGACTGAGAATCCTTAACACACCCAGGCACTTCTCAAAGCACCCCCAGCGCTACCTCACGCTCAGCCAAAGCTTGGGGTCAGAGTGAGCTCCTGGGGTCAGAGTGAGCTCCTGGGGTCAGAGTGAGCTCACTGAGGTCAAAGAAAGCTCTTCAAGCTCCACATGGTGCACCAAGCCCTCTGCTCACACAGCAGCTCCTTTATCAGCATTCAGACCACAGCCAAGGATACCTTTTGCCATACCCTGCCCATTAAAAGGCCTCCGATGCCCACCACCACCACTCAAACTGACCAACCTGGCAACATATCCCACCCTTATTTACCCAGAAGGAACCACACCACACAGGAACCCACAGCAGCAGCTCTCAGAAGATGTGAGGGTGCTTGATGTACAGCAGCTAGTTCACAGAACCAGACTGCTTCCATTTCCAATCTGAAGCAGGAGATGAGAAACAAGACACAGATCCAGTTTTAGGCAGAAGGGCTCAAGTTGGTCCTTAGCAGCTTCAACCTTTAGAGCAAGGAGCAATGACTCCGTGTGCCCTGCGGGAGGAAGTGGCATGGGAGTGACTCCTGCATTGCAGTGAGGGCCCAAGAGCAGCAGAGCTACATGACATGAACTCAGTGGTTGAGGCAGCTCCAGCTCCAGTGCTGAACACAGGCCCAGTGCTGCTGCTGCAGAGAGAGCTTCCCAGGTAAACAGTTGGTCTGTGAGCAACACACAAATGACCAAAGCACCTCTGTGCTTTGAAACCCCAGAGCCCCAGCATGGGGGCGTTGGAGAGGACCTCTGGAGATCATCCAACCCAACCCCACTCCTAAAGCAGGGCACCCACAGCAGCTTGCCCAGCAGCACAGTGCCAGGGGGGTTGGAAGCTCTCCACACAAGGACACTCCACAGCCTCTCTGGGCAGCCTGCTCCAGGCCTCCAGCACCCTCACAACAAACAACTTGCTCCTCCTCTGCACAGCCAACCTCCTGCCTGACACTTTGTGCCCCTTGCTGCCCCTTGGCCTGTCCCTGGGCACCACTCACAAGAGTCTGGCCACAGCCTCTTGCCCCCCACAGCTCCTTCAGCTCTTGCTGAGCATTGCTCAGATGCCCTCTGGGGCTGCTCTCCTGCAGGCTCTCAGCCCCAGGGCTCTCAGCCTTTGCTGCTCCCAGAGCTGCTCCAGGCCCCTCAGCAGCTTTGCAGCCTCCCCTGGACTCTCTCCCTGGCTCTCCTCAGCTGGGGAGCCCAGAGCTGGACCCAGCACTGCAGCTGTGGCCTCCCTGGGCAGAACAGAGGGGAAGGAGAACCTGCCTGGAGCTGCTGTTTCACCCTCCCTGACGCACAACAGCTGTAAACGAACATCAGCGCTCCCGAGCGCGAGAAGCCCCAGGTTGATGGCTCTGAAGGGAGACAAGGTGTGAGCACAACTGGTGGCAACGGATCTCAGATGAGAGCTTTCAAGCCGATGAGGAATGGTTGGAGGAGCTGGAACCTGAGGAGCTGGAGCCTCATTAAACTATTCCATCTGCAAGTCCATTAAAAATTGTTAATGGCTCTGCATGGCTGTGCTGTTCCTCGGGTGGGTTTATCCCTGCCTGAGTCATGCATATTTATTACCAGGGGCCTGATAATGCTTATTAATAAAACTTCTTTTATTTGCATACTGTCTTGATGCTGGCCTAAATATTTACGACTCGACTATAAAGTAAGAAGAAGGCTCAGAAATGAGCCACACAGCAGCAGGGATGCATCCCAGCGTCCCAACTCGACTCCTTGCTACTTCAGTGGTGCTCAAAAACCAGAGACAAAGAATCCTGGCAAACCTATTTCCTTTGGGGGGGCTGGTTTGGGTTTTTTTTGACCAAGTCTAAAAAGCATTAATTCTTTCAGAGCTTTCAAGCTCCATTTGTGCTGAGGGAGCGAGAGGAGATGCGAGGCCAAAGCGAGCTGGGGGCTGTAATTAAGAGGATCCATATATTTCTGCACGTAATTAGGAACAGCAACAACAGCTTAGTATTAAAATAGGTCCCCTGAATCCCTGGACTTGTGCCTGCCAACTCAAACACCTACCATGAATTTAGTAATGGGTTATGCAAACATAAATTACAGGGCCAGACGTTTTAAAAGGGGGGAAGAAAGCTGATTTATTGTCACGCTGGAGACAGGGCAGGAGAGAAGCACAGTTTCATTTTTCCATATATTCATCAACGCTGCAGCTGTGCTAATGCAGAAAGAATTCTCTAATCCAGCTGACTCTCCCCTGCCCTCATGCTCAGATGGCACTGCAGTCACTTCAGAGTGCTTACCAGGAAGCCTTCTCTTTTTCTTCAGTAAGCAAAACTTACCCAAAACTTCTGGGAAAAAATGAGAACTGACCTCCAGACCTCATTTAAAAGCTGCCCAGAAGAAGAGTGGTCCTGCAGGAAGCCAAGCTGGGGGATATTTATTTGAACAGGAAAGCTCCCAGCTCTCACCTACAACCTCAGCACAACCTCAGTTTGGGAGCATTTTGGCCTTGAGCAGCCTGGGCTGGTGGGAGGTGTCCCTGCTCATGGCAGAGGGTTGGAAATGGATGACCTTTAAGGTCCCTTCCAACCCAAGCCACTATAAATCTGTGAGAGTTTTCATTCAACACAGTCACTGTTTGTGCTCCTCTCAAGCAGCTCCAACTCGACACTCATCCAGTGACACAGCAACAAGAAGAATCTCTCCCAGTCCCCAGCTCTTACTCCAAAGGTTACTCAGCACAACCCAACAACTGTAATGCTCCCTCAGCTGCACCTGAAGGACTCTGAGGTGGTCCAGCAGAGGAACCAAAGCAGGTTTGCAGTGTGCTTGTTCACAAAGTAAAGGAGAAAAGCTTTAGTTGCAGAGTTCTAACTGAAGTTTAGATTCCACCTAAACAAGAGAAGGAACTTTGAGGCTGGCAGAGCACTGGAGCAGGCTGCCCAGAGAGGCAGTGGAGTCTCTTGGCTCTGAAGACATTCAAGGCTTGCCTGGATGTGTTCCTGTGTGATCTGCTTTAGGTGACCCTGCTCTGGCAGGGGGGGCTGGACTCGATGACCTCTGGAGGTCCCTTCCAGCCCTACCATTGTGTGACTGTGGTTCTTCCCTTGGGGAATGCACAGGGGAAGGAAGAGCAGAGATCCTGCCAGCCTGTTCTTCTAATGTTCCATCATGAAAACAAATCAAACTCGCACTGAAGTGGCTCAAAACCACTTAGGAACTGAGCTTTGGACTGGCTATGAGAGTATTTGTGTGACCTGTACCTAAGCACCCAGCTTTGTAAGCACAGGAGCAGGACGAGAGGGGCTGTTAACTGTCAGCACCACGGCGAGAAGGCCTTCAGCTCCCTGGGCTACAGAAATGGAAGGATGTTCCCTGGCACAGCAGGCACTGATGCACACATGGCAGCAGTGTTCTCTTAGTCTGGCACTGCGTCCTGAAGCTGCAGCCACTCTGCAGGAGGAATCACAGACCTTGGAGATCATCTACTCCAACCCTCTGCCATGGGCAGGGACATCTCTCAACAAGACTCAGCTGCCCATGGCATCGTCCAACCTGGCCTTGAACACCTCCAGACAGGAGGCAGCCACAGCTTCCCTGGGCAGCCTGGGAATATGAGTATTGAAGAACTTCTTCCTCAGCTCCAGTCTAACCCTGCTCTGCCTCAGCTTCAAACCATTCCCCCTTGGCCTGTCTCTATAGGCCCTCAGGAAAAGTCCTTCTGCAGCCTTCCTCCAGGATTCCTTTAGGTACTGGCAGGCAGCTCTAAGGTCCCCCTGGTCCTTCTCTTCTCCAGGCTCCCTCAGCCTGTGCTCACAGCAGAGCTGCTCCAGCCCTGGGATCACCTTTGTGGCCTCCTCTGGACTCTGTCCAGCAGCTCCATGTCCTTCTTCTGCTGGGGACAGCAGCACTGGAGGCAGTATTGGAGGTGAGCTCCCACCAAAGCAGAGTAAAGGGAAGGATCACAAACGCCCCGTAAGACCCCAGGGTTTTTCACTTCAAGTTCTGCCCCTGAAAACCCTCTCCTCCTCCTGACGTCCCCTCCCCAGCCTTCCCCTCACGCCGGTCACTCGCCCTGGCCAGCTTCCAGACAGGTCAAGGCAGGGAAGTTGAAGCAAAGGCAGACCTGGAGAAAAGCCAGCTTGGTTTGGAGTGAGGGGAGAGATTCACCAGAGGCTGCCCTGTAAGAGCTGCTCCCAGCTCTGTCCCTCTGCAAACCACCGCGGCACCGAACGCACCTGCTGCTCGGCTTCTGGGCAGCCCACCCAACACCTGCAGTGGTGCTGCAAGGAGAAGAAAAGCACTCCCCAGCTGTCAGGCATGCTGGACGGGAAGGTGCTCCAGTGGAACAGATCTGAATGACCAGGAGCAGGCGACTCCAGAGGAATCCATTTCTCCAGGCGCTCCGACACCTGCGCCGCTCCCATCTGCGCCCTCCCGGAATGCTCCTGGCTCTCTCCACCACAGCAACCACCCATCTATTTTCAGCCCTACACAAAGACTTCTGAGGTAAATGTCTCGCAGAGCACTGATTTTAAGGACGTTTGTGAAGCAAATGCAGAGCAAGGCAGTGACTCCAAGTGTCCTCCATCACGTGTGCTTCACATTCAACACCTCCGCCAAGCCCAGCAGCCTGCCACGCATGGGCCCTGCGCTGCTGCTCCAGGCAGTTCTCTCCCTAGGTTTCAGTTCTACAGCTGCACAGTTGCCTGTGAAATGCTGCATCCCCTTTTGCAAAGGGACCTTCTCCAAGTCCTCTCCTCTCAAAATAAATCCCACAGATTCTGCCAGCCAACAGCCTGTTGCCCACCTACAGCCGCTGCTGCCACCTCCTCCCTGCTGAGACAAGCAGAACTGCTTGCTTTTGGCAAAAGAAACCCCAAAACCTCTAACTGAAGCTTTCCAGTACCTAAAGGGAGCCTGTAAGAAAGCTGAGAAGGGACTTCTGATGAGGGCTGGGAGTAGCAGGACAAGGGACAATGGCTTTGAGCTGGGAGAAGGGAGACTGAGACTGAAGCTGAGGAAGAAATTTTTGAGAGTGAGGGTGGGCACAGACTGGCACAGGTTGCCCAGAGTGGTTGTGGAACACCTCAAGGCCAGGCTGGATGAAGCCTTGAGAAAGCTTTGCTGGTGGGAGGTGTCCCTGCCCATGGCAGGGGGCTGGCACTGCCTGATCTTTAAGGTCCCTTCCAACCTAAACCTATGATTCTGTGAATGAATCTATGACGCCAGGTTGCCAGTTCAGCCAGCAAAGCAGCCCAGCAAGGGGAAAGTTCACACACAGCAACGACATGGGGACAGCAGAGAAAGGCTCCCACGACAAAGGTTTGTTCCTGGCATGGATCTGCTGCTCTTCAACTCGCTGAGCTACAGCAAGAACCACTGCGAGCATTAAGTGAAGTGCAGAGTCAAGAGCAGGGGAGATGCAATCTGCCAGGGATCCTGATCCTACCTTAGCCTTTTTTGGGGAGATGAAGACAATTTTTGTACAAAAGGAAAATTAATAAGGTGTAGCAATTGCAGTGGTGAGGATGGGCAGGAGGAGGTCAGTTTAAGAAAAACCCAGCAAAATGTATCTGGAAATGGTAATTCTCTTCTTGTTCCTTCACCTCCAGTGAAGTGAAAAGGCAGCAGGGCAAAGAAGCACGGCAGAAACCCTGCTGGCTTCCCTGTCAGCAATGAGGACTGGCCACAGACACAGAAGTATCAAACAATGACAGCAAAATGACTGAGAACTCCTGAGCAAGAGACCTCCAGGATAAGGTTAGAGCTGCTGTAACCTGACTGACTCCACAAGACCAGTTTGTAAGGGATGGGACTGGTTTTGCTGAAATAAGTCTCATAATAACATATTCTTCACTTAGCTGTTGAAGTGAAAAGCTCATAGAGTACAAATCATCAAACATCATTCAGACAGACCCTCTTCAGCAACCAGCAACACTGCAAAGGAGGATGTGGCACCTAAATCTCAGTATCCCAAAGGAGAGGGCAAGACTCATCTTCGTTCCAAACCTCTAAGGCAAGTCCCACTCTTCTGTTTCTCCAATCAGGGTTTTTATGGTCATGTTTTAACTCCATCTGTACTTAACATCCTCCTGATGTCTGAAATCCAGGAAGAGTCCTTCAAATACAAAACTATTCCATAACAGAATTCAACACTGAGAATTCTGCTCCTTTGGCTCAACTGCTAAAGACTCTTTCTGAATGAACTGCTTCATTCCAGTGAAGTCTTTCTACTTGGTAGAAATCTCAAACCCTCCTTTTCCAAGTCATGGGTAAAGAGGAAGAAGGAAGAGTTTAAGAACCATTTTTCTTCCTCATCTTTTTCCTCAAATAATATTTAAGGCATCAGACAGGTTGGAAGAGTTGGGTCTGTACAGCCTGGAGAGGAGATGGCTCCAAGGAGGCCTTAGAGCAGCCTTCCTGTACCTGAAAGGGCTCCAGAAGAGCTGGGGGACTTTGCAAGGGCTGGGAGTGACAGGAGGAAGGACAATGGCTTTGAGCTGGGGAGGGAAGATTGAGAGGGGAGACAAGGAAGAAATTCTTGAGAGTGAGGGTGGGGAGAGACTGGCACAGGCTGCCCAGGGAGCTTGTGGCTGCCCCCTCCCTGGAGGTATTCAAGGCCAGGCTGGATGAGACCTTGAGCAAGCTGTGCTGTTGGGAGGTGTCCCTGCCCATGGCAGGGGGCTGGTGCTGGATGATCTTCAAGATCCCTTCCAACCCAACCCATTCTCTGAATCCCTGCACAGACAGAAAGGTGCTCATTTTTCACCCCATACCATGCACTGAGCCATATGCTCTTTACAAATAGTCTGAAGCACACTGACAGAGCCCCAGGACCTGCAGGCAGAAGCACCACAGGCCCTGCATTACAGCAGCACAGCAACTGCACCGAGCTGTGCCCACTGCCCAGTCTGTACCTTAAAGTGCCAGGTCTGTTTGGCCACACAGAGCCCTACAGGATTCCCCTCTGATTCTGGTGAAACCCTGGTGAAGGGGCAGAGGGAACACACATCACTGTGGACTGTCAGGAACACAGGGAAAGTGAATGAAAAAGAGAAAGGAAAAGAAGGAAAAAAACACTGAAAAAACAAGGGGAAAAGTCCTAAAAGAGGAGGGAGAAAAGCTAAGAGAGGAGAGAAAAGTTTAAAAGGGCAGGGGGGGGCTAAAAGAAGGGGGGACTAAAATAGTGGGGAAAAGGAAACTGAAGGAAGGGGAGAAAAAGGAAAACTAAAAGAAGGAGGAAGAAACTTAAAGTGGAAAAGGGAAGCTAAAAGAAAAAGGGGGAAAAGAAACTAAAAAAGGAGAGGGAAAAGGAAACCAAAAGGGGGAAAGGCAAAGGAAAAGAACCCAGCTCTAGATGGCAGCAAATCAGTATCCACCCCATGCAGACAGCGCTGAGACCAGCTCCAGCCCTGCACTCTGGGTATGCTCAGTGCCTTTCCAGGTGTTACTTTCCTATCCCCAGAGCCCAGACCAAAGCTGACGGTGCAGGGACACTCAGAGTCCAGCACAGTTCACTGCCACCAATTAGAAAGATCCCTCTCTCATTTCAAGAACTAATTCAAGCAGCAGAATTCACACTCTTGTTTCTTCTAGCAGCTTCACTCTGCTCTGCTGCAGAGACTGGATAGTTCCATAGGAGGATCCAGAAGCGAAGAGCCTGGGACTTAATGGAACCTCAGGCCTGTGCTCATTTCCTTTAGTTCCTGAGGACTTGCAACAACAAAAACATTTCTGCATGAGAAACAAGACCCTCTTGGCCCCAGGGCACATTGCTGCCCCATGGGCACTTCCTGTCCCCAGCACTCCCAGCTCCTTCTCCTTGCAGCTGCTTCCCAGCAGGTCCCCCCTCAGCTGTCCTGCTGCAGGAGGCTGTTCCTGCCCAGGTCCAGGACCCTGCACTTGCCCTTGGTGAGCTTCATGAGGTTCCCTCTGCCCAGCGCTGCAGCCTGCCCAGGTCTGGCTGATGGCAGCACAGACTGAGGGCTGTCAGCCTCTCTAGTGGCAGTTTGGTGCCAACAGCAAACGGGCTCCATTGCATCCCTTCACCCACAATGCTGAGGAAGATGTTTAGACTGGACATCAGGAAGAAGCTCTTTGCAGTGAGTGGTAAGACACTGGAACAGGTTGCTCAGTGAAGCTGTGGACATCTCATCCCTGGAAGCGTTTTAAGAGCAGGCTGGATAAAGCTTTGGCCATCCTGGGCTAGTGGAAGGTGTCCCTGGCCACGGCAGTGGGGGTGGAACTGGACCATCTTCCAAGTGCCTTCTAACCCAAGCCATTCTATGATTCTGTGCTGAACAAGGCCAGCCCCAGACCTGACCCCTGGGGAGCACCACCAGCTGCAGGCCTTCAACTAGACTGCCCCACTGCTCACAGCCCTCTGAGCTCTGTCCTTCAGCCAGACCAATCAAGGCAGCACAAAATGCCGCACAGCAGAAGGGTCCCAGGCACACACAGACTGCAGCAGCTCCAGTGCCTCTGCTGGCACAGGCACTCAACAGCACTGGGCAGCCCTCGGTGACAGCACTGCTGTCACCCTGCACAACCTGCAGTTGTTTCTGTGCCTGGTGCCAGCAGGCAGCCACCTCCATGCAGGCACTGCTAGGACAGACTCTCCATGAGCTCATTCCATTTGCCTTCTGGCAGTGCCCAGAGTGCATTCTGCAGAGCACATTAAAGCTGTTTGTGAGGATGAAACTTGTGCTGTCCATGCCTGCTGTTAAAGGTTCTCCCATGGCCTGCCACAGCTCTGCTGACCCAATCTGCACTCTGCTTTACAAAGCACAGATGTTAAGTGGGGCAGCTAAAGGCAGCCTTGGCTACATCTCACCACCACGACCTGGGAACAGAGAGAGGCAGCGGCAGTGAGGAACCCCCAGCCCAGCTCAGCGCCAGGACAAAGCAGGGAGCAAAGCACCAAGCTGCCAGGGTAGCCTGCTGGCTCCAGGTGTCTGCTGCAGGCAGGTGCCTCAGCACTGCCTCACGTTTCAGAGCTCATGCTCCCACATTCGATTTCATTCAGGGGGAGACCTTCTGGCTCCTTGCAGCTACCCTGAAGGAAGGTCAGAGCCAGGTGGGGGAGAGATTTCTTGTCCCAGGCAACAGGACAGGAAGGATCATTCTCAGGTTGCACCAAGGAAGGTTTGGGTTGCACACAAAGAGTAATTTCTTCCCCTGAAGGGTTGTCCAGGCCTGACCCAGGCTGCCCAGCGGTGGAGTCCCCTGGAGGGGTTTCTGGGTCATAGTTTAGTGGTGACCTGGGTTAATGATTGGACTTGAAGATCTCAAAGGTCTGTTCCAGCCCAAAGCATTCCATGACTTGATTTCCCAGAGCAGCTAGCCCAGGCCTCTCAGGCTGCTCTTTTGCCTTGTGCTCACTTTAATGAGCCATGTTTCAGGTGGGGCAGTAAGAACCACCAACGGCCCAGCACTACCTGGTTTGTGTGGCTGCATCATGCCAGCAGGGCAGAGCTAGAGGTTAACTCAAGGGGTTGAGGGATCCCTGCCTTCCCAAGCCAGGAGCACCCAACAACCACACACTGCTGATTTACAGAGCCATGGCTTGCTCAGGTAGCCAACAGCAACAGTGACAAAGACAGCAAGCAGCTAGTTTGAAAGCTTCTCTGTGTCCACATCAGAAGCAGGTAAGCAAAAGGCAGTTGCTGAGCAGGGAATCTGGATCAAGAGAAAGCAAAGCTCTCAGCTTCAGGGACTGTGCTCACTTTGTACCACAAATTACCAACCCCTGCTACAGAACATTGGCCTGGATCACCTCCAGGGAGGGGACATCCATAACGTCCCCGGGTAACCTGTGCCAGTGTCTCCCCATCCTCACTCTCAACAATTTCTCCCTCCTCTCCACTCTCACTCTCCCCTCTCCCAGCTCAAAGCCACTGTCCCTTATCCTGCCACTCCCAGCCCTTGCAAAGTCCCTCCCCAGCTCTCCTGCAGCCCCTTCAGGCACTGGAAGGCTGCTCTGAGGTCTCCCTGAAGCCTTCTCTTCTCCAGGCTGAGCAGCCCCAACTCTCCCAGCCTGTCCCACAGCAGAGGTTCTGCAGCCCTCTGATTATCTTAGTGGCCTCCTTTGGACCTCTTCAGCAGCTCCAGGTCCTTCTTGTGCTGGGAGGCCCCAGAACTGAAGGCAATGCTGCAGGTAAGGTCTGAGCAGAGCAGAGGGGCAGAACCCCCTCTCTTTGCTGCTGCTCTCCCTGCTCTGGCTGCAGCCAGCACAGGACTGCCAGCTCATGGGGAGTTTATCTTTTGTTTACTTGCAAAGATGGCCACACTTCAGCTTACTCACAGCAGAGTCAGCACATGAGGACATGGTGAACTGGACCAAGGATTTCACAGAGGATAAAATAGCCCAGAAGCACCACAGTTAGTCACAACAGTTCTGGAATTATCACTCTAAAATAAAAGGCCTCATCTGCTGCAGGGTGGCAGTCCATGGGGTTGGTTTTGAGACGTCTTCCAAGTAACAGCCACATAAAATTGATGTTTCAAGTCACCTCCTGACCAGCCTCAGCCTTCCACAGTAGCTGCTCAGCAACAAAAAAGTTCAGAGAAGACTCTGGAGAGATGTTAGAGCTGCATTTCAGTGTCTGAAGGGGACCTACAGGAAGGCTGGGCAGGGGCTGTTCAGATAGGGCTGTGGGGCTAGGACAAGGGGCAGTGGTTTGAAAATGGAGCAGGGCAGAGTTAGGTTGGACATCAGGAGGAAGTTCCACACTGTGAGGGTAGTGAGACGCTGGAACAGGTTGCCCAGGGAGGTAGTGGAGGCCTCATCCCTGGAGACATTCAAGGTGAAACTGCTGTGAGCCATCTGCTCTGACTGCAGGGGGGCTGGACAAGATGCCCTTTGGGGGTCCCTTCCCACCCAGTGCACTCTGTGAGACTGAAAAGACCCCACGACATCTAAACACAGCAGCTCTGATGTGACCCTTGCAAGGTGTGAGGAGGTAAAAAGTACTTCTGCAGCAGCAGGAAGTGAGAACCTTCTCTAGAATCCCCTGCATGTAACCACCACCACTGAATTTTCCCTTCTCCTAAGGTTCCCAAACACGAGACTCTTCTTCCCACAGCCATGTCCCAGTGTGCCAGGTCAGAAATAGCATTTTAACATTTCTAAATACCAAAAGCCCTGGAGCCATTCCTATAAACATGAAAATAGTCCATTTCCTTTGCAGCAATTTGGTAATTTGCAAGGAAGGCAGAAATGACCCAAATAGATCTGTCACTTTCATTAAAAGCAGCAGCAGCAGCATCCTCACCTTCAGCAGGCACTTCGCAGCTCCCCCTCTGCCACACAGCAGGCTGCTTTCAAGCAGGCACTATGGAAAGCCTAAGGGACATTCCAGACAGTGACGGGCAGCAAAGTCAGGACAATCCACACCATCTGGGGAAGAGCAGCCCCAGGGACCAGTATAGGTTGGGCAGCAACATAGGGAAGAGGGACTTGAGGGTCAGAAGGATGCCGACGGGCCAGCAACGTGTGCTGTGGCATCCTGGGGTGGATCAGAAGAGGGAGGGTAAGTCAAGGGAGGTTCTCCTGCCCCTCTGCTCTGCCCTGGTGAGGCCACATCTGGAATATTATGTCCAGTTCTGAGCCCCTCAGTTCAAGAAGGACCTCAAGGAACTGCTTGACAGAGTCCAGCCCAGAGTTCCCACATAGCTGCAGGCAGTGAACATCTCCTGTGAGGCCAGGCTGAGGCAGCTGGGGCTGGCAGCTGGCAGCAGAGCAGCCTGAGGGCTGCCCTCAGTGCTGTGCGAAGCATGTGCAGGGCAGAGTGGGCAGGATGCAGCCAGGCTCTGCTCAGGGGTGGCCAAGGGCAGCACAAGGGGCAAGCTGGAGCAGAGGAGGTGCCAGGGGACAGGAGAGGAAACTCTGTGCTGGAGGCCTGGAGCAGGCTGCCCAGAGAGGTTGTGCAGTCTCCTTCTCTGCAGACATTCAAAGCCCACCTGGATGTGTTCCTGTGTGAGCTGCCCTGGGTGCTGCTGCTCTGGCAGGGGGGCTGGACTGGATGGATCTTTGAAGGACCCTTTCAGGCCCTCCCTTTCTGTGACAAGGTGAGAGTGGCTACAGCAGAGGAAAAGAGATGGTGCAATGAGCTAAACCAGCACTGCCCTGGCAGGGCTGCAACCAGAATGAAACAAAACTGGAAGGCAGAACTGTGAAACAAATCCTGACATTGAACAATTGCAGCTTTGTGGGCTTGGGAGTTCTTTATACCAAGAAAGTCATTAGTTCATTGTGGACAGATAAAGGCAGCTGCACACTGAGTTATTTATCTATCTGGAGAAGGGTTCTGCTCCCACAGCTCTCTTTTTTGGTATTAAAAAGAGCATGTTTGAAATTTTAGCAACATTAATGTATCCATTTGGGAATGCCAGAAGCTCCCAGCTCCTCCTGTCCACCAAGGATGTGTTCATCACACCAGGGAGCTGTTCAGACAGAGATGCAGTTGCAGTTACCAACCCTGCCTTGTCATGTGCAACTGTCTTCCAAAGCTGCCTCATCCCTGAGGAGCACTCAGGGACTTCCCTCCTGATAGTGGAGTGCAGAGAACAGCAGAAAGTGAGCACAGAGTGCACAGGCTTCAGCTTTTGTGGAAGGAGGAAGTCAGTGAGGTTTGCAGCAAGGTCACCCCAGCAATCAACACTGGTGAGGCCACAACTCAAATCCTAGGGTCAGTTTGGGGTCTCTCACTCCAAGAAGGACACTGAGGGACTGGAGTGTGTGCAGAGAAGGGCAATGAAGGGTTTGGAGAACTGGGCTGGTGAGGAGCAGCTGAGGAAACTGGGGTTGTTCAGCATATGGGAAGAGGAGGCTGAGGGGAGACCTTCCAGCTCCTTACAAGTCCCTGAAAGGAGGCTGAAGCCAGGTGGGGGTTGGTGTCCCCCAAGTAAGAAGTCACAGGACAAGAGGAAACAGTCTCAAGTTGCACCAGGAGAGGTTTAAGTTGAATATAAAGAACAATTTCTTTCTTGAAGGGGTTGTCAGTTTCTTTTCTGGATGTTTGGACAGTGTCTTTACCGTCCACACTCTTTCACTTCTCACCTTCCTCCTCTTCTTCCCAATAGTTTGCTCTCTCCTGCAAAGGGAATCAGCTCATTCCTCACCCTCTCAATGCTGCTGCATTCATGCTCTTTCGCTCACGTTCAGCTCCTTCAAAGCTTCAGCCTCCCAGATTTTCTCCTCTTCAAAGGAAGAGAGCTGCTTTCTGCCCCACAAAGCCTCCTCAGCCATCAGCTAAACACTCCCCTTTGCCCAGAAGTGAATTCTGCTCTGGCATTCCCTTCCCCATCTCTGGGTCAGCCAGACCCTCCAGCACCTCTCCCTCTGCACCAAAAGGCTGCAGCAAAGCAGCATTTGCTACTTCAGAAACATCCATGCAGGTCAGAAGAGCTGCCTGCTGCCTCTCTTCCAGGCAGAGCCTTGGAAGGAATGGACGCTTGTGCCCCAGGCAGGGGCTCTGAAAGCCTAGGACCTGCCTGGATGGGCAGGCTGCTGGCAGTCATGGGGGGGAAAGCAGCCCCACAACACAAACAGGCTGTACACACTGCTCTGCATCCATCAGTGAACCGCAGGAGGTTGTGATGTAGCTCAGCACACACAGACATACACTTGACAGGGAACAGCTCAAACACTCTCAGTGCCCTACAGGCAACATTCACCTTCCCAAGGGCTGCCCAGCACTAATCCTGGCACCTTTTACACAGCACCATGCAACCCACATCCTCCAAGGAGACTTTTCCAGAGAGCTCAGCACTGCCTTTGGTGCATCTCCAGTGCAACCAACAGCAAAATCTCATTTGATTTTGGCTGGGAACTGAGCACCTCTGAAGTGACTCCCTAGATGCAGGTGTGTTCTGGCAGTGAAACGCTGCTCTCCACATCTGGGTGCTACCTGAGTTTGGATTAGTGAACCAAAGCTTTTGCAGTTCTCCAGGCTTTAGCTTAGTACAAAGTTCAGAGCCCATCTGAAGGCTTCATACTTCCTCTAAACAACATCAATTCCTGCTTCATTATTTACAAGAGGCAAAGACTGCTGGAAGAGAAGGCAGCAAAGATAAGCACCTGAGCCAAGATGGAGTTAGACATGGAGAAAAGTCATGGAAACAAACAGGTAGGAGAGAAAAAAACCTCTCAAAACACTGAAGCAGAGCTAAGAGCAGAGGCTGCTGCAAGCAAGGCAGCAGGCAGCTGTTGTGCTTACCTCTGGAGTGTTTTTCTTGAACTCGCGGCTCTGCTCGATGAGCTTTTTCCTGGACTGCTCGCTCTCATCCTGCCGGTTGGCCAATATCGTTGCTGTGGCATCAAGCTCTCGCTGTCCAGATCGAAAACAAAACAACACCTCTGGTCAGAACGCTGTGTCTCACAGGAATGAAAAGCCTCATGTGTACAGCACAGATTGGGAGGGCGTGAAAGGGTCCTTCAATGATCCCTCGAGTCCAACACCCCTGCCAGAGCAGGGCACCCAGGGCAGGGCACAGAGGAACACATCCAGGTGGGTTTGAATGTCTCCAGAGAAAGAGACTCCACAGCACCCCTGGGCAGCCTGCTCCAGGCTCCAGCACCCTCACACTGACAAAGTTTCCCCTCCTGTTCCCTGGCACCTCCTCTGCTCCAGCTTGCCCCCAGTGCTCCTTGTGCTGCCCTTGGCCACCCCTGAGCAGAGCCTGGCTGCGTCCTGCCCACTCTGCCCTGCCCAGCTTCAGCACAGCACTGAGGGCAGCCCTCAGGCTGCTCTGCTGCCAGCTGCCAGCCCCAGCTGCCTCAGCCTTCCCACCATGGCACTGAGAACAGACAGACAGATGGACTGAAGGATACAGAACAAAGAGCCATGCTTCCAGAAACTGGACCTCCTGAATTGCATCAAGTCCAGGTCTACAACCTTCCAGATAGTATTTTCCACCCAAAACATAACCGTTTACCCCTAAATCATGCCTGGATTTGCCACAGCATTACACTGGGCAGCAGCTGTGGCCTAACCATTTGCAGGATACAGATCTCTGAGATGTCCAAGCCAGGTTTATTTCCACCTGCCTGCTTTTTAGGGATCCTGGACTCTACCTTTTGAGTTAATCTTGTTTTCATACAGTCTCTTAAATACAGGTTCAGTGACACTTCAGCCTAGTCTGGCTGCACTTCAGTCCCTCTTAATTTCACCTGACAGACCACACACAGCTCTGCCCTGGCACTGCAGTGCCCTGCTTTCATGCAAGCCTGTCTTTGTCTGAATACAACATTGTCTGCTCCTACTGCTGCAATCTATTCCTCTAAAACCCTTTGCAGGGACCTCCATTTCCTCCCCCAAACATCCTTTGTTAGCAGCTGAGGAATGCTAAACTATCTTCCAACAGCTTCTGCCAGGCTGAAGCAGAGGCTCAGGCCATGGCTTGGGTCCTCCAGGTGCATGATTCCCATTCCCAGTTTCTTTAGGGTGCTGGAGGCCTGGAGCAGGCTGCCCAGAGAGGTTGTGGAGTCAGCTCATGTGGAAAGCTTCCAGACCTCCCTGGGCACTGTGCTCCTGGGCAAGCTACTGTGGGTGCCCTGTCTGAGCAGGGGGTTGGACTGGATGATCCACAGAGATCAGACCATGCTGGGATTCTGTTGCCTATGTGGTGACCTCTGAGGATTATCTAGTGAAGCCTCCAGCACCCTCACAACAAACAACTTGCTCCTCCTCTGCACAGACAACCTCCTGCCTTCCATTTTGTGCCCCTTGCTGCCCCTTCTCCTGTCCTGGACACCACTGAGCAGAGTCTGGCCCCAGCCTCTTGCCCCACACAGCTCCTTCAGCTCTTGCTGAGCATTGCTCAGCTGCCCTCTGGGGCTGCTCTTCTGCAGGCTCTCAGCCCCAGGGCTCTCAGCCTTTGCCCCTCCCAGAGCTGCTCCAGGCCCCTCAGCAGCTTTGCAGCCTCCCCTGGACTCTCTGCAGCACTTCCCTGGCTCTCTGCAACTGGGGAGCCCAGAACTGGACACCACAGTGCAGCTGTGGCCTGCCTGGGGCAAAGTCACAGACTAGTGTCATCTCTTGACACCACCACACAAATCCCACTGCAGAAGTAAAGCAGAGTTGGTTACTACTGCATGGTCAGCACTAAACCTGTCCTGTGCAGTGGGTCACAGGCACCTGGCAGCAGAAGTTGGCAGTCAGCATGGGGGAACAATACAAGAAAAGAGTTCCTGTTTTTACAGTGCCTCAGCCAGCAGGAGCCTGCAGGACAGCTGCTAAAATCCCAGTTCTGGAAAGCCCAAGAAGGAAGGTGCAGCACCAGCAGAATCACACAAAATCAGTCAGGGTTGGAAGGGAGCACAAGGAGCAGCCAGTGCCAACCCCCTGCCATGCCCAGGGACACCCTACCCTAGAGCAGGCTGCACACAGCCTCAGCCAGCCTGGCCTCAAACACCTCCAGCCATGGGGCCTCAACCACCTCCCTGGGCAACCCAGTCCAGCCTCTCACCACTCTCCTGCTCAACAACTTCCTCCTCACCTCCAGCCTCACTCTCCCCACCTCCAGCTTTGCTCCATTCCCCCCACTCCTGACACTCCCTGACAGCCTCAAAAGTCCCTCCCCAGCTTTTTTGGAGCCCCCTTCAGATCCTGGCAGGCCACAAGAAGGTCCCCTGGGAGCCTCCTCTGCTCCAGCCTGCACAGCCCCAACTCTTTCAGTCTGTGCTCACAGCAGAGCTGCTGCAGCCTCTCAGCATCCTCCTGGCCCTGCTCTGGACACTCTCCAGCATCTCCACAGCCCTCTTGTCCCAGGGGCTCCAGAGCTGGATGCAGGACTCCAGGTGGGGTCTCAGCAGGGCACAGTAGAGGGGGAGAATCCCCTCCCTGGCCCTGCTGGCCACACTTCTGCTGCTGCAGCCCAGGCTCTGCTTGGCTCTCTGGGCTGCAAGTGCACACTGCTGGCTCCTGTGGAGCTTCTCCTCCACCAGCACCCCCAGGTCCCTCTGCTCAGGGCTGCTCTCCAGCCACTCACTGCCCAGCCTGCATTGGCGCTTGGCATTGCCTCGCCCCAGCTGCAGGACCTTGCCCTTGGTCTTGTTGCACCTCCTGAGCTTAGCTTGTGCCCAGCTCTGCAGCCTGTGCAGCTCCCTCTGGATGGATCCCTACTCTCCAGCCTGGCTGCTGCACCACACAGCTCGGTGTGGGCAGCAAACCTGCCGAGGCTGCACTCAGTGCCTCTGTCCATGGCACCCACAAAGATGTTGAACAAGTCTGGTCCCAGGAGTGATCCCTGAAGAACTCCTCTTTTCCCTGGCCTTCTCTTGGCCATGGAGCCATGATGCTTTCAGATACTCTGTAGAAAAGCCCAATCCCAAATTCTTTGCTCTATTTCTGTACAGGTCCATCCTGCAACTCACTCCAAGCGACTGGATGGATGCACCTGTGCTTGGCATGACTCCAGTTTGACCTCTGCAGGCAAAAGAAAAGCTTCCAACTCAGAAGGATCAATATCTCCCCCTCCTTTGGGATGATTATCATGACAGTAAGAGAACTTTTAAATAGTTTTTAATAACTATCTGGACCATGGTGATCTTAATCCTTGGAAATCAGCTAAATGTGACAAATGGAATTGCAGCTAAGGCAGCATGCTGGAGCCAGTGACCTAAATATTGCCACTGTAATGCTTTAAAAAACTCTCTATTTCTGTCTTGGATGGGGGAAAAAAAGAGAAACAGGGCAATATGTCCACCAGATCTTGGGCTGGAATTCTGCAACATATGTGAAATCTATTGCAGAAAAGTGGGAAATCCTGAACAGTTGGAGAAACCACATTTGAAATTCTTCCCAGCTAAGTTTATGCAAGAAAAAAGAGCAACAGAACCCAATGTGGTTAAGCAGTGCTCTGAGGAGCAGTGTAACGGCTAAGCAGAAGGCTCTGCACAAATATAAACAGTCTGCCAGGGCCAGCAGCTCGGGAGGCTCCCCTGGAAAGGGAAGCACTCATTTGAGGCAGGCAAAGCAAACACAAAGCATCAAGCAGGGGGAAGAGCCACCAAAGACTTTGCTGTGCACTGCACATGCCAAATCAGCACGGTGGGAAAAGGCCTCTAAGATGCAGCCCCATTGCAACCCAACTGCCACGGCCACTGAGCTAGCCTGAAATGCCACAGCCACAGCTTCTGGAACACCTCCAGGGACAGGACTCCAGCACCTCCTATGGGCAGTCTCTTCCAACCCCTGACCACTCTTGCAGCAAAGAAATCATTGCTTGTTTCCAACCTGACCCTTAACCCTGGCACAGCTTAAGCCCAGCTCCTCTTGTCCTATTGCCGCTTACTTGGGAGAAGAGACCAACACCAGCCTCACCTCACCCTCTTCTCAGGGTGCCACAGAGAGCAATGAGGGACCCCTCAGCCTCCTCTTCTCCAGACTAAACAACCCCAGCTCCCTCAGCTGCTCCTCGTCTGACACCCTCCAAACCCCTCACCAGTCTCACTGCCCTTCTCTGGACACCCTCCAGTCCCTCAGTGTCTGTCCTGCACTGTGGCACCCAGAACTGAACAGGTGCAAACCTTTAAAGACCAATCTTAGGAGGTAAGAATGAGAAAGACCTGATTAAAACTGAGCTCTTCCACATTCTGTGCTAAGGTGAAGAGTCAGGTGGCAAGTGAAGAACAATCTTCTCAGCCCCACTGCTTGCTGGGCACCAGTGCTGCAATGCACTTAACCACAGGCACCTCTCCAGTCCTTCAGGGATGGGCCTGAGAACTTCTCACCACAACAACATCTCCTCATGGGACATCTCAGGTGCAGACATGGCCAAGGAGAAATGCCAGCATGTGACCACACCAAACCGTGTGATGCTGTGGGCTGAAGTCCACCAGCTCAAGGTCTTGCCTGGCATTTCTCAACAACAGAGATAGCAAGATTCAAGCCCAGCTGAAGGGCAGCAGACAATCTAGCTCCATAGGTGAGCTCAGACACAAAAGGAGACACTCAGCTGCCAAACTATGTCATAATGAACAAGCCCCAAATCAAAAGCATTTGAAAAGACACCTTTTTTTCTCTTGGTTACTTGATCTCAACCCTGCAAAAGGCAAGAATCCTTTATTTAAACCTGATAATATGGGTGGGGAGACACTGGCACAGGTTGTCCAGGGAGGCTGTGGATCACAGAATCACAGAACGTGATCAAAGATCACGTTCTGTGATTCTGTGATCCACAGCCTCCCTGGAGGTGCTGAAGGCCAGGCTGGATGTAGCCTTGAGCAGCCAGTGCTGGTGGGAGGTGTCCATGAGGAGCGCTGAGATCTCAAATCTGGCTGCTACCCAGCACTCAAAGCCACGCACACTGCCCAAGCTGTGCAGCCACTCTGTGAGCAGCTCTTCACCCTACAGACAGACTGAATGGGAGAGTCAGAGTGCACCTAAAGAGGAGATCACAGCTCAGTACCATTCTCCACACCTCTGAAATCAAAGAGCTTCCAATGAAAAAGCAAAGAGAGCCCAGAGCTCAAAGAGGTAGCAGTAGTGACCTGCCTGAGAGGAAGGACTCAAGGCCTGGGAGCTTTAGCCCCACTGATCCAACACTGGCAACAAACTTTCTGCTCAGAAGCAGCCACCAAAATTAGCCCCTGCAAAGCAGGAGTCACACTTGGAGAGCAGGACAAGCAGGACAATTATCTCTCCCCTTGTCCCAGAGCCCCACACATCTGGGGCACACTTCACAAGCCACATTAAACTACAGATCCCTATCCAGGGTTCCTCCTCTGACCCAATTCATAGCACCACAGAATGGTCTGGGTTGGAAGGGACCTCCAAAGCTCATCCAATCCAACCCCCCTGCACTCAGCAGGGACAACCTCCATTAGATTGGGTTGCTCACAGCCTTATCCAGCCTCACCTTGAATATCTTCAGGGATAGGGCCTCAACCACCTCCCTGGGCAGCCTGCTGCAGTGTTCCAGCACCCTCCTGGTGCAGAACTTGTTCCTAACATCAGCTCATGTACTGGAGGTGGGAGGGAGGCAGTGGGGAAAGAGGAGGCAATAAAGTCTTCTGCTCTTAAGTACAGGAATCCTTAAAAGCAACCCTCAGAAAACAAACACTGAAAGGTTTATTTCATGCAGTACTGTTTGGGCTGGGACAGGGTTAATTTCCCCCCCAGTAGCTGTTCGGATCCGTGCTGGAGCCAGTGTGGATCACAGAGGGATGCTCCAGGTGCCACTGAGCAGCTCTTGCTCACACAGGGCCAAGGCCTTCTGTGCTCCTCACCCCTCCAGCAGCAGGCTGGGGCTGCACAAGGAGTTGGGAGGGACACAGCTGGGACAGCTGACAGCAACTGGCCCCAGGGAGCATCGAGCTCAGCCTGCAAAGCTGGGGGAAGAAGGGGGGAGGAGGAGGAGCTTTGGAGTGATGGTTTTTGTCTTCCCAGGTCACTGCTACCTGTGCTGGAGCCCAGCCCTGCTGGGGCTGGCTGAGCAGCTGCCTGCCGTGGTGGCTTGACTCCTGCTTTTGCTTTGCTTATGCAAGAGGCTTTTGCTTTAGCTATTAAAGTGTCTCTCACTCCAGCAGCTTTCTCACTGCTACTCCTCTAGCCCCAGTGGAGGGCTGTGTGGGGCTGATCTGCTGGGTTAGGAGGGTCAGTCTGCCACGCACTGAAACAACCAGTGTGGCATTTCCAGCCTCTCCTCAGCTGCCCAGGAGCTGGCCCTGATCATCCTGCCTGTCACCCGTGCCACACACCAGCATGGCATGGCTGTGCAGGGAACCCCAGCAGGAAAGCAGGACTGCCAAGAACACCTACCCAGCGCTGCCCTCCTGATTCCTGCTGCACTGCAGCAGTGCCCTGCTCAGGTGCTGCAGCATTACACAGATCATCCAGCTCCAACCCCCTGCCATGGGCAGGGACACCTTCCACCAGGGCAGGCTGCTCAAGGCCTCATCCAGCCTGGCTCTGAACACCTCCAGGGATGGAGCAGCCAAAGCCCCTCTGGGCAACCTGTTCCAGTGTCTCCCTACCCTCACTGTAGAGAATTTCTTCCTGGTCTCCAGTCTCAATCTCTCCTCTTCCAGCGCAAGGCTACTGCCTTTATCCTGTCACTACAAGCCCCTGTCAAAAGCTCACTTCCAGGCTTAGAGCCTCCACAATCTCTCTGGGCAACCTGTCTCAGCACCTCACCACCCTCATGGGGAAGAATTTCTTCCTAATGTTCCATCTAAATCATACAATCAAGCAGGTTGGAAGAGAGCTCCAAGCTCAGCCAGCCCAGCCTAGCACCCAGCCCTGCCCAACCAACCAGACCATGGCACTAAGTGCCCCAGCCAGGCTTGGCTTCAACACCTCCAGCCACACAGACTCCACCACCTCCCTGGGCAGCCCATTCCAATGCCAATCACTCTCTCTGACAACAACTTCCTCCTAACATCCAGCCTAGACATGCTCTGGCACAGCTTGAGGCTGTGTCCCCTTCTTCTGTTGCTGCTTGCCTGGCAGAAGAGACCAGCTTCTTCCAGTCTGAATCCATTACCCCTTGATCTGTCACTCCATGCCTAGGTCTAAAGTCCATCTCCAGCTCTCAGTGCTGTGTTTCCACAGAACTCTTACACTGGAGTGAGAAACACAGATCACAGCCTTGGAGCAGGCTGATTTTAGCTCTGGTCCTGGCCACAGTGGCTAGGCTGTGCCTTCAGAAGCCTGAAGCATGGATGCTGACAGGACATTGCCACCATAACCCTCATTTCATTTTGTCCAAGGACAGACACAAATCACAGCTGCAGGCAGACTGGCAATTTCCTAGCAGCACCAATTCCCCCCAGCTGTAGCTCCTGGGTAGTGAGGAGCTTTCCCTTTATCACCAAGCCAGGCTCCTCCATCCTCTGCTGCTGGAGGCAGTTTCCAGCACTCTGGGCTTTGTGCTCCTCCTCTCTCAGCTTTGTGTCTGTTGGATCCAGCTCAGCGCTCACTGGAGCTCTTCTGCCATGTTTAACTCCCTGTGCAAGGAAAACTCCTGGGAGCAGCAACACCACCAAAGCAGGAGCTTCGGGCAACAACTCCGCGAGAACAGCCTGGTGAAACTTCACCTTTCCCCAGCCGACACATGTGGTCTGGACCCTCCAGCCTGAGCCCCCCAGGGCTCAGCTGTTCTGAAGCCTACCTGCTGATCCAATAGCTCCAATGTGACAAACTGCTTCGCCAGCTTGGTCACAGAATCACTCACGTTGGAATAGACCTTCTAGATCACTGAGTCCAACCACTAACCCTACTCTGCCAAGTCCACCACTAAGCCAGATCCCCAGGCACCACCTCTGCAAAGCTTTTAAACACCTCCAGGGATGAGGACTCCACCACCTCCCTGGGCAGCCTGGGCCAGTGCCTGAGAGCCCCTTCAGTGATAACTTTTTTCCTCCTGTCCAGACTAAATCTCCCCTGGTGCAGCCTGAGGCCATTCCCTCTTGTTCTGTCATTTGTTACTTGGCAGAAGAGACCAACCCCCTCCTGCTGCAGTCTTCCAGCACCCTCCTGGTGCAGAACTTGTTCCTCACATCCAGTCTCGATCTGCTCTGCTCTCGTTTCAAACCACTGGCCCTGATCCTGTCCCTGCAGGCCTCTGCAAACAGTCTCTCTGCAGCCTTCTTGTAGCCCCCTTCAGGTACTGGAAGGCCACCCCAAGGTCTCCCTGGAGCCCTCTCTTCTCCATGCTGAGCCACCCCAGCTCCCTCAGTCTGAGGAGACCTCAGGAAGAAGTTTCTCCTCAGGACAAGGAGGTGGTGGCTGCCGTGCTGTAAAGCCCTCTGCACACCAACAACAGGAATGCAGCACCTCAGCAGCCACCATCTCCCTGCCTCACAACTCTAAAGCAAGTGCTGACAAATCCCAGAGCTACGAGCAGCAGGTTTGCATTGTAGACTCCTGGAGAAAACAGACAGAAGAGTCCATCACAAAGTCTAAGCACTAAACAAACCACGCTGATGAGGAAGCATTTTGCCATCTGGCAGACTGATGCAGCTACCTTTTGCACACAAAGTGAGTTGGGCAATGTCATGCACATTCCATTTCCCTTCACTGAAGTAAATCTGACTCCAAGTTTTTAAACAAGCTGTAACTGGAAGACATTTTCTGCTCTGTGCAGAGTCAATGTGTGGTGGCCACCACGGAAAGCAAAGAGCAAACAGGAAGAGAGGTGCTGATGCAGCCCTCGGTAGGATCCCTTAGCTGAAGGCTCTGAAGGAAACAGGAAAGAAAACATAAAGAAGAAAAAAAAAGAGACTCAGCTGTGGCTTGGTCTGTTCCCAGGAGCACCAGTCCTGGCCACAGACCCAGGCAGAGCTCATCGAACAGCCCTGCAGGAGGGGAAAGCCAGAACTGGCTGTGCAAAAGCAGCTGCTATCAGCATGAACCAGCACAGAGACCTCTGCCCAGGACCAAACATGCTGCGAGGGGAAAGGGCTGCCACAGCCACCACACTCCTGCCTGTCTTACTTCTACACCCCCAGCTGCAGGCCTGTCACAGAATGCCAGAGCCTGCCTGCCCAGCACCAAACACACTGCGAGGGGAAAGGGCTGCCACTGCCACAGCCACCACACTCCTGCCTGTCTTACTTCTACACCCCCAGCTGCAGGCTCGTCACAGAATGCCAGCAGGAGCCTGGCCAGAGCTATGAAGCCCTTAGTGCCAAAGGTCTGTAACTGAGGAGCTTTTCCTCTCACTCAGGGAAACGCTGCCTATTTGTCCAAAGCAGTGGTTTTCATCTCTGGGCACTAGCCATTCCCTCTTTCCACCCTGGCATTATTTATCCCTTCCTTTCCACTCTCCCCCTTCTTCTCCCCTGCCTTTCCCAAGCCCCAGGACCAAGCAGCAGCACCCGGCTGGGTCTCCATCGCTGCCAACAGCAGCACAGCACCGGAGATTACTCTGACTGCTCCTCAGAAACAAGGTTCTGCTTTCACTCATGGTTTCAGTCCTAACCCCATGGTTTCTCTCCTCCTCCTCATGTCCCTCAGCTTCTACACCAGACTGTTAGTCATCTCTCTCCCCACCAGGTCTACTCTCACCTCACCACTACCACCTCAGCAGTTCAGCATTGGCTTCCAGTGCTGGGCAAGCTAAAAACCACAGCTGGAGGTGTCAGTCAGAGCCCAGTAGCAGTCACTGCTCTGCAGCTCTGTGCTTGTTCCTCTCCCAGCACTATTCAAAGGTTCTCTCACCTCGATGCTCCACTCTCTGCACCGCAGTCCCTACAGCATTCTGGTGCTGGGCTCCCCAGTTGCAGAGAGCCAGGGAAGTGCTGGAGAGAGGCCAGGGGAGGCTGCAAAGCTGCTGAGGGGCCTGGAGCAGCTCTGGGAGGAGCAAAGGCTGAGAGCCCTGGGGCTGAGAGCCTGCAGAAGAGCAGCCCCAGAGGGCATCTGAGCAATGCTCAGCAAGAGCTGAAGAAGCTGGGGGTAGCAAGAGGCTGGGGCCAGACTCTTGGTGGTGGTGTCCAGGGACATGCCAAGGGGCAGCAAGGGGCACAAAGTGTCAGGCAGGAGGTTGGCTGTGTAGAGGAGGAGCAAGTTGTTTGCTGTGAGGGTGCTGGAGGCCTGGAGCAGGCTGCCCAGAGAGGCTGTGGAGTGTCCTTGTGTGGAGAGCTTCCAGCATCTCCTGGGCGTTGTGCTCCCAGGCAAGCCACTGTGGGTGCCTCTGGGCTTCGACTGGATGATCTCCAGAGGTCCCTTCCAACCTCACCATGCTGAGATTCTGGATTCTGTGACACCATCACCTTCCATTACCTCACCCCCAAAGACCTTGCAGTTTGATTTCAATAGCTGGCAGAGAAGCTGTCAGCAAACCACCTCCATCAGTTAGTTAACACTCTGCTGGGTTTCACATTTCAGTTTGTTCTATTTTTGAAGGACATAAATTTCCCAAATATTAAATGGAAATGTTTGCTGGGGAGAGAGCTCCTTCAGCTCTCAACAGGCAGCAGGTCCAGAGCCAGCCTGCTCAGCTCCCACCCTGGTGGGCACTGCTTACACCTTCCCTGCCTTCCCACACATCACACATGGATTTTGACACTGTTCCAAATAAGAGCCTGAAGCAGTTGCCTCAACGGCTACAAAAGCAAAAAGAAACAACCCAAAAATGTAATTTAAACCCTGCTGCAGTGAGGCTTCCCAGAAGGGAGGAGTGCAGGCAGCAAGGGTATGGCGTGAGGTGGCAGGAGTTGCTCCAACCCAGAGCCATCTGCTCGCCCACCACCTCCCCACGGCCAGCCAGGGGGTCCTGTCATAAGGGTCCACACCAAAGGCTTTCTCCACAGAACCAGAGAATGGCAGGGGTTGGAAGGGACCTCCAGAGAGCATTGAGTCCAAAGCCTCTGCCAAAGCAGGATCACCTAGGGCAGGACACACAGGAACAAAGCCATGCTCGTTTTGAAAGTCTCCCCACAAGGACACTCCACAGCCTCTCTGGGCAGCCTGCTCCAGGCCTCCAGCACCCTCACAACAAACAACTTTTTCCTCCTCTTCACATCCAACCTCCTGCCTGCCACTTTGTATGCCTTGCTGCCCCTTCTCCTGTCCCTGGGCACTACTCACAAGAACCTGGCCCCAGGCTCTTGCCCCCACAGCTCCTTCAGCTCCTGCTGAGCATTGCTCAGATGCCCTCTGGGGCTGCTCTCCTGCAGGCTCTCAGCCCCAGGGCTCTCAGCCTTTGCCCCTCCCAGAGCTGTTCCAGGCCCCTCAGCAGCTTTGCAGCCTCCCCTGGGCTCTCTCCAGCACTTCCCTGGCTCTCCTCAACTGGGGAGCCCAGAACTGAACCCAAGACTGAGTTTCTTCTCATGCTAAGGTGGACCCTCCTGGGTTCCAGGTTGTACCCTTTGTTCCTGGGCACTTTCACCCTGACACCCACCCCTCAGGTATTTATAGGCATTGATAAGGTCTCCACTCAGCCTTCTCTCCAGACAAAACAGCTCCAGGGCCCTCAGCCTTTCTTGAACATCTCTGCTATGGGGAAGGCCTAAGAGAACTGGAGCTGTGTAGTCTTGAGAGGAGAAGGTTGAGAGGGGATCTTTTAACATCCATGACCAAGTGAAGGTAGCTCATCGTGAGCACACCCATCAATTGCTCTGGAAGGGACTAAAAATGACTCAACTTCAGATTTGTGACTTGTGTAGCAGCTATGGGGTGGTGGAGAAAGAAACTACAGCTTCTGCCAAACCAAACACAGAGTGGGAAGCCAAAGGAAAGCCACTGCTGCTTGCAGGGACTCTGCCTAGGCAAGACACAAAGCCAAACATCTGCTGGACCTTCTATCTCCCCACTTCATCAAACACTGACCAAACTACAGCCTCTGCAGCTTTGCTGACCAGAGCTGTTACCACACCACAGCAGATAAATTAGCCCTGCTCTGAAGTGCTGGCAGAGAGCACAACAGCCACGCTGGCTTTCCTGCTCCTCTCTGCTTTTGTCACTGAAGACAGCAGCAGAGCATGGCAGGGCAGGTGGTCACAGAATCCCTGCACGGTGAGGATGGAAGGGACCTCTGGAGATCATCCAGTCCAAACCCCTGCTCCAGCAGGGCACCCACAGCAGCTTGCCCAGCAGCACAGTGCCCAGGGGGGCTGGAAGCTCTCCACACAAGGACACTCCACAGCCTCTCTGGGCAGCCTGCTCCAGGCCTCCAGCACCCTCACAACAAACATCCCGGGGGAGTGTCAAGCACTCCTCCCAGTGTCCCACCTGTCCCCTTTCCAGTCCTTCCTGTATCCACACCAGTGCCAGGACTGGGAAAGCTGCCTGTGGAAGCACAGTGAGAACTCAGTCTCAGCCTTCCTGCACTGCTGACCCCAGGTGCTGTGCTCAGGGAGAAGGGGCTCACACTGCCAGCACAGGCACTGACTTCATCTGAATCTCATCTCCAAGAAAGATCCAGGTCTGAAGCAGCATTTAAGAACTCTTTTAACCACGGACAACATAAAACTGAGTCTTAAAAAGAGTGGTTTATAGAACAGAAAGTTCGACCTAGAGCTCTGCTCCATCAGTTGAAGTCTTTAGTTCCTTTCCAGCCTGAGCTTCACTGCAGCATGCTCCTGCTTTAAGCAGACACACAGAGACACAGACTGGCATTCAGAACTTGCTGCACATGTTGCACCAATACATCAGAGTGATATATATATATATACACAAAGAGAGACAGAGTCCTGGTCCTGACTCTTGAAGTTAAGCTTTTTTGTTGGGTTTTGATTCTGAATGAAACCAAATTGAACAAATGAAAACAAACTCACAGAATTCACCCAAACCCTGACTACACCAAGAGATCCTCTGGACTAAGAGTCACAATTCCTGTTCCTCTGACAACAAATGTTGTGTTATTTTTTCCATTTAACCACTATGGACAGAGCAGATGTCCACCCTGAAGACCATCACTATAACTACTCAATAATCCTTCAGTTTTCAAATGCAATCACCAATCTGAAAGCCTCTTAAGCTTTGGACACAAAATATTTACCAAACAGACTGAAAAAGCAACCTAAAAATAGTTTTACAACCACAGTCAAACCTTGAGGGAGGTGAAAGAATTACCCTGGGCTTCAATGATGCAACACCTCAAGACTGCCTCCTTTCCCATGTTTCTGGCTGTTGCAGAAGAGGTGCAGTAGATGTCCTGCCATGCGTATCACAAACAAGGTTTGACTGCACCAAGGCTTTTGGCACCACCATAACATCCTCCTGAGGAGCTCAGAACGTTAAAATCGGCTGAAGGAGAGAGCTCAGAGTTGTGATCAGCAGCACAGAGTCCAGTCTGGAGCTTGTGGTGTTCCCCTAGAGACAGGACTGGGTAAACTCTTGTTCAAATTCTTCATCAGTGATTTGGATGAAGAGGAGGAGTAGACCCTCGGGCAGTTTGCTGCTGGTCCCAGACTGGGAGCAGAGGCTGACACCCCTCAGGCTGTGCTGCCGTTCAGCCAGACCTGGGCAGGCTGCAGAGCTGGGCAGAAGGAACCTCATGGAGCTCCCCGAGGGCAAGTGCAGGGTCCTGGCCCTGAGGAGGAACAACCTCCTGCAGCAGGACAGCTGAGGGGGGACCTGCTGGGAAGCAGCTGCAAGGAGAAGGAGCTGGGAGTGCTGGGGGACAGCAAGTGCCCATGGGGCAGCAATGTGCCCTGGGGGGCTTGAAAAAGTGTGGCCAAGACGCTGAGGGAGGTCCTCCTCCCCCTCTATCCTGCCCGAAGGAGGCTACCTGTGAAGTCCTGTCTCCAGCTGTGGAGTGCTCAGCTGAAGTGAGACAGAGAACTACTGTCCAGCGACCCCCGAAACTACAGTTAATTTCCCCTCCCCTTCCACCGCTGACCAATGGACACACTTAAGCCCCAGCATGCTCCTTCCGAGGAGCAAGGACCACCAGAGAAGAGCTGCGTCCTGCTCCACGGTGCAGCTCACAGCCCGGGGGGCACGGGCCAGGGACCGCAGGGTTCGGCAGAGGAAGCTGGCAGGGAACTTGCGTTAAGAAATGAGCAGCAGCAACGAGAAGACCAGCAGCAGCTTTAGTGCAGCTGAAGCTGTTGTCTGATAAACAGTTCCAGCAGGAAGGGCATTTGGCAGAGAGCTGTCAGCACAGGGTCCTTGACTCCGGACGAAGGCGCTTCCTCCTCGCCCGGGGCTGGCTGGCTCTGGGCATGCCCCAAGGTTTGTGCTTCTCCCATGAAGGGAAGAACACAGCTCTCAGAGCAGCTGCCTGCACACCCCATTGGTGCATGCTTTCTCAAAAACATAATGAGGGATATAAATAGGGAAAAGAAAGCAACGTTTGCTTTATTTAGGTTTTTGCTACTACTGAGGTCCCACGTTGGCCTCTCGGTATTCCTTCAGATCCAAAGCCCAAAGCGTGACTCAGCTTGGCAGGACAACACAGGACAGCAGGAGCGTGCGGCTGGGGCTCAGCACCGCCAGCACGCAGCACGTGTTGGGACAGTTAAAGAGAGGAGCAGGGTCTGCAGCCTTGCAGAAGGAGCGGCAGAGGCATTAGTAATGGATCGAGGGGACTGAAGCTCAGCACAAGGCACCACACCGCACGGCCAGCTCACGCCCAGCGGCAGAGGCGGCGGAATGCAGAACACCTTCTCCAGCGAGGTGTTTCCCAACAGCACACTGCAGGACTTCGGTAAGCTGGTTTTCTGGGACATGAAAAGCAATTAAAAGCATTGACTCACAGAGCAAAATTAGCTGATGGATGGTCACAAGGAGGCTGGCCTGAAGCTGACAGCAAGCAGGTAACAGAACGTAACAGGCTTAGTGCGAAGGCTGCTGCAGGCTCGCCTGGAACCACTGCTCCTGGCCCTCTACAGAGCTGTTAACAAGCACTGTCCATGTTGTACAATGTGGTGGAACACCAACACCTGCGAGCATACCCTGGGGAGCTCCAAGTAGCCCAGGATGCATGAAGAAGGTGTGGCCAGTAGGGCAAGAGAGGGTCTCCTTCCCCTCTACTCTGCCCTAGTCAAGCCAGTTCTGGAGTCCTATGCTCATTTCTGGACTCCCCAACTCAGGAGAAACAGGGATCTGCTGGAGACAGTCCAGGGGAGGCTGCAGAGCTGCTGAGGGGCCTGGAGCAGCTCTGGGAGCAGCAAAGGCTGAGAGCCCTGGGGCTGAGAGCCTGCAGAAGAGCAGCCCCAGAGGGCAGCTGAGCAATGCTCAGCAAGAGCTGAAGCAGCTGTGGGGGGCAAGAGCCTGGGGCCAGACTCCTGTCAGTGGTGCCCAGAGACAGGCCAAGGGGCAGCAAGGGGCACAAAGTGTCAGGCAGGAGGTTGGCTGTGCAGAGGAGGAGCAAGTTGTTTGCTGTGAGGGTGCTGGAGGCCTGGAGCAGGCTGCCCAGAGAGGCTGTGGAGTGTCCTTGTGTGGAGAGCTTCCAACCCCCCTGGCACTGTGCTGCTGGGCAAGCTGCAGTGGGTACCCATGCACCAAAGGACCCTTCCAACCCCACTCTGATGAGATTCTCTGATGCTCTGAACTGTTTACCAGGAATTACTACGAAGTCCTCCTAAAACGCTACATTACCAGAGGTATCATTAAAACCTTTCCAGAGGGCTGCAGACCTCACTTTAGAACCACTAAAAGGCGATGCCTACACCAGGAGAGCATCAAACTGTGGACATTCAACGTCCCCTTGTCCCACGAACACAACTAAGGCAGACAGTACACACCTACAACTCTTTTCAGACATACAAAACTTCTTTGGTGTTAACGTGCAGAGCTCCCCCACTATCCACTGCAACAAACCACACTGAGACAAAACGAGCAGCTTCAGCTGCAGCGGCAGCCTGGCTATGACACTGTGTCACCAACAGATCCCTAATTTGGGCTATCAAACACAATTTCAGTTCCTTGCGCTTCGGAGCAGCAAACCCAGTTCTGTGCAGGCTCTGTTTGCAAGCCTCCGTGCGGAATGCAGCTGTCTCAATCACTGCTGATTGTCTGTTAATTAGCTCAGTTTTACAAGCTGATGGCACAGATTACTCCCTCCTCTCCCCAGCACAGAAGGAAACTACACACAGAGGGTGATGTGCATTGCGGCTTCCAGGCAGTTTGGGGGCCGGGTGATCAGAACTGTTTGAGTTGGAAAAACACTCTAAGGTCACCCAGACCAACCACCAACTCAACAACATCACCACGGCCATGTCCCCAGGTGCCATGGCCATGGGAACACCTCCAGGGATGGGGACTCCACCACCTTCTCCTTCTTGACACCCACCCTTCAGCTATTCATGGACATTAATAAGACCATTTCCTCGATGGCATAAACACTTAAATGCACCAGGGAAAAGCCACTTTTGACCACGATCCTGGCTTTCCAAAGTTTTATTCTGACACTTCCTTGGGATTTTTTGTTCCTGTTCCCCTCTGCAAGCCACCTCACCCACTCAGTCTTGGGGGCACCCAGCTGGCCTCAGCGTTTCACCACCAAACAAGCCATCTTTGCAGCATCTAAGCTACACTTGCTAAGAGAAGGGCTTGAGTAGCACTGCTCCAGCACTCAGAGCCTCCTCTGCCGCCGTGTGTCAGGGCACAGACAACCCTGAGAAGGTTCACCACCGCTCCTCCTTGAACCGGTGCCACTCTCTTGGCTGCCTGATGTTGCAACATCCGAGCTGCATCATTTCCCAGCCGGGGCTGAGGCAGAGCAGTGTGAGAAACCCTGCACCGCTGCCATGTGCTGCCGTGGCCAGAGGCAGGGCTGCAGGCTCCACTGCAACCCAGACAGGAACATCAGAGTCCTATTAGAGGAGAATAATTGGGAAGGGGATGGCTGGATGCTATTTGATGTTCCACTGCAAATTAAGCATTATCAGTAAGCCCTCGGAATTGTTTCCCACAGTGTTTCTGGTTACATTAGTGCTGTGCCTATAAATCAGCCTTTAATCCTCGTGCCTCATGAGCAGGATTCTGCAGATGCAGATGAAAATCTCCAAAGGCTGTACCAGACTTTCCTCCATCTCTGTCAGTGCTCAGTGGGACACATGCTCCAGAGCTCACCTTGCATGGATTTGCTGGGGGGTGAACTGAAAACCGACAGCACACATTTGGGGAAAAGCAATGCATGTAACAGCCTCCCAGCATGGGGGGGCTGCAAAGGACCTCTGGGGATCATCCAGTCCAACCTCCTGCTCAAGCAGGGCACCCACAGCAGCTTGTCCAGGAGGCTTTGGAAGCTCTCCACATAAGGACACTCCACAACCTCTCCAGGCAGCCTGTTCCAAGGCATCATGACACCAGTGAAGTTTCTCCTGTTCAGATGAAACCTCCTGGGCTCCAGTTAGAGCCCACTGCCTCTTGTCTGTCCCTGGGCACCACTGACAAGAGTCTGGCCACAGCCTCTTGCCCCCCACAGCTCCTTTAGCTCTTGCTGCGTATTGCTCAGATGCCCTCCGGGGCTGCTCTTTCCCAGACACAGCAGCCCCAGGGCTCTCAGCCCTTGTTCCTCACAGAGCTGCTCCAGGCCCCTCAGCAGCTTTGTAGCCCTTGTATCGTTTACTTCCTCAGGGAACCACCACCAAAGCAGCTACAAAGCAAAGCAGGCACCTTCTCACACTGTCTTGCTTGTGTAGAACCCCACTTGCTTTGTTTCTCTCTCCTGCTTTGTATTTTATACAATGCTAGACGGATCACGCTGTGAAAAGTTACCTGGGCAAGCAGGGAAGCAGCCCTGCTCTGTGGCTGGCTGTGACTCCTGAAGCAGTGCAGGTTCTTCTGTGCTGCAGTAGTAGGCACAGCAAAAATAACCAACAACTGAAGTGGAAATAAACGCAGCAGGCAGCCACCTCCCTGCCTACCTATTCAGGGGGATTGCAGTAATCCCTGTCCTGTCCCTTCACCAGCAGGTCTAGAAGCTATTTAGAGAAACAATGCAGAAGGTCTCTTCTCTTGGTCCTCCTGCAGTCCTCCTTCCCCTCGTGCTTCCAGCCAGCCCTTTGTGCCTGCTTCTGCATTTTACTACTTCCTTTGCACAGCAGGGCTGAGCCCAGCTTCTTAAGCCTTTACACAAAGCGCCCTAAATATTCATCCCCAAAAGAATGACAGACTTGCACCTCACCACGGCTGTTAGCTGCTGTCCTTTAGCAGATGTCTAAGGTAAGCAGAATGCTCTGTAGCTAATGCATTCAGCCCTGGACTGCCGAAGCTAGTGAACCCGAGGTATAGCTCCATCACTTATTTACTGCAGCTCCAAAGCATTTCAGATTCTAAGCTGAATATGTATTTCACACAGTACCAAAACTTTTAAATATCCACAGGAAGATTTCATTTTTATAGGCAATAAACATTAAATCTAAAGGACTGGAACATAAAAAGTGTTTTAATACCACATAAATCACCTTTCCCTAGACAGAATAAATCTCTGAAGGTTTTAAGGACTGCAATATAAATTTTTATGGCAAATTATCTACACAGAAATTACTTGCATGAGATGCACTTTCCCTTCTCCTCCTCATTTGCATAGTGCTGACAATCTTCTCAATCACAACGTTCAATCCAATTTGCAAAGTCCAGATCACAATGCACAGCAATGCCAGGCTAAACGCTGGGTGGTTCCTCCCTCCTCTTCCCTCATCAAGACTTTTCTGACTCCCTCCTACAAACACAGAAGAGGCAACAAGGCTAACAGATAAAAACTAAAGCTCAGTTGGATAGCTGCATGCTCTTTCAAAAGAATCTGTCAGCTTTCCACACGCAGGAGCCCTGCTACCAGCCCTGGCTGCTACAAGGGGCTTATTTCATGCTATGAGCCCTTCAGAGCAAAAGCTAACAAGTCTTAGCTGGAGAGGTGGAATTGAGCAGCAATGGCCAGAATTCTTCTTCGGGAGAAAACTTCAGAAGAGAGAAGTTCATTGCAAAGGTGCTACAGCACTGGGACGTTGTGATAGGAAGGGGCTCTCCATCCATGGGGACTCCCTGTGCTCAGCAGAGCTGCCAGTGTAGGCGACAGCTCCTTTTGGGCCAGGGCCTTAGGCCAGAGGCATGCTGGAGGTCCCCCCCATGCAGTGCATCCACGACGGCAGGATTCTCCCTTTGATACCTACAAAGGGGACTGACTGTAAGGAGAAGACCTCCTCGGCCAGGCTGCTACGTGGCTCTGACTTCCAGCTAACCAGTTCATAATCATAGGAGGGGAGAGGCTGATAACCATGCAGGGTGAAACAGTAAGGATCACTCCTGAGAGCTTCTGCCCTGGCCTGTCAGCAGAAACGCTTCCTCACAGCTGGTGCAGAGCCACACTGGAGCGGTGGCATTCCCCAGCCTCCAAAGCAGACACCCTCCCAGGACAGGCACTGCAGAGGTGTGGTGCACCACTGCTACCAAAAATACTTTGGGTTATTCACCATTTCATTACAGCAAAAATGTGCTGACAAGGGTTCTCAGAGAAAGGGCCAGAATTAGCTCCTGGAAAACCTCTGTTGCCTTGGAGTCAAGCCTGGGACGTGCCTGGGGCCTCACCGAGTCCTCCCCTCGAGGGAAGTCAGCATAAAGACAGCGTTAAAGCACCTGAGGAACAGCAAAGCCCCAACAAAAATACATAAACCCAAACAAAATCATAGCTAAAAAGGAAAAGAGGAAGCAGGAAAACGAGCTGAGAATAGTACTGTGCCGTTTGCAGTGTCCATTTCCCTTCCAAGAGATTTCCAGGGCTTCTGCTCCACCAACCAAATTAAGATACCTCAGCAGAGGAAGAAACACAAAGTCGGTTCCCAGACGGTTTCCTACGCTTGGGAGCTATTTACTTAAGGAGCACCGTGCCTGGACGCAGCGAGCTCAGCGGCAGCGCCGGGGAAGGCTCTCCTGCAGCGTGTGCCCGCCGGAGCGCTGCCAGCGCCGCTGCCCAGCCCCGACCCGCTGGACGCTGCTGCTGGAGCCGGGAGGGAGAAGCCCACCGAAGCCCACAAAACTCAGTGGCTTGCAAAAGTAAAGACTCCAGGGCTGTCGGCAGAGTTTTGGCCATTGCGAGAGGGCTTCTGCTCTCTCTCAGAGGGAGTGCAGTGGCACCAAGCTTTCCTCCACCGGCGTTCACAAGCTCCTACTGCTCTCCTGAATCATCTCTGAATCTAGAGGATGGGATATTATTTTCTTCTTGCTGCTCTTCCCACTTGTACAAGTCACAAAACCCATTAACATTTTCAGTGATTAATGCTAATACTTGAGGAAAAAAAGCCAGCTAAGAAACGCTGTAACAAGCTCGGGGCAGCCAAGAAGTGCTTCTCCAGACCCCACAGAACGCATCTCGCTGCAGAAAACCGAGCAGGGACTCCGCATCGCTGTGCTCCAGCACTCGGCTTCATGCTTCTCTCCTCCCCCTTCCCCACAAGGAATACTGTGCAAATTTGACAAACCCTTTTATTTCCCTCACCACAGAAAACACAACACTTCCATAGACCACCTCCTGTCGGAGCTCCCCTTTTAGCGGGGAAAGCAAAAGGGAGGGGAAAGCTTTTGGGCTTTCTCTGCCCACAGTCTTGAGCAGCTCAGTTGCCCACAGCTGCCTTGGATTCTTCTTTTCAGTATTTTGATTGGGGCCTGCAACAGAGGAGTTCCAAACACCCCACGATCACACTGACTGCCACTTGAGACCCACAGCTCTGCAAGGAGGAGTATCAAGATGGGCTCACCCAGCTCTACATTTGGTATAAAAGCACAGGGATGAGCTTAATGCACGGCAGCAAGAACCAAGACTTGCTCTCAAGTCAGGCTGATGAACTTGATCCTGCTGGAAGCAAGTGGAAAGTCTGAGTCAAGCTGTGGCTGTTTTCCCAACCAGAATATTCAGCCCTAAACTCTGAGAAGCCCAACTATGTCTTTTATAGGATATTTATCTATGAGTCAGCAGATCACAGACTGGAAGGCCAGACATTCTGCTTCCCACTCCAGCATTTAGTCATTCCACCAGGAGAGCCCAGGAAGAACTTGCTGGAGGGGGTTGCAGTGGTACTTTTCAGGAAACAAACAAAGGGAAGGGCTGGAGAACCTCCCCTGTGGGGACAGACAGAGTTGGAGCTGTTCAGCCTGAAGAAGAGGCTCCAGGGAGACCTTAGAGCAGACTCCCAGCATCTGAAGGGGCTCCAGGAGAGCTGGGGAGGGTTGGGAGTGACAGAACAAGGGACAATAGCTTTGAGCTAGGAGAGGAGATTGAAAGTGGAGATGAGGAAGAAATTCCTGACAGTGAGGGTAGGGAGACACTGGCACAGGTTGCCCAGGGAGGCTGTGGCTGCCCCCTCCCCAGAGGCCTTCAAGGCCAGGCTGGATGAGACCTTGAGCAACCTGGGCTGGTGGAGGTGTCCCTGTCTGTTGCAGGGAGGTTGGAAATGGATGAGCTTCAAGGTCCTTTTCAACCCAACCTCTGCTGTGATTCTATGAAAAGAAGGAAAAGAGCAACCCTGAAGCTAGCAAACAGAGACATTCCAACAGGATGGAGTGACCCGAATGTCAAGGCAAGCCACACTTGCTGCTTTGGGGTGGGATGGAGGGCATCTTGAAAAGAACCACCTCTACAAGATTATGGGCTTGGAGTCAGCCCCTGTGGGCTAACGCATCCAACCAAAGGATAAGGAAATTCCTTGGAAAATGAGTCACTCTCAAGATGAAAAGAAACCTGAAGCAAGTTTGGTCAGAACGGGCCCCTCAAGCCCCCAGAGTCAGGACAGCCAGTGAGCACAAGCTGCCCTGGGCAGCTGCACTCCATCACACCAGCCTCTCTCCTCACATAAAGCCACACAACCTTCTTTTGCCTGGGCTTCAGCGAGCGGCAGCACCGCAGATCCACAGAGCACTGTACAGCCTGCGAGGACCTGGTGACAGGAGGAGGCTCGGAGAGCTCAGCACTTTGGGAAAGAAACTACTGGAGTTTGCTGACTGATGGAGTCAAAGTTGTAGACATTTCAACTCCATTGCTACCCAAAAGTATCACAAACCTACCTCTGCCCACAGGCACCGAGCAGCAGCTGAGGCTGGCTCCTGGAGACTGCCTGCAGTATGTGTGTGCCACATGCACTGGGATGGACAGGTGGGATTGGAGGGACCAGGGTTTGGACTTGGTTTGTTCTACACAGTCTTGTGCAAAGTGTACTCCAGCAAGTCTGTTACTGGAGTGTGAGGTCTGGACTGGGCAATGTGGGCACAGAAGGATGTGACAGAATTTCAACACCTCCTCAGTAAGGTAAGGTGGCCCTTGGTGGAAAGCTGTAACCCGAATCTAAACCACAAGGCGTTCCTGGGTGATACTAACAAGACCACAGCACCTGCTATCAAGTCCCATGAGTGCCCCCACAGCTACAGAGAAACCTCAGATCAACCTGTAAAACAGTCTTTCCCTTCTGGGTAGAGGTCAGCCCCAGAGCTAAGTGACTTCTGCAGACTTTGCCCTCAAGGGATGGCGCAGACACAGAGCAGAAGACACCAAGATCCATGGCACTGGCAGCAATGCGTATCAGAGGACTCTGCTAGGCAGAGCCTCAAACACAGTGCCCCAAGGAGAAAATCAGATTTTTACTGCAGCTCCACCTGCTCTCCGAACACCAAACCGCACCAAGCTTGGCAGTGACATCGATTCCCAGCCAGGACACTGGGGGACGTGCAGGCAATTCAGCTGGCTTGGGAAGATGTGCTCAGCCACATGATCAAACCACATCATTCCCATTCAAATCAGTGCGACTTTTCCTCTGGCAGATGTTCTCCTGCATGCATCAGCTAAACCAGAACATCCTCTGGTTCTGAAGAGCAACCCAAACGCTTCATCTACACACCAGGCACTTCCCAAACCTCACCTAACACCACAGACCCAGCAAAGACACCCTGCAGTCTCCCTGGCACAGCTATGTCTTTTTGATATAACATCTGCAGCTCCAGAGGAGGCCACAAAGATGATCAGAGGCTGGAAGTCTCCCCTGTGAGGACAGGCTGAGAGAGCTGTTCAGCCTGGAGAAAAGGCTGCCAGGAGACTTTAGAGTAGCTTTCCAGTGTCTGAAGGAGCTACAGGAGAGCTGGGGAGGGACTTTGGACAAGGGCTGGGAGTGCCAGGAGGAGGGAGAATGGCTTTGAACTGGGAGAGGGGAGAGCGAGAGTGGAGGAAGAAATTCTTGACAGAGTGGGCAGGCACTGGCACAGGCTGCCCAGGGAGGCTGTGGCTGTCCCCTCCCTGGAGGTGTTCAAGGCCAGGCTGGATGAGACTTTGATGAACCTGTGCTGGAGGGAGGTGTCCCTGCCCCTGGCAGGGAGTTGGAGCTGGATGAGCTCTGAGGTCCCTTCCAGCCCAACCCATGCTGTGAATGCAGACGAGCAGCTCTCGGTGAGACCCCGAAGGCAGCGCTGGGCACCTTTACAACACGTTACCAGCCACAGAACCCCTCCTGCCACAGCGGGGCCGTGCTCCGTCCTCTGCCATCTGCCACTGCCGGGCTGCCTGCTCCGGCAGCAGCGAGGCCGAGCCCTGGGCCAGGCTCAACCCTAGGTGGCAGTGCTCGGCGCTGCTCCTGCCTCGGCCCGGCGCAGCCAGAGGCGGGCGCGGAAGGCTCAGCCCCTGCGCGGCCGCGGAGCGGCTGCACGGCCGACAGAGCGCCCCCGCGGCGCTGCGCAGGGCGGCCGAGAGCAGCCCCTTCCAGGGACACCTCCGCGCTGCCGCAGCCAGCGCTGCCCGCACCCGCGAATCGCAGCGCATCAGCGGGTGGAAGGCACCTCCAGAGCTCAGGTCCAACCCCCTTGCCAAAGCAGGACCCCCCAGGGCAGGTCACACAGGACACACGCAGGAGGCTGTGCAAGGTCTGCAGCGCAGCAGAGCCTCTCCGGGCAGCCTCCTCACAGTGACAAAGATTTCTCCTTAGGTTGTGGCTGAGTTTCCATCCGCTGCCCCTTGTCCCATCCCTGCAGAGCCTGGCCCCAGCCCCCCAACAGCCCTTCGGGTATTTGCAGACGTTGATAAGGTCCTTCTCAGCCTTCCCTTCCCCAGAGTGAACAGCCCAAGCCTCTCATCCCTACTCACAAGAGAGATGCCCCAGTCCCTCCATCACCCTGCGGCCTGAGCAGGAGCCACACATTCTTCTTCAGCCCACCTGATGCAGGCACAGAGATCTGCTCCCGAGGAGCAGCCTGGTAACTGCGCTCACACCTAAAGACCAGAGGTAAGCTTCTGCTCTACACAGTCAGTGAGCAAACTCCAAACTTCCAGAACTCACTGGAAAGGACACCATGAAGTAAAAAAAGCCCAAGCAAAAGAGAACAGAACCAATTAAAGGCTGGATGGGTGGGCAGAGGCCAAGGGGATGAGGCTGAACAAGGCCAAGTGCAGGGTTCTACACTTTGGCCACAACAACCCCAAGCAGCACTACAGGCTGGGGCCAGAGTGGCTGAGAGCAGCCAGGCAGAGAGGGAGCTGGAGGTGGTGGCAGAGAGGAGCTGAAGAGGAGGCAGCAGTGCCCAGGTGGGCAGCAGAGCCAATGGCATCCTGGGCTGGCTCAGGAGCAGTGTGGGCAGCAGGACAAGGGAGGTTCTTGTGCCCCTGTGCTCAGCACTGCTCAGGCCACATCTGGAGTGCTGTGTCCAGTTCTGGGCTCCTCCATTGCAGAGAGATGTTGAGGTGCTGGAAGGTGCCCAGAGCAGGGCAGCAAGGCTGGGGAGGGGCCTGGAGCAGAGCCCTGTGAGGAGAGGCTCAGGGAGCTGGGGGTGTGCAGCCTGCAGAAGAGGAGGCTCAGGGCAGAGCTCATTGCTGCCTGCAGCTGCCTGCAGGGAGGCTGTAGCCAGGTGGGGTTGGGCTCTGCTGCCAGGCAGCCAGCAACAGAAGAAGGGGACACAGCCTGGAGCTGTGCCAGGGCAGGTCTAAGCTGGATGTTGTTAGGAAGTTCCTGTCAGAGAGAGTGATTGGCATTGGAATGGGCTGCCCAGGGAAGTGTTCAAGCAAAGCCTGGCTGAGGCACTGAGTGCCATGGTCTGGTTGATTGGATTGGGCTCGGTCAGACTGGATGAGCCTGGATGTCTCTTCCAACCTGCTTGATTCTATGGCTCAAACCCAAGAACCTGCCTAAAGGACCCCAGAAACTTCTGCAGTTAGAGATAGCTCAAACAGCTCCCCCGACAGGTGCCAGGCTGTTTTTCCCCCATGATTTCTCAAACACAAGCTGGAAATTCAGACCTGACTCCCTGACAAAGGCAGACAATGGCTACCTTCAGCCCCCCCTCCCCTCAACTAGGTAGTGCTTTTCAGGTGCTGTGCTCACAGCCCCAACACCAACACACCCTCTCGATTTCTTCTGCATTGTTCTCTCCCCCACAGAAGCAAAGGGCTTCAGGAAAAATACCAGGATTCTCCTAATTTCCACAGAAAGATGCAGTAGGACACAGTAGCCCTCTCCTGCCACTGCCCCTAAGGACACAACTCTAGCTCAGTGCTCTGCTGCTCCTTTTAAGAGAACTGTAGAACAGCTTCGGTTGGAAGGGAGCTCAGAGATCATCTACTTCAATCTCTCTGCCATGGGCAGGGACATCTCTCAACTAGACTTGATTGCTCAAGGCCTCATCCAGCCTGGCCTTGTACATCTCCAGGGAGGAGGCATCCACAGCCTCCCGAGGCAGCCTGCTCCAGAGTCTCACCACTCTCAAGAATTTCTTCCTAGTCTTCAGGCTCAGTCTCTCCTCTTCCAACTCAGACATTGCCTCTCATTCTGTCACTCCAAACCCATACTAAAGAACTCCTTCTTCATCTCCAGTCTAACCCTGCTCTGCCTCAGCTTCAAACCATTCCCCCTTGGCCTGTCTCTAGACACCCTCAGGAAGAATCCCTCTGCAGCCTTCCTGCAGGATCCCTTCAGGTACTGGAAGGCAGCTCTAAGGTCCCCCATGACCTTCTCTTCTCCAGGCTCCCTCAGCCTATGTTCACAGCAGAGGAGCTCCAGCCCCTGTATCATTCCTGTAGCCTCCTCTGGACTCATTCCAACAGTTTCACATCCTTCTGATGATAGGGACACCAGAACTGGTTGCAGTAATTGAGATGGGGTCTCAAGAGGTCCCCTGGTACTTCTGGGTGTCGACAGAGAGCATCTCAGGGCACCACTCAGAAGGGAGGGGGTTTGCTGTCCCCCAGTGCATGCAGAAATTAAGACAATTAATTTATCACTAGGCTTTTTATAGCCTGGGATGTTGTTAAACTGTCACAGGTGATTATAACTTCAGCTGGATTTGATAATAGTTTTGACACACAGACACAGGTACTGCTTTGTGTTCTGGAGATTGGAAATGACAAATCAACTCTCTGTCAGCTCCTGCTCCTGCCTATCCACTCAGATTTATTTACTTATTTCTGCTGTCAGTGAGCCAAAAAAGGGGCAACAAAACCTCTGAGGGTGACCCAGTAAATACAAGGGACTGGTGTCCTGCTGGAAAGCCAGGCAGGAATGCACTCATCCCATGCTCTCCACCCACCCTGCCCTCCACACTTCAACGTGCCCATTAGAGATGTTTAGTCTGGAGAAGAGGAGGCTGAGGGGAGACCTCACTGCTCTCTACAACTGCCTGAAAGGAGGTTGGACCCAGCTGGGGGTTGGGCTCTTCTCCCTAGGATCAGACAATAGGAGGAGAGGAAATAGCCTGAAATTGTGCCAGCGGAGGGCTTGGTTGGAGATTAGGGAAAATTTCTTCACTGCAGGAGTGGTCAGGGATTAGAAGAGGCTGCCCAGGGAGCTGGTGGAGCCCCCATCCTTGGAGGTGCCAGGAAGTGTGTGGCCATGGCACTTGGGGACATGGTCTGATGGCCATGGTGGCATTGAGTTGATGCTTGGAGTCAATCTTAGAGAGCTTTTCCAACCCAAAAGATCTGTGATTCTGGCAGCAGCAGGGGAGTTTGTCCTCAGCAGAAGAAACCAGTAAGGGAAATGTGTCCATGAGTGCTGTGTTTCTAAACCACATAGAGCATGTGCAGCTGCTGACAAGGGACTCTGCTTGGGTGATGAACTTGAGACGCAATTGCAACTTTCCCCCAGCACAAAGCAATCAATGGTTTGAAGATCTCAGATCTCCACTGGGCATCTAACAGGTAAAACAGCCATCAAATGTGGTGGGACAATGTCATCAAGCTGACAGCTGCCATGATGTGCAAGAGCTGTCTCTGGGAGCTCTGCTCAAGTTTTAAGAGGCTGATCTTAGTCTCCTCCACAAGAACATGGAGTGGATTGAGCTGGAGTCCTTGCAGAGTGCAAGAGTCAATAGTCCTGTTCCTCAGGAACACTAATTAAAGGACAAATTGATGCTACTGAACTCTGGGGAGAGATGTAATGATCTGCTTGAGTGTGTCAGGTTAAACCAGGTACTCTGCTTACAGAAAGACCTCAGGGTTCCCTCTTCCCTTTCTTTTTCCATTTGTAAGGGTCTCAAATCTGTATTAAAACACAGAATCATCAATGTTGGAGAAGACCTCAAGATCATAAAGCCCAGCCCTGGGCCCAGCACTGCCAGGGCACCACTAAATCATGGCCCTCAGCAGCACATCTCCACGGCTCTGAAACATCTCCAGGGATGCAGACTCCACCACTGCCCTGGGCAGCCACAAGGAGGCCTTAGCAACCCTCAAGGGGAAGAAACTGTTCCTCATGTCCAACCTAAACTTCCCCTGGTGCAATCTGAGGCTGCTTCACCTCGTCCTGTCACTCGTCCTTTGGAAGAAGAGCCCAACCCCCACCTGGCTCCAGCGTCCTTTCAAGGAGCTGTAGAGAGCAATGAGGTCTGTCCTCAGCCGCCTCTTTAACAGAGTAAACACCCCCAGCTCCCTCAGCTGCTCCTCTCCAGCCCTGTTCTCCAGACCCTTCCCCAGATTTGTTGCCCTTCCCTAGACCTGCTGCAGCCCCGCAATGTCCTCCTTGGAGTGAGGGGCCCAGAACAGAACCCAGCACTCAAGTTGCAGCCTCACCAGTTCCCAGTACACAATCCCTGCCCTGCTCCTGCTGGCCACACCAGTGCTGATCCAGGCCAAGATGCCGGTGACCTTTCTGGCCACATGGGCACACCCTGGCTCATCTTCAGCCTCTGTCAGTCACCACCCCCAAGTCCTTCTGGTTGCCTTCTGTGCTGCCAGCACACACTGCCAGCTCACGGTGAGTTTTTCACCATGACCCCATGCTCTAACCCCGACTCAAGGAACACAGCAAAGGTGGGCGGCACAGGGCAAATTCTCATTCTGGCTAGAAGCAGCACAGACAAAGAAGGGGGCTTTAAAACAAAGGAAGAAAGGCAAAAGAAAAGAAAACAAAGCATGGCACCAGACACACATCAGCCTGCAGGAAGTGTTGCTCTACAAAACTGGGATTTTTCACTACAACAACAGAATTTGCATAGCTTATCTTGATTAAAAAGAAGGAATCTTTGAAGCTACCTGGCCCAGTGCACTGCACACTGCAGAGCAAAGCAAAAAGAAAAGGATTGCTACAACAAACAAAAAAAAAAGGGGGGGGGGAAGGGAGTTTTACACCTAATGCTTCGTGTTGCAGTCTTAACACAAAAAATACATCGGGCTTAAAGCAGCAAAGATAAAGAGAAGTTGGGAAACCTGTTTACATTTTTGTCTTTGCACAACCCTGGGCATTAGCAGGCCAGCAAGAGGAACGAAAGTAACTCGTCACAAACAGCTCCAGCCTGCCAGCAACGAGAATTAATGGGAAGGCAAAGGATTTTCTTTTGATGTTGGAAAGGCTCCAGTAAAAACTGGTTTGTACATGGGAACATGGTGTCAGACTAGAAGAGAATCAGCTTGTCTGACTTGTGGTTTTCTTGACAACATTCATCTTCTCTTGGCCTGATAGAGAGCAATTAGTGCTTGTCAGTTGAATCATGTGTTATTAAGATCATTCAGGCATTTTTTAATTATGATTACCTAAACAGACAGCAAAAGAAATTCTCAAGCAACTTTAACAATCCACTTCCTTTTCAGATGCTTCCAAGTCTTAGCTCCTTTAATGTTTCAGGAGTTGCAGTGTTTTACCTGCAGAAACCTTAGTGCCTTCTCCGTTTCGAACACATCAAAAGCCAACACCCCCTCCCAAAAAAAAAAGCACTGCAGCCTCAAGTCTGCACTATCACTTTATCAGAGGCAGTCTGAGTAATGACTTTAGGGGCTTTCTGCAGCTCAAAAGGAGATCAGTCTCCTACAAACCCAGCGAGCTGCTCTCGCCAAGGCTTGTTTCAAAGCACCTAAACCAGTGCCCGAGAGGTTTCTAATGATACAGCATTCCTTAGCTGTACTTCTTTCTTTCACCATCACAGATTTAGGATCAGGATATGGAGTGTCAGGAATGACATCACCCCTGGGTGTTGTTTAAAACTCCTCCCCAAAGAAAATGGTTCCTTATCACTGCCTCAGCTAAAAGCAAGCCAAGACCAGGCACAAAGTTTGCAGTTACTTAAATTCCAGCTCTAAGAGGAATTGGGGCTTACAGACCTTGCTCGGATGAGGTCAGGACAGCTTCAGGTTTACATCTGAGTTTAGAACACCACCTCTAGAGCAGCACTATTGCTTCCTCCCTTCGGCATCTCTCCCTCCTCTTTATCAGGGATGTTTCAAGTTTCTATATTAACAATGGCCTCTTTTTTTTCCCTGCTTGCTGCAACCCTTGGCCTGCAGACCTCGCAAGCTCTTGCTCTACCATCTGCTCCTGCACCAGGCCAGCACAGCATCTAGCAGGAGCTGGGAAAGTGAAATCCCTCTCAGTGAAGACCCAGATATCCCTGGGAGGCTCTGAAGAGCTCCGTGCCTCCCAATCTGCACACTTTGCAGAGATGCAGAAGAAGCTGTTTGGAAAAGGTACAGACATTTCAAAACAAACAGGGTAAATATTTAGTGTGCACATTTGATTTTAATAGGCATCAAAATCCTGCTCCTAAACTGAGTGATATTCAAGTATCTATTACCAATTCCCAGGAGCACATCTAATGAAGGATCCTTGAGGATTTTTCAGGTTTGGAAAGATTCTCAACATTTGTTTGCAGCAGGAGGCAAACACAACAGGCAGAAGATGCCTTTCTCTACCATCAATATTATACTTTAATACCTTTTTAAAGGGATAAAGTCTCACCCAGAAAAGAATGAGTATCTCCCTCTCTGGAGATGTTCAAGACCTGCCTGCATGCATTCCTGTGCGACATGCTCTGGGTGATCCTGCTCTGGCAGGGGCATTAGACTGGGGAGCTTTCCAAGTCCCTTCCAACCTCTAACATTCTGTGATTCTGAGTATTTTAGGGAGAGATGAGACAGCACCACCATTTCCTGGAGTGCAGCAGATGCAAGCCCCTTTCTAGCAAATACTCAAGAGGTGGACAAAAATGGCAGCTGGGCAGACCAAGGGACTACTTTGTGCAGGGAGATACAAGGGAACATGAAAAAGGGAGAAGCAGGGCTGTTTTCACTTAGCTCTGGTTCCAGCATGCTGTGTCTGTCCCTCCCACTGGGCAGGATCTTATAGACTAACTCCTAAGAGCTGTGAAAGGAAAAGGGAAATGCCTCCGTTCTGGCTGAGCTCTGAGCAGAACTTTCTTTACAGGTTTATGAACTGTTACAGAAAACAACTGCTGAAAAAAGGCAACACTGACAAAAGCAGCCAACACAGGCCCCCACCTGCACCACTGTTCAGCTCTGCTGCCCCCAGCATAAGGAGGACATGGAACTGCTGCAGAGGGTCCAGGAGGCCACAAAGATGATCAGAGGAGGCTGGGAGAGTTAGGGCTCTTCAGCCTGGAGAAGGCTCCAAGGAAACCTCAGAGCAGCCTTCCAGGGGCTCCAGGAGAGCTGGGGAGGGAGTTCTGACAAGGGCTGGGAATGCCAAGACAAGGGACAATGGCTTTGAGGTGGAAGCAGGTGGATTTAGATGAGACATCTCCCATGAGGGTGGCTGGACATTGGCACAGGCTGCCCAGGAGGCTGTGGCTGCCCCTTCTCTGGAGGTGTTAAAGGCCAGGCTGGATGAGGCCTTTATGAACCTGTGCTGGTGAGAGGTGTTCCTGCCCATGGCAGGGGGCTGGAACTGGATGAGCTTTAAGGTCCCTTCCAACCCAACCTATCCTACGAATCCATAAAATCTCTACCTGATACTGTTGATTCCTGAGAAAGGAGCCAGAAGGCTAAAGCAGCACCCAAGACTCCACCAGCATCTCAGGAGAGATGTTTGCTGGCCAAGCCCAGCAGAAGAAAAATCAGCATCCTGCTTCCTAAATTAAAACCCCATGTCAATCCTTCTGCTGCAACAGCTGATCCTTATCCAAAGCAAGCACACCATCAACATCAGATTGGGGATATTCAAGACATAATTAAATTAAGTCTGAAAAAGAAAGTCTCCAAAATTAGAAGAGAGAGGAGTTCTTTTCTCTTGGCTTCAGCATCCCTTAGTAACAGCTATTCTGAGGAATCTGCTGTTCCCAGCTCATTACTCAGTCTCTTCATACCTTTAATAACTTTTCTTACTCCTGGCTGATATTTTTATACAAGGTTTGTCTTTTGTGTAGACTTGAAATATTTATCTTCTTTAAAAAAAAATCCTAGGAAGAGGAATTTTTTGCAAGATGTTGCTTTATGGTTTCAATAATTCAGGCCTATGATAAGTACAGCTGGAGAACACTGCACACATGAAAGTTGCAACATGATTTTTTTATTGAGAAAGGAACTACTCTTAGAATTCTGCCTTCTGCCCAAGTTGTCAAAAACATGTGCTCAGAATATCTGAATCGCCCAAATTCTCATTTCCAGCCAGCAAGGGCAGATCTGAGCAGCCAGCCAGCAACTCAGCTGCTGCAGGTAGCTGGGGGACGAGCATCACCTCTGATCTGTGGATCATTCTTTCCACAGGAGGGCTGAAGGACAAAGCAGCATCCATCAGATGCCAAACCTTCAGCTGCAGAGCAGGCTCTCACTGACTGCTGCCATCCCTGTTTTGAGCCAAAGCCTCAAGCTCACTCAAATGCTATCCAGTAACACCACCGTCAGCAGGCTGAGGTTTAGGAGAGGTGGGGGTTCAGTATAGGAATCAAATCCTGCCTCCCTTATGTTTTGGGGTTTTTTCTGCTGCCATTGTTGAAACAGTCACCCCCTAAAACATTTGTCCAAACCAGTTCTTGCTGCCACCAATGGCAGTGCTCAGGAGTTTTCCATTGGTAAGAAAGAGCTGTGCTGAACACTCCCCTGATGAGGACAGGCTGGGAGAATTGGGGCTGTTTAGTCTGGCGAAGAGCAGACCTGGGGGGTGTCTCATCAATGCTCATCAATACTTCAAGGGTGAGTGCCAGCAGAATGGGACCAGGCTCTTTCCAGTGGTGCCCAGTGACAGGACGAGGCGTAACAGACCGGACCATGGGAAGCTCCATCTAAAAACTTCTGTAATGTAAGGGTGATGGAGCACTGGGGCAGGCTGCCCAGAGAGGTGGAGGAGCCTTCATCTCTGGAGACATTCAAAACCTGCCTCCTAATATTCCTCTGTGACCTTGCCTAGGTGACCCTGCCTAGGCAGAGGGGGTGGACTCGACCTCCCGAGGTCCCTTCCCACCCCTGCCATTCTGTGATTCTGTGAACATCACCCTCCCCAAGGTGGCAAAGACACCTCACTTCTGTTAGCTCCAAACAGCCACCCCACACACTTGAGCTCCCTGCTCAGACCACTTCCTATTGTTAGAGTAATTTATTAGTAAACTGCCTCGCATTTGCTGCTGCCCCTCCAGGAGATTTCTCTCACACCAACTGCCAAGAGGATGTCAAGTACAAACCAACTGTAAATCCTCCAGTCTCTAATTCTGCTGTCAGTCTGCTCATTAGCCACTTCTAGTTAGTTGTTTAGTGTATTACTCATCCTTGTTTCCAATACTACTCCTCCTCCTCCTGCAGATAATCCACTGATGTTGATATAATCCACAAATACCATCAGTCACATCAGTTTGCACTGCTGCCTTGAATGCTGCTGCAAAACACTCCAGCATGCCACTTAGATTAGCCCACGACATTCAGAGGATGACTTAAGGGCAGCCACCTTGCTGCTCGTTTAGGGGAGGAAAATGCAAGCCCCATTAGCAGGTTTCTTACTGGTTTCTCAGGCTTGCTGTCAGGGTATCTGAATACAGACGAACTAGTGGCTGCCCTGCTCCCAGAGCAAGAGGTCACCACTCACTTCTGATCATTTTAAGTACACAAAAGGTAATCCCTAACTTGCAGAAAAGTCTGCACGATCTGTGAAGTTTCCCCTTAAGTCAGAGCAGTCTGCAACAAGAGCACCCCAAAACCAACCAAGTCACCGATGTGCTGATTTCTCTGGAACAAAGCAGGACCTTGGAGTACAGCTAAACATTTCCACTTACGAGTGAAACAAATCACTCTGAAGCCTCAAGCACTATTCCTGCACTTCCCATCCCAGTCACTGCAGCAATGTGCTTGCGAGGTAGGAACCAACCCCCCAAAAACGGAGGTAAGCAGAGACAAGGGAAGAGGTAAGAGACATTCTTCTGCTCTGAGCTTAGGCTCTCCAACCACAGCTCCCTTCAAACTCTGCTGCACCACAAGCATGAAGAGAACGAAGCTCAAGAAAATGTGATTACAAGACTCCAGGCACTGACTGGAAGGCAAAACTCTCACACCTGGTAAGCCTGCATCTGTGTTCTGAAACAAAGCTTTCCGTTTGTCTTTAGGTCAGAGCAGACAGCAGAGCAGGACCGAGGGGAAAGCCAAAGCACGGCTGGTAAGGGCATCACTGCCACCAGCACACAGGGGTCCCTGCACAAAGACGCAAAAGCATGCTGGTTTAAATGAAAAACTACCAAACTGACTGGGAATTCTGAGCAGCTATTTGGGCCAGGTTTTATTTTCTCAAGTGGCTTCTAAGTATCCAGGCAGATTTCTCTCTTCAGTCACACTCCACTGAAAAGCAAATTTTTCCTAGTAGCCCTCAAGAATTCTCCTGATTTTTAAGTCACATTTCAGAGGAGAAAGAAAAAAAAATATATGAGCAAACTTCTGAGAAAGTCCTGAAATAGATTTGAGAGGGTTTTTTTAACCCTTCCTCCCTCTCTACAGAGGACAGAAAGAATGAAAATTTGCCTGTTTCTGTTTGTCTGAAAATTTGAAACTGAATTTGCAAAAAGTTTTCCTGCTCAAATTCACTGCTTGGCCAGCTCCAGCCAAAGCTGCATGGAGAGGCTGAGAAGCAACAGCCCAGTCTGAGAACTGCTTGGCCAGCTCCAGCCAAAGCTGCATGGAGAGGCTGAGAAGCAACAGCCCAGTCTGAGAACTGCTTGGCCAGCTCCAGCCAAAGCTGCATGGAGAGGCTGAGAAGCAACAGCCCAGTCTGAGAACTGCTTGGCCCTCTCCAGCCAAAGCTGCACGGAGAGGCTGAGAAGCAACAGCCCAGTCTGAGAACTGCTTGGCCAGCTCCAGCCAAAGCTGCACGGAGAGGCTGAGAAGCAACAGCCCAGTCTGAGAACTGCTTGGCCAGCTCCAGCCAAAGCTGCATGGAGAGGCTGAGAAGCAACAGCCCAGTCTGAGAACTGCTTGGCCAGCTCCAGCCAAAGCTGCACGGAGGGGCTGAGAAGCAACAGCCCAGTCTGAGAACTGCTTGGCCAGCTCCAGCCAAAGCTGCATGGAGAGGCTGAGAAGCAACAGCCCAGTCTGAGAACTGCTTTCAAAACAATTTGCTCCCATACAGAATTTATTTGCAGTGCTGTGGAGAGCAGCCACAGGGACCCCACTTCTCATAGGTAGAGTTAAGCATTTGGTAAGTTCTCTAATTTTAAAGTGTTAAGCACAGCCTCTTGAAATCTAAAGGAAACAGGGAAGAGACAACAATCAACACAACTCTTTTGTCACAGCTGAGAACCATCCAGCTTCGAACCATCCCCACAGGAAAACTCCACTGGATTTTAGAGGGGACCTAGAAATGCAGGCACTCTAGAACTGATCCTCCTCTCTAAAATGAATGACACTAAACATACCCAGCAGCTAAAAATACAGGAAAGGCTTCGGAAAATACATGCTAGGCATCTTCACAGCACCCTGCCCTCCACCCTAATCCTTCCCCTCTCCTCCCACGCTCCTGTAAGAATCGAGGCCGTTTTTAGGGGCCAGGAGTCTCACTGACTTTATTAGGATCCACAGATGTTCCCAAAAATCTGTTCAAAGAGGAAAAATCAGGCAATTAAATATCTGAGTCCGTGTTTGCTTTATTAAAGAGTGCTTCCACTGAAACCTAAATTAATTCTGAGGATGACTAAAAGCCCTAAAAATTAAGAGTGTGAAGGCTGTCACTTCTCTGGATTTATATGAAAGCCTGAATCACCAACATTAAAAGATTACCCAGTTTATGGGAGGGAGCCATTACTTACTCTCACCTAACAGAACCAAGCCTCCTGCTGTCAAAGAGCCATCCCAAACCTGTTACAAAAGGGCTCTCCAAGACAAAAATCGAAGCATGCAGCCAGCCGAGCAGTAAGAAGAGGCAGGAAGGCTCAGCAGTTTTGTTCACCAAGAGCTCACCATCTAAACCTCACAGATCTGCCCAACTGCTCAGTTCCACTCTGTACTTTAATGAAGAAAAACCAAGTAACTAGGCAGGGGAAGCCTGGTAAGGGGGGGGAGATGAATAACTGAAGGGACATAAATGAATGAATAAATACATTTTTCAGCTATTTGCTTGAGAAAGAGCAGAGAACAGGAGCAGAAAGTTTGGCAGGGAGGATAGGGCAGGTGGCAGAGCACGCCGTGCAGAAGGCACACGGGCAACAAAGCATCTCAGCAGCAGACCCAATCTTCCAACAGAGAGAGGGGCAGCAGGAAAAACATTTGCCATTTCCAGCTGCAGGAGTAACAGGTGAAAAATGTGTGTGGGTGGTGGTAGGCCTGGTGGGGCAAACATGGGCCTATCCATGCCCACACACGTTTGCCTGCCCCCCCTCCTTCTGTGCTGGGGAAGCCACCTCGGGAGGGGACGGCAAAAGGCCTGGCTGTGCCTCCTATGGGCAGGCCTGGCACAGTGTCATTCCGAGTGGCTAATCGATGCCCAGTGCCCCACTAGTCACGGGCTGGATACTGACCAAAGGGATGAGCAGGTAGAATCATAGAATCAGCCAGGTTGGAAGAGACCTCCAAGATCATCCAGTCCAACCTAGCACCCAGCCCTATCCAATCAACCAGACCATGGCACTAAGTGCCTCATCCAGGCTTTTCTTGAAGACCCCCAGGCACGGTGCCTTCACCACCTCCCTGGGCAGCCCATTCCAATGCCAATCACTCTCTCTGTGAAGAACTTCTTCCTAACACCCAGCCTAGACCTACCCTGGCACAACTTGAGACTGTGTCCCCTTGTTCTATTGCTGGTTACCTGGGAGAAGAGGCCACCCCCACCTGGCTACAATGCCCCTTCAGGTAGTTGTAGACAGTAATAAGATCACCTCTGAGCCTCCTCTTCTCCAGGCTAAACAGGCCCAGCTCCCTCAACCTCTCCTCATAGGATTTGTGCTCCAGGCCCCTCACCAGCTTTGTTGCCCTTCTCTGGACATGTTCCAGCAGCTCAGCATCTCTCTTGAATTGAGGGGCCCAGAACTGGACACAGTACTCAAGGTGTGGCCTGAGCAGTGCTGAGTACAGGGGCAGAAGAACCTCCCTTGTCCTGCTGCCCACACTGCTCCTGATGCAGCCCAGGATGCCATTGGCTCTCTTGGCCACCTGGGCACACTGCTGGCTCATCTTCAGCTTACTATCTATCAGTACCCCCAGGTCCCTTTCCTCCTGGCTGCTCTCCAGCCACTCAGTCCCCAGCCTATAGTGCTGCTTGGGGTTGTTGTGGCCAAAGTGCTTGGTGTCATCTGCAAACTTACTGATGCTGGACTCAATTCCCTCATCCAGATCATCAATAAAGATATTGAACAGGACTAGGCCCAGTACTGATCCTTGGGGAACACCACTAGTGACTAGCTGCCAACTGGATGTGGCACCATTCACCACCACTCTCTGAGCTCTGCCATCCAGCCAGTTCTTGATCCAGCACAGAGTGAATCTGTCCAAACCATGAGCTGCCAGCTTGGCTAGGAGCTTCTTGTGGCAGACAGTGTCAAAGGCTTTGCTGAAGTCCAAGCAGACTACATCCACAGCCTTCCCCACATTCACCAGGCAGGAACCTGATCATAAAAGGAGATCAGGTTGGTGAGGCAGGACCTGCCCTTCCTAAACCCATGCTGGCTGGGCCTGATCCCTTGGCCATCCTGTAGGTGCTTTGTGATGGCACCCAAGATTGCCTGTTCCATGACCTTGCCTGTAGCACAGGACTGCTGCTGCTGCCTCACTGTGCATCCCGAATTTGCCTGGAGTGCTGATCAGGCACAGGCTCCAAACGCCTGCAGGCGGTCACCTTGCACAGCCCCCAGAATGACACTGTGCCGAGACCCTGCACACCGCAAGACATCCTGCCTGCCCCTGAGGTCCTCCTGCTAAGACTACAAGTCCTGGAGAAACACAGATCATCCAGAGGAGCTGGGGACAAGGGCAGAGATTGTCTGCCTCCCTTCCAGAGCCTGGGAGAAATCAAGTCTCAGCAGCCAAGCGGACAGAGTTCCACCTGCTTCGGGTACTGTCTGATTTCTAATGTTGTGAGCAAGTACTTAAAGCCTCTTCCAGTATAATATTTGTGTTTGCCACTGTAAGAAATAAGTGCTCTGGTTTTGCCTGTGCCCTGCCTGTACAAATTTCCAACCCGTGTGTTTTCTGAACCTGTGAGTAAGCTTCTGGCGAGTTTTGATATTAATAAACAGTTTCCATAGTTATTAACAACCATCCCCTGGGTAGCAAAATCGATACAGATTATTAATTTTGCGTAATCCTTCACAAGATGGGAGTGTGCTGTGAACAGGGTGAGCTCAAAACTAAGGCAGAGTTCCCAGGAAGGCTGCAGATTTTCAGGAGGAAAGATTACTGTGATGTAAACAAGTGGTTGATCTAAAGTCCAAACTGACCTGCATCACCATTACTCATTTCCACTGGAGGAAACAGTTTTTGTTTAGTTTATTTTCCCCTCCTTGTGTAAGGAAAATAAAGAAAATGACACTGAAGTTATTCTGTTCCATGAGAATTAAAGAAAAAGGAAAGGGCACCTCTTGTTCTAAAGATTGTTAGAAAACAGATAAGCACTGAAGTGAATTCAAAGAACACCTTTAAAAGGCTGCACAGCACCACAGAACGGTTTGGGTCAGAAGGAACCTTAAAGACCACCTAGTTCCAATGCCAGGGGCAGGGACATCTCCCGTTAGCAGCTCCAGGCCCCATCCTACCCCTAGTCAGGAAGGAATAGCTGACACACTGTCTTCTCTCAGTTCCTGGGCAGGTTCACAACAACTCCCAGATGATTCAATACCTCTTTCAGAAGCCGTTTGCCCTGCTCCCTGCCCCTGCTTACAGCAGAGGGGGTTGGACTAGATGACCTCTGGAGGTCCCCTCCAACCCAGACCATTCTATGATTCTAATCCTGAATCTCAAGACTTCACACTTCCTGCAGCATGAGGAACACCATGGCAAGAGGCTGTGAAAGGAGGCAGCAGCATGAGGAACACCACGGCAAGAGGCTGTGAAAGGAGGCAGCAGCATGAGGAACACCACGGCAAGAGGCTGTGAAAGGAGGCAGCAGCATGAGGAACACCACGGCAAGAGGCTGTGAAAGGAGGCAGCAGCATGAGGAACACCATGGCAAGAGGCTGTGAAAGGAGGCAGCAGCATGAGGAACACCATGGCAAGAGGCTGTGAAAGGAGGCAGCTGGAAATGGAGGCGCTGGGGGGGAGAACAGGCCAGATACCTGTTGAACGTGTTACAAACCTGGTTAGCCTTTTTTATGTCTCAAAACAGGTGACTTTTTTTTCCAGCAGCCAGGGCACTGTGTGATATTTGCCAGTGCAGGCCACTTGGAAACTGCCATGCAGTTGTGAAGGTATCCAAGCAGCCTCTCCTCTGCTTAACGCTAATCGATCGGCAGGCATTAGCACGGCGATAGTGTCCGTGTCTGCGCAGCTCCAACACATCATTAGACAGGACACAGATATCTCACGGATCAGAGCAGGGGCAGGAGGAGCCCTCCCCTCCTCAGCTGGCTCTCTGCTCTTCAGAAATGTCTTTTTGTGGTCAAGCTGACGGGTAAAAGCTCCACCATGTGGGAGAAGCTTAGCAGCAGCCCTGGCGAACACAGGGTTTGCTTGTGGTGGATCCAAAGCATCGTCCTCGTAGGTAGGGCACAACCATCACCACATCCAAACCACCCACTGAGGGCTCCTGTGGCTCCAGAGCCACCAGCAGCCTGTGCCATTTGCTCACGTACAGCAGGCTGTGCCCACAGCTCATTAGTACCTGTCAGCTAAAACAACCAGGGAGCTCAGAGAGCTTCCCAGGCTTTTGTCTGGCCAAAGAGTAACTTTTTCCAGGCCCATGAGTAATACGTGGTGCTGTGTGACTGAAAAGGCTGAATAATCACCAAAAAATAGGAACTGCTCCACGTTAGAGCAAAGAGACAGCCTGCCAAAACAAACACACTGTGGCTGCAAAGGAAAGGAACCTGTCTGTACGTTTAAACTGACCACTCCGGCGGCTGAACAAGCAACCAGAGCAGTGACAAACGGCACCGGCAGTGTCTCAGCCGACCTGCCACGAGTGTGGGTGATGGGGGTGTGGGGAAGCAGGCAATGCAAATAAAATGATACCTGAGAAATCTGCCTTCAAAGCCCAGTTTATGCTAAACAAGCTAATTATTTCTAAGCAGCTAAATAAGCTAACAGGGCTACTACCGAGTCTTTTACACTCACAGGCAGTCACAGAACTCATCAGTAAGCCCAACAGAAGAAAAACAAAGGAGAAGAAAATATATAGGCTAGGAAGAAATATCAGAAATCATGTGAGAGAACACTCAGAGTGTTTCAGGCATGCACTTAGAGCAAGAAAAGGGCAGAAGCATTCCACTTTCTTCAGCGTCAGAGCAAATCCTTTTCAAAGCGTACTCGAGCAGGGAATAATGAGGGAAAAAAACTTCATTTGGGCATTTCAGCACATTCACTGCGAGGGCTGGAAAAAACAAGAGCCTAATCAGCATACAGGGCCCAGGGCTTCAGCACTGCTACTGATTTTGCAGGTGCTTTCCAGTAGCCCCATCTGATCAGCCTCTCTCTGGAGCTGGCTGGTGAGGCGTGCAGGGGGAAACAGCAGCGCTGCTGGCAAGGGGGCATTTGGAACATACTGCCCAGATCCACATGGCTCACCGCTGGCACAACCAAGGCTGACCATCCTCCACCCTCACTACTGCACAGCACACCAGGTGTCACCAGGTAGGAATGCAACACGATGGGTACCAAGTGTGAGGAGAGCAAAACAGCGAAAGGGCACTGATAAATGCACCGATTTAGGGCTTTGTCTGCTGCTGCCTCGCACGGCAAAAGGTTCACTCATCTCTGTTTGGTTTTGTTGTCCAAGGTATGGATCACAAAGAGGATCTGGAAGTCTGCATTCTGAAAGGGACAATAAGGAGAAAGGTGTCTGTGACTCCTCATCCCCAAGCCTGGAACAGGTGGCAGGTCACCTCTAGCTCCACAGTTGTGCCAGAGCCAAGCCCAGGGGAGCTCCTTCCTGGCACTTTGTGCTACTACCACACCTGCTCCCAGGTCACAACTGCAAACAAACCAGGGAGCACTCCCAAGCCAGAACAGGCAGTTAGAGGTCCACCACTCTAGCCACTACGGGCTACAGCCTTGAGACCTGCCTAGCCTGATTCCAGATGCTGTCAGCTGGATGGCATAGGGTGGCCACATGTACACCTTCTTGCTTCTCCACCACACCCTGAGTTTTCCAAGCTGCTCCCATGCTGCATGTGGATCTGGACCCAGCTGCTAACAAGCCACAAAGAGTGGGTCAGACATGGTCAAAAGGCTGACAGCTGGAAGCTGCTCTACGTGTGGAGCTTGAGGATATATTGAGGTTAGCAGGCAGATCGAGACAGGTTCCCAACGTTTGAGGAAGCATCCCAGGGCTTTCAACACCGACATGACAAGCTGGCCAGGTGCCACAGGCAACAGCACTCACCAGGGAACTGCATGACACAGGAGAGCTCGGGGTGCTGAGGAGAGACATCCCAGCCACCCACAGCCATGGCCCCAGCCTTCCCCAGCACTGCTCAGACAGCCCCGAAGCACCCAGCAGTGGCACGCCAGCAGCCAGCTTCTCTTTACCAGCCCCTGGAGACATACTCGAGGTCAAAACCACCCCAAACAAGCCCTCCTTTCTCAGATCTGGTCCCCAGAGCCTGATCCAGGCTGCTAAGTAGGTTGATTTTCAAGCACTTAACATCCAGTCAGATATTCAGCTCTCTGGGTGGGAAGGCAGTGGGGGAGAGGGATAAAAGAATCATCCTCTGTCATCGCTACCCAGAGCTGACTCTTATACCCATGCAGCCAGTTGGCACTAGCAGACCCTATCTCCCTTAATCTGAATTCATGCTAATTCTGTCACTCACCATTAGCAGTCACTCACTCCTAAACCAGCTGCCTGGGAAACACCCCAATTAAGCTCCAGCCTTACCAGAGAGGAGCAAAGATAAATTTTGTTATAAAGTCTGAAACAGAACTGAAGCTCTTGAGGCTGTTGGAAGAGAACTGCTCAGATAAATGACCACACATGGAATTGTTCCTCCAGAGCTGAAGTCGCCTGTCAAAGCTCACTGGAACACTGTACATGCCACAAGCTCAGGTGAGGACACTGCTGCCAAAGCCCTGCCAGCTCTCAGGGTGTAACCAAGGCAGCTGCCTCCACCAGAGCAACACTCTTTTTGAGTTGGACTGGGTGCTAAAGGCAGCTGATGGCTCTGCACCATCCACCTATGATTTCATAGAATTGTTGGGTTGGAAAAGCTCTCTGAGATCATCCAGTCCAACCATCAGCCCAACACCACCATGGCCACTAAATCATGGCCACACATTTCTGCAACACCTCCAGGGATGGGGACTCGACCACCTCCCTGCACAGCCTGTGCCAACCTCTGACCACTCTTGCAGTGAATAAATTTTTCCTAACACCCAAACTAAACCTCCTCTGGCACCCACGGTTGTTCAGCCTAAAGAGAAGGAGCTGAGGGGAGAACTTCTGGCTCTCTATAGCTCCCTGAAATGAGGTTAGAGCCAGGTGGGGGTTGGTCTGTTCTCCCTAGGTGATAGGATAGGAAGAAATGGCCTCAGATTGCACATGGAAAGGTTTAGGGTGGACATTAGAAGAAACTTCTTCACTGAATGTGCTCTCAGAGGCTGGAACAGGCTCTCCAGAGAAGTAGTTGAATCTCCATCCCTGGAGGTGTTTCAAGGAGGCAGAGATGTGTTGCTGAGGGACATGGTTCAGCACCAGCCTTGGTGCTGGTGAGAATGGCTGGACTTCAGGATCCTAAAGGGCTTTGCCAACCCAAACAATTCTGTGATTCCATGATTCCAGTGCTGATGGTGATGGATTTAGGTGGCAGTTTCATCATAGGGCTACTCTTGTGAAACTTTCCTTCCTGTTCAGTACAATCTGAACTCTCTGCATTAGCAATATGAATTGAATGAGAATCTGGCAGAATGCCTGCAAACCAGAGACCATCTTCATGCACAGAACCCAACCACCTCTTTGGCTAAAATACTAATGCCTCTGTGCAGAGAGAAGAGCAAGCTCCCAAACCCTTCTGTGTCTCACCGCTGGAACCACTGTCAGGATCTGCAGAGGAACTGAAACGAACTCCAGAGACAGACCATGTCCTGAAGTCCCCAGCAGTAGCTCCTATGGCACTAAAATGCTCATCCCAGGTTTGCCACCTAAACCCTGGTTTGCACAGCTCACACTTAGCTGGGCAGCAGTCTGAAGAGCCCAGGGAAAGGCAATGGAACCAGGGTCACTCACTGCAGTGTTCCATACCTTTGGGATTCAGAACTCCACATACCAGGGCATGTTTTAGTTGTATGCTCAATGCCTATAGAGCACAATCTTGTCATTGTTCAAACTGCTTAATCTGCCTCAGCCCTTCCAATTAAGTTGAAAAGAACCACTACTGCTTTTAACTGCCCTGAAATTACATTAATTGCGTTGTGAAGCACTTTAAACAGCCTTCTAAAGGAAGCTAAGTAAATCACTGCTCCAAAGGCAGTCCACAGAACCACCTCCAACGCTACGCACAGAACTGTGCTGTCAATACCCTCAACCTACAGAGCCAGGAACTTCCACACCTAGTCAGATCAGAAGCTAATCAAAGCAGAGGTTGATTTTACCATTTCCCCAGGCAATGAGCTGTGCCAGCATCAGCTCCTGCAAGATCAATGTGCTGGATAAATGGAGAAGCAGGGAGAGCACTGAAGTCAGGCTGCCATGCCTATTTACAACCTGTCCCACTCTGTAGGCAACAGAAGCAACTATAGGCTGTGATGAGTCCTGCAAGCAAACCATCCAGCCTTCAGCCAGAGCTCACCCATCTCTGCCTCAACTGTTATACCTCACTGCTTCCACTGCAGAAGTCTCAACACCAGTGCTGACAACAAATCTGAAGCAAGGCCAGTGCTGGTAACCACAATCTCCAGATGTTTAGACCTACAGCCTCACCTCACAGGACCTGAAGCATACATGACAGAATGCATCAGGTTGGAAGTGACTCTCAAAGCTTATTCTGTCCAACATCCCTGCAGTCAGCAGGGACATCTCCAACTAGATGAGGTTGTTCAGAGCCAAATCAAGTCAGACCTTGAATGTTTTCATGGCTGGGGCCTTTACCACATCTCTGGGCAACTTGTTCCAGTGTTTCACCATTCTCACTGTGAAGAACTTCTTCCTAAAGTCCAATCTAAAATTACCTTTCTCTAGTTTCAAACCATCACTCCTCATCCTATTCACAGAATGGTTTGGGTAGGAAGGGACTTAAAGCTCATCCAATTCCAATCCCTGCCATGGACAGGGACACTTCCTACCAGCACAGGTTGCTCAAGGCCTCATCCAGCCTGACCTGGAACACCTCCCTGGGCAACCTGTGCCAGTGTCTCCCCACCCTCACTATCAAGAATCTCTTCCTCACCTCTAGTCTCAATCTCCTCTCTCCCAGCTCAAAGCCACTGCCCCTAATCCTATCCCCACAGGCCCTTCTGAACAGTCCCTCTCCAGCCTTCCAGTAGGCCCCCTGCAGATACTGAAGAGCTGCTCTAAGGTCTCCCTGGAGCCTTCTCCAGGCTGGCTACACACAGGTGTGGTGGTCAGACAGCTTGACAGAAGTATTGCTGTGCACTATAAATAAGCCTGCCTGTACCAACACGCAGGGAGCAGCAATCTCCTGCTGCTGAGTCCTTGCAGCAACGACAGGCAGAAGGTGAAGCAAACACAACTCAGATGGGTTTAAGAATAGCAATTATATATCCAGAGATACTCGATACACTGAGCAGAAACAATGGAATGGAATAAAGACATTCCAAAGTCTGAAGCCATCTGTATATATCTGTACTGAGCATCAAACCATCTGTATTATATTCTTAGATCAGCTAAAGCAAACCACTGGCACCAGTGCCAAGTTTGGCAGCAGAGACGATCTGGCCCGCCACCAAGGAGGATGAGCTACCATGCCTTTTAGAATACATTTTGCAGCAAACACCAAAAGGGTTGATCAACACAGATTATCACAGCTACAACAAGCCAACTCGTTTGAAAAACAGCATTTGCCATCCCACAGCATTTGGTTTTGTACTTGTATCATACATTCCACGCCTGAAAAAAAAGGGAATTAAACCTGGGTCTGCCCCTGTCCCACAGGAAAATGGCCAGAACCACTCAAGGTTTTGCACAAGAGCATGAAGCACTTGGACATGGTGTCCCCAGGCCTAGTGCCTCACATCAGCTAAGGCAGAAGCTCACAGCTGTATTCAGGCACATCAAAACCCTGCTGCAGAAGGCTGATAGAGACAAGTGCACCACAGCCCAAACCCCCAGGAGCACTGTCTGAGGCACACATACATCCCAGGCAGCAGAATCACAGAACCAGTCTGGGCTGGAAAAGGCCTTTAAGATCATCCAGTCCCACCATTCTCCAACTCTGCCAAGGCTGGGGGTAAACCATGGCCCTGAGCACCACATCACTGCTTGTTTGAAACACCTCCAGGGATGGAGGTTCCATCACCTCATGTGCAGCCTCTTCTAGGCTTTCAGAACCCTCTCTAATGTCCAACCTAAACCTCCCCTGGTGCAGCTTGAGACTGTTTCCTCCTGTCACTTGCTTCTTGGAAGAGACGACCAACCCCTGCCTGGCTCCATCCCCCTTTCGGGGAATGGTAGAGAACAAGGAGGTCTCCTCTCAGCCTCCTTTCCTCCAGGCTGAGCCACCTAAGTTTCCTCAGTGGCTCCTCAGAAAACCTGTTCTCCAGACCCTAAGTGAAGGTGTCTCACTTCCCTGCAGAATCAGGCTTGGCTCCTTGATTTGAGACACACCAGGCCAGCAGTACCAAGCAACTCACGCTCATTTACTTTGTCTTCTCAAACTCCAGCCTCTACTATTCCACAGCACCCTGCTTCTTCTGAGAAATTCCCTCCTCTCCTTTGAAGTCTAGCCTAAATTTCAAAGGCAAAACCACCAAAATATCCCTCAGGATGAAGGTGCTGATGTAAAGAACACTGAGTAACCCCAGTCATTTTATTTCCATATATTAAAGAGGTCCAAAAATATCCAGTCACCACCTTTTCCTCTCCTGGAGATTCTGAGCACAGCCCGCCCACCAAAGAGCCCAACTCTCTTAGTGCAAAGGATTTTGCATGGGTGGAACTCTTTAGCTGAAGTGATGATAAATAACACCTCCTCAAACCTGCCAGCTCTGCAAACACTTCACAAGCATTAACACACCAAGTCCCTCTGCGATGTTAAACCAGAACTGTCCAATGCTCTGATGCCCACCTTAAGCACGCCAGGTAAGAGAGCCAGGCCAAGGAACACAGCACCAAGGTCAAGTGCCTGGGGTATCCTCTGCACCTTCATTGTCCCCTGTGCCACGTTATCAAATGCATCACCACAAGCAGCCTCCTGACAGCTCGCCCATCACACCCTACAGACAGCATCACAGGACCCTCTGCTCTACAGGGAAGCACAAGATCAGTGCCAAGCTGCTGGCACAGGCCTCAGACGCCAGTATGCTTCCAGTACTCACACAGCACCTGGGTGTTAAATTACAGAACATCAGGGGCTGGAAGGGACCTCAAAAGATCATCCAGTTCAATCCCTCTGCCAGAGCAGGGGCACCCAGGGCAGCTCACACAGGAATGCATCTAGGTGGGGTTTGAAAAGTCTGCAGATAAGGAGACTCCATAACCTCTATGGGCAGCCTGCTCCAGGCCTTCAGCACCCTCACACTGACAAAGTTTCCCCTTCTGTTCCCTGGCACCTCCTCTGCTCCAGCTTGCCCCCAGTACCCCTTGCCTTGCCCTTGGCCACCCTTCAGCAGGGCCTGGCTGCGTCCTGCCCACACTGCCCTGCACAGCCCCCAGGCTGCTCTGTTGCCAGCTCCCAGCCCCAGCTCCCTCAGCCTGGCCTCACAGGAGATGTTCACTGCCTGCAGCAGCTTGGGGCTCTGTGCTGGACTCCTCAAAGTGGTTCTCTGAGGTTCCTCTTGATCTGAGAGGCCCAGAACTGGACACAGGCAGCAGCATCCAGCAGCACTTTTCCAACCTCTGCAGAGTTTGCACACAAACGATGCTTGCTGATTAAGGAAGTGTCTGCAAGTTCAAGAACTTGCCTGCACCTTGCTGTCAGCCACAAACCTGCCACACAAAAGCCCCCACATTCCTCCCATCCACAAAATGAGAGGAACACCATTTCTTTCAGACTCCTGCATATACTCAACTCATGGAATGGCTTCGTTTGGAAGGGACCTTAAAGCTCATCCAGTCCCACCCCTCTGCCACGGGCAGGGACACCTCCCACCGGCCCAGGTTTGCTCAAGGCCTCATTCAGCCTGGCCTTAAGCACCTCCAGGGAGGGGGCATCCACAACCTCCCTGGCAGCCTCTTCAAAGACCTGTAGAATGATTATCTTTCCCCAATAAAATGTATTTACACTTTAAACCACACATCTTGTTTGACTCTGCTCAGAATCCTATGATGAGAAGCTCACTTTATGAGTCTGCCACCAAGGAGGGTAACCAGAAGTGTAATCACAGTAGGCAGTAAAGGCTGCCATGGAGTGCATCTCCAAGCAATTACAGCAGGTGTTTCTGAGGCATAAAGCTGCTGAGTTATAAATCCATTTAGAGTCACAGACACGGAAAAGCAAAAGTCTAACAGAAGGTTCAAGCCATCACAGCATACAAACACTGTTCCCCTGCAGAGCATGGCAGCTAAGGCAGCCTGTCCTTATGGCCAGAAAAACCAATGGACTCCTGAGCTTAGGGAACACTGTAGCCAGCAGGGCAAGGGAGGTTCTCATCCCTCCACTACTCTGCCTGCCAGGCCAATTCCAGAATCCTGGGTGCAGTTCTGGGCTCCCCAGTTGAGGAGAGACAGCAAAATGCTGGAGAGAGTCCAGAGGAGGCTGCAGAGCTGCTGAGGGGCCTGGAGCAGCTCTGGGAGGAGCAAAGGCTGAGAGCCCTGGGGCTGAGAGCCTGCAGAAGAGCAGCCCCAGAGGGCATCTGAGCTATGCTCAGCAAGAGCTAAAGGAGCTGTGGGGAGCAAGAGCCTGGAGCCAGACTCTTGTCAGTGGTGCCCAGGGACAGGAGAAGGGGCAATAAGGGGCACAAAGTGGCAGGCAGGAGGAGCAAGGTGTTTGTTGTGAGGGTGCTGGAGGCCTGGAGCAGGCTGCCCAGAGAGGCTGTGGAGTGTCCCTGTTTGAAGAGCTTCCAAACCCTTCTGGGCTTTGTGCTGCTGGGCAAGTTGCTGCAGGTGTCCCTGCAGGGATTTTGGCTTTAATCCCCAGAGGCCCCTTACAACCCCACCATGCTGGGATTCTGTGTGCAACCAACTCCATCATGGATTTCAGCAAGCCAAAAGAGCACAACACTGGACACTATGATGGTCACTTAAAACTGAGGAGCCTTCTGAGGAGGGTGCAGCACAAACACCCCTACACACGCAGCAAAGCTCAGTGAAACAGCATTGCTTCAGGACTTCTTGCTCTGCTTAAAGCACTGTTTCTTTTCCACCTGATTTAGCAGAGTTGCATGGAATAGCTGAGGCTGCATGAAGGCATTTTAAAAGAGGGTCTAATCCAGGGAGCTGCCTATGAATAAGTACTTTGAACGCTAAATAGTGTGGATGTGACAAGTCCCACTTACACCTCAGAAAAACCTGTGGATGAAACCTCTCCACAACACAGACCCGTGGAGGAAACTCAGGGAGAGCCTCCTGCCAAGAGAAGATGTAACTTTACAGAACAATCGCTGGTTATCAAAGCTGTGTAAGCCAAGAGACAACACTCACTATAAATATGACTATCAGCTATTCCACACAACCCAAAAGCAGCCTGCCAAGCCCTCCTTCGTGTTCTCTCTCACACAGACAAAGGCCTCAAAGCCATGGGACATCTGCCAGGGAAACAAATGAAGTTAAAAAACCAGAAGAACATGAACATGTACTAACCTAAACTTGCATGTTCTTTCCTCCCAATTCCTCCCCCAGCACCTCCCCCTACAAAGGAGATGGCTCAGTTCACTGTGCTCTTTTCCTTCTCCCAACCAGTCTTAACTCTTGGACCCATGTTTTAAAGTTTCCCTACCTTTGAAAAGGGAAAAAAAAAATTAAATGTTCACTTCTTAAATGTTTTGCCAGATCTGGACCACACCCTGCCCTCTCCCAAAATCTTGCGTGCTTGTCTCCTATTGCACATAATCAATTATAACACTTTCAGGTTTGTATTTTGCATGGTGGGAGCTGATCCAGAAAGGAGATTGTGCTTGTGTGAGCTTGTGTGTTTACACAAACAGACACACACACGCACCTCCAGAAAACTGTTTTGCTCCTACACAACTTCAGGGGATTTTCCCCAATTGGAGTTTTTCCACTTGTAGCACTCCACTGAAAGAAGGAGCTGAAAATTTTCCACTTCCCAGGTCCTGCTAATCACTTAACCCAAGAAAGGGAAAAGCAACATCTCTGTGGTTCCATCAGCACCAGAACCCAGCGTCAGTCAGGAGCAGCAACTACAGAGAAGGGCAGCGAGATGCCCAGCAGAGCTCCTCCGTTCCCCTGCGCACACTTCCCTCTCGCTGCTCTCCTCCCCGGGCTGGGTGTCAGGAGCGGACTCCGACGTTTGACAAAAAAGGGATGCGGCAGCTTGCCCACCAGCCGCGTCGTGTGCTGCCAAGTGAGAAACACAGCCTTGGAAGCGGGCCCGAGATTCCAGCCAGGACAGCCAGGCTCCCAGCATCGCACGAGTGACATAACCGAGCGTGGTGGGGAGAGGCTGGAGGGGACGTGGGAAGTTCTTGCATGAAATAACTCTGTGGGGCATGCAAAGGAGCTGTTTTCAGTACCCAGCAAGACAACTTAATCATTTAGGATTACCAAGAAATAACTGCAGGGTTGTGGTTTTTTTTCCCCTTCTGATTTTTCTTTTTTAAGTAAGTCTAACTGCAAAATCCCCTCAGCTTGAATCTGAATTTTAGGACAGTTTTCCTTTCCTGGGAATGCATTTCTTGTTTTCTTCAGCAGACACTGCCAAGCAACGCAGCAATCGGCTTTCGGAGCATTCGGCAGAACGAGGCTCACCCCAGGTCTAGTTCACAACTCTGGATTCCTACAACACCGAAGAAGAAAGTTTACAGGGTAGAAAAGACAGGAATCATCTTGTTAATCCGTTCAGTAGCCAGCACAACAACAGTGTGAACACCACGCGTAGACAAATACTCAATTTGTCTTCAGACAGTTTTGAGAAGACAGGCATTTTATCAGTGTATCTGTTAACACCTTCCTTCAGAAAATATGCTTCTCCTGCCAGCAAACAAACACCACAACAACGTGTCCTAGCTGTAAAACCAGAGAGAGAAATAATCAGGATCAGCTTCAGAGTGCTGCAATAAAATAACAATCATCAAATGCTGCAACGTGCAGCTAATGCTCCAGCCCTGTGCCTGCAAACCTGCCTTCACCTCCAGTAGTCTGCAACAGCCACGGGCACATCACACAGAGATTCTCTCCGGTTCTGCCACTGAACAACCACCAAAGAAACCTGATGGCTGTGCACCCCGGTTGGAAGGGGAAAACACAAAGGCTGTGATCCAAATAGGCAAGCTGGCTGCAACCTGGGGAAGGAAATGGGAGCGCAATGCAGAGATGTTGCCACTTCTCCAGACCCTTCTCAAGTCAAGGAGCACACAACTGACCAATTCACTAACTGAAAGCACAGGCAAAGGCAAAATCCTCTTCTTGCCATTTAACTTTACCTACCAGCTTCTCCATTTCAGAACCAGGAGTGCAGGAGGAGAAACCTGAACCAGCATGGGAGCACTATTGAGTGAGGCTTCCAAGATCCTGGAAAAATTTTTAGTGTGTTCCATAAACTGCAGTTCTAATTAAGGATTAAATTAGGAGACTAAACACCTCTTTATTTGAGGGCAGGGAGGCTGAAATCTTTCTGTACTAACGCTGAGCTATATCATCTGATATTTTTGCTTTGACCAACATATAAAACCTGTCAGCTTCGCTCAGTTTACACTGGGTTCTAATTAAGTTTAACCAGAATCTGAATGATCTAATTACTTAACATCTTCTAGCACAAACTACTTGGGACATCTGGCTGAGCAAGTGGGAGTGGAAGAAATAAAATGACTCTTCTGTATCCCAGCTCAGGACCCCTCAGCACAGCTCTCCCACCTGACAGGCTCATTTTTCCATCCCGACTGAAACTGGCCCTGCAAGAACAAATCACCCAGCAGTTCAAAGAGAGTAGCCAGGTGGAGAAAACCTCTGTGAGTGCCACAGACAGGATGACAGGACTCTGAAGCAGTTTTTCCTTTGGCTTCCTTCTTCATCAGGTGGAACCCCCCAGATCATTCTCTTGCATCTCTGGGGCTCCTTCTCACACTGTTCTTCAGAGACTGAAGCACGGAGGATCACCATGAGCACTAAAACTGATGCCTGCTCGGCTGCATCAGTGCCAGCAGGAAGCTCCCACACCTGCAGCCCTGAAAGATTTTAAAGTTTATAACCATCAAGACAGCGTAAGGGAGCAGGTTTTGGGAAAGCCAAGGAAAACTCCACTGTGGTACTGTGAAGTCATTCACACTGAGAGCACCAGGCTTCAACGGGAAACAAGCAGCCACAGGAGCTGAAGGGTCCCTTTTGGCCACAAAGCACTTTGCTTAAATGGTTCCCACAACGTCAGCCTTGGTCAGAGCCTTCCCGTGGCCTGGCCACCTGCCAGGGTGATACCATGCTACATACCTGAGCACTGTTCAAAGAGAAGGGTGCCTGAAACACAGGAAGCTGCTATCGTGACCCATATTGTGCAGACACATTCACACTTTGATCTCTTCTCCTTGCAGCCACAGCTCACTGTACCCACCAGATAAACCTGGCATGGACAAAGAAGAAACCAAACCTACAAGTTCTGGTTACAAATCCAGTTAAAGCTGATGGCTTCTGCCTTTACTTTTCCGTGAGGAGCAGATGGAAAGCAGCAATAACCATCTGCGTAAAGCAGCAGTTACGTGTGAAGCACAAGAATTCCACCAAAATACACTAGCAAGGCCATCTCGGCGTCCCTCTAACTGCCTACTGCCCATGACCTTCTTCAAAGATCTCAAACCAAACCCACTGGTGAAAGATCCCTTGGCACCTTTGAGAGCAGCACAGTTCAGTTCAGCTTTGGATCCTGGGGAAGTTCCAGTTTGGGAACAAAGTTCTGTCTCATGTGGGTGTGCTCCTCACCTCTCCTGACCTGCTAGGTAGAGCATCCAGCTTCTATGCTCCACCACAGAATTGATTAGCAGGAAAACTAAACCATTCCTCTACAAGCAAAGCAGCAAATGTTTTGGAACCCTTCAAGATCAAAGCTATGCTATTAACAAAATTGTATTTTTATATTCCTTGCAGATGAAGAATCCAATTAAAATATTGCAGTGACCTTTCAGCAGGGAACTAACTACTGGCATAGGGAGAAGCAAGCATCTGAGCAGGGTTCCAGTGAAAATGAGAGAGGTATCAAAAGACACTGAGTTGTTTTACTTCAGTCACCAGGGTGGTAAAGGATGGCCTAATTCAATGAAAAGATCTGAAAGGCTTTTATTAGGTCTCCAAACTAGTGTAACTGACAGCTAAACAAACAACCTGTCAGGCCTTAAGTCAGTATTTATAAAGTAAATTTATAATGAAGAGCTGACAATCAAGAAACCCTACAAAGAGGCTGCTGCCAACCCTCAACTTCTCCTGTAAAAACCCCTAGCTATAGAACGAGCATTTCTTACCACTGAAATTAACTCCCTGATTTGTTGGTAAAATGATGGCAAGAAACAAAGAGGGCACAGAACCACTGCAATTCATGGCCATGACACCGAGAGGAGAAAGAGAGAAGGAGCAAGGGATGCCCCAAAACAAGAGGAGCTGAGTTTTTTTCACACCAGCCACGGTGCTAGTTCACCACTTGCCATTTAATCCATCTGCACAAAACCAAAATTGACTTGGAAAATGCCAGTCAATGAATATATCCAACATTTCCTGAAATAAGAAGCTTCCACGTTTGCTCATGCACTCCAAAAGGAAGCCTCCAATATCACCCCCGCCTGCTACCATCACCTTTCACCAGCAAGAACCTCAAAGGCTATCAGGAGTTGCATTGCCCATGAGACCAGAGACATAACAACCTTTGGCACAGCAGGCAGCAGCCAAGCACAGAAAGCACCTTTCGCAGCACGGAGTGCCTGAGCAGAGCATGCTTCAGACCCAAACTCTTTCCAGCGCAGCTCCCTGGCAGGGAAGCTCATTTCAAAGAGGTGGCAGGTCCGAGAGCTCCGGGGCACAGCGACCACTTCCTAACATTCCTACAACTATCTGAGCTACCACCACATTCTTCTAAGACCAGTTCAAGCAGGTTTTCACAGCTTCAGTGTTAGCTTTTAAGTCCTATTTAGAGGACAGAAAATCCCAGATAGTGACATTAAGTTTTACTTAGCTTGGCACACTAAAGAACTAACTTAGGATACGCCAGGACATCTCAGATGCTAACGAGTTTGAATTTATCTCAAACAACCTGATCACAGCTGTTTTAAGCCTTCGTGCTGTATTTAACATACCACCAAAAAGGAAAAGCCCCCACGGTTCTAGTCACGCGAGCCGATGGCAAAGGAGCACAGCAGAGGACTCCAAACAGGAAAGGAGCATCAGGTACCACACAGAAAAAAGCAGCTTTACAAAACAACCTCCCAGCTGTGCGACTGGCCAAAGCTGTCTGCACATACCTAAAAAGCCCGAAACTAGCTCCTCCTCACGAGGAAACAGCAAACAATGTTTTACAATTAAAACAGCACGAATTTGTAAGGCAATTTCATGTGAGCCAAAGCCTGATCTAAACCAGGGAAATGATCCCCAGTCCAGTGGGGTTTAAGGACCATCAGGGACACAGAAGGCACCCAGAGTCTGGCAGGACAAGGCTTGCACCAGAAAAGCTTTCTTTGTTAGGGAAATAAACTCTCACCGACCTTATCTTGCCTCCTTACTGTCTGCTTCATCACGCACCTAATGCTGCTGCCGCCCTGTGAAGCAAGAGCGCAGCAGCCCCCCCGACTTTACCCCTACAAAGCAGCACCGACTGACTTTGGAAAGGAATGAAAAGAGCCATCCCGAGTTTCAGCAGTAATTAGGAGCATAAAGAGTGTTTGCTCGAGAACGCAGGCAGGGTGTTGTGAGCAGCAGCGGGGAGATGAGCTGAAGACACAATATTAGCAGGCTGGCTTTGTCTAACGTCCCAAAAACTTTAATAGCAGGACTCTATGCCAATGAAAACGTGCAGAAACCTCTAAGGAAAAGAAAAGGAGAGCTCCTGAGAGAGCCAGGACAGAGCTGGGAGAAGGGAAAAGCAGGGTAGTCACAGCCTTTTTAGTTTGTAATGTATCAAACCCTCACGTAAGACACTACAGAGGTGTCTCCACAGAAAATCAATTGCAAGACAGCTGGCTCCTTGTTTTTAAATGTTTAATATCATCCCATCTCCACAATTAGTATTAGAAGAGCAGCCACGCTCATACCAGACATACCACAGCCAAGCTGAGCACTATCAATGTTAACAGGCATACGCAAAAGTTGCAACAGAAGAAGTGATGCGTCGCCTGCAGACAAAATTAACCAGATCATGTTTCCAATCACAAGCAAAGGCTACGTTTTATTTCTGCCTGAAAATTAAGCAAACATCTTTAACTGATAACATGACACAAATTTATTCTGACGTGCACACGCAATAAAACGTCTAAATACCCAATAAAACTGAAATGGAAAATAATTACAGACAAAACACAAGTCTACGTTTTATTGAGGCTTTCTGACAGCATTTGTATTTCATATCGAAGAAACGACAAGGATTAAGTTGATCAGAAACAGGAGATAAAGGCAGAGTGAGAAGCCACTGGACCAGTACAGAGAGGTTCGCCCCTCCTCAAGTTAACCACGGCCCGGGTCAGAACAGGCAGCTCCTTCCCATCCAAGCTCGGTCGGAAGGCTGCCACTACGCATGTGTTCAAAATTAAGCACATGTGATAACGCTTTAGTGGGTCAGGGCCTTTGTGTTGTGCTAAACAGGGATAAAGCTCATTCACCTTTGCAAAGTTCACCCAGCCGAGCGCAGAGCCGCCCGCAGCAGCGGCGGGTGAGAGCTCAGCACCTCTCCAGCCTCATAGCTATGCAGGAAGCGCAGGCATGCGAAATGAGGAGCTGATCGATAGTTCTGATGGCACAAGCAGACATCTAAATCATAACCTCTACCCCTGCTGACAGCCTTAGCAGGCTATCAATACTTAGACTACAAAGCCTGAACAGTTTAGGTAAGAGATAAAAGTCGCTGCCAGAAAAAGTTTCAAGCTCCCTCATCGTGTTTGGAGAATAAAGGACTGCAGCCTTCAGATAGGAACCTAACACCTCACACAACCCGCTCCGAACACGGCCCTCTCTTTGGCCAGTCAGGGGGCTGCCAGTCCTCGTGGCTTGGGAAAAGCCTTGCTGCCAGCTGGGGATGCTCCTTCACCCGAGCTGGCCTGTGGTGTCTTCCTGAGACAGGGAGCTGCTTCACACCCAGGGCTGCAGCCAGCCAAGGGCTGCAGGCTCAAATGATGCAACCACAAACTGCCGAAGATTAATTTCCACATTTACACCACTGGGCACCTAGAATGTAAATTTCAAACAGCCTTTAACTTAGAGAAAAAGCTGAAGGGAAACCTGATCTGGCTCTCAAACAATTTACCAAAGAACACACAGGTAAAGTAAGGGTCTGTGTACGTATGAATGAGTAACTCCAGATAATAGCTTTATCTGCAGCAAACATTTTCTCCCAGTGATTCAGTACCAATCATCAACAATATTCTTTCAGGACACAGCTACTCAGCTCTGTTTCCACATTCATTTCTACAGGCACTGCTTCCAGCAACACGTCTGCAAAGCACTCAAGAGGAGCACATCCTCCGCTCAATCCATTTAAAAAGAAAGCTAACAAAGGTGCATAAGTTTTTTATCTACAGAACAGAAGTAGCAGCAATAAGGAATAGTAAGTGCTAGCTCACAGCCTTGCGTCTCAAAAGTGCTCTCAAAGAGCAGTAAGCAGCATTATCAATGTTTTCCAGACGGAGAACTGAGCTGGCAGAGGCCCGGTTACAGACTCAGAGGCTGGAGCAGACCCACAGCAGAGCAGAGGACAGACAACAGCTACTGCCACAGCAAGACTAGCTCCCAGCTCATTTCAAAGCCACTACTGCCCAGTAACCATGGCTCAAACTGCAGCCAAAGCAGCAGAAGGTACTGCCCATTAGTGCCAGTCTCCAGAAGCATTACTGCCCAAAGTATAGCTTTTTGATGCACGCCCTTCTTTTGTGCTCCTTAAGACAGATCAGCAAGACTGTGCCACACCAAACACCTTGCAGAGTACCAGAGAGCACGAGCAAGACTTCACTCATCAAATTTCCACCCATGTTTCATCATCTGTAGCCTCACAGATTAGTTTCTGTAGGAATAAGGCAGGGCACTGCCATGCAAAACACAAAACCAGAGATATATCTGGTCTGACTCTCTCTTTAAAGTCAAAAGCTACTAAATTGCCTTTCTTCCTCCCCAAGAACCACAGTGAGAACACTTCTGCTATCCCTGATATCTGAAAGTATCACCCATGTGGTTAAAAAGACAACAGCAACGTAAGTCCTATTTGTCATGGGGCAACACAAAAAGCCTGTCAGTGCTTGGAAGTCAAACCATCACCCTGCTATCTCTTGTACACATCTTGCTAGGATGTTTTCACAGGCAGAGCGTGGTGGCAAACCCCAGGCTATCCTTTCGCAGGGCTTCGGCAGTGCAGGTGAGCTGGATTTGATTGCAGCACCAGTGCCCAGCCTTCGCCGGGAGCCCCTCCACGCTGCCCAGCTGCGCTGCCCAATATTTATATAAATGCTAAAATAAGCTCTCCTCATCCCCACACTGCACTGCACTAAGAGTTCCATTTCCAAGTCTAAGGAGTTTCCTTAACTCCTTCCTTTCTTCACTCCCCTCTAACCCATCCAGGCCTTTAAACAGCATCATTTCCCCCTCTTCACTTGCTTTTATTTTTACATCCCTGCCACACCGCTGCCCTGAGCTTGTCCCTTGTGAGCTGCAAACAGAAGCCAAGGCTTCTCAGCCAGGAAAGCATCACAAGTGATTCAAGTTCCTTGTAGACACACTCAAACCTCTGAAAGCAATCCCAGAGTGACACAGTAACTCAGCAGCACAGGACCCTCTGATCTCCACAGCTTGAGGGGTACCTGAAGGGCTGCAGGAATCGTCCCTCAGCTGGGTCTCACCTGCATACACCTGTGCGATGCTCACCTGATCCTTCAGCAAAACAAAGGGCCCAGCCCCACTGTGAAATTTAGTCCCTCACCAATACTTAAACTCTCATATCACTCACAGAAGCCTTGTACTGGCACTGCCAGATGCTGTCACGTCCAAGTTTGCTTATTCACTAAGGTACATTTCAACACAAAAATTAGCAACAGGAGCTGCTCAGCTCTGATGTATGAACTGCGCTGAAAAAGCCTCAGAGACAGCCATGGCCTATATCTTCACATGCCTTAAAAAGCTCACAGCCAGAAACACAAAGGTATAGAAGAATTTAAAGCATCTCAATACGGCAGCTTCAGTATTTTTGTGCATCTGCTTTTGAGCTTTTCAAGGACAGTAATTTTTACTCTTTTGTCAGAGCAGATCACTGTGGGTCCGTGAACTCGAGCAGGAGGCAGACAAGCACCTCCCCAGATCCTGTCCTTCCAATTCATGAAAGGACAGCTGAACTCCAGCCCTCACAGAAACTTCCTTATTACCCCAACTGTCGACAGTGGCATTCAATTATTGCCAGGTAAGAGAGTGAGTTACCACCAAGGTAAAAAGGCCTTGGTCTGAAAGCCTGAAAGGCTCCAACTTCAAACCCAGGGCCACTGTCAATATCTGCACAGTGCCACCAGGCCATCTCCCAGCCTCAGCACCTTCACATGGGGAAACGATGTGACTCCTTCCAAATGCTTCACTCTGCGAGGCACAGAAGCCACCATGCACAGTACAGCAAGAACTGCTGTCTCTAGCCGGAGCCAGAACAGGAACAGGATCAAGTGGCTCTAGTACAAACTCCTCCCTGCCTGCTGCTGTTCCAGAGCTGCACCTTGTGCTGGACAACAGGCAGGACCACAGCCTACACCCAGCACCGGCGCACTCTGCATTCAATATTCAGCTCTCTCTCTGCTCTTCACAGGCCCAGCAATGGGCCCTCTGCATTTTCTTCACTGTAGCAGCAATTACTACCTTGTCAAAGCAGAGACAACAAAGACAAGCTGAAAACACGTCACAAACAGGTAGGATTCATCCTGGCTTTACTAACGCAAGGACATTAACTGTTCTGATCATGAGCTCTAACTTTCTGTCGTGTCTCTTGGTGAACTCAATACCACATCTACTACTCCGTGTGAGTACTCCTGTACAAGTCTCTTTGCCCTAGACTCCTTGCCTTCTGCTCACCACCCCATTTCAGCTTTCTCCCCCTCTGCTTCACATGCTCACCACTCCTGCATGCAGAGCTGGAACACCGTCGCTATATTCCCAACCCAAAAGAGATCATCTTTTCAACACCCTGCCCAAGAAGTGTACGAGGAACAACCAAGCAGAAAGATAAGCAACGAGTAAAACCTAACATGTGCAAGGGAAACCTGAACACGCAAGATGGAAATTTGCTACTCTGCTTCCATCAAAAGGACAAGTCAGTGAGCACTGCCTGCTGGTGTCTCGAAAAACACTAAGCATGCACATATGTGTCTGCTCTCCAGTCACTAAATAAACCGCCTTCCTTCTCAGCCTCAGTGTGAGCAAACAAACTCTGGATGATGCATTTTTCTACATCCACTCTTTGCATTACAGCTCAGCTTGGAAACAAGGAAAAATTGTTTGCTGGAATTCCGGCCCACGTGCCCCTTCTGCCGCAGCAAACACTTCACCCATTACTATCTGGTACAGTTAGACGTGGCCCAGGGGTGCCAGCTTTCCTCAAACATCTCCCAGCCATCGCCACACTCCAACCCTCTCACTGCTGCACTTCCCAGGACACCAGCCAGCTAACCACAAACTTGGCACAAGAGCAGCGTGATTGACACACGCACAGATTCTGCCCCGTTTCAGAGGGGCACTACTCCTTTGAGGAAAGAAGGATAGAAAATGTTTCAGAAAGGTCCTTCCAAGGAACAGGACTCAAGGAATAACATTCAAGGAATCCTATGAAAGCCAAGTTCTCAAGCCAGAAGTACATCAAGGGCCTTTCTTCGAGGATGTAGTGTGTGTTAGATGTCCAGGGACAACATAGCAAAGAGCCAAAGCTTCCTGCTGCAGGGAAGTAGCAACTTTCAGAGTATACAGACTGAGCATACCTCAGCTTTTACACACACACCCCCCCCCCAGTCTCCTGTATTGCATCTTCCTGCAGAGCTACCAAGCTGCTTTCACCCCACATCTCTGATCAGTTGGAAGGAACAGAAACATATTTACAGCAGCCAGAGACTCTTTTCTTGCTGCACATTAAGCTGCCACTATTAAGAGTGAAGCACTGCCTACTGTCAGGACATAAACTGCAAGTTCTACAGCGACCTGCACGGCTAAACAAAACCAAACACTGGGACATGAGCGCTGATTCCACCTCTGCTGGAGTATATTAGCTCCTTCACCTAAAGCAAACCAGCTTGTGCTCTGGTACAGATAGAGCCCGCTAAGAGATGCCAACAACCCCACCTGGTTCCAATTCAATAATAGAAGCACTTTGGTATTTAAAAGCTTCTCATTGCTGCTTAGTTCCTCCAGATTTTGTTACAAATTTTATAATGCTGTAAGATCAATGGTTTACATTAACCAATTAGTCACAGCATGCACACAACTAGTACCCCATCCTTACATTGACCATTTATGATGCAATACCAGGATGAGATTTTATGAGAGAAACACTTGAGCAAGATCTGCCTTTAGATTTTTGTTCCCTGTCCCGACAGTAACAAGCTATGGCCTCCTACTCACAAGCATTGAGAAACTGCACTTTGTACCAGTGTGTGCCTGCCCTTAAAAGCTAAGCTGACATTTTGAGCCGTCTTTATTGTCAAATTACCTCAGCAGATAGTTTGTTAACTTTTCAAATGGTATTAACTTCTCCCATTCATCCTGCAGATTCCACTTAGATCCGAGAGCCAAGCTGGACTTCCTCACAGGCACTGCTGGTCAGAAAAGGTTTGGCAGGGCTAGGTCTCTCCTTTAGTACAGATCAACAGACACAGATACTCAGAAAGATTAAGCACAACCTCAAGAGGACTGCATGTCAGACCCACAGGAACATGAGGCTCGTGTTCCTTCTCCAGAAGGTTGTTTTTTGTGGTGAAGGTGATAGTGACGCCACAAACAACAACCTCCAGACAAGACCAAAGAGCAGGTAACCTTTGTGCTGCTGCACAGCAGCCTGACTCAGAGCACAACTCACCCCAGACAGAAGACGCAGTTTTAACTGGGGGGCAACAGCACTTCAACTCACATTCACTGCCCCAAACACTCACTGTTTGCGAGACCACTTCTCTCTACGTGCTCCCTCGCCCTCAGCTGGCAACCACAGATCCATCTTCTGCTCCATGACAAACTGAAGCAGAAATGCCACCCTAACCTCCATCGTTTCTCTAAGAGCTGGAACAGCCCTTCCTGGAGAAAAGGGTTAATACTCAGCCTTCCAGGGAGAGTCTCAAGCAAAGAGCCACGTTTGATACCTGTAGAAAACTGCCGGGTTTGCATCTCATATTCCATTTGTGAACAGACCTTTTTGTTCTTTAATCCAAGTTCTGAATTATTTAATCCTGCCTCCAACTGCTGAAATCTCTCTTCCTGCAAACAAGAGCTTATTTGGCTAGAGGAAATAAATAATTAAAAGAGTCAGCCCCTCAAGTGTTCCTGGCTCTGTTTTTAATTAATATTGATAAAAACTCGAGAAACCCGCTGCTTAATATCACACAGCAGGTCGAAGCTCATCAACAGTTAAAAGTCTTTTAACAGAAGGCAGAAGAGGAAGTTGCGAGCAGGCAGGGTGCATGTCGCTGGCTGCCACGGGACTGCACAGCCTCAGCTCCTCGCAACTTTCTGATGCAGAAGAGAGACAGCTTCAAAGCCACCTAGACCCAGACGTACGTGAGCTGGCATTTACGGGGCACGGCTGTAACTGTGTCAAGTATAAATCCTTCAGGTTCGTTGGGTTTTTTTTCCCCCCTGGAACAGAGTAAGGGAAGCGCAGACAAAAGCGTTTTGCTTTTCACTAATTCCACCCTGGAAATATATTAGTAGAAATGAATGATGGGGGAGGGAGGGATGGACAGTGGTGAGGCTGAACTTCATGCTCAGTAAGGATAGTTTTTATAGCATATTGCTTCATCTGCAAGTGGGAGTAAATGTTACACTACCTCTTCGTGCAGATGGGTGGATAAAAAATAAACATAAACCGGCTAATTTGAAACCAATTAACTATTCAGCAGATAGACGAAGGTGCTCTCCACAGCTCTGGTCACTCTGGGACTCTCCACAGGCAGCCTGCCTGCCAAGTTAATAAACTCTGTGCTGCACCCACTGCCAAAAAAGCGAGCAGCTCAACCGGCGACACAGATAAATAACCCCCAGTCCCCAAAAGCAGGCGATGAAGATTGTTCAAACAACTTGAAGCCGGCGCTACCAGAAGGCTTCAAAGGAGCACCCACAAGCTGCTCAAGTCAGACTGTCACCTTCAGTCTGCAAAAACAAGATTAAGCTTTGCACAGCTATACTCCACAACAGGTTTTACAGTGTGCACAGAAATTGTGATAAAAGTAAGCTATTTTTTACTTAAAAAAAAATAAGAGAACAATCTATCAAAATGCCATTTGGCTGCATTCGTTGCGTTTTAGAATTTAATTTCCATGATAGATACTTTAGTGTAATATGTTTTAATCAATAAGCATTTCTGAAGGCTTTATTTTTAAGGGCAGCGTCTGGACTCCTTCCCTGTTAAATCTCACGCCACGGCAGTGACGTGCAGAGCGTTTATTTTCCTATGCTAAGCAAGAACAACCACACATACGCAGAGGCAAAAGCAAAAGTCGACAATTAAAGATGTCAGACCTTGTTTAACTACATCTTAATTTAATCCATTTTATTTTATACAGCCCCACATCTGGATCTCATTTGCTCTATTCCTGTAGGTATTCTGGGTCGCTATTAAGAACCCTTTTAACTTAGCAAAGTTCAGCCAAGTCTACCTTAATCCAAAGCCTTTAAAAGAAACAATAAAACCCGAAAAGGGGAGGGTGGGGGAGAAAGAAAAGCCTAAACCAAAACACTCCTTTACCCCACCTCCTAATGCACCTGAAAGTCAGCAGGCACCAGCCTCACACCGCACACCCTGCGCAGCACTTCCCGTTTTAGGGGTTGCTGGGTTGGTTTTATTTACAGTACCGCTCCCACCAGCTCACCCCCTGCAAGCCCCGCCGAGGAGGGGGAGGGCGACGAGTCCCGCTCCCCGCGCCCCCCCGGCCGCATCCCCTCACCTCCAGCGGGGCTGCGGCTCTGCCCAGCATCAACGCACCATGTCTCTGCTTGCCGCAGGGCTCCGGCCGGGCACCGCCGAGCCCGCCTCGGGAGGGGGCCAAGGGTGGGCAGCCGGCGGCTTTCGAGCCAATTTATTTAAACGGGAGGCACCGGAGGGTTTCAAGAGGCAGGGCAGCGCTTTCCTGCACCAATCAACTGGGAGAAGCACGCATGTTGCAATCCCCTTCAGCGGCGGGAGCAGCACCAATTCATCCTTTGACAACCTCTTTCCCCCCCTCCCCAACCCGCCCAGGCCTTATCTATAGCCCAGCAATTCTATTAAATACTGCATCTGCAGTTTCCTCAGGGCACGCACCCAACGGTGAAGGGAAGCTGGTTTGCGAGGACTTTCCCTCGGAGGAAACAAGACTTCTAGGCTGTCGTGAGCCAGCACAGTACAGCATCAACATTCCGCTCATCTGTCAGATGCTGGGCGGCAGGAGAGGCTGGAGCCGGTGAATTATGTAAGCGTGCCCTCCCGCAGCCGCCGCCGGCCATGGGCCGCCGGGCCGGGCGCCTCCGCGCCTAGCCGGCCCCGCATCGGCCCCCCGTGCCAGGCGGGGGCCTCCCCGCTGGGCGCTGCCCCCCGCGCTGGGCGCTGCCCCTGTCCTCCCGCACACCCCCTCCCGGGGCCGAGTGAGGCCGGGCGCTCGCCCCCTTCCCTCCTCGGGGGACCTCGCAGCGGCTCCATCCTCGTCCCCCCTCCCCGCCTGCGGCAGCTGCCCACCACCACCACCACCTCCCCGGCGCGGTGCCAGCGGACCGGCGGGAGCGCGGCGGGCCGGAGCCCCTTGCCCGCCGGCGGCAGCGGAGGGCCGGCACCCCGCGGCGAGGCGAGGCGGCGGCGGCCGGGCAGCGGCGGGGAGCGCCCGCCTGGCCGGCACCACAGCGCCCCCAGCCCCCGCCGCTCCGCGCCTGCACGCCGAGCCCGGCCGGCTCCCTGCGCCCCCACACAAAGTCCCAGCACTCGGTAAACTTTCCCCGGCTCCTGGGGAGAAAAGGCGACAGGGAAGCGTCGGCGAGAAGGGGCAGGAGAGGGGGGGCAGGAAGACAGACAGGCGCGGGAAGAGGAGCGGCCGCCGGCAGCCCCACCGCCCGCCCGCCGCCTCGGCCGCCCTTTATGGCCCCGGCCGCCGGGGGGGAACGGGAAGCGGGGAAAGAGAGCAGCCCGGGACGGAGCGGACGAAGCGGCGACAGCCCCGGCAGCGCCGGCTCCGGCGCCATCTTGGGCTGATCGATGAATTGAACAAAGAGGATCAATTTCCGATGGGGCCGGTGATCAATGGCGCAAGGGGGGGGGAGAGGCGGAGGGAGCGGAGCGCCGCGGCCGGGCGGAGCGGGGGGTTCCCTTTAGGCGGCGCGGGCCGGCAGCGGGAGGAGGAGGGGGAGGCCGGGCCCGAGGGAAGGCGGAGAAGGGAAGGAGGGGAGCGAGGAGGGGGGGGGTCCGGCGACGCGGCCCGGCCGGAGCGGCGAGCGGGGAGAGCCTGACCTGCAGCTGCTGTAAATCAAAGCGCTTCCAATATTGAAACATCGATCCCACATTGGCCGCCATCTTGAGACATATTGAGACAGAGTGAGCGGCTGATAGAGAGAGAGGGGCTGGAGTTCAGGAGCCGGGAGGGAGGGGGAGGGAGGGAGCCAGCGGGAGGGGGGAGGAGGGGCGGGGGGGCAAGGGGGAGGGAGGCGGGCAGGGAGCGCCCAAATCCCGGCCTGGAGCCCGCGCCCGCCCGGAACACGGACTCAGACCGGCTCTGCTGGGGGGGGCAGGGGAGGGCAGAGAGGGAGGGAGGGGGCGCCGCGCCCGCGCGAGCTCACAGGGCCAGCATCGCCCCCCGCAGCGCGCGTGCCGCCGCGGGGGGCGCGCAGGGAAGGAGGGGCCGGGGGGGGGGGGGGGGGGGCTTCACCGAGCAGTGCGGGCGCAACTGTGCGATGCGGGCCGGGCGGTGCGCAGCTGGGCAGTGGTGGGGGCGCTCGATGGGGCAGTGCGGGATGTAACCGGGCGGTGCGGAGCTGGGCAGTGTGGGGTGCAGACGAGAGCTGCGGGGAGCGACGGATGGGGTGGGGGTTGTCCACGGGGCAGTGCGGGGGCAGTCGCGCAGTGCGGGGCCGGGAAGGGCTGGGGGGCTCTATGGAGCAATGCGAGGGGCAACGGGGCAGTGCGGGGTGTAACCGGGCGATGCGGAGCCGGGGCAAGGCGGAGTGTGGCGGGGGGGAGGGGGTGGTAGTGGTGGCAGCGCGCAGCCCCCGCCGTGCCCTGCACTGCCCCCGCATCCCCTGTGAGTGCGGGGTGCGGTGGGTCTGGGGCAGAGCAGCGCGTACGGCGGGTGGTGGCGGAGGGCCGAGGAAGATGGGCAGCCCGCGGGGCCAGACGGGCTCGGTGAGAGAGTTTCAGGGAAGCGACAGCGGCGGAGCCCGCGGCAGGGCCTGGTCCCCGTGTGCGGAGCGGGCCGGATGTGGCTCTGGAAGGGACGGGGCGCAGCTCGCCGGGCACTTGTTCAGGGGCCGGGGCCGCGGGTCGAGGCCGCTGACCGCTGCCTTGGCGGGGACCACCGCGGTGGGGCTGGAGGAGCGGATCCCGTCTGGGCGCGGGATAGCCACAGAAACGCAGACTTAAAGGTGAAATAAGTTACTGTGCTCTAAACAGCCATGCTGCTGTGAACAGGAGCGGGTTCCGTCTGCCCTCCTGGAGAGCAGAGCCTTGCGCCAGGCTCATCTCCACAAACCAGCCCGGGTGCGCACAAGCAGCCTCCTGCTACCCGCCCCCGGGAGAGCAGTCCCTGTGTCCTCCTGTGAGGCGTCCTGGTCCTCTCTCAGACACACGATCTGCGGGGTTTCACGCAAACCAGGGTTTTTTTTTGCCACTATTTTGCCCTTCATCCAGAAGGCAAATACAGCTTCCCCTAGGGAGGGAGGGAGTGCCGTATTTCTCCTCGGATTGCCTTGGATCACCCAGTGCATGCAGCGCTCACTCCGGGCAGCGGGTGACCGCTTGGCATTGGCGCTGGCTGTCCCGGGGCAGTCCCGGCGGGGACAGCGGCAGAGCGATCGCTGCCCATCGTTTCCCAGCCTGCTGCTGCCCTCCTTGGGAGCGGCGCCGTGATTCCAGCCTCCATTTCCACTTTTTGCTGAGGCTGCTGCTTACAAAGATACTAATTGCGATGGCGGGGTTTATGTTAATGGGTGCCACGCAACGATCAGCCTGACAACTGCAGCCCCTCGGATTGTTGGCTGCACTGGGAATAAACTGACCTGTGCTGGGTGATGGCAGTGTCAGGCCTCCGCTAGGCCAGGAGTTCTACAAGAGCCACATCCAAGAGCCCCTATGGCAGTCACAGGGCTAGACTCGGGGATGACCTGTGAGAGGGGCACCCCTTTTCCTCCACAAGTGCCACCCTTGAAGGGTTGGCAGCGCTTTGTTGGGATGGAGGCCCCACGTCGGCGCCTGGGATGAGGGTGGGGAGATGTGAGAGGTGCCTGGCCAGAGTTGCTTCAGCCAGGGCATGTTGGGTGCTGCTGAGTGACAGCTGCCTGTTAGGGACAGAACTGCAGGAGCTTCCACATCCTGACTGACAGCATAACCGGTTTGGTAGCCCTAAAATAGGATTTTAATCCTGGGAAGCATCATTTCACATTCCAGTGATCTAATCAAAATCCTTTCCTCTAATCTCTCCATGGTCCCCCCTTTCTAGATGAAAGAGCCTTGGAGTTCCTGTCTTCACCCTTTCTCCGCTGCCTCCCTGCTCTACCAGTCTGTTCTGTGTCCAAGCAACTGCAAAAAGACATTTCAAAGGCTCCTGCCGTGCCGTGGGGATGTTTTCTCTTGTTAGTTTGGACTGCAGGTGTGTACAGCCTCAAGGATGAAGTGTCCTGGTGCTGGTTTAGGTTCGGGGCATACAGTCAGGGTACAATAAATCACAGGGGAATGCTGGGCTTTGAAGGTGCACACACGGCGAGGAGGAGAAGAAAGCATCTGACCTGAATCATTTGCTGGAAAGGCATCTGGTTAAAATCCAAAGTTCTCAATCGAGTCATATTTTTCACATACATTTGGTAGGTATTAACTCGCAGCCTTCTCCCTGGTAATATTTATGAGACTAATGTGTTAAGCGGAGGTTTACATCTGTCAAGAAAGAGGAGTGATTGGGGGGGGGAGGTAACAAACGATCCCAGCATAAATAATGTTTTATGATCTTCTTCCCGTGGTCGCAGGCTGTTTGCTGCGGGAGTCAGGTCGCGTGGCGTTATCGCCGGGTGGAAGTGGAAGTGGAAGCTCCGTGGCTGGATCCCAGAGCCTTCAGCTGTGCGGTTCCGAGGACAAACAGCACAGCTGAGTTTAGGAAGTGCTGAGAAACCTTAACCCTGCCGGAAGACAAACGCTGCGCACCGATAATTCCTATTGTCTTCCGTGCGGGATCCAGTCCCTTCCTTGCCATTTTGTGTGGCAGCGAGCCTGAGGAAATCTGGCTTGACAGCTCTGTTTGTGCAGAGTGCTGGATTTCTTCAGGCTGCCTGCTGCAAAGACCCCGCAGGCTTCAGAGCACCTCGGAGCAAGCGGCAGTTCCCTTGGTGTTCCTGCTGAGAGGTACCTGTGTAGGGTGCAGGAAGGACCTTGGGAAACTGGGTGCGTTCTGGCAAGAAGATGATTAGAAGGAAGTTTCCTGGCATTACTGTGATTGGAGAAATCAGTCTCATCTCTCTCGATCCGAGGAAGGGTTTCCTAAGGTTAGGTTTGAGCTGTGTAAATGCTAACGGCTTTCAGCACGTGCTAACAGAGCCCTGAAAGAGTCAGCACAAGGCATGTGCAGTTTGAAATCTGAAATGACAGCAGGGACTAAGAGCTCTTCAGAAAGATCTCCAAGTATGTTGCACAGATTCCTGCTTAATTTTTCTCCCAGGTGTAGGCACACAGGCACCATTTTAGGAACGAAGCAAATCCCTGATTGGAATTTGTTTCCTATTAGCTTCGTGTCATGGAGTGTCACTGGCACAGGTGGTTCAGGAGCACATGTGCACACTGAGACATCACCAGCAACTGGTGCACATTGTGCTTCACATCTCACTGCTCAGACTGCTGCAGAAAATGGACCTTTACTCCAGGGGTCCCAAACTTGTCAGAAACAATTGGTTGTCACAGCTGCTCCTTTGGGCATGAAGGTGTTTTGGTCCACAAGGTCAGTTGGAATTGCTGGACTTAGGCTTGTGTTTGCCTTGGTGAGTCTGGGACAGCCAGGACACTGAGAGTGCTTCTCCCAGCATGGCTGTAACTGAGTCTCTTCTCCATGGACTCTTGTCTTTCCCTCTCCTCTTTTTCACTTAAAGCAGCTCCCGAATTTCTCATAAAAGAATTCCTTATCTGTGCCCCTGTCTGCTCCTTTCCAGCCCATTGACCATGGCTCTCATCTTTGCATTTCATAGAATCATAGAATCAAGCAGGTTGGAAGAGACCTCCCAGATCATCCAGCCCAACCTATCCCCCAGCCCTAGCCAATCAATTGGACCATGGCACTGAGTACCTCATCCAGTCTTGTCTTGAGCACCTCCAGGGACGGTGACTCCACAACCTCCCTGGGCAGCCCATTCCAATGCTAGTCTGTGCAGAACTTCCTCCTAACATCCAGCCCAGACCTCCCCCAGCACAACTTGAGACTTTGTCCCCTTGTTGTGTTGCTTCTGTTTCCTTCATCTGCTTTTCATCCCTAGCTGCCTGTCCCTGCTGAAGAGGAGTGCCTCCTTCCCAAACCCCGTTCCTCTCCACTGTGAATTGTGTCACCCTGTTCACTCTTTAACTGAATTTGAGAGCAAAGGAAGCTGTGCTCCATCCATCCTTATCACACTGTGCCATTCCATAGTGAGACTTGCAGGGATGGCAGAGAGCAGAGACAGCCAGACAGGTAATTTGTATTGCTGGGACATTTAACCCAAATTAAGATCAAAACTCATGTATGTCTTCCAAAGCAGAGACATTTTTTCCCCATTATTGCCCATGACTCCACTTCTGCTTGATTTATATCTGATGTAGTTGCCAGAGGTTCTGCACCATATAAATCACCAGGATTTGGCCAGTGATGTGAACATGATGTGCAGAAGCTCAGGAGACCCCTTGAGCAGAGGATGGTTGGAAGCTGGGAGAGGTATCCTGTGTGCCTGCCTGCTCTTCCCTGGGTGTCCACTGGCAGAGAGAGGAGATTCAGCTGTGTGTACTCCTGAAGCAACAGAATCAACTGTGTGAGTTTTAGCACAGTTTAGATGGTGACGTGCATCAGCTACGCGTGAAGCCCTGTGAGAGCTGCAGGCTGGTAGGTGGAAGAGGAGCAAGCAATTCTGACAGAGGGCAGGGAAAACAGCCACAATTAAGAGCAAAGCAAATTTGGGTGCTGTGGTTAATCACTCTTTAACTCTGGAGACACGTTTGTAAGTACCCAGCACAACCCACAACAGATCTTCACTGAGGATTTGTGGATTAACCCACAGCAACATAACCCAGTGATGACTGCCACTGCAGTGGTGCTCTCTGCCCTGCTGCAGGAGCTGCTGAAGACCCTCAAAGAAGAAAGACCTCTAAGGAGCTGAGTTGGGCTTCCCAGACTGAGCACATTTGGAACATCTCTGTGGGATAGCTGCTTCTCCCAGGGGCCATTCCACCCAGGTGCATGGTCGTGTTTTGGCCAAGCTGAGTAATAACCATACCCATGGGCAATCAGGAGAATTAGAGAAGAAAAGGACCCACTCCTGGAGCTGGCAGTGAATCACTGCACACCAGATTGATGTTGCTGTGTGGTTCTTACCAGTCCGAGTTCGTGAGCCCTTAGTGCCCTTCAGCCATGAGCAGGATGGTATCAGGATGAGTCCTTTCTTAGCTGGTCAGGGCTCAGGCTCCTGCCAGCACTCTTCTCTCCCACTTAGGCTCTTGGCTAATCTGGGCATTTATCTTCTCTGTCCTTTAAAGGGGTTAGGAGGCAAGTTAGGAGGTTGTGTTCCCAGGCAAAAGTCTCACCTTTTTTTCTCACTTAGAACCTTTCACTTAATTTTACCTCTTTTCTGGAGTTTTGGGATTTGGGTTTTATTGAACATCCATTTTATCTTGTGCTTAACTCCTCTTCTTCCTGTCAGGAATCTCCCAACACTCCTCATTTCAGGTTCTTGCTCTTGCCATCTTTCCCTCCCTGCTCAGTCAGGAGTCCCGTTTGGCTCTGCTTTCCTCTCCAGCTGAACTCCTCTAAACCTGTTTTTGTTCCTCATTTCTGCAGAATCTCCAGGTGCAATAGTTCAGATATTACTTCAGAGTAGGAATCAGAACCATTATTAGTTTAAATCCCTTTTTGTGCTCTGCAGCCCAGCTGAGATGGCTCTCTCCTGCTGTCTTGGTGCCGCTCCCCCTGTGGCAGGAGGGCTGAGGTAGTGCTTGGGGCTGCGGCCAGGAGCTGCATTCAGCTGCTGTCACAGGGTTCTTGATGGCACAAAACGATTCACAGGCTCTTCCCCCAGCTTCTCCCTTCTGTAAGACAGGCTTGGTCACCAGGAGATACACAGTTGTGTATGGTGGTGACTGCTGGGCACTTGCCTCTCACCGGCTGCAGAACTGGGAAGCTGCAAGAAGGAGATGGAAATGAAGCAGCTCAGAGGCTGCTCCCACACCTCCCAGTTTCCCTTTGGGTCTTTTCCAGGCAGGGCCCTGAAGTGGGTGAGCACAAGGCTGACGCTGCCTTGGGAGAGGAAAAGGGAAAAGGTTTTTCTTTCACTTTCCAATCGAGAACACTTCAAGTGGGACAGGAAGAAGGCAATATCCCTCCTCTCCTCTGGCTGCCCCCTTCTCCTGGCCTGTAACCACCCACAGTGCTCACATCTCTTGTGGTGTGTCCCCTCATGGGTGTCAGCCATCCCAGGGTGGCACAGCCACCTCCGGCGCATGGGTGCCAAGGGGAGAGAGACCCACGCCTGAGCCCGGTTGTGACAGGCAGGGCCAGGCAAGAAGAGGCAGGTGGGTATGCAGGACACACAGAGGTGTGTGGGGATGGGAGGTGCCCAGCAGGGCTGGCACCGCCGCACTGCACAGCCCTGAGCACCAGGCTGCCAGAGCTGTGGGGGCAGGTGGGAAGCTGGGTTTGTGGTACCTGAGGATGTCCGAGGTGCATTTTCTTCCAGTAACGAGTGTGAGGTTTCCTTTTGGGAGGCACATCTCTTATAAACACAACTGTGACTGATTTGGCACAACTGGGATTTGCTGCAAACACAACTGTGTCTGGGGTTATACACCTGGATGCTGGGGTGGGGAAACAGCAATTCTGGATCAGTGCAGAAAGGGAGAGAACAGGAGGGCAGGGAAGCCAGCAGCCCGCTGCCCGTGCTGCCTTATGCTGGCAAACCCAGTGCTGCACCCCACAGGAACCTCCTTCTTTGCAGAAAGGGTCCAGGGTGCTGGGCATAGCATACACAAGTGGCCCAAGGTGCTTGGGATGGGATGCCAATCCCTATTGCTTCAGTGGCATACACACAAGGGGTGGATGTGTTTTCCCCCCTGGCATTGGTGTTTGGGTGGTGATGGATCATGAAACAGAGAGCAAAATGACACAGGACTTTTTATCTCTAAACACTACCTTCTCCTTTGGAATAAAGAGGTCCAGACAGATTCTGGCAACAGTTCTCCACGTTTGTATGCAAGCCCTTGTTTGCATCTGCTTGGCATTGTCCCAGACTGGAGCTTTAACCTTAAAGAAATTGCAGGGGCATTGCTGGGACCACTACGAATGCCCAGGGGTGTAGGCTAGCACAGAGCACAGCTTATTAACCTTGTGTTCATTCTGTACATCACAAGCTGGAGGTAAAACAAACAGAAAGCATTCCTGGAGAGGAGTGAATGTGTTTCAGGTGGAAGAACACCATGGCAGTGTCTTGTCTCCAGCAGTCAGCTTTTCAGGCTCCAAAGCATGTGCAAAGCTTTGGTTTAACCTGTTCCTGAACGCCTTGCTGCGTGAGGCTGGAGCCTGCACCAGGGCCACATGCACAGACCCTGCTCTCGTGGAAGGACTGCACACAACAAACTTTAAAACTGTGAGGAGGAGAAGAATGTTCAAGGGCAGCCAACCTGGAGGGGAGAGATCTCATTTAGTTAGGTGAAGTGTTTATAAACGCAGCTTAGGAACACGTGTGAAGGAGTGATTTTTTACTTCCCAGGCTGCAACACGGAACAGAACAATCACTTACTTGTCTTTTCCAAGGACTTTTAGGGAATACATTGCACTTGGAGTGTCTCTTTCGGCCTGCTTTTTCCTTTGGATAGCTTATTGCTTTGTTGGTTATTTCGGCTTCGCTTTGCGTGTCTGTGTCTGCGCTCTCCCTCTTCGTGGCCGACAGAGAAACATCTCCCTGGGTTAACTGAAAGAAGAAACTCCTTTTAGTTTAACATTTCAGGCTTTCTTTTCCCATGTGTGGGCTACCAACTTTGGTCTACAAACCTCACTCTTCTGTCTCTTGCATCATCAGGATAAACGTGAAGTGACAGAGACAGCCTGGCAGTGCAGCCGTGCAGTGTAACAGAACTGACTATCAAGCTTGGTGTATAGATTAGATTAATGCATGAATCTAATTTGATAGTTCACGTTACCAGGCTAACATTTTACAGATGTAATGCCAAGTTGCTAAGTAAATGAAAATCACAGAGAGTCCAATTCTGAAAGGATTACTCAGGCAAAAAAATCCCTGAAGTCAAAGGGAGTAGTGCCTGAACAGAGCCTGCCAAATTAGAACTAGAGCCATGTTCCCAAAACAGAGCAGCAGATTTATCTCCCAGATCTGCCCATGAGTTGAATTCTTGTAACAATGAAAGATATATAGGGAGAAGGAACGAGTAGGTAACCTGAAATGTAAGGAAAGGCTGATAAGATCACACCAACCCTGAGCAAGCACTTGTGTGGTTGGTGATGTCAACAGGACCCAAGCTCTTTTAATAAACTTGTTCATAGTTGTCCTGTGCTGTGTTTTATGCCCTGCACTACACAGATCGTGGCAGAGTTTAGCAAGAAGAGGACTCACATTAAATCTGCACGTAAAATACCTGCGTGGAATCTGAGCAATGTTCTTGGGGTGATTGCAATAAAACATCCATCATAAAACTCTGCCCTCCTGCTTCTTTATGTTCGGTTTCAGCTTCTTGCTTTCCGTGCAGCGTCCCACTTTGTGACGCTCAGCAGGCAGCACTGTGGGGCAGCTTCACCTGGAGAAGAGAGCGGTGCTCTGCTTGCTCCCTCAAGGGGAGCAGCGCAGCAGAAACCCACCGGAGCAGCTGCAGTGTTCTGTCTGTGCCAGAGCCTGCTGGACCAAATGATATAACCGGTTGCAGCTCCCATGAGACACTCAGCTCACTCTCTGTTTATAGCTGCTCAGGATCTGGCCCACTGACTGGGATGGAGCTGAGCCAGGGATGATTTCTGCCCTTTATCATGGCTTTGCTCCGTGTTCTGCACTGTCAATCCTCCTGACTCTTCCTGCCAAACCCAGCTCCCTTCTTCACAGTTTGGTACTCCGAGTGTGAACTGGTACTGGTGGAAATCCAAGGGTAAAAATGGCAGGAGTGTTAAAGCACAGATCCATAGCCTGGATCTGAGAGAAACAGCTTGACCACAGAGGAAGTTATTTGCACAAGAAGTATTCAAACAGATAGGCAGGGTTTACATGTGTTTAGTAAATCTTGTCTGAAAACTGGAACCAGCTGTAGAGGATATGGAGGCCCTGATCCCCAGCTCCTGAGCACTTTCCTACCTTTGGATGATACAAATTCCAGTCACTTTTTCCAGTTTTTAATCTGAGGGCTGCTGGGGACTGAAATAGGAGGAGTGTGATTTCCATTTCAGTTCGCGGTGCCTGTCAGCATCCTCAGGTAGCTGCTCACAGCTCTGCCTTCCCTGCTGGTGGAGACCTTTCACAGCCCCTTTCCTCCTCACCTCCATCTGATCTGATCTGATCCTGCCGTAAGCAGCCTGGAAGCAGAGTGCTGGTGTAGAGATCCCATGGTAGCTCAGGGCTGTGAGAGCAGCCTTTCGTGCCAGGCTCATCCTTCCATGCCAGTGTTAGGGCAACAAGCAGGGACTGGCTGAACCCCGGAGCACAATTACCCCAGACTTTGCCCTACATGACGACAGCGGAATCGGTGGAGCCACTCTCGGTTCCTTCCTAACCCAGAGGAGAACCAGGCCTGACAGCTACATTTGCATGCACGATTAAGAAAGTTGTAGATGCAAGCAAGATCTTTTCTCTTCTCCTTTTCCCCCCTCCACTTCTTTGTGTGTGTGTGTGTGTGTGTCTAACTATGCACCAAATTTTGTAGCTGAAATTTACATACTTCTCGATTCATGAAATTATGAGCAGCTGCTATTTTGCTACATTCTTAAATTGAAAAGGCAGCGAAGAAAAGAACAGACACATTAGGCAAACTCCATCTGCCCCTCACGTCTATCACTTGCCTTCACTCTCTCCTTTGCCAAGCAGGATACAATGGCATAATCAGATGTCTTGGTTTGCCTGGGAGAGTCCCCAAATTTATATAGCTGTCGTCTAAGATGGGATTTTTGTTTTCAAGACAGCTCCTTCTCGTGGTCTCTCGTTCCCTCCCTCCCTGAAACCTGTGCCTGAGTTTTCTGAGGAAACCACAGAACACAAAAGATCTTCGGCAGGAGAATAACCTTCAAAATGGCTTACAGGCTCTTGGAGGCTCCTGCGAGTCTTCAGACATCTATTCTTAGGGATCTTAGGATCACTTAGGCTTAAGGAGCTTTCCTATTTCTATTTTTTGGGCTTCCATCTTTTTATTCAGGCTGCAGAGGAGGCAAGATTCGGGGTGAGAGGGTAAAACGCAGGGTTCAGAACGAGGGCGGATGGGTTTTATTTCTGGCTTTTGCAACGGATCTTGGAACTAATCCAATCCACAGGTAGTTCCAGGCTTGGAGAAAAGGGTGCTTTAAGCTCTTTGGAGAAGAGTGCTTCTATCCCTGGCGCAGCTGGAAGCAGCCTGCCCCTTCCTTTGTGGCTGAACACCGCTGGGCAAACGCAAACACCACGCTGCAGCCCGATGCAAGTGTCTGAATATTCCAGTTTTGAATTAAAAGATGGAAGCTCAGGATTTCAGACCTATTTAACACCTGGTTAAACACTTAACAAAGGAGTAACAGCTGAGTGCATCCCTGTTAAGTGGAGGCTTTTCCTTTTTGTTGCCCCACTTAAGGAACAGTCATTGTCATTCAGTCTCATTAACATAAATAGGTTCCCTAGGAGATGTCCCATTAAAGTGGCCATCCCTATTAAGCATGTCCCAATTAAGTAGTGTTTATTGTATGGCAGGTTCCAGACCTCAAAGCAGAATAATTCTCGCTTCCTAGAGGGGGGGAAAGGGAAAAAAAAGTCAAAGAAATTACAGACTTTAAAAGGGCTTAAATTGATACAAACTGATAAGAGCCCAAAAAGTGAAAAATGAGGGCTGACACTTCAGCCTTTTGTTTACCCTGCGATGCTGCTTTTCTGGTTTTGAGTTCAGAATGTAGCCTACACCCTAACGATGAATTTCTTGGCCTTGATTTGATTGTGTCATAACTTAATGTTTTATGACTTACAATCACATTAGTCATAGGAGTCACTCAAGTTTAGAGATGATGGAAAAGACATAGGAGATAGACAAATCCATACAGGGAGAGACTAATGGCGCTGCGATGGAACTGCTGCGCTGGGACCCAGCAGATCCGAGTTCAGTGGCCCGGCGTGTGGCACACGTTCCTGCCTCCCCCGGAGCCAAGCACCCAGCCTCTCTCCACAGGGTTGTTCAGGCACCCGAGCAGACATTTAAATGTCTGTTCGTATCCCTCTGTGCATGCCTAATCCACTCTGCTCTTTCCTCAGTCAAGGTGGATTTAATCGGGGGCTTACTCCAGGTGCCAGCAGACAAGCTCTGGGAAATCTTGCGGCGCTGGCTGGAGATGATACAACCCTCAGCTGTCTGCTGCCAAAGGCTACCCCTTATCCCCCGCCTTCTATTCGTGTCAGCCGCTCCAGCAGCAAAGCTGGGTCTTTAGCACAAACCTGCCTTCAAAGAGCTGAAAGGACTTGATTTTGTCTCAGAGCGGTGGTGGGGAGGCGGGCAGGTGTCTCCTGCCTGTTAAGCTTCTGTGGGAGGTAACCTGCAGCGCAGAGAGTGAGCAGAGGAGGAGGAGGAGTAATGCCATCTTCGACTGAAGGCAGTTCAGCACGTTTACACTTTCATCCCGGGCATTTGCAGCTCGGTGTTTACCCTGCAGAGCTAAGACAAGCTTTGTGTTCTGCCCTGAAGGAGACAACCTGTCCTTCCCGTGAAGGGGGAGCTTGTACCTGGGTGGAGTGCAATAAATGCATGAAAAATATCCCTGCTGGAAGGCTACAAACCGAGCTCTCTGGATGGCAGGACCTCCAGAAGCTTCCTCAGTCCAGGTGAAAATGGAAATACAACAAATTCAAACCCTCTCAGCAAACACAGCTTTGAGTTCCACCCCATGATAGCTTCTCTGCATCTCCCTGGTACTTCTGAGGAGCACTCTGAGCTGCCCCCAGTTATCTCCTTTCTTTCACAGAGTCATTCTGATTGGGAGAGACCCTTCAGGTTGAGTCCAATTGTAAGCCTCACACTGCCAAGCCCACCACTAAACTGCATCTCCAAGCACTGTGTCTGGAAGCTCCTCTGCAAAAGCCTCCCTGGAAAGCAATGTACAGGGGCTAAACACTTTTAGTCTCAAGAATTCCTTTTGTTTTGGAAAAGGAACTGTCCCTGGAGTGCAGTTTGCTATCAAAAGCTGCGATTTGTACAGCGGTGCTTAGTACGCAGGAACCTGGAGATGCCTTCACGAGAGGCGTAGTACTTCCAACCCAGGCTGTGAGTAGGTGGTAAACTTTCTTCTGGGTCACTGAGCAGCAGCTGGGAGGTTTGAAAGCATCTCCCAGGAGCCAGGTAATCTGTGGTTGAGCGATGCAGATGTTCTGCTGTGGTCAAAGCAGAAAGAAAGACTTCTATCCTTAAGGCAGTGAAGTAATTACACCTGGTATCCTCATATCTTGCTTCCAGTAAATAGGTGTAGAACAATGTGGCTTTGTAGTGCCCATTAATAACACTAGCAGTTGGCAGCAAGAGCCTCTGAGAGTCTTTACACAGTTTTACTGAGACACTACCTGACTCTGTGCAGGAGAGATGGGTGATGGTCATAGAGCCGTAGGATCATGTTCAGGGCATGCAGGGGTTCGGCTCAGAACCAGAGGACCTGGCTTGCTCCAGACCTTGTCAATTCGTGTGACTGGGGTGAGGCTCTGAGCAAGAGGGAAGTTGCTCTCATTTCTTGGTGTCCCTTCTCTGAAGACAGAGATTATGCTCACCGCTGTCCCAGTCAGCATGGCTGTAGAAAGCACAGCCCCACACTCGCAGCTCTGAGGAGCTGCTGTCCTCAAGGGAATGCCGAATCTGGATGCAGACTGGGGCTTGACGTTTAAGATCTCCAGTTAATTTGCTCTTTGTCAAGCAGCAACGCCATAGCAGCACTTGCTTAAGCTCCAGTGTTGTGTCAGCATTCCTGGTGTGGAGCCACGTGTCTCAGGTTCAGAATCTGCCCAGGATTCCCAAAGCAGGTGCCCAGAGTGGCACAGGAAGCCTCGGAAAGGTGCCACAGCAGGAAGCAAGGCACAGCAGTGTGCAAGGAGCCTCGAGTGTGCTCCGTCAGCCCTGACACAAATCAACTGCAGGGCACTTTGACACATCCCAACCTTTCAGAGTGTATTTTTCTGTGCCCTGCTCATTATCTGAGCCTCCATTCAGACGCTCTCAGCACAGATGCCTTCCTCATCAGCTCTGCACTAAAACATACAGTAAGTGAAATTCTGCCATATGTTAATACATATGTTTCAGTTTCAATAAGCAGCATTTGATGCAGGGCTGCTTTTATTTTTTTCCCCCCAGGCAATAGAAATTACAAACTTCATCCCATTGCCCTCCTCCTCTGCTTCCATGTACCAGTGAGCTTGCACAAACTACTGAACTGAAGGTCAGCTCTGTTGCAGCCCGACCTGTGGCAATGGTGGAGACACGTATTGATTCTTGGTGCTTCAGCATTTATCTGCTGGGTCCAAACCAGCCGGGGATGGCAGAGTCAAGCTGTCTGAGCCTCTCTGTGATGTTGGAAAGTGATGGAGAGGCAGATAGCCTGGAGAAAAGGTGTAACCAGGATTTTCACTTCATCCCCACCTCAAATTTTCCCATCTGGCATATCACAACATAATGATGTGAATGATGTCACCAAACTGGGAGAGTGGAGCTGAATGGGGTAGTTCTCTCCTTTGCTGAAGTTTGTGAGCTGGCCACCCAAGGTAATTAGCAAGTGTCTGCCGCCGGTTTCTGGCGGAGGCTCAGTCCATTCTCCACGGGCTGGAACCAGACTGCTCAGCCACGAAGCTTCTCCGTGTTTGTTTGCAAATAAACTCTTGGAAAGACACGGGGCACACGGTGAGATCTACAGCCCAGGGCTGCGTGCGAGTATGCTGCTTCCACGGCACTGCAGTACCTCTGAGCAGGGATCTGAACCGAAGGGAGCTCCCCTAGGTAGGCAGCAGCCTCCCCTAGGTAGGCAGCAGCCAGCTCAGGGCCCACCGCAGGCTCGAGGGCACCCAAGCAGTTATGACTGGGAGCAGCACTTGAAAGACAGAACAAAGGAAAATGAGCCAAGTGAATGCCCAACGTAGGGCAGCCTGGCCTGCTGGATTCTCTGCTTTGCAAGGAGAGGAGCATGCAGGCAGACCCTCAGCTAGCCGGAGCTGGCAGAGCTTTGTTAAAAATCAGTGGAGCTTTGCTGATTGCTATCAGCTGAGAATCGCTATCTGCCCCGCTGACAACAGGAGCCTGCGGAACGGAGCGCGGAGGCAAGAGGCTTTAGCTGTGCTTACAGCAGCGCAGGAGAGACTAATTCTGGTCTAAGGCTTTCAGAAGAGAAGGTGTCTATGGGAATAGAGCCCTGACTCTGCTGGCTCAGCCTCGGCTTCTGATCGCCGTGCCAAGACTGGCATCTTCTCTTCCCTGAACGAATCAGCATGGCTCCTGCAGCCTCTTCATCGGCTGCCAGTGCTGCGCTCCCCACCGCTCGCCGCTATTGAGAGCTCCCTGCCCTCGCCCCGCGCAGGAGGGCTCGCTGCTGCGTGCCTGGATCTGCTCGCTCGCATACTTCAGGAGCATTATTAAACAGAATCAAAGGATTCTTTTGGGTTCATTTTTCATAAAACGTCTGAAAGCAGTTGATAAATAAATAATCTGCAGCTTAGAATGGGCATGAATTCCCTGCAGACTCCGAGGTGCGAGCAGGTATGTGCCAAGCCCAGCTCTCCTCCAGGGGGATGTATATATCTCTATACCTGTAATTATAGGCTGATAATTATATAATTCTCTGTATGTATATCATCATTTGTGCAGAGCTGGGTAAGCTGGCAGCACAGAAGGGCGGGACTGGATCATAAGCTAATAAAAAAAAGGCAATTATATTTCTTTCTGATCCAGTTCTCACCTTCCCAGCGAGATTGGGGCATTGTGCAATAAGTGAGAAATGAGGAACCTCGGAACACTTGGAAGCAAGATAAGCATCCAAATGCCTGGCTGTGTCATTCAGGGCTCAGCTGAACTCTTTCAGTCAGGAAATTATGGGCTGCCATGGGAACAAAGGTCCCTTCCCAGATTACCGAGAGGAGCCTGAAGTGGGTCACCAATGTTACAAGAATAGGCTTTCAAATGGCATTTAGATTATTTCCCAGGTTGATACGAGTTTGAGCCTAAGCACCGCAGCTAATAGGAGAAATTGCATCGCAGCTTCACGCAGCATCTCCTCTCCACATGTACAGTTCACCCCCCAAAAGACCTCAGGAAGAAGGGACCTCCGCGTTCCTGCCTGCAGCTGCCACATCTCATTTTGCACCAACTTTACAAACTGCTTAAATGGGGTTAATTTGTAACCTGTGCCGATGCAGCCTGCTGCGGAAGGTGCTCTTGGAGCTGACGTGTCAAAAAGCACTAAGCCCTCCATCAGCCTCCAGAAGTTGATAAGTGATGAGCAAGTGCTTTTGTTTGCTGGGGCACAGTCATCACGCCACTCTCTGTCTCCCTTCCCAGACGCACAGCAGAGTGTTCCTCGTGGAACCACACTGTCCACCCATCCTCCTAGCTTCTAAATCCCTGGGACTGCTCGCAGTGCAAGAGCCTGGAGACAGTGCCCAGTATCAGGGTAGGACCGAGCCTCTGGTACGTCATCCGGAACGGAACAAATCCGGGCATGCAGGAGGTAATTTAGCTGTGCAGAAGGAAAGTTTCTCAATTCTGCTGGATTCTCGGTAGCACAGCACTGGCAGTCAGCGGAGTGCTTGCTGAAATTGTGATGATTTGTTAAAGGGGAAAGAGGAGCCAACCCTGGTAGAAGAATTGCAGGCCACGGGGAAGAGCGGAAGGCAGCACTGCATTTACAGGGCCTGACCTTCCAGCTCTGAACACAACATCATTTTTTTCAGAGGTTCAAGTGCTGGGAGCACAAATCAGCCACGTGCTCTACCGTTTGTTACAGCTTCCTGTCACTACAGCTCTGTCTGTAAAGCAGCAAAAGTGGGAAGTTGCTTTGTTGTCTGTGAGATGAAAACTGCTCGAGTGGGACAAGTGTAGGGCCAGGCTCTCCCTTTGGAGCCCAGCTGCTGATCTCTCTCCTAAGGTCTGACTCAGTGGAAACCAAATCAGTGCCATCAGACAGTTTACTTGTGCTGGAGTCTCCGTGGCTATTGCAAAGACCTAAGAGGTCTACAGGATGCTTCTCCTGCTGTGTCACTTAGATTCTCTGCCCTGAAACCAGCAAAAACATAAAGGGAAGGTGTTGCAGTTCTAATGGTATTGCCTCTGGTTCAGCAAAGCATGGAAGTGCATCCTGGATTCAGCCATCCAGGTGTCAGGAATTCTCCTCCTCAGCTCAGAGCTGTGTGTTGTTGCTCTGTTCATTCACAAAAACTGATGCTTTGAAATGGCAATGAAGCGCAGGTTTTGACAGTCTGCCTTCCAGTTCAAGAAGGCAGCTGAGAGAGCTGGGGGTGTGCAGCCTGGAGAAAGAGGCTCAGGGGTCATTGCTGCCTACAACTACCTGAAGGGAGGCTGTAGCCTAGTGGGGTTGGGCTCTCTTCCCAGGCACCCAGCAACAGAACAAGGAGACACAGCCTCAAGCTGTGCCAGGGGAGGTCTGGGATGGATGTTAGGAGGAAGTTATTGGCAGAGAGATTGGCATTGGAATGGGCTGCCCAGGGAGATGGTGCAGTCGCTGTGCCTGGAGGTGTTGCAGCCAAGCCTGGCTGGGGCACTGAGTGCCATGGTCTGGTTGGTTGGGCAGGGCTGGGTGCTAGGTTGGGCTGGCTGAGCTTGGAGGTCTCTTCCAACCTGTTTGATTGCATGATTCTAAGGTACTGGTGAGGAGAAGGCATGCTAGCAAGGAGCAATGGTGTCAGAGTTCTGGAAGCATTAAGACTCCCTCCCATAGTCCCGATGAAGCCGATAGGACTGAGCAGAGCTGCACCAGTAGACAAGTTCCATCCACTTCACCCATTCGCTTTTGAGAAGCTCCATCCTGCATCTGTGCCCAGCTCATGTCTGTGGCTGTGTGTCCATAATTCTCAGCCAGGTGTGTGAAATGGAACTCTCAAACCACTCCTGAGCGCTGCAGAAGAGGAATGAATGAATTTCCCCTGTTTTTTAAGGAACATTATTGCCATGCTTTTCTACACCACGCAGCTAATATATCAAAGAGCTCTGAAACCTGATACTCGGCACGAAAACAGCTCTCATGGAGGGAAATGTCCACAGCCCATACAGCGAAACAAATAGGGGTTGGATAATATGCAAGTCTGAAGGAGTGAAAGTTGGCTGTGACATGGGACAGAATATCTCCCTACAGCTCCCTGAAAGGAGGTTGCAGTGAGGTGGGGGTTGGTCTCTTCTGCCTGTTATCAGGTGATAGAAGAAGATGGGAAGTGAAGAAAAGTTTCTTCACTGCAAGAGTGGTCAGGGATTGGCACAGGCTGTCCTGGGAGGTGATGGAATCCCCATCCCTGGAGGTGTTCCAGAACAATGTGACCCATGCCACTTGGGGCCATGTTTTGGTGGCTGTGGTGGTGCTGGATTGATGGTTGGACTGGATGAGCTTAGAGGCCTTTCCTAAGCCAAACAATTCTATAATTCTATGATTCCAGCAACTTAGAAAGTGAAGAAGTTTTCTTTGAGAGTTTTCCCCCTCCTTCTTGCCTCCAAAAGCCAAACTTGGCCCAAAGGACTTAAGACAACTGAAAGCCTTTGGCAAGAGCATGGCAGGCACAAGCTTAGTGCCCTCGCAGCAGTCAGTAGTGTTTTCACCTAAGAGGAGCTACATTCTGTGCTGGGCTTCTCAAACCCCTGCTTTATGCTCCCTTCCATGTTCAGGGTGGTACAAAAGGCCGTGGCAGCTGGGAGCACTCTCAGAGAACTGTTGCACTTTTCTGGTGTCTATGGTCAAGGACTCTAAATATCTTCAGTAATGAAGCTGGGCAGTCAGATCTGTGTAACACAGGTTAGCAATTCATGGGACAGCAGCATGCATGGGGGAAAAAATCAGCCTTGGATGGTTAAGAAAGTGTTTTAAGGGCACTCCAAGTGTCATGCAGTTCTTTGTTCAAAGGTTCAGAGGGATCTGGGCATGCTTCAGAGGTGAGCCCGTGCTCAACAAAGGCATGTGCAAGGTCCCGCACCTGGGTCAGGGTATCCCAAGCACAAATCCAGGCTTTGAGGAGAGTAGATGGAGAGCAGCCCTGCAGAGAAGGACCTGAGGATGCTGATGGGTGTGAAGCTGGACATGAGGCAGCACTGAGCACTGCCAGCCCAGCAGTGTGGGCAGCAGGGGCAGGGAGGGCACTCTGTCCCTCTGTCGTGCTCTGCTGAGACCTCCTCCCTGCAGTGCTGGGGCAGCTCTGGGGTTTTCAACACAAAAAAGACATGGAACAGCTGGAGTGGGTCCAAAGGAGGCCACAAAGACGATCAGAGGGCTGGGGAACCTTTCCTACAAAGGCAGGCTGAGAGAATTTGGCTTGTTCAGCCTGGAGAAGAGAAGGCTTCAGGGAGACCTTAGAGCAGCCTTCCAGTACCTGAAGGGGCTCCTGGAGAGCTGGGGAGGGACTTTGCACAAAGGCACGGAATGATGAAGGGCAGTGGCCTTGATCTGGAAGGAGCTGGATTTAGATGAGACATTGGGAAGAAATCCTTCCCCATGTGGGTGGTGAGGCACTGGAACAGTTTGTCCAGAGGAGCTCTTGAGGCTCCAAGCCTGGAAGTGTTCAGTCAGTTTGGATGGGCCCTTGAGCAACCTGCTCTAGCAGGAGGTGTCCCTGCCCATGGCAGGGCAGCTGGAACTAGATGATTTTTGAAGTCCCTTCCAACTCAAACTGTTCTGTGATTCTGTGACCGGTAGAAGTAGTCACATCTTCAGAGACTCTAAACAACCCAGAGCTCTTGTTGAGTTTCTGCCATTAATAACTCCCAGCAAGGTGTGCAGTCAGCAAACCTGGTGTGTGAATGTGCCCTTCTGCTCTTGAAACCAGGACAGCACATCCTGCCCCACCGAGCTGGTGGGGGTGAGGGTCCTGTTAGCCAACATACCAACATGTGGGTGCAGCAACGGACTGCTGCAGAGCCAGGGCAGCTCTGGCAAGGTGAGATGGCAGCTGCACCCCTCCTGTCCCGTCAGCTGAATGACTGCCGTGCTCTCTTCAGGTTCCTCTGCTGCTCTGCAGGTCTCAGCTGCCCACCAGGGAGCTGGCCCAGGCTGACTTCATTCACCCCTGTACAAAATCTCGTGTTCGGTGAAACTGTTGAGGGGCCGAGGGGACTTTGTTCGCAGAGCACTAGCAGCTCAGCACTTCCAGCTGGAAATAAGGAGCGAGGGGTGGGTGCTTGGGAGGAATAATTGTCTTCCGTGCACAGCCCGCTCTGCAATTCCCTCCTGTGGTGGCAGGAGGGGGGAGCCCAATCTATCTGCTCTCAAGGCGAATTGCTGAGGATCTCATCTTGGCAGGGCGGGGGCATTGCTGGATGAGGAAGGGAAGAGGTTTGCTAGATTTCTGAGGGCTAGTCTGGGCTAATTCCTTTGTGCTTGTCGGGAGGTATCAATTCCTGAAAAGGGAGTTTCCTTTCTCTTTCCTGTGACTAGTCAGGATGGTGCCTACACACTTAACATATCTACCTATGGGCTGACTTCCCCGCCCGCCCGCTTGGTGCCTGCTGGCCCCACTCCCTTATCTAATCAAGGTTCAATCAGAGTTAATTAGGGATCTAGTTTTCTGTTCCTACATTAGGTGTAAAGCAAAAGAAGCTCCTGGGCATATCTGATCAAGAAGCTGATCTGTGTTATAACTATGTAATAACTGGCACAACTGTGTAATTACAATACAGCACTATCTAGGGTTGCATCATTATCATCGTGCCTAGCACTGAAAGAAAGCCTGCTTACCACCACTGGTGTCAACACATTTGTGATGTGCCACCCAGGAAGATGAGGCTGGGTACATGTCACCCAAGCCCTGTTCCATGTCTCCCAACCAGTGGGAGGGGGGGAAAAATAGGTAGTTGCTGAAAATAGGGCATAAGAAGAAGAAATAAGTAGTACTTTGAGTATTTGGGGTTAAGTTGACCTTTCCTTTTCATCCTCCCTCTTCTCATCCCCAGAGCTTTACTTGTCAGTGAGAACATTGCCTCTGGAGCCACTGACAACAAAATGTCATCTACCTGTGCGTGTCTATGGTCTGTTTCCACAGGGAAAAGACCCTCCAGGCTCCCAGAACAGGCACTGCACTGAGAGCAGGTTTCTGTGGCTTTGGTTTAGGCAGCTCAATGAACTCATGTGTGTCTGTAAAAAGCAGATGCCAACAAAACGTTAAGGAGTGGAATTCACTTGAAGGAAGGACAATATTGATAACAGCATGTTAACATCTCCAGCTTCTTGCTGGCTTCAGCTATAAAATATTAGGGGAACCATATTGCAGAGCTCTCAGTGACTAATATTTGTGTGCAGCCTTAAATATCAACTGCTTCAGCCATCTTCTGCTAATGACAGGGCTGCCTGTGATTTCTGAGCTAAAGACAGCTTCCTCAGCTTACCTCATATCACGGCATCTGGTATCTCTAATTGGAATCATTTTCATAATAACCATGAGCAATATACATTACCATCTAAATATGAAGGCTGACTACAATACAGACTTGCCTACAGCTCTTTGAGTACCCAGGATCCAGTCCAAGGGCCCTTCAACTGGAGGGGAAGGCTCCTGCTGACATTAGGCTTATCAAGCTTAGGTGCAATGTATCCAACCCTCCCACCCTGAAACTCCACACCAGAAAGCAGAGAAATTCAGTGTTAGACAGTCTCAGCCAACTGCCTCTCAAGGTGGTGTGTCCCATCCTGTTACTAAATAAGGCCAGATTCAGTCAGTATTTAGATACTTGCACAACCTGAAATACTGGAGCAGTTGTGTGGATTTTTAGGGAAGGCACTCTGTAGGTTGCTCTGCTTAGTAGTTTACTACTTAGGAGTGCTTAATTGTTCCAAATTTTACTGCTTCATTAGTGTTATTAGAAAATTACCTCATTCATAGAGAAACTCACACTCAACACTGATTTTTTATGGTGTTATGTGCTTGCCTTGGATTACTTCAGAAGAAAACTTACCCCTATGCAACGCTCACAAATTCATAAGACTACCATAGACAAAGTCTTCACAGAATCATAGACTGGTATGGGTTGGAAGGGGTCTTAAAGCTCATCTAGTTCCAACCTCCTGCCATGGGCAGGGACATCCTCCAACAGATCAGGCTGCTCAGAGTCTTGTCCAGCCTCACCTTGACTATCTCCACAGATGGGGTCTCATCTACACCCCTGGGCAACCTGCTGCAGAGTTCCAGCTGCCTTCTGGTGCAGAATTTGCTCCTCACATCCAATCTCAGTCTGCTCTGCTCTCATTTCAAACCATTGCCCCTGGTGCTGTCCCTGCAGGCCTTTGGGAACAGTCCCTCTGCAGACTGCTTGGAGCCCCTTCAGGTACTGAAAGGCTGCTCTAAGGTCTCCTAGGGTTCTTCTCTTCTCCAGGCTGAACAACCCCAGCTCCCTCAGCCTGCCCTTGTAGGAGAGGTGCTCCAGCCTCACAGAGTCACTTTGGCTACTCAGTTAGCAGGGGACATTTATGTTCTGTTCCAAGTGTAACGTTTTATATTCATCACAATCAGCAACTCTCGGTTAGATAAAAACCCCTGAATTCATCTCAATCTGGAGACTTCCTCCAGAAGGGACAAGAAATCCTCCTGTCAAATTGAAGGGAAAAGAAGAGATTAAGCAGAATCCTCTAACAACTGCACACAGAGGGCTTGTTTCAGCTGAAATTTAACATAAAAAGGTGGAAATGCTTTTAAAGAGAACCATCCCAGATTGCATTTTCTCGCTCTCTCCCATCTAATTGTAAACAGCTTTGATTTCAAAGGGAAAATCAGACAATTATTTTATAATGAGAGGTGTGGTCTGGTGATTCGAGCATCAGACTGGCAGCCAAAAACCACTGGAGTTTTAATCCTGGCTCTGACACTGACACCATCTATTGCCGCAGGCTAATCACTATAGGTCTGACTGAGGTCTGCTCCTCGTGGGTGCCAGAGGTAGGGAGAGCTGCAGAAGTCCTGATTCCGAGCTCCAGAGGTGAGCAAGCACCTTCCCTGTGCTGCACCCAGCACCTCCCTGCAGCGAGGGACAGTGTCCCCGGCCAGAGGAGGACTTTCAACCTACGCAATGCTGCCCTGCGGCAGGCTGGGGTGCAGGAAAGCCCTGGCTGCGAAGCGCTGTCAATAAAAGCTTTAAAACCTCTTTGCATAAGCATATTTCAGTAGGGCTCTGCTTTGAAGCCAGCCTGCTGCTTAGGTCGAGGGGTGAGTAAAGCCTGTCTTGCCTTCAGAACGCTGCCGGCCCCCGGGGAGCTTTTTGTTTCCTTTAAGCACCTTGTAGTTAAATTTTCAGTCATTGTTTGCTTTCCTCCTGTGCGCACCCAGCCCCCGGTGACCCCCAGCTCTTCCCCGGCCTTTGCTTCTCACTACAATTCCTCCTGTCTCATTGAGTTGTCTGATTTCTTACCCTTGATTAATACAAGCACAGACAAAACTCCCATCCTTGGGGTTTTTAATTGGAAGGTTGAGTGCCTTTTCTCCTTCCCTTGCACACTTTCCAGCTTCCTTGGGGTCTGCAGACAGACTTTCAATCTCCCCCCTCGCGTTCACCATCATGTTCTTGATCTTTGTTTGCTTGGGGCTTGACTCCTTCTAATATAAATATTAGGCATCTTGCCATTTCAGATGACAGATCAGCTCTTTGATGTGTCTAATTATGATGGAGAGGGGGCAGAGAAAGAAGACCTCCTGAAGCCAGGATAAATTTGCTTGTCCGTATAAACTCCAAGCAGCGCCGTGTCCCTCTGCTCTCCCTCTTCTGTGCAACAGCATGTGAGCCACAAACCCTGCCCGGCCCAGAGTGGCCCCATGAATATCCTCTCGAAGGGAAGTCTTCACATTCCTACTTGTGTAATTTGAAGGAGGGAAGCTGGCAGGAGCTGGGGTGCCATTATGATAGGGAGGAGTAGCAGAGTGGGGAGTTCTCCCTCGGCTTTGCATGGCAAAAGCAGAGGTGGCTGACTGAAAGCAATCTAGTGAGACAATCTTGTTCCTTCACCTCACCTAACTCTCTCTCTTGCTACCACAGTGACAATATTCATGTTAGTGCTTTGCAAAACTCATCAGACTCAGTCCCCCAGCACCTTTCTACGCTGAATATTCAGTTCGGTTCTACAGATGCTGCTGGCACAGAAAAGGGCTACTGCTCTAAGAGCAGGAAGCTCCAGAGCCCACCAGAGTTCCACCTTACTCTTAGCTAACTGAGACATTTTCAGAGCATCCCATCCCAAGTTCTTTCTCTTTGGGTAAGAACCAAACTTGTGGCAAAGCAGGAGCTGGACTCAGTCTGGAGTTTATGGCAAGCAGACCTGAACTTAACTCACAGCAGTCTTCTAAGAGGTTACTAAACAGCCCTCTCTGTGACTGAAGCCTTGCTTTGTAGGAGAGGGTTGGACAGATCATTCGGCACTGAAGCCTGTCCGAGGGCTGTACTGGTGCCCTCATGCCCTTTCTCTGTGGCATATGTGTGCCCACAGAGCTGCTGTACAGCCCTTACCTGCACTGCGCTAACCTGTGGCTACCCTGCTCAGGACTAGGGCCCTGCTCAGTTTGGTGCTTTATGCACACATGAAAGGCCCTGGTCCCTGCCCCGAGGGGCTTGGAGTCGTTAGCAAATCTCACAGACATTTCTTAGTATGAATTTATTGCTGATCTGTCTGCCCCAGAGCTTGAAATTCTTTATTTATCTGCCAAGCAGGCACAGCAGGAGTTTCAGCATTGCTTCCCCTCATAATAGCCAGCTAATGTGCTTCAAGCATGACCTACACTGATCATCTCCTGGGAAGAAAGGTTAGTTTGGTCTTCCTTCCATTCAGCATTCAGCCCTTGATCTTTCTACCAAAGTGGGCAATCAGGGCCAGTGAAATGAACACTGATCAACACCGACAAAACCTTTCACCTCATTTCACGTGGTAAGCTGGGGCTACATTTGTGCTGCTGTCCCTCAGCAGAAGGTCTGGAGTGGAAAGTTTCCTGCCATCTCTCTTATCTCCTCACTTTGCAGAGCAAATGCAAGAAACGTGCTTTAAATTAAGCAGCCAGAAAGTGAAGCAATGTTCTGGTCTGCAGAGTGGCAGTGTGCAAGGCAGCGGAGAAGGGGATGGCTGTGCCGGGGAGGCAGAGGCAGTGCAGGGAACAGCTATCAATATTTACTGAGCAGCACTGCTTTTCCATCTTGTGTTTCTCAACCCTTCCTTTTTACAGAGCCCTACCCTGTAATAGCTTCGTGCTTACTCCTGTACATTGCCAAACAAGAAACCTAGTCCCTGGCTCTGATCTTTGTTGACAGGGATGAGGAAGATTGTGGGAGCCTTTCTCTCCATGGGTCCTCTCTCTCCACCCCAGAGAAGAGATTAATAGTTTCTGAAAGCATTTCCACCCTGCAGAAAGGTCACCGTAGTCCCGGGGAAGACAAATAAAGAGGGGTTCATCAGGACTCTCTGGTAACGTGGGAGGGACTTCTTCCAGCAAAAACACTGCCACAAAACTGCCACCAGTGGAGATTTCAGGGTGGCTGGGGGCAGGCAGGCGGTGGCACAGCACATCCTTTTTCACCCAGTGCCGCACAACCTGCTCACTTCCACAGGTGCATCTTCATTTAACAGGGTGGTTTGCACCAAGTGTTTGGCAGCCACTGTGGGCACTGTGGTCGGTGGGGGCTGCTAATTAAGGCTACAAGAGAATATAGCCTTATACTGCCCTGTCCCCTTCTCTTCTGCTCACAGTCAGCTGGCTTTTGGATCCCCTCGGAGCTGTGAGTTAGGGCGAGACTCTGCTTTGGCTGCTTTATCACAGCTCTATCATCTTGACAATTATTGCTCTGGCTGTGGACAGTGCTTAGCCTGAATTCACTTGTTAGACATCCTGGTGCTTCCTCTCAGTGCTTCACACGAGTTTTGGGGCCTGCTACACTGAGTGCCTTAATCCAACAGTATTTACTTTGCTTTTAAAGCAGAGAAAATTCTAGCGGGAGAGCAAGCAGAAGCTCAGCTAGAAGAGGAGCAAGATCTTCCCTTTAGGTTTTCTCTTCAGTGATTTAAGATGTGGCAGCTACAGTGCTGTGTGTTTGCTTCCTGAATGAATTCCACACGTGGGATGTCCAGCCTGGTTGATTCTATGATCCCACATGTGCACACCGAGTGCCTGCAACCCCCAATTACCTGTGCCCTTTCAGAGACGTGATGTTAGGTAGTTGTATTGCTGAAAAGAGAGGGGGAAAACCCCCCTGTCTGCAATGGTCTGCTGCAATTCGGTCAGATTAGCATAAAGCACCAAACCTGAGCTACAAGAATAGCTGATCCTGACAGATGCTTGCAGTTGGAGTGCCCACATAGGGAGAAGGCTGCCTGTGTATCTGGTGGGAGGCAGGAAGGCAGCAGCGACTTGATTTGCTTTACCCTGTCAATCTGAGGGCTCACTTTGCAGGTCACACTTTCTCAACACACAATGTTTATTTAGACAATGAACCCATCAGTGCCATTGATAGAATCTGATGCGCCAGCAGAGATGTTTTTCTTGCCTGGTATTTTTTGTTGTTGCTGCAGGATGTGTTCCTGCCACAAAAGTCTTTTTATGGGAATAATATTTTGTTCTAAGCACTATCATCGTGTATTGTAATTATTATTTTGTTTTACCCTGCCCACACAGAAATCTGTTTGCATTGTACTCCGTTGAAAGATACATTTTGAGTTAGCTCTGCTAGTCATGAATAATGTAAATTGACAAGAACTATTACGGAGGGAGGTAGACAAAGAAACAGAAAGTTAAGTGGTTTCCTTTCTTTTTATGGCAGAGTGACATTTACCTGTAAGTACATTTGATTTTAACACAATAGGATGAGTCTCTGCTGTGCTGGATTAGGATTGAGGCATGTGGAGGAGTTCAGATAAAGAGTGGGCACTGAGAAATGCCCTCAGCAGACCTCTCTAGGGAGGGTACTTCAGCAGCAATAGCATGTCAGAATGTCTTCTTTTTTTGAGTCCTTGTATCCAGCTGACAAAATCTTTCCTTGTTCCTGTATCTGTAATTCCAAGAGATCTCTCAGTGCTTCCCACAGCTGTCTAACAATCTCATACTTAGTGCTTGTCACATCACTTTCCAAAAAAAGGGTCAATGTCACTTTCCTACCCTGACAGACAGGGAAAGTGAGGCAAAGAGAGACTGTAGGTGAACGAGGGTGACCCAGGAGGAGCTTTCCTGGTGTGCATCCTTATGGTCCAGGCAGGTGCTTCCTCTCCCACTCAAGTGACAACTATCTTCAGCTCCCCTCTTCCTCAGGCTTGCAGCTGGGTCTAACTCTCCTGCAGTTACACCAAGCTGAAATCAGAGGTGACTCCAGTGGGTCAGATTCTCCCTTTTGTAAACAGGGATGTTTCCTCTGGAATCTGTAGTGCTCATTTTTGGGTCTGAAACGGCTCTCAGATCATATCATAGCATGTCATACCTACCCCATCGGCGGCCTTGTTCTTCACTGACACCTCTGCTCCAGCTTTTCCCTGCAGTTAAACTTGTCCACAAGGTTACCCTGGGGAAGAGGGACAAAGCTTGCCCCCCTCTCTGCAGTAAACAAGCAGAGGTGGCACTGTGCGCAAGAGATTCCACTGCCCAGGGCTGTCTGCAGCCTGCAGGGGGGAGCTGGCAGCCTTCCGTTTCAGCAGTGCCCTGAGCACCACAGTTTGAGCTGTCCACCTTCCTTGTAGGAGAGCTTTGGAGGACGCTGCCCAGGCTCCCTCCAAGAGCTTTTCCCATTTTTCTGGGCTCTCCTTTCAGGTCCTCGGCAGGGGAAGGACAGGACAGGGCCGGTTATGAATGTGCCCTGTCCCACCGCGTTATGGCTGCACGCCGTGGGAGATGAGCTTTGCAGCCCTCTGTTTCCTGGTGGCGTAGTCCAGGGTGCATCCACACACCAGAGCTGTGTCTTGGGGCTTCAAATGCCTTTATCTATGTCCTGCATTGGTTGTGCAGTTTGCTGTGAATCACTGCTGCCTGCTGGGAGCACGCACCCGCCGCTGGTTATTTCTGTTACAGTGTTATAATGGGCACAAGGACACTCAAAAGTGGAACGAGCAAGCCTCTGCTGCTAGCCTGTGCTGTGCAGCTCTCCCGGGATGCCTGAGAACACCAAGCTCTGCTGCTCGACTCCCTTCCTGTGGCGAGGAGAAACTCTTCCCGAGCTCAGGGCAGTCTGTGTCTGGCACAGCAGCTCGCTCCATGTCTCTCGGGACAGCCAGAGCCCTGTCCCAAGTCTCGAATAGGTGATCAGAGCGCTCCGCATGCTGCAGGTTTCAGAGGTGAGGGTGGGTTAGCCGTGTAGGCACTGCAGCCACAGCTCAGCTGGGGGGCAGCTGCTCTGCGTTACACCACCCTGTGTCCTGGGATGTCCAGGCATTAGGCTGGAGGGCGTCAGGGCTGCCTGCCAGGCAGCATCTCCTGGCAGGCGTTTTCCAGCCTGCTGGCTTTCTTACCAGCGCAAACTCAGGGGGCAGAGGCATGAGACGAGCGCCAGGATCTTCTGACAAGGAACTGAGACGTAGCTTGGACTAACACCTGGACAGCAGGTGAAGAAAAAGGGATTTCTGGTGTGCTGATGTTCTATGGAGATCCCAGGAGAAATACATGAGTGTCTGCCAGGAATTCAGGACTATGGCAGAAGGGAACACAGGCAACCCAAGCTTGGTAACGACGACTTGCCAGGGGGGTGTGGGTTTCAGCTTTGAAGGTCGCAGTGTTTGAGGGACAAATATTTGTGTTCCTAGATGGAGAAACGAAGCTGAGAAGTGCTGTGCAGGCAGCTCTTTGGCAGGAGTGTCCGTGCTCAGCGCCTGCTGAAACGTTTGCCGGGCAGCGTGCCTGAGGAGCAGCAAGACGCAGCAGACACAAAGGTAGAAACAAACAAGGGTGAATGTAACGCAGCAACATTAGCTGGAGCTCTGTTAGCTCTGGAGCACTCAGGGAGGCCTTCTCCATCACCTCCATTTTACAGGGAAGGTCAGAGACAAGAGAGGAACTGATTTGCTCAAGGCACATAGGCAGCAAACAGAGCTGGGACTAGAATCCAACTCGTTTGAGGCTAAGCGGGAGGTGAGAAGATCAGTTTAGGGTCGTCTCAAAAGACAGGGCTATAAGAGGACTCCAGCTTGCTGAGGTTGGTTTTCTAACCCTGGTGTGTGGGCTTTGGCCTGCTCCTTGGATTTTGTTTCATGCTTTAGTTCTCCTGTGCCACTACACACCAAGTTACAGTCACTTTGACAGCAAAACGTTGTGGCCAAGCTCTGCCTTTGGGTACAGAAAAGAATTGCAGAGAAGAGAAGCCACTGAGCCCAGCTGCCTGGGATGGTGGCCATGTGCCAGACATCATCTCTGGTGGTCATAACCCTTTCCAATGGCAGCCTGAGCTATTTGCCTGTCATGATTTGTCTTTTTGTGCTTGGGGAATGCTGGCTGACCTTTGTCTTTGATGTTGCTAGGCCTTTTCCTTGCAATAGGGCAGTTCAGGAGGCCATGACCACATCTGCTTTAGCTGGTTCTGTTATCAATTAATTTGTCCTGCCACATCAAAGAACAGAGATAAAGCTGTAGCATTTCCTTACCACAGATTTTTATCTTCACTCCCCAGTTCACCTCACAACACATGCACCTTCCACCTCCACAGCAAGCAGAGAGAGAGACAGGCAGAGAAAGAAACTGAAATGACATCCTAATAGCCTCCCTTGAGTGCTGATGGCACCTGGGTCTCTGTGTGCTGAGCTTTACACCCACTTCCAATCTGGCCTGGCCACAGCCAGTCGGTTGCTTACTCCCCCAACAAGTTATTTGTTTGTCTCTCTAGACAAATCAGTGATGTTAGAATGACAAATAGCAGTTATAGCTTTGCACTTAGCTGAGTATAATTTCAGCCCATCAGTACCATCTGTCTCCTCCTTGGGCTGTGGCTCCATTAAGTGACAGCCAGAGATCCTCAAGGACAAAGAGCCAAACTCACAGGGAGAGATATGTGAGGGGTCAGAATTTGTGACTCTCTGCCAGTTGCAGTGAATTCTGATGGTGAGTTGGATGAGAAGAAGGTGGGACACAAAACCTAACCCAAATGAAAACTTCCCCACGGCTCTGCCACACTGAGCCTTGACTTTGCTTGGTCAGGAGTTCTGCACTGAGACTGGTACCAACCACCGTGTGAACACGGCCCAAGGCTTGCTGGAGTGATGCTGTTGGTCATGGCTCTGAAGCAGCTCTCAGGCTTGTTTCTAGGAAATTTTCTGTTCATTTACTACAAATCACAGAAAAGATGAGAAAACTCTTAGGGAACTTCAGTAATGAATCAATTAACCTTGTCTGTTTATGGCAGTCTCGCCCTGTTTTGTTGAGCTGCCAAAGGGCAATTCCTTTAGTCTCCTGGCACTCACTAGGCAAGAAGATGCTTAAGGAAACTTCCAGTCTCCTTCCCCTTCCCGGACAAGATGGCTCTTATGCTCATTATGTCTTCTCCTCTCTCATCTAACCTCCTGCTTTCCATCTGACCTTCCCTTGTTCTCATTCTGTGTGATGATCAAACTCCTCTTCCTCGTTTTGTCCATCACCCACACTGCCTATCAGTCATTTTTCTATCATCTCTTCTGTCTCTGTCTGCTGAAACCTGGCCATCTCTGTCACCTCCTAGATGTATGGCCCGAATTCAACCCAGGTCTCTGCATAGAAAACACAGCAGTGAGGCATTTTGAAGAGTTTTCAGAGTTGCTGTAAGGTGACTCTCACCACATTAAAGTAAGAAGGCTGTATTAAAATACTGGGCTGAGAGCCATAAGCCAAAAAGGAACAGCAGTGACAAGGATTTGTCTGCATGAATATGAAGTAACTTGTTCAAAGTCTTTGGGCACTTTCCTTTTAAAAGCTCAGCTCCTATTTAGCCGCACGGAAGAGTGCTCAGGTTGGAAACCAGCAGGCTCTGCTGAGCACAGGCAGAGTGTGCTGCCTGGCTGAAAGCCTGCTGCTTCTGCTACCTGCCATGCTGGGGACTGGACTAGGACCAGTGCCTAGGAACCCTCATGCCCAGCTTTGGCCTTCTGGCCTCAAATCTCTCAGACTCAATCATTTTCTCCACAGGCTTGTCTGTCCCTTCCTTCCTTCCTTCCTTCCTTCCTTCCTTCCTTCCTTCCTTCCTTCCTTCCTTCCTTCCTTCCTTCCTTCCTTCCTTCCTTCCTTCCTTCCTTCCTTCCTTCCTTCCTTCCTTCCTTCCTTCCTTCCTTCTCTCTCAGTTGTTCTGAGAGCTGATTTGATCACACCACAAAGCATGGGAGAAATGAGGTCTGGGAGTGCTTTGCACAAAGCTGAGTCTTGTGCAGCACGGCTGTGAGTGTCCTTCTCTCTCATTGACTACAGACCCCGGTTACTTTGCAGGATCAGTTGCACTCAAAACCTGTCCTTTCAGATTTGTTTAGGTAAAGTGCAGAGTGCAGATGATTCCCAGAATAACTCTTCTGGCTTCATTTGGAATGACAGCAAAACCAACTGTGGACCTGGCTTCTCATCTCAGTAGAAGGGCACAGGAGAAGCAGTGAGAATGTGTCATTGTTCGTAAAGGACAACGTTACAGGAGAGGGAGGCAGAGAGAAAGAGAGATTTCTGCTCTCTGCTAAATAAGGGCTGTTCCGAGGTGTGCGAGGACAGCAGGGGTCAGCGAGTGCTGGAACTGACTCTGAACTTCTGGCAGAACAATCTCCTGGAACTAAAACCAAGAATCCCTTCATCTTCAGCAACCTGCTGGGAGATGTTCCACAGCCAGCTCTCTCCACAAGAGCCAGGTTACAGTGTCTGTAGATGACAGCCACTGAAGCTAAAGCTTTTGTCTTTTCAAACAGATGAGCTCACACACAGCACAGGGGACTCCAGCCTGAACCCATTTCATGTCAGATGCTGAGCAAGAAGCCATTTGCAGCAGAGGAGCCATAAACCAGGTTATAATTTGCCACATAACAGGGGGAGGGTGGGTGCAGAGGTGCAGATGTTCACCCACCATGGCTAATTAGAGCAGGACCAGATATGTTCCAGGAATCAGAATTCCTGCCACAAGGATCTAGCTCTACACATTGGCCTGCTTTAACTGCCAGGCAACTCATGAGTCTGAGCCACTTTCCAGCCATGAAACCAACTGCTTGGCAGACACTCCTCAAAGCTCCTCTGTCCTGCGAGAGCAGTAAGGACTCTCGTCCCCACCTGCCACTGAACTTCCACATTAGATGTGCTGGATGTCTGCACACCCAGTCAGTGTCAGAACCAGAGATGAAACCCAGGAGCCCTGATTCTCAGTCCTCTCCCATCAGGCACGGCCGCCTGAGCTTGCTCTACCTGCATATCAGGAATTTCGTGGGCAACTGCAGAGACAGAGAACAGATTGCCCCCAAATGGTGTCTTCAATCACTCAACTTTTATCGCCCAGAGACAGTAGCTTCCCTCCCTCCCTCCTGGAAAAGCTTTTAAAGTAAACACAGGTACATTAGAACAACAGCTCTTCAAAAGGGTCCCTTCCCCCCCACACCTTGCTTGCTCTCCTGCCATTAAGCAGAGCTGAGCCATCCTTACATGTGACATTTGGACAGATTGACTGAAGCTCTTTCCTTGAAGCTTCTCTTCCTCCCATTCAGGATCAATTTCATTCATTTTTCAAGCGTCTCGGTTTGCTAAACCCATGGATGAGGGAGCCCAGAGCAAAGCAATGGGACAGTGCCTTCTGATGAAAGCACAACCATGAAGCCTCCCTACTCCTTCTGCAGCCCCTTCTCACTTGCTGTTTGACTCACTAATTGTGCTGGCAAAGGGAAGAACACAGTAGGAGTGGTGAAGGAAAGCTGACTTTTGAAAGCCGATTTCACTTTCTTAACACACAGGCTACCCCACTGATGAAACCCTTCAGTAATTGTCTTCTGGGATCAGGTTCTGATCTGAATGGTATCAGTAAGAACAACCATTCCAGGGCAACCTTTAATAAAGGTGCTTTTAAACCAACATGCTTGCCTGGTTGAGGATGCCTTCCCGGACCAAATCCTAACCCAGAATTACCACATTAATGTCAGTGGAACTGACAGGTGACAGAGTTCAGCCTCTGAACTCCATCACAAGGGTTTTCTCTTTCTCCTGGCAGCAGAAATCCACCAAGCAGTTTTAGCAGAATCCTCTTGACTTACTCTCTCTGCTCAGCAGAAGCCCAGGAGCTCTGCTGGGTAGGTTGAAGGTGCAGTGGCACAGATGCGTGTCTGAAGTGAGGATGTGTCAGGCTGCTGTGAAATAGATCTGTCTTAGAACATTACTGCCCAGAGCATGGCATCAGATTCAGACCAGGACTTACAGAAAATTAAGACCAAAGAGAGACAAAACAGTCCTTGACTCTGCTGAGCTCAGATATTGCTGGGCTGTGGCTGTTAGAAGATGAGTGCTTGCAAAGAGTGAGGATGCTTTATGGCAGGGGAAGCACAAAGAGGGGGAAAGGTGAACTGAGCTGGTGTCTCTGGATTTGCTCTGCTACAATTTTCCTTCATTTTTATTGTCTGACAATAAATATCCAGGTCCTGTCTAGGTGAAAAGGCAGTGATGATTGGTAAACTGTTGGAGAGTGGAAGGAAGGCTTCCTGGAGAAACCAATCCGGCACACGAAGGCCACTATTGTGTGGCTGACGCTGGCTCTCTGTCACTGTCTCTACTCGTAACACAGAAGAAATCAAGTGGACACACAATGAACCACCCCTGCAGGATAGATGGGTGCAGGCAGATCCTTCATGTGCCAGTTTGAAAAAAAACAAACCAGTAGCACAAAGAATGTTGCCTGTCTTTTAGAGCAAGGGCACTACTCAACCTCTCACGCAACAGAAAGCAGCCCCTCTGTTTTCAAGTTAATTTCTTTCCATGATGGCACTCCTTGTTTTCTGTGGTGCTTGGTAGCTGTTCCAACTGCCCTTTTACCTGGGTGAAAACAGTCCTGTTCCCTTCTGTCAGCACAGGACACGAGGGAGTTGGAGTGTCTTTCACAACCCCAAAGCAAACTGAGCCTGCAGACACCTAGCAGGTAATTTCAGTACCCAATAAAACAAAGCAATAGCTTGAGCTCTTCAAAGCCTCTAGTATGGGGCCTGAGACTTTCCAGGACTTATGGAATGTGGCAGGAATTGGAAAGCCTGCTACAGTGACATATCAACTCCTGGGGCCCTTTGATAGGAAATCATCAATGTCAGAGATTGGCAGGGCCTGAGAATGTCTTTTGGTTTTCCAGCTGAATTCTTTTTTCCCAAGTTCATTGTGCATTGATGCTGCCCCTTCACACAACCTGCCAGCCTGCCAGCCTGCCTATTACCATGGCTCACAGAAGATAGGGCAGCTGGCAGAGGTCTCAATAGAGAGCAGGACCCCGTTGTGACCAGGGCTGAGCAGAGATCTGCACACTACCCTGTTAGCAGGAGCTTTGCCAAGCCATCCTCTCTCTCAGCCATTTCTTTCTTCTCAATCCTGACCTTATTGCTTAATGGCAACTGGAAGGCCTTGGATCCTTCCTTCAGTTTCAGTTTTAACTCCTCCTTGGGAAAACATGATCTAAGTCTGTGCCTCTTCCCAGGGCACAGAAATGGGAGGACAGAGGGAAAGAATTAGAGATGCAGGAGCAGTTGAGTGATGCCAAGAGATGTTTGCATTATAGGATGACCACCTCAGCGCACAGTTTTTGGGTAGATGGAACTGCAGTTTGTGGTGCTCCAGTGGCAACAGCTCACAGTAAAGTGAAGGCTTTTTGTGTGCACATAGAGTTTGAATTAGGGGAAATGCTGAAAATACATAAACAGGAACTAGTCTTGCAGAGAAGATAAGCTTTGGAGCAAGGGGGCTGTCTCTTCCAATGTGCTCTTAGTGTCTGCTGCCCTGGGCACTAATCTCATTTTGGACCTCTAGAAGCTGGCCCTCTCTTACCCTGCCTACTGCCATGATCCACATAACTACTTCCTTCCACTGACTGCCTTTTTGTTGCATTGTTTTGTGTAATTGACTCCCTTTTTCATCCGGAGGCCAAAGAGTGATTATTGGAGATTGCCAGCTCCAGACCTGAATTGTTTCATTCAGGAAGTTAATTAAAATCAACCCACCTCTTTAGAAAGCCCTTTCGAACATAGCCTGGATGCTTCTTTCATCTCAGCCTTGCTGCTGCTGCTGCTTCTTCTCCTTCTTTTTTTTTTTTTTAATCAGTGCTCCTTAAATCATGGAAATAACTTGGCAAAGGAGCTGAATTACAAGAAAAATCAGTTAGGAACGTAGGTAAAGGCACATAATAGGTCTTTAGAGGAGAGGAATGAATTTAATTGAGTGAAAGCTCAGAAAACCCAAAAGTAAACTCAGGGTCATCAGCATGCTTCTTTCACTTATCCCTCAGTTGCACTTCATAGATCCAGGCTTCCTTTTGCTCTGCTGTTATCACACTTTCCTTTTGCTGTGATTTATTAACTGTGGAACTGTCAAATTATGAAACTGAGGTTCTAGAAATACTTATTAATGTTTGAGAAATTCATTTCACACTTGAATACTTTTTCTAGCACTTACTAATGTCCCTCATTTTGGCCATGTGGGTCTACAGGGCAAGCAAACAAGGTATCTTATTATATATTTAGCATGTGGAGATGAAGGATGGAGAAAATGCCTTTTAAACCCCCCTCAAACACCGCAGCAGCCTTATGCATTCGCTTCTTGTGCCGCTGTGCTCGGTGCTGTGTGTGCATGTGCATAGGGCAACGTCCGCAGGTTCAGTGACACCATCCCAGCTTCCCCTCAGTCACTCCTAAGCAAGCACTTCTAATCCCCTCTGAGAAGCCCCAACACAAAATTCCTTTCGTGCCACTTTTGTCTTCTTCAGTCTGGCAACCACTGACCTTCCCCCCACGATTCCAGCACAACTTGTAAGTCCAAAGGCGTTTCTGTTTGCTATTGCCCCGTTGGTGTGCGGGAATCACCAGGGATGCCAGCGCTGCTGAGGCAGTGAGGCTGCCTTCTGAGCTCTCTCTTGCAGTTTCCTTCTGCAAACCGAACATACAGAGGGCCACAGAGAAGTGCTGGTTGGTTTCCTCGCTGTTTAATTCAGAATAATGAACCTGCAGTAATTACTGGAGAATCACTTGCCGCAAGATTCTTCAGAGTAAGCCTGCCACGTTTATGCCCCACACACGATTTTCGGATGGAAATGCCTTTAAAAAGGAGGAACAAAAGAGCAGCAATAGTGCCAAAGTGGCTGAATTTGCCCTTACAGGACTGGGACGCGGCTGCTGCTTGCCACTCTGAGTTTCCAGGTGTGTTGTGTTACAACAGTATCAAATCCGGCGGTTCTAACCTGGTACACTCTTACTTGAAAGGAGATTTTCCTCCCAAATGGAACTTTACACAGAGTCCTGAGCTCTGTCTCTGTCAGCATTAACAGAGTCAGGTTTAGTATTCAGCCTGAGCTGCTCACAGAAGTCCTGTTCCCCTGCATGCTTAAGAGAGACATCATCTGATAGGAAGTGGCTGCAATACCTCCAGCCTGCTGCAAACGCTGGCAGTTGCAGCCGTTTCTTGAGAAACTCTTACTCACTGGGGACTGCAGCTCTAAACAGATGCTTCTGCTTTCAAACACCACCGCTTGCCTTAGCTGAATTGGATGCCTCTTTCTTCAGCTGAGACGGGACTGCAATGTGCCCTGCTGGCCAAGAAGGCTAATGGGACCCCGGGGTGCATTAGGAGGAGTGTTCAGCAGATCCAGGGAGGTTCTCCTCTCCCTCTACTCTGCCTTAGTGAGGCCTCAACTGGAATATTGCATCCAGCTCTGGGCTTGCCAGTTCAGGAGGGACAGGGATCTGCTGGAAAGAGTCCAAGGGAGGGCTACAAGGATGCTGAAGGGACTGCAGCACTGCTGATGAGGAGAGGCTGAGAGCCCTGGGGGTGTTCACTCTGCAGAGGAGGCTGATCAGTGTCTATCAATAGCTGAGGGCTGGGGGGCAGGAAGGAAGGGACAGGGACAGCCTCTGCTCACCTGTGCGCTGGGACAGCACAAGGGCAAGGGATGGAAACTGCAGCACAGGAAGTTCCACCTCAAGAGGAGGAAGAACTTTTTGACTGTGAGGGTCCCAGAGCCCTGGCACAGGCTGCCCAGAGAGGCTGTGGAGTCTCCTTCTCTGGAGCCTTTCCAGTCCTGTCTGGACGTGCTCCTGTGGTCCTGCTTTGGCAGGGGTTGGACTGGAATCTCTCCAGAGGTCCCTTCCCACTCCTAACATTGTGTGAGCCTGTGACTCCTCACAAACAAAGCGTTGGTACAGCTGGTGTAACACTAGAGGTCACCCAAAGAAACGAGTGACCACCAGACATTTTTCCTTGAGGATTCTCTGCAGAGGTGCTTTGCCCCTGCCATTACACTGGCACCATCACTGATGAGTTCTCAAGCATCAATACATGTTTTCTCCAGGCAAGTATTGCATGCCAGCAGTGGAAATTGTTGTTTTCCCAGGGGACAATTTCTGCTTTGAAATATCAATGACCACTTACTGTTTTCCACATTTGATAAGCTACTCCTGGTGAAAACTGGGTGCAGCAAATGTACCCTGATACAAAGCAGGGATGTCCACTGCATGCTCAAAATGTCAGACTAATGATAAGGGGGAAACCAGAAGCCTTTTAGGCAGAAGTAACACGGAAGATATCCTGTCCTGGATCAGTGAGAGTGTGGCAAGCAGGACCTGGGTACTCAGCCACACTTTCAGTCCTGGGTTAGGTTTGGGCTCCTCACTCCAAGAAAGACCATTGCTCCAGTTGGATTGGCTCTGACTCCATAAAGTTCCCATTCCTTGGGACAGAGCAGAAGCAGTGACTCAGAGTTTGAGGTATTTTTACTGGCTGTGGGATGTAGCAGAGTGTGCCCAGGAGGATGAGAAGGTCAACAGCATCCTGCCCTGGATCACCAATATCGTGGCCAGCAGAACCAGCGCAGGCATTGTCCCCTTCTCTCAGCACTGGTGAGGCTGCTCCTTGAGTACTTGGATCAGTTTTGGGACTCTCACCCCAAGAAGGACACTGAGGGGCTGGAGCAGGTCCAGAGAAGGACAATGAATCTGGGAAAGGGTCTGGAGAACAGGACTGGGAAGGAGCAGCTGAGGGAACTGGGGTTGTTCAGCCTGGAGGAGGCTGAGGCCTTCCGGCTCTCTGCCACTGCTTGAAAGGAGGCTGGAGCCAAGTTGGGGCTGGTCAGTTTTTTCAAAAAACAAGTGATGGAATGAGGAGAAGTGGTGTCAAGCTGGACTAGGGCTGGACAACAGAAAAACTTCTTCCCTGAGAGGGCTTTCACAGACTGGAACAGGCTCTCTGGGGAGGTGGCTGAACCCCCATCCCTGGAGGTGTTTCAGGAGGCAGAGATGGGGTGCTGAGAGATGGTTTAGCACCAGACATGGTAGACTTAAATTATGGTTGTTGTCTAAGATCTTAGATCATAGAATCATAGAATCAAGCAGGTTGGAAGAGACCTCCAAGATCATCCAGTCCAACCTAGCACCCAGCCTTATTCAGTCAACAGATGTTTTCCAACAAAAAAGATGTTATGATTCTATTTTTCTTACCTACTGTGAGAGGTGTGAATTCTGCTCTTTAATTCAGCACAGAAGCCAGTGACCAGACAGGGCTCGGCTGTCTCTTCTGCTCCAGCTGAGGACAAGACTAGAACTTACTGTAACGTTCACTCCTTGCTGAGCCCCATCCTGATCACAGCTCTGCTCCACCTATCTGCAAGCTCGCTCAGTGCTGATGTTTCCAGGTCTGTCTGTGTTAAGTGCTTCATTTTGGTGCGTTTGAAAATGCTCATGCACGAATGTAAGCCCCTTCTGAACATCCTCCCCCACCCCCCCAGGTTCAGCAGATCCTTTCCACCAGCACCTGTTCCTTTGAGAGCTTCTCTTTGAACATTGCTCCCCTCGCCCTTCTTTGGGTCCTTCTCAACTTTGGTGCCTGTAGACTTGAGGACTTGTGCTATCTGCTGCTTCTTCCTTAAAATCCTACACACTGAGCAGTGTTCACCTTCAAACGGCTTGGGGCTGGGTAAAAGCAACTTTCTGTGTGGAACACATCTGCAAAAGTTATCTCCATGATCATTTTTTACATGTGACAGGTGAAAGTACTGCACATTTTATATCTGCTTTAGTGCTACTTAGCATCTATGAATCTAGAGGCATTTAGTAGATATCATTGAGTGATTGTTTCATTAACAGTTATTTAGCTTGCTGTAAATGCTTCCACTTCACAGCAGCAGAAACGGAGATGCAGATGGGTGAAAGAAGCTCTCTCATGTTAAGAAGGGTTCAGTGTGCATAAGTGGTTTCTGAGTTCTAGGAGGGCTCAGCTCTTCCAAGAGGCAGAAAGAAACTATTAAAATGCCTGACACCTATTAATCTGCTGCTCTAGGTATGTAGCTGTGAACTGAGCTCATTGAAACAAAACCTCTCACTCTTGTCAGATCATGGGTTAGAAAATCAATCCTTGTGTGCCCAAGGAGCTGGCCCCACGTTACATTTCCTTACACAAATAGCAATAAAACAGTGGCTCCCCCCCAAATAGCAATAAAACAGTGGCTCCCCCCCCCCCCCCCAAATATTTTATTGTAGGTACATGCAACAGGAAAGAACAAAAGTAAAATTCCCCCTTGAGAAAGCACAGCATGTGCAACCTGACTGTACCAGGCAGCAAAAGGTCTAAGAACAAAAAAAGAAGGACTACTGAGAGCTGCACACAGAGAGGTTCTCATAAATTAGCTCCAAAACCGAGGGCAGAGCACTGCCTGCTACGGAGGGCTGCTACCTTACAAGAGTTTAAAAAGTCCTTCCACAGCATTAAAATTCTGCTCAGAAGCAGCTGTGGTAGCACAATTTCCCCCTCTCCTTGCTCGAAAATCAATTGTGCAGCTCTTTCCTTTGTTAAAAATTTTCAAAACTGGAAGACAAAAATCCCACGGAGGCAGTTCCCACCCTGGCAAGAGGCAGCGGAGCGCCTGGGCCACCGGCACTCGCGCACAAAGTGCGCTTGTTGTGCTGCTGCCTGTAACACGATCTGAACCGAGGAAGGAGAGCGAAGGCTTTGCGGCCCCTGATGGATTTCAGATTTATTAGACACTGGAATGTTTTTTTCCCCCCCTTGTCTATAATAACATGGTGTGTAAGATGATAAAGGGCAGGAATAAAGGGAGCAGACATCGTAGCCCTTGAAATGAAAAGCCCCAGTTCTGGATTTTGAAAGTGTCAATGTCTGAAAAAGGAGAAAGAAACCAACCTAGCTTAAATAGAAGTGTTGCATTATTCAGCCTTCCTCCTGGAAAGAAAAACATTCTGCAACCACTGACAAAGCTGGGGACATGTGACTAATACTACTTTTATTTTCCTATGTGGAGGAAAACCTCATCACAAAGCATAAATGGAATATTTATGCTGTAAGATAATATGCACATACCTGTAAATTATGAGGGCAAGATGTAATAACTCATCTTTAGTTTCATTACTCATTCACTGTGGAGCTTTTAAGATTAGGGATAGATTTGTTATGCCACTGTGTTCCAGTGCTTGTTTTCCCTTCCTTAACCCTCTCCCTCTTCCCTGGCATACACCTCATATACAGTGGGAGCAAGTTTCTTTGCACCAACACTTACAGACTGTAGGCTACACATTATTGGTATAATTTGCTTGCTACAGCTCCTTGAAAGGAGGCTGCAGTGAGGTAAGGGTTGGTTTCTTCTCCCTAGTATCAGGCAGTAGAAGGAGAGGCAATGGTCTGAAATTGTGCCAGGGGAGTGTTAGGCTGGAGATTAGGAAAGATGTCTTTGCTGCAGGAGTGGTCAGGGATTGGCACAGGCTGCCCATGGAGGCAGCAGAGTCCCCATCCCTGGAGGTGTTGAAGAAAAGTGTGGCCATGGCACTTGGGGACATGGTGATGTTGGGCCAATGTCTGGACTTGGTGATCCTAGGGGCTTTTTCCACCCAAAACAATTCTGCGGTTCTATGATCCATTTTATGCTGTTATCCAGGCTGAAAAAAACAATTAGCTCAGGGTATAGGAATGTAATTTCAGGTACATCTGGAGGGGGGGGAAGTTTCCTATCCAGAGAAGAGCTCCAAGGTGTAACATTGAGGCCTTGAGCAAGTCAGGTCTATTTGAGAGGCTTCTCTGCCCATAGCGGGGAGGTTGGAGTAGATGATCCCTAAGGTCCCCTCCAAACTAAGCAATTCTATGAGCCCCTAATTCCATGAATAAAAAGCTGGTTTATCCTAATGTTAGAGGATTGTTCTCTTGAGCTGCAACAACAGTGCTCTGCTTGTAGTAGTGGTAGTTTTGTTCCAGTATCTATATGTTGCTTTGTGAAAGGGAGCAGCCAAAGCCTGGAATGAATTGCTTCAATAATTAGAATTCCTATGAAAATGTAAACAGCAGAACTATTCACTGAGAGCAAACTTGTGTTTAATATATAAGCAGAGGAATAAACAAGCTCTGTTCTCCTGGTTTTGCCTCCATATGTGTTCCAAGTATCTGAAAGTGATGTGCGTCTGACGGAGATGACAAGACCAAGCAGTGGGCCAGTGCCCCAAGCCCTGGGACTGACTCTGCCAGGGTCTGCTACTGAGTTATTGTGTAATCTTGGGTGAGTCATCGAAATTCTTTCTGTGCTGATTCCACCCGCCTGTAAAATAGGTGCAACCCTCCCCCATTTACCTCAGACAGCAAAAATACCTATAAAACATCTTAGATGACATGTTACGCTCAGGCACATCTTCCTCCAGCAAGAAACTCTCTCTCTGAGCTCTGTTTGCCCACAGATCTTTTTGTCCTGCAAATCTCTGCCCCCAGACACACACATATGCAGTCGTGTCAGTTCTGCCTGAAAGATGAGCTGAACATGCCTTTACTGTGAAACCAAACCCATCATTCTGCTCCTATAACTGCAGAAGAGAGATTCCATTACCTACCAAACTCAAAGTCCTTTCAAGGAGACTGCACGAGCCAAATTCCGGCTCCTCTTAATTGTTCAGTGAGAAGCCCCAGTAAAAATCAGTAGGCTACTTCCAGCCGTTAAGAAAAATGGGATCAGGCCTCTTGTAGAGTGGAGCACTGAGGCAAAGCAGACACTGCACTGCAGTTTGCATTGGGCAGTTCTCAATTAGAATGTCGAGATTTATGGTGTATTTTATCCGCTTTTCATTCTCTGCTGTTCAGTTTAACTTTTGACCCGCACTTATTGGCAGAAGGGTCTCGTCCCACAGGACCATTAGTCCCTTCCAAAGAGGCTTTTAAGAAGCGCCAAAGAAGAGGGTGGGAAACAGGTCTCTTTGTCAGAGGAGCCCTCCTCCTTCCCTGAAATGCACAATCAAAGCGTGGTCAGGACACAAGAACACAGGAGATCCAATGGATTTGTCTCTAACGAGGAGTTAGAATCTTGTGTTCTTCTTCTGTGCTGCCCTGACAAGAGGTCAGATGGAAACAAATCTTATAGAAAGGCTCAACCCTAATTTGTGTTCAAAAATCTGCATGGAGTGAAAAGCAAAGGAAAATGGAGGTTATATATACAGGGAACATATGATGAGGCTCTAACAAGAGCCACAGTAGGATGTAGCATCCAGGTGTTCATAGAGTCATAGGATCAACCAGGTTGGAAGAGATCTCCAAGATCATCCAGTCCAACCTATCCCCCAGCCCTATCCAGTCAACCAGACCATGGCACCAGGTGCCTCATCCAGTCTTTTCTTGAAGACCTCAAGGGATGGTGCCTCCTCCACCTCCCTGGGCAGCCCATTCCAATGCCAATCACTCTCTCTGTGAAGAACTTCCTCCTAACATCCAGCCTAGACCTGCCCTGGCACAACTTGAGACTGTGTCCCCTTGTTCTATTGCTGGTTGCCTGGGAGAAGAGGCCACCTCCCACCTGGCTACAGCCTCCCTTCAGGTAGTTGTAGACATCAATGAGCTCTGCCCTGAGCCTCCTCTTCTGCAGGCTGCACACCCCCAGCTCCCTCAGCCTCTCCTCATAGGGTTTGTGTTCCAGGCCCTTCACCAGCTTTGTTGCCCTTCTCTGGACACCTTCCAGCACCTCAGCCAATATGGGACATATCATCCTTAAAATAAATGACAGAAGAACAGGAGCAGCAGCAGCTAAATCCCTGAAGCTGAGAAAACCTGTGCAGGAATAGATAGGTTTCCCCAGATGGGATAGCTCTGTCCAATGCATTCTCTTCCAAAAGGGAGATGATAGCTGTGCTGAAGGGGAGCCTGCTGGCATCTAACTGGCACAATTTCTCCAGGCAAAATCTTCAGACTGCTAAAAATATGAAACAAGATCAATGATGTTGCTGTAGGACTGCGCTGGTGACACAAATTAAGAGCAGGGCTGTAAATGTGGCGGGCCAGAGTGTTCCAGGGGAAGACCTTTATGACGCTGGCCATTACAGCATTAGGAAGAGGATGCAGTGTAATAGGATGAGCTCTCAGGCTGTGCAGCTTGTGATTAACGTGTGATGTTCTGTGGTGAACGAGATGCTCCTCAGAGAGTGATGTCCTTACAACAGCAAAGTTCTCCAAGGGCCTTCCCATGGACACAGGGGGACAAAAATAACCTAACTGGCTTTAGGACACAGCTTCCTTTGCAAAAGGGATTATATAATACAGTTGCCTCTAACGACAGAGGACTAGTTTGGTGAACCAGAAGGCCCCTTTCAGTCCTGTTGTTCCTGCTACTCCCAAAGTTAAATTAACACCAACCTTGCCTAGCAACGTCCTGCTCCTGCGCGATGGAGCTGGAGCTTGCTCTGGAGCTCCCAGGATGAGATGTCTCTTTTGAAATGGGAACTGAAAAGCTTCACAACGGAAGGAACGGCCAGCAGAGGTGCCAGGTTTATCATCTAAACCAAAAAAGAAACAAACCCACACATTTTAATCCTCCTGTCCTGCATCTGGAAGCAGAAAGACCTGTAAGGATGCAGTGTGCTGTAGGAGTCCAACCCTCAGCTGCCCCCAGGAGCGGCTCACGGCAGGCTGCAGAGGGTGCAGTGCCTGCACAGGGCACCCACTGTCCTCTGCCAACCTGAAGCCACTGGCACAGCAGCAGTCTGGAGAAGCAGCTTTCCTCTAGGCAGAGGAATCAGCCTCCTCCTCCAGGCCTGGCTCCTCGCAGCCTGCCTGGCTGCCAGGGCCTCCATGCCTCACCGCCCTCATCCCCTACACATCCCAGCACCTGGGAGTGGATTCTCTCCCCCGTGTCATGTGTGTCTATCAGGTGTATGTATTTTGGTATGGAGTGTGTGCAGCCCAGCTCCTCCCTCTGCTGCCTGGGCTGCTGGGGGCCGCCAGGGAGCGGGCACAGAGCCCTGACAGGCCATGCTGGCTGCTGGGGCCCGCAGCCGGGTGGGCAGCCCCGGGGCCTGTGGCCCTCCTGGCACCTCGGCAGCTGCAGCAGTGCCAGGGCAGCTCTGCCTCAGGGGCAACACAGTGGGGGCAGAAATCTCCCCAGAACGGGGAGGCCCAGGGCCTGGGGGGTGGCAGCAGTGTCCCCACACCTGCCCCTCGGCCTCTTCAGGCCATGGTTTCAGTGAAGGGAAGCTGCTTTCTGCGCTGCCTGGGAGCTGAGAGCCCAGCGCAGGGGAGGCTGAGGGCAGTGGCAGCAACCTAACCTGGCGTGGAAAGGAAAAGCCCACCCTGGACTTCGGGGATCTCTTTGGGTCCCTTCCATCCCCTAACATCCTCTGATCCTCTGATCCTGTGACAGTCAGGGCCCTGTGGAGCTGAAGAATGAAACTTGGTCTGCATCTCCTCCCTGCTTTTGCCCTGTCTGTGCCTGGGTTGGATCTATCCCCACGCTGCTCCTGCAGGGAAGAGGTTCACCTGCCCCTTCCTGGCATTCCCCTGGCTCTGCTCAGCCCAGGAGAAACGGGGCAAAGGCAGAGCCCCAGGTGCCCAGGGCTGGTGTGTGTGACAGTGGCTGCTGCTGCTGTGCCACAGCCTGCTGTGGGGATGCCCCCCAGGAGAGCCTGCACACGGCTGTGCTGGGTGCTGCTGGGGCAAACAGGGAGGGACATGGCCTCGCTTTGTGTGCTGCTCTGTCACCTCCTGCTCCAGGAGAGCTGGCCTGCAAAACCAAGATGGTGCTTTAGCCTGGGCAACCTCCTTTCCTGGAGAACCAGGAATGACTGCAGCTTCAGAGCGGCACCTTGCTGCCATTCCATTGTTCCCTGCCAGCAGGGCTTCCTCCCACCAGTACCTTAGCATCACAGAAACAAGCAGGTTGGAAGAGAGCTCCAGGCTCAGCCAGCCCAACCTAGCACCCAGCCTTATCCAATCAACCAGACCATGGCACTAAGTGCCCCAGCCAGGCTTTGGTTGGACACCTCCAGGGATGGCGACTCCACCACCTCCCTGGGCAGCCCATTCCAGTGCCAATCACTCTCTCTGACAGGAATTTCCTAACAACATCCAGCCTAGACCTGCCCTGGCACAGCTCCAGGCTGTGTTCCCTTCTTCTACTGCTGGCTGCCTGGCAGCAGAGCCCAACCCCACCTGGCTACAGCCTCCCTGCAGGCAGCTGCAGGCAGCAATGAGCTCTGCCCTGAGCCTCCTCTGCTGCAGGCTGCACCCCCCCAGCTCCCTCAGCCTCTCCTCACAGGGCTGTGCTCCAGGCCCCTCCCCAGCCTTGCTGCCCTTCTCCAAACACCTTCCAGCACCCCAACATCTCTCTGCAATTGACCAGCCCAGAACTGGACACAGCACTCCAGGGGTGTCCTGAGCAGTGCTGAGCACAGGGGCACAAGAACCTCCCTTGTCCTGCTGCCCACACTGCTCCTGAGCCAGCCCAGGATGCCATTGGCTCTGCTGCCCACCTGGGCACACTGCTGCCTCCTCTTCAGCTCCTCTCTCCCAGCTCCCCCAGCTCCCTCTCTGCCTGGCTGCTCTCAGGCACTCAGTCCCCAGCCTGTAGTGCTGCTTGGGGTTGTTGTGGACAAAGTTCATCAGCTTGGGAGTGGAGCTGTGGCCAGGGCACAAGTGCCTGCCAGGTGACTTGTCCTTGGGAGAGAGCTGGAAGGGAGTAAGCCGAGGGCATCCTGTTCTTGGGAGGAGCTGCCCCAGCCACCAGAAGGTGCCAGGCCCCAGCTGTCTTTTGAGATTTCCCAGTGTGGCTCAGTAATGCAACAATTTGCTCCCAAGACACAGCGCAGAGCCCACCTACTCATTCCTCTGAGCAGCCATCAGGCCATAATGACTTTCAGTGGATGGCTTAGCTTTGAACAGATGCCTAGAGGTGAAAGGATCTGTATTCCATTACTAGCCCCTTCAACTAGCCGGGGTCCCCTAGGTTAAATATTTTTAGCAACAGCTTGTTTACATGTCAAACTTGTCAATGAGCTTCTGGGGCACTGCTGCCACAAAGCTGTGTTGGTGGCAGCCAGTGAGCTTTTGCTATGCGTGGAGCTAAAGCCTTCCAAAGGGCTTGTCAGATATGTTCTTCCTACTGTGTCACAAGAGCAAGACTAATTTCAAAGAAATGCTCTTTATTTCTACTTAAAACTGCTAAGGAAAATATCCAGCACTGTCTTTTTTCTTGTCATCTGTTCGACAAGTGTCTCATAAAACAAATTGAGAGGTTTAAATCTCCGAGACAAAAATCAATAAGAGGATAAGTAAAGAATAGGAGGAAGTCAGCAGGCTGAGATTTATTTCACTGGAAATGTTTTTTCAATGGATTTACTAATAAATCTAAAGTGGCTGGTGCAGCTGCCTTTGATATGCACTATCCCCTTTACTTAGATGGAAGCTGCACATGAAAAGGGGCTTTGAATACTGATTTTTACAAGGGTGTAAATCAGTGAAGCCCCACACGTTAAGTATACCACCAGCATCTGCTTCAGGTGGAAGTTAAGAGAAAGGATTTGTTTGGGTGCCAGAGTTTCCCTCTGTAGTTTTGCCATTTCTGTGTTTAATATACTCCAGTAGTTGCGATGGGGCTCCTGCTGTGCTGGATGCTGAACGCTGCAGTGCAATGAATTCACCTCTGTCCAGGGAGTTTATGGGGTTTCAGGGGTAGGAATCTCCACTGAAATATTAAACATGGGCTGCCCAGTGGTGAAATCAGAGGGAATGAAACGTGCCATGGTGGAAGCCAGCTGTGATATCTCTTGGCAATCTGCCCCACTGAGCACTGCCCTCGGAGTGAGGGGACATGGGGAAAAGTCGCAATGAAATGCATCATTTCAAACAGAGAGGAAGCCAAATAGCCACTTGAAACAGTTCAGAGAAGGTCAGCACGGACTGGCTACCTGTCATGTTCAGGTGGATCCCACAGCTGGCCTGTGCTCTAGGAAGAAGGAATGTTGCCTTGAGTGACAATCACAATTGCTATGGAGTGTGTAGACTCTGGTGTGGCCATGTAGCAATGGAAAAGGCTGCACCCCAGTGCAGAATGCTTGTCCTCCTCCCTGCTGCGTGTTCCCAAACACTGTGATCTTTTGCAAAAGCCCAGGAGATGAAGAGGAAACTATAATGAGCTCCTTGTTGAGCAATATTAGTGCTTTGCTGCAGTTGGCACACATGACAGATGGCTGTGGGCAGGGAGCTTGTTGCTGGGGTCTGTGTGTGTGCATATGTGCTAGGAGGGGTTCCAGAATGGCAGGGTTCGCTATTGGAGTTCCAATTAAACAGATAGTCCTGCATGCTTCCACAGTGTCAGATGGGAAACCAGCCAGAAACGAGCTGATATCTTATTGTTCCTTGTTCCTCAATCGATTCTGCGTTTGTCAAAAGATCTCTCTGCACTAAACATGTATCAGAACATGGGTAAGCTCTGCCGTTCCACTTCACAAGTTGGATCTTAGGCAGGAACGTTGAAAGTGAGAATAAATCAAAGAAATGGTCATTTCCATCTCCATTCTCATCATTTTTCTCAAGTCAACAGGAGAAACATACCACAGCTAACTGTGAAAACTGGCACCTTGTTACCCACTTTATCATTTCTTATGACTTATTAAGGATTATTATCAGCGTTCATTATCCTGCTTAATAGCACAGACCCTGGCTATCATATCGTGTTATTACTGGATAGCAGCAGCAAACTCTTACATTTGGGTCACTTAAACAGCTTGCAGATAAAAATTCCTGTGGCTATTAGTCTGAAGGGCACAACCAGGACTGTGATTTGCACCAGGCTTTGAAAATGGAAAGAGGAAAAACATGGGATGCAAACTGCAGGTGATTATATGCTAAATGACTGTGTCATAAAGCCATATGCACAGTGGGGCTGAGCTGAGGTTGCATGGCCACCTAAAGCCTGTAATTCCCTTCATTTTCGAGCACTTTGCATTGGAATCACAGTGCCATGGCATTAGCACAGCGGTTTTGAATGCAGTCATGTATATGAGCATCACACAGACTCGCACACAGGTATACCAGCATCTTACTGGGGAAAGTCAGACAACCTTCAGAGCAGACAGTGCTCTCCACAACAGGCAGTGAAAGCTTCCTGACTGAAACAGGGATAACTCATGCCCCACACCACAGAGCTTGGAGGAGATGTTGTGTGGTTATAGATGGGTTTCACTGTTGGTTGTTAAAGTTCATAGTGATGGCCTGACTTTGTACAAGCCCCAGCTCCGTACCAGGTGTTCAAGGAGGTCATTTCAGTTCTGTGAAGGAGCAAAGTGTGATCTCCACCTCTCTGGGGAGGACATGCAGAACTGGCAAAATCCGTACTGGGAGTCAGCACTACAACTAAAACAAGAAGCCAAGCATCAGGTATCAGCCTTTGCCCAAACTTATCCAGCAGGCTCTCATGACAAGGACTGGGCAAGCCTTGGTTTGACTTCCAAGTCAAAGACCCTCCACACTTTGACACCAAAGCAGTGTACACATACACACACATAGAGACACAGGCAGACACTCCTCATAGCCACTGTGGTATCTGCAGGAGAAGGCAGCTGCGCTCCACACCTCACCACATCATCTCCACGTCACAACGCCCTGTCTGGCTTTTCATTCAAAATCTGCCATCCATGTCCTGTCCCTGTTTGATCTCTTACAAGATCAAAGCCTGAAGAAGTTGAAAGACACACAGTGACATGATTTATCCTCAGGAGAGCACGATGACTGCTGAAATTCCTTTCTCCCCTGGATGCCACACACTGTCCCCTGCCCCTAAGATGGAAACACTGCTTTTGTTTCTGGCCTGGCTTGTCTAAATGTGTGTGGGAGAACAGCAAATGTCCTTGGGCAGGGGTGCAGAGAAGAGGGGGATGTTAACTCTTCCACCCTCTTAGATGTCTAGGCTGCAGTGTAATCCTACATAATTAAATGAATTGATCAGGATTTACCCTTTCCTCTTGACCTGACGTTTAAGTTAGGGCTAAGAACTGCAGCACTTCTGTTTTTTTTTTTCCCCAAAGCAAAACACAATCCTGGAGAAAAGTCAGTTTAGCTGAGAGAAAAAAAGTAAAACAGAAATAGATCTTTTCCATAAACAAAGCTGCTTTCCATTTTGCTAAGATAAACAGGCAGATGCATTAAGAGATCATGCCACCCAGGCCATGGAAAAAGGAGCAAGGAAGTGTATTTCTGAGCAGTTTTCTGAAGGTGCAGGGCAGGCTGAGCCCAAGGCAGGCTCAGCACTAGAGACAAGGCAGCCTTGCATTTTCACCTGTAGAACTCTGCTGCACAGAACTACAGAACCACAGAACTCTAGAGCTTGGAAGGGACTTCCAGAGATCACAGGATCACAGGATATTAGGGGTTGGAAGGGACCCAAGGAGATCGTTGAGTCCAAACCCCCTGCCAGAGCAGAGGCACACAATCTAGCACAGATCACAGAGGGACACATCCAGACAGACCTTGAAAGTCTCCAGAGAAGGAGACTCCACAACCTCTCTGGAGAGCCTGTGCCAGGGTTCTGGGACTCTTCCAGGCCAGAAGTTCCCCCTTGTGTTGAGCTGGAACCTCCTGTGCTGCAGCTTACACCTGTAAGATCATCGAGACCACAGCAGGATCACCCAGGGTAGTTTGCACAGAAAGAGTCTCCAGAGAAGGAGATTGCACAGCCTCTCTGGGCAGCCTGCTCCAGGCCTCCAGCACCCTCACACCAGAGAAATTTCTTCTCACATTAAGCTGAAACCTTCTACATTCCAGTTTGTTTCCATTGCTCCTTGTCATATTGTTGCTGACCACCCAAAAGAGCTTGGCCTCTTCCACTTGACACCAACCCCTTAGGTATCTATAGACACTGCTCAGATCTCTTCTCAGCCCTCTTCTCTCCAGAACAAACAGCCCCAGGGCTCTCACTCTCTCTCCATAGGGAGATGCTCAACTGCCCCAGTCATCGTTGTGGCTCTCCCTTGGACTCTCTCCAGCAGGTCTCTGTCTCTCTTGAACTGGGGAGCCCAGAACTGGACACAATACTCCAGGTGTGGTCTCCGCAGGTCAGAGTAGAGGGGGAGAAGAACTTCCCTAGCCCTGCTGGCCACATGTTTCCTGATGCACCCCAGGATGCCATTGGCTCTCTTGTCCAGAAGGGCACATTGCTGCCCATGCAGAACTTTCTGCCCACCAGCACTCCAAGGTCTTTCTCCACCAAGCTGCTCTCCAACAGGGCAGCCCCAACCTGTACTGGTGCTTCCATAGCTCAAATGCATCATCCTCTCCTTCCCAAATGAAGTTCTCTGGTTGGAGGGGGCACCTGTGAGCCTTGTGCATTCAGCCACTCCACACTCTCACAGAATACAGGGGACAGTGGTGGTCTCTGTGGCTGCACAAACAGACTTTCAGTTCTCTGGGCATGGAGAGGGATCTGGAAGAGTAATGGCAGGAAAAGCCTTTCAGAAATCTAAGTGCTCACCTGAACAGGCTGAGAGGCTATGTGCTCTCTACGGGATGGTCTTCAGGCTCTTGCTGTACCAGCTCTGCAGTGAAGGAAAACTGCCTTCCCCCAGGCACCAGAAAGGAGGAGGTGAAACACGAGAAGTAAGAACTGTCCCCTAATCAGGGACTGGATTTTCTGACAACCAAACTGAAGTAGCTTGGATGGAGCCTGTTCTGTAGAGCCCAAAATTCTTTCATTTGAGTCATTCCCCTCTGCTGCAAGACTCAGATACTACTGAAGTCATTGAAATAGTCGTTTTACAGCTGTCTGGAGATGTCTACAGTGGAGATATTCACAGTCTGTAGGCATCATCCACAGAGGAACCAGATGAAGTTCAACAAGGACAAATGCAGAGTCCTGCATCTGGGGAGGAATAACAAACTGCAGCAGTCCAGGCTGGGAGGTGATTGCTGGAGAGCATCCCTGTGGAGAGGGGCCTGAGGGTGCTGGTGGCTAACAAGTTAGCCATGGCACAGCAATGTGCCCTGCTGGCCAAGAAGGCCAATGGGATCCTGGGCTGTATTAGGAGGATGTGTCCAGCAGTTCCAGGGAGGTTCTCCTCCCCCTCTACTCTGTCCTGCTGAGACCTCATCTTGAATACTGTGTTCAGCTCTGGGCTCCCCAGTTGCAGAGGGACAGGGATCTGCTGGAGAGGGTCCAGCAGAGGGCTACAAGGATGATGAGGGGACTGGAGGGCATGGCTGATCTGGGGAGGCTGAGGGCCCTGGGGCTGCTGAGTCTGCAGAAAAGAAGACTGAGAGGGGATTTGATAAATGTTTGTAAGTATCTGAGGGCTGCCAGGAGTGGGGAACAGGCTCTGCTCACTGCTGCCTGGGACAGGACAAGGAGCAGTGGGTGTAAGCTGCAGCACAGGAGGTTCCTGCTCAACACAAGGGGGAACTTCTTGCCTGGAAGGGTCCCAGAGCCCTGGCACAGGCTGCCCAGAGAGGTTGTGGAGTCTCCTTCTGTGGAGCCTTTCCAGGCCTGTCTGAGTGTGTTCCTCTGTGATCTGTGTTAGTATTGTCCTGCTGTGGCAGGGGGCTTGGACTGGATGATCTCCTTGGGTCCCTTCCAACCCCTAATATCCTGTGAGCCTGTGATCAGCCTGCAGGAGAGCTGGAGAGGGACTTTGTGCAAAGGCATGGAGTGGCAGGACAAGGGGGAGCAGCTTCAAATTGGAAAATGCTCGATTCAGATGAGACATTGGGAAGAAATTCTTCCCCCTGAGGAGGATTGGTGGTGAGGCACTGGAACAGCTTGCTCAGTGAACTTGTGGAGGCTCCAAGCTTGGAAGTGTTCAAAGCCAGGTTGAATGGGACTTTGAGCAACCCAGTTCAGTAGGAGGTGTTGCTGCCCATGGCAGGGTGGTTGGAACTAGATGATCTTTAAGATGTCTTCCAACTCAAACCATTCTCTGATTCTATGGTAGTTAACTGATGCTTTGCACCCAGGAGATTCTGCAGCCTTCTGCCAGGGCTGCCTTGTGACACAGTTCAGTTGTGTGCTTAACTCATGTGCTGTAGCATGCAGCTCTCTCAGGTAACAACTTCACACATCCCTTTTACTGTAGGGTGATCCTGTAGGGTGAAACTCTGCCTTGGTCCATGCTGCAGTTGGTTCAAACTGGGGTATTTCTATCTGCATATGAAACTGGTAAGAGCAAAGGTCTTTCAGGGCTTGACACTACTTGATTCAGGACAAGCTCAAAGACAAGGAATATACTGAATTGTGGTGGGTTTACACCACTTAGAGTTTGGGATTTACTCCCCAGAGGTAATTTTCCACACTACTCAGCACTGAAAGTAGAATGAAAGTATTATTTACAAAGATGGGCTGAATATAAAAGGTAATAAACATACAGCAATGCACATAAACATGTACAACCAGACAGCAGCCCAGCTAACCCCCTGGACAAAGCCCAGGGACCCCCTGTTCAAAAGCAGACTGGCCTGGGCCAGGACAAGACGTCCAGAGGCTAACAAATGATCTCTGTTCTGCTGCTGTTCCATACCATAGTCTAAACAACACTGGGTGGAGAGAAGCAGGCAAGGCCAGAGGGAGAGACAGTGGGAAAAGCAGGCAAGCAAACAACCAAGAACACTCTGAGCTCCCAACTACATAGAGAAAGCACAGCCCAGTAAAATGGGATGAATGTGTCTCTATACTCTGCTGCTCAGCCCCTGTTGGGATGTGCTCTTGTGTTCTCTGGCAGTGTTTTATTTGCCATCTACAAGTAAGACACTGCTGTTAAACTGCAGCAGCAGTGCACAACTGCCTTCCTCCAATTGGCTGCCACCAGGAAGGGAGATCTGGCATTTGGTGTCAATGTTCGGCTTCAGCCGAGAGATATGCCCAGAGACACAGATGCAACTGCTTCAAACTGCTGCAAAATGGTCTTTAGGATCTCAGTGGAACTGGAAGGTTTCTGCTTTTTCTTGCTTCCTCTTGGGCCATCAATGCAGCAGGAAGGGCCTTTTGCAGAAGGCTTTAACCCACCGAGCAGGAAGTTTGTCTCTATGGGCAAATGAAATGGATTTTGTCCAACATTCCCTATCTGTGACTGTGTTCTTCCTGCCCTGCACCTCAGAAGAGGACCTGACTCGGTGCTGGGGGCGTGCCTGGGGTGGGATCTTCCCTGATAACCTTTAGGTGTTTGTTCCATCTCTCTATCACCTGTTAAAAAAAAATACCTGCATGGGAAGAAGTAGTTTCCATTAATTCATCCTCTCTGATACTTTTGTCTCCTCCTCTCCCCCATCCGTTTCCCTTTCCGTGTCCCTCTGCAGCTCCCACCAAGAACAAGTGGGTGACTCACACAGACCCACTTTCACTCGGTCACTGCATCACAGCAGTGATCACAGCATCACCCTGACGCCGGATCCTTGCCCCCGGGAGCCTCCCATTCGGTGGCCGAAGGGAACTCTACAAACCAGTTCTTCTCTGCTTCCCCCAGGAACAACGCTGTGGCGATGTGACTGCCCTCTAAAGATGTGTGGATCGGCATGAAAGTGCTGACCTGTTCACCGCTTCTAGGGCCCTTTGAACTGCTGATCTTTGAAGCCAAGGCTCTAACAAACTAGTGTATAATAAGCTGCTGCCCCATGCCAGGAAAGGCAGAGGTACTGGGGACTGATGGAAGCTTTTGAAGGCACAAAATGCTATTAGAAACAGAGAGGGACTGGGGAAAAAGAGACAGTGAGAAGCAGATCTCTTTTCCAAGCAGCGACACATCTAACTTCAGTGAGTTGGGCTGCAAATACAATCCAGGCTCTGCTATTAGGGTAGGCTGAAGGAGCTGGGGTTGTTCAGCCTGGAGAAGAGAAGGCTCCAGTGGGATCTTACAGCTGCCTGCCAATACCTGAAGGGAGCCTACAGGAAGGCTGGAGAGAGACTTCTACAAGAGCATCCACTGATAGGACAAGGGGAAAGGGATTTAAATTGAAGGAGAAAAGGTTTAGATTGGCTCTTAGGAAGAAATTCTTCACTATGAGGGTGGCAAAACTCTGGAATGGATTGTCCAGAGAGGCTGTGGACACCTCCTCTCCAGAGATGTTCCAGGCCAGGTTGGATGTGGCCTTGAGTAATTTGGGCTAGTTGAGAGGTGTCCCTGCCCATGACAGGGGGGTTTGATTAGATCACAGAACAACAGAAACATTCCAGTTGGAAAAGCCCCTCAGGATCACCAAGTCCAGGCAATAATTCTACTCTACAGAGTTCACCCTAAACCATATCCCCCAGCACCACATCCAAACTACCTTTAAACACACCCAGGGTCGGTGACTCCACCAGCTGCCTGGGCAGCTCATTCCAGTCCCTGACCACTCTTGCTGGGAAAAATGTTTCCTAATGTCCAGTTTTAACCTCTGCAGTGGCACCTTGAGGCCATTTCCCATTGTTCTATCACTATATACCTGTGAGCAGAGCCCAGCAGCAGCCTCTCCACAGCCTCTTTCCAGGTAGCTGCAGACAGCAAAGAGGTCTCCCCTCAGCCTGCTCTGTTTCACACTACCCATCCCCAGCTCCTTCAGCTGCTCTCCATGAGATTTATTCTCCAGGCCCTTCCCACCTTCCTTGCCTTCCTCTGCACATCCTTGTAAGGAGGTGCCCAAAGCTGGACACAGCACTCACGATGATCTCTGAGGTGTCTTGCAGCCTAAGCTACTCTGAGTCAGGACTTAGGGCCACTAAACCAGACTTGACTCCTACAAAATGTTGGGGGTGGCTGGCTGGAGGTTTTTTGCGGTTGCATTTTCTGACACTGGGGCTTTTCCAGCAGAGACTCAGTTCAGTTCAGGGCTTTCCTTACATTGCTGCACCAATGAGCTGGTAGGGAGGGGAGAACCAGACTGCATAGCAATAATTATTATCAATTGTATTGTGCGTTTTATCTTCAAAGTGCTTTACAGACACAAACTAATTATTTCTCTGCAACACCCCTGTGAAGAAGATGGTAAAGTATCATTATCTCTGTTTTACCGATGGGGAGACTGAGCCAGAGCGTTTAAGCGATTAGCCTGGGGGCACAGGGGCAGTTAGTGTCAGGGCTGGGAATGCAGGAGTGTCTCTGCTCCCAGTCAGCGCCAGGCAACCTATCTCTTTAGTAGGAACAAAAGGGAACCTTTCTCCAGACTTGGAACCTAAAAGAAGCTCTTTTTTTTTTTTTGGCAAAGGATGATAAACTCTTTCTTGAAAATGTAATCATAATTGGGGAGGGGAGGGGAAGGGCGGAGGGGAAGGGGGGAGGGAGGGGAAGAAGCCTGTGGAGTAATGGCAGCAGAGAGGGTGGAAAGTCAGCACGTCTGCTTGAGGGGTAATCCTAGAATCTGGAAGTTGGGGAGCACTCCTGGAAGCTTTGTGAGGGGAGGGAGGAGAGCTCTGTTTCAGTGCAAAACCCCAAAAGTGATCTCTTTGAAATTTCCCAGGGACGGGAAGGGGAATTAAAATAACGTTTAAATATCAAACTGTTTCAGTGCAGACATTTCCAAGTGAAACCGAACCTGAAAGGCTGCGCTCTCAAGTTCCCGGTTCAGACATGGCCTCAGGGCTCCTACGTTCCTCTGTGCCTATCAGCTCCCAGGCAGGTTCTCAGGGCTTCCACAGGTATGTTCCTGGTCACCTCCTGACTGAGCACAGCATCGGCTGTGGAGCACCTCTGCTCTACGCCACTAAGCCAACCAAGCTCCTTTAAAGCCACCCAACGCTTGGCGGAACTTCAACTTTGCACTGCAACAGAAAAGGAGCTGCCACAGAAGCAAAGAACACCCAAAAGCAAGAGGCTGCTTGCTGGGCCCAGTCTGCAAGGGGAACATTCCCACTAGAGCTGACATGCCAGCTTCACAGCTCCTTGGCCAGTCCAATGCGGAGAGGCTGTCCCCAGAGGGCACCTCTCAGTGCTCCACAGCAGCCCTTGGGCAAGCTGTCCATGAGCTTGGCCAGGCCTGGGCAGGACTCTCTCCAACAACCAAGACATTTCCTGAATCTCATGGATTCTGTCAGTTGGGAGCACAGGGAATTTGCAGCAGTGAATTCTCCTCCAGCTGCGAGGGACACCTCCTCCAAGTGGACTGCTGGAGGAGACTCCAAAAACTCCAATCTGCTGATTTCAGAGGCCAGTGTGGAGCTCTCCTCTTCCTGCTCCTCCACTCCCTTTGCTCTCAGTCCTGTAGTGCCAGCCCAGCTCAAAGGAGGTTGTGCTGTTGGTGTCAGCTCATAGCTAAGTACCACGAGTGGTGCTCTGCAAACGCTGCCAGAAAGCAGAGCAGTTACTGACTGCCTGTCATACTTCTGGAGAGCTCTGGTGGTGTCCCTATCACTTCTCACCTAAAAATGGATTATGGGCTGGAGACTCCAAGAAGGGAAATACACAACTAGTGCTGCCTTTCCCATGAGATTCCCTTTTGCCTGGCCACCACCCTTGGAGAACTGAAGGGTCCTCTCCAACGTCAGGGACTACCTAAGGAGAGGAGCTGGAGAAAAGCTGAGTTTGCATGGCAGGGGAGTAGGAAAAAGAGGGAGGTTTTTACTGAGGGCTTTGCACTTTGGAGTCAAGAGAACACACTGCTGGGTTTGGACAGCACTTTCTCTGTTCTGTTTACAGCACCAAAGAGGGTATAACATAGCCGAAAAAATAATAGGTGGCATCCAGCCCGGGTGATACTTTTCACACAGCTCCACTTCCCTTTGAGCATGAAAGGCTGAGCCAGATCCTCAAACACTCAGAAGCTGCCATGGGGGCTGGATTTTCTGAAGAGTTGTGCAGCCTGCCAGCTTGGCACTGCTTACAATCTAGCTGCTGGCTTTGGTGCCTAAATGGGAGCTGAGCTCTTCTGCAAATCTGCTTCTGATCGTGCATGCTGAGCTGCTCTGCAAATTCTGGCTGTCGTTGCTCTGCATTCTTGTACTTCCTGGTTGTGAGCTGTGCTGGGAGCAAAACTATCAAAGCACCACGAGGAAACCACTCCTGCTCTAATCAGGAAGCTCAAAAAATCTCAGGAGCCAAACGGTTCAGCCTCCAATGACTATTTGGGCAATGGTTGTGCTCCTGGTACTGCTTTATCCTGGCATGTGTCAGAGCTGTGCCATGGCAGGTGCTGTAAAAACCTCCAAACCAGAGACAATCCCAGCACTGCATAGTTTGTAATCAGAAGAGAAGATGAGGCAGAAGGTGTGTGCAGCAGATGGACAGCTCTGGCACAAGGAGACCAGGGGGTGAGTGTTCTGCTGAGTGTCTCCAGCATAGTTCGCAGAGCAGAAAAGAGCAGTCAAGGATAAGCTGAGCTGCTTACCTTACCTGACCCCCTAAACCTTTTGAGATTTGCCCACAACAATTAATTATTCCTTTGACTGGCCAAGATGACTCACAGCTGCTCATGCCATCCCAAAGCTCCAGATCTAAGTAAATGTATTGAAATTAGAGGTGGCTGTGCTCCAGGAAACTTGCATTTCGTTTTGACTCAAGGAAGCTCCGCACCCTTCTCCACGTCTTGTTTCTCCCCTCTTGCAGCCCTCAGAAAACATGAAGCTCACAGCTTCGATCTCAGAGTGATTAAGATTCAGGAATGGGAGTCATGAGATCTGAGTCCTATTCCTGTCTCTAATGCAGGGTGGTTTTTGGTGAGTCACTTCCCCTCTCTCTTCCTCAATATCCTTGTTTGTGAGATGGGGTTAGCAATACTGCCCCATGGCTCTGAAGAGTCGGGAGGCCACTAACAGCTGTGAGCAGCCAGGCAGGTGGTGCTCTGCTGATGGCCCATGGCTGGAGTGCCTTTGTATCTGGCACTTAGAATCATAGAATCAAGCAGGTTGGAAGAGACCTCCAAGATCATCCAGTCCAACCTATCCCCCAGCCCTATCCAGTCAACCAGACCATGGCACTAAGTGCCTCATCCAGGCTTTTCTTGAACACCTCCAGGGACGGTGCCCTCACCACCTCCCTGGGCAGCCCATTCCAATGCCAATCACTCTCTCTGGGAAGAACTTCCTCCTAACATCCAGCCTATACCTACCCCGGCACAGCTTGAGACTGTGTCCCCTTGTCATGTGCTTGCAGAGTGCAAAGGAACTTGGGGTGGTAATTATGGGCTTTTGGGGTCTTTACTTCTGAATTGACCTACACCTCCTTAATAACTAGTCTTGTGGGGAGGGCAGACAAGAGGGAAAGCAGATAAAAGATACAATGGCTTCATCTGGAAAAGCTCTTTGAGATCATTGAGCCAAACCGTTCTCTAACTCTACCAAGTCTAGTGCCAAGCCATGTCCCTCAGCACCACATCTCTGCCTCTTTGAAACACCTCCGGGATGGGGGATTCAACCACCTCCCTGGGCAGCCTGTTCCAGTGTGTGAGAACCCTTTCAGTGAAAAAGTTTCTTCTAATGTCAAGACTAAACCTCCCCTGGTACAATATGAGGCCATTTCAGCTCATCCTGTTGTTTGGTATTCTGAAGAAAAGACCAACCCCCACCCGGCTCCAAGGGAGCTGCAGAGCAATGAGGTCTCCCCTCAGAGTAATCACCCCCAGCTCCCTCAGCTGCTCCTCCCCAGTCCTGCTCTCCAGACCCTTCTCCAGCTTCACTGCCCTTTTCTGGACCTGCTCCAGACCCTCAATGTCCTTCTTGGACTGAGTCACCCAAAACTGAACCCAGTACTCAAGCTGTGGCCCCACCAACACAGAGTGCAGGGGACAATCACTTCTCTGGTGTTGCTTGTCATACTGCTCCTGGTGCTGTTGTCCTTCTTGGCCACCTGAGCACACTGGCTGGTGTTCTGGCAGCTGCCAGTACAAGGTGAAGCTGCTTCTCATCTAGGAGAGAGTTTAGAAGCTTCTTTCTCATGTTGGTGTTTGCCAGCACTGCTGCCTGCAGTTTCCTGGGCATCTTTCTTTTCAATATCACCCTCTGGTTTCCACCACAGGCACACACTTGTGTCATCCCCAGCCCAAACTGCCCTCACCATTATGTAGATGCTGATGTAGAAGAGGCACAAACAGGTGAAGTCCCTCGCCTGTCACACTCACTGAACATCAGTCCTCTGGGGGTTCTCCCCTGAGGACGTTCACAAAGCCCATTCACTGCTCTCCTTTATTTTAGCATGTGAGCTGAAAATGCACCTTTTAGATAGTCAAACAACACTGTCCTTGAAAGTCTAACCTCAGCTTCTCCCTCCTAGGGCACAAACCTAGAGCTTTAAGAGCCCAGTTCAACCTTTTTCTGCCTCCAGCCAGGTCTGTCGCAGTGAAGGCTGACACCGTATCCGTCTCTAGCTGCCTTAATTGGGTGTTTCCATATTGAGTCAGTGGGTAGACAGCTTTGAAGTTTGCTTTTCCTCACTGTACACAGCCTTTAGAGCAGAGCCTGCTGCCGGTGGGCTGGGAGGGAAAGTGTCTGCCCAATCGCTCCACCTGTAGGAAGGTGGAGGAAAACCTCTGAGCTTCTCGAAGGGCTGAAACCCCTCTTCCAGGAAGGACTTGCGTCTGTTGCATAGCTGGGCAGGCCTTTCCGTGGACTTCTCCTCCTCTCTGAATGATGCCACCCAGTCGTCGTGACTGGCTGGTAGCTCCAGCTGCAGCACCGACTGTCAGCCTGAGTCTCCTCTTGATGGAGAGGTTGATAGACTATAAGGACAGGAAGGAGAAAGATGCAGAGTCACCACCTGCCACAGCAGCTGAAGCCACAACTGCCTGCAAGACACAGAAGAGTGGACTGGAAAGGTTTGACTTTCTAAAGCCACCATGCCAAAAGTGTGGAGAGGAAGAAGAATCACAAGGAGGAAAGGCAGGCAGAGGAAGCAGAAGCAGTGGTTTGGGTCTCTCCCCAGAGCAGGAGAAACCATGGGGCTCTGCTTCTGACAGTGCCTCCCCGTGTGGAGCTGTGCTCCTCAAACAGTAATAGCTCCAAGTTGGGGATCTGGAGCTGCGTGCAAGAAGAAACAGGAGGCACCCCTGACACAGCACAGTGTGTGTGGTCCTTGTGGAGAAGGAGTATGAGGCAAAAATTAGAACGATGAGGAAAAGGAGCAGAACTTTTTCTGTGGCAGGATCTCACTGGGTTTACCACCTTAGCAGACCTGCCAGACTCTAGAAGTACTCATCCCTGCATGGCTGGCAAAATCAGGGTCAGAGCTGCAGCACCACTCAGTCAAGCAACAAGAGAGGGCTGTCCAAGGGGCTCCTCATGCATGGCTGACATTTTTATCTGGAGCCACAGAGCCACACTGCAGCAATGTGCATTTGGCACTGCTCCTCTCACCTGATGACACCATCCTTCCCCTCTGGTGGGGCTGGCACTGCTCAGCTTCTGTGCCTGCATTCACAGCTCCCACAGGCTCGGCAACTTTCCAGCCCATTATTAGTTACCTTATGTCTGTGTGCTTGAGATCAACTGCTCCACTCTTATCTTTTCTCCTTTATCATATGCTTCACATGGAGGTTCACATCTACCTTACATTTGTTCATTGCACAGCACACAAGAAACATTCATAATAGCAATCCTCTAATCCATCACAGCATCACAGCAACAGGGCAGTTAATGCTGCTTGAGATCCCACGTCCTGAACTGCAGAGAAACGTATTTGGTGCACGAAGTAAGGGACTCCTGTGCTCACCAAGTCTGAAAGCCAGGTTCACAGGTTTACATTTCTCTTTCTACCATCCCAGACCTCCAAAGAGAGGAGGAGGGTGCCTGATCTGCCCTTACATCTGGAGCTGGTGGTGTTAGCCATTAGAAGAAATGCAGAAAACCAAAGAGAAGAGCTAGCACTGATTTAAACAGGTTGTGAAGTGTGTAGATCCTGGCCTGGGTCAGCAATGGTGTGGGCAGCAGGAGCAGGGCAGAGATTGTGCCACTCAGCACTGGTGAGGCCACACCTTGAATACTGCATTAAAAGCCACTCACTCCAGGAAGGACACTGAGGGGCTGGAGCAGGTCCAGAGAAGGGCAATGGACCTGGAGAACAGGGCTAGGGAGGAGCAGCTGAGGGAACTGAGGGTGTTCAGTCTGGAGAAACGCTGAGAGGAGACCTCATTGCTCTCTACAGCTCCCTGAAAAGAGGTTGAATCCATATGGGTATTGGTCTCTTCTCCCAAGGAACATGCAACAGAGTCAGAGGAAATGGCCTCAAATTCCACCAGGGAAGGTTTGGGTTGGGAATAAACTTTTGCCCGAAAGAGTGGTTAAGCCCTGGAAGTGGCTGCCCAGGGAAATGGTGGCATCACCATCCCTGGAAGCTGTGCCCTGGCAGTGCTGGCTTCACAGAGAGACTTGATCATCTTGGAGGTCTTCTCCAACCTTACAGATTGATGATTCTGTAATCTTTAATACTTTAGAACTTGAGTTTGGGAAGTCAGCATTTTGGAATGTGGAAGGGGAGCACTCAGTTAATACTTCACCCACTTGTACATAGAAAGCTCTGCATTCTCAAGAAATCCCCCCAGATTCCTGCTAGTGTAAGCTGCCAAAGCTCTGCTATCTGAAAGAGGAAGGAGACAAGAAGGATGTCCTGGCAGGGGTAGGTTAACCCCCTGGGGTTGCTAAGCTGATCTACTGCTCCCTGTTTTGCTACAGATTTCTTGCGTGACCTTGGGCGAATCACTCTCCCTCCTGCTATCGCAGCTTCCCATCTGTAAACTGGTGAGAACAACAACCACCCTGCCCCAGAGGGGTGTTTGGAGGATAAATGTGTGAGAGGCTGGGAGCTGCCCGAGTGCAGCAGTGACAAGGTTCCGACAAGTACTGAAGATGGATAGGAGCTGACAATCAGGCAGACTGCTATTAGCAGCTGATTCATTCTCTCTGCTTAACGCATATTTTTAGCAGGCTGTTATTGACTAGACAGGTACACAAGTCTGTCAATTAACAATGTTATAATGAACTAAACCTCTGCAGCAGCAGCAGTAGGGTGAATTTGGAACTCCTTAAGCCCATGGCTTCACACCTGCACTACTAATAGAAGGTGAAGATTTTCCTCTAAGCCAAGTGCAGACACCATGTGCTGCACAGTGCAGGTGCCTGAGTGCCACTGGCATCCCCACCGTGGGGTCCTGGACACCTGTGCTGACAAGTAAACTGACAAGGAAGAAGTCTGAGGTGCCCCAGTGTGTCCAGGAGCCCTTGTCAAGGCAACATTTCAACACCACTCACGGCCAGACATTCCAGGGATGTGTGTTTAGAGCCCCTCTTGCAAGCTGCAGGACTCTAATGACATGAAAGGTGCTAATGCAGCACAACTGGAACCTTTAATTATCCTAGTGACTAATAGCAAATCTCTCAAAGGGTCTAGCTTCTACTGACAGTGCTTCAAACTGTGCTTGGAAAAGGGGGGAGACAACTTGCAGGAATCTTAGAGACCTAAGTTGCAAAGCTACAGTAGCTGCGAGAGAGTTTCTCTTCCCTTTGTCAATGAGCTTCTCAGACACAGTTAAGTAGAGAGTGGGAGAATAATGTTGGGCCCATTACTGTCTTACACTAGTTGGTACCTGAACTTGTTCTGCATCCTGCAGGTAACTGGATAAACCTGCTGATGAAACAAAAAGATTTGGATTGACTTTGAATGTGTTTGTGCTCAAGGAAGAGAGTGACAGACAGACAGCTGTCTCCCACTGGCTCATTGAATAGAGACTCTCAGATCTTAATGCACCGTGAGGATCCTTTCTGTTTGACACAGAGTTTCAGACCCTGTTTCTTCATTATTACTTTTTTTTTAATCAAAAAATCTGCTTTGTTGAGCCACCCAAGCTGAAAACTGTGCAGGCTGCATTGCCTGGGTTTTCTGGAGCAATGCACAAGGCAAGTAGCGTTGGGCAGCCCTTCGCGTTACTCAGTGCTATGTTTGTGCCTGGTTTGCAGTCTGGTGCAGATTTAGCCCTGTGCCACCATCAGCTGCATCAGTTTTTCTTCATTAATTATGGCAACTGAATGCAGAACAAGGGCTGTGTGACTTCTGTGATACTACCTGGCAGCTCAGATGTAGAAGCAGTCTGCAGACATGAGAGAACAACTTTGTCTTTATTCACCTTTTCTCTCAAGGCCTTGGCAAGACTTGGCAGGGTTAGATAATGCCACATCAATTACAGGGATTTTAAGGACAGAATAAATAATTTCCATGAAGAAATCAATGCAATTATTCAAAACATGAAATTTGATCCAGTGATTCCTGCCCCAAATCCTACAGAAGCTAGGAAGCTGTTGAGCTGCTGAAGTAGCAGTGGTGGTGCTGAGAGTGCTAGGGGTCAAGGCAGAGAGTCCAAAACACAGATCAGGTTTTGCCTCTCGTGTCAGGTTCCTGCTGTGGCATGGCACATTAGGTGCCTACAGCAAGGCAGTGTGTGTGGAGGTCTGCAGTACTGTGCTCTACCAGCTAAAACGACACCAGTTTCACCTGGATTTCTCAGGTGAAAGGCCTGGTGTGCTGACCTAAAGCTACACCAAAGCAAACCAAGAAGATGCCTGTGAGCTAACCACCAGCCCCTGGAGTGCACAATGCCTTTGGTTGCCCCTGTAAGATCATTGAGCCCAACCATGATCTGACTCTTACCAAGTCTGGTGCTAAACCATGTTCCCCAGCACCACATCACCGCCTCTTTGAAACCCCTCCAAGGGTGGGAATGCAGCCACCTCCCTGGGCAGCCTGTGTCAGTGTTTGAGAATGCTTTTAGGAAAGAAATTTCTTCTAGTGCCCAACCTAACCCCCCTCCCCCCCCGGTGCATCTTGAAGCCATTTCCTCTCCTCCTGACACTTGTTCCTTGGGAGAAGAGACCAACCCCCACCTGGCTCCAAACTCCTTTCAGGGAGTTGTAGAGAGCAAGGAGGAGTCCTCTCGGCTTCCTCTTCTCCAGGATGAACAACCCCAGCTCCCTCAGCTGCTCCTCAGCAGACCTGCTCTCCAGACCCTTCAGCAGCTCCATTGCCCTGTATCAGTGCCTTTGAACACACGAACGCATTTGTTGCTGCCACCGTGCAAGTCCAGGCAGTCCCAAGTCTGTTACTCCTTTCTGTTCCTGCTTTTCTGGTTAAATGCACCTGGGAAGGTGTAATTGTTTGTGTCATAAAACATTCATTCTGAACAGACAGGCTGGGGAAATTAAGCTAAGAAGCCCTGGGATTGGTGTAATTGGCAGTGCAGGTCTTGGCAGCAGGCTGAGGGATGTGTGCGTGAGAGGGAAGCATGGAGAGGGGACAGGCACCGTGTACCTGGGGAGAGAGCATTCCATGGGTAACTGTGGCTTGGCAAAAGCATGGGCACTGTTGTTGGAGACTCAGGGAAGAGATCCTGGCGGAGCAGAGGAGCAGTGTGATAAGAAATGTAAAGGCCTGTTTGAAACCTCCTGTGGTAATCTCTGATTTACATCAGTGCAAACAAGGGCAGAGACAGGGCCTAAGTCGGAGCTGCAGGCATGGTTCGAGTGTCTGCCTTGTTTTGTTTTCTGTTGTGTTTCCTACAGAGATAAAAGATAACGCCTGCACGACTCTGCCTGAAATGCTGCTCGGTGCAAGGGACTTTCCAGGTCTGAAGGCTGAGGCTGAACAAGTTAGCTTACATGTGGAGCTGCAGCTGATCCGGGAGCACGGAAAACAAACAGCGCTTGCAGCTCCATCCCCTGACCCCTGCGAGCTGGCTCTGTGGTTATCCTTCCCTTATCTCTTGCCATGCTTGCAGGATTCACCTTGGCTGCTACCGTGAGCCTCCCTGCCAAGCATGTGAAGGTACCTGGAGAGGCTGGTTAGAGTGTGTGCTGGGTTGACCCACGCTGGACGCTCAGCAGAGCTGCTCTGTCGCTCCCTGCCTCATCTGGACAGGGCTTCCCCTGCACAAAGAAAGGCTGATGGGTGGAGATAAGGCCGGGGGGGACACTCCCCAGTTACCATCACAATCAGACCAGGCTAAAGAGAAATGAACCTAAATTTCAAAACACCTTTTCCTCACCCTTCCCTTCTCCCAGGGCTCAGCTTCACTCTTGGTTTTCTGTACCACTTCTCCCCCAGCAGCAGAGGGGCTTCAGGAGCAGGGGTTATGGTTGCTTCCTTACGTAGTGTCTCCGCCGCTGCTTCCTCCTCGGGGGGAGCACTCCTCACACATCCCCTGCCCCAGTGTGGAGTCTCTTCCATGGGAGACAGCTCTCTATGAACTTCTCTAACACGAATCCCTCCCACAGGCTGCAGTTCTTCATGATCTGTTCCAGTGTGGGTCCTTTCCATGGGGTTAGGACCTTCATAAACAGACTGCTCCAGTGTGTCCTCCTTGTAGGGTCACAAGTCCTACCAGCAAACCTGCTCCAGCATGGTTTTCTTTCTGCGTGGGTGCACAGGTCCTGCCAGGACCCTGCTCCAGCGTGGACTTCCCACGAGGTCAGAGCCTCCTTTGTGCATTCACTTACTCTGGCATGGGGTCTTCTATAGGTTGCAGAAGGACCTGCTGCAGTGAGCCTTGATGGGCCACAGGTGGACAGCTCACCTCAGCATGGTCTCCCCTGGGCTGTGAGGGAATCTTGTTCTGGCACCTGAATCACCTCCTTCTCTTCCTTCTTCCCTGACCTGAGTATCTCCAGAGTTGGATCTCTCACATGTTCTCAATCATTTTTTCACCTCCTTCTTAACTACATCATTCCAGAGGCACTACCATGGTTGGTGATAGGCTTGGCCTTGGCCAGTGGCAGGTCTATATTGGAGCCTTCTGGCACTGTAGCTTTACTTGACATAGAGGAAGCTTCTAGCAGCTTCTCACAGAAGCTGCCCTTGTATGGTCCTCACTGCCAAGCTCTTGTCATGCAAACCCAATATAAAGTGCAGTACTTGAAGTGGTGGAGGTGACTTAGAATCACAGAATCATAGAATCAGTCATGGTTGGAAGGCACCACAAGGATCATTCAGTTCCAATCCCTCTGCCATGGGCAGGGACACCCTACCCTACATCAGGCTGGCCAGAGCCCCATCCAGCCTGGCCTTAAACACCTCCAGGCTGGGGCCTCAACCACCTCCCTGGGCAACCCATTCCAGGCTCTCACCACTCTCATGCTGAAGAACTTCCTCCTCACGTCCAGCCTGAACCTGCCCACCTCCAGCTTTGCTCCATTTCCCCCAGTCCTGTCACTCTCTGATATCCTGAAAAGTCCTTGCCCAGCTGTTTTGTAGGCCCCTTCAGATCCTGGAAGGCCACAAGAAGGTCACCTTGGAGCCTCCTCTTCTCCAGACTTCAACAGACCAGAGTGGTGAGGAGACAGCAAACGTAGATGTCAGTGTGGCTGCAGACATGAGAACTGAGCAGTTGCTTAGGGAGTGCTGAGCAGCCGTTAAACAAAGGGAGGATGTGTCTGGGACAATCAGGAGGGTATCTGACACTCAGTGTTGCTGGGGTTATGCCAGCCATGGTCAGCTGCAGCATTATTAGATTTAGGCCATTTCTACTTTGTCATGCCATTAGTGAGCAGCAAAGCAGCATGGATGTGTAGGAAGGAAAATCTCAGCTCTAAAGTGCCCAATCGTCTCCGCAGAGCTAGACCCTTGCAGAGCAGATAAGAAGCTTCGGCCACCGCTTTGCCTTTTATTTCCTGCTTGGATCATAGACAACTTTTCTCATGGATGTTTATGCTTTGTGTTGTAGTAGTGTTGCCCACTGGTGGCAACCTCTTCCAGACTCTTGGCCAGTCTTAGTCAGCTCTGGTTCTGTCATACCTACCTCGGTCCCGAACGGATAGATCACATACCAAGCTGTAAACACATTTCTCAGCAATTAAGTGTCCTGGCTAGGAAACAACCCAGTGGCAATGTTACACGAACTTAAGTTGCCCAGGAGCTAATCCAATTTTCTTCTTTGGCTGCCTGTCATTTTTTAATTGAATGGCAAGAACCTTGTGTCATTGCTGCCTGTTTCAGTTGTGTAAGAAGGAAGAGGCCGCCAAATGGCTGCAAGTCAAGAAGCGCACAAAGCCTAATCCTAGGAGCTACAAAGCCAGTCAAGTCCAATGGTGTTTGGTAACCCTCAGATAACTCTGACAAGTTAAAAGAGAGAGATGTCTGCTAAGACAGGACTGTGCTCCTCTTCATCACGAATGGCAGTGGAAAAATGGAACTTGGAATCGCAGAATCATCTTGGTTGGAAAAGTCCCTTCAGAGCAGTCCAACCATTCTCTGACTCTACCAAGGCTGCTCTAGCCCATGGCCCTCTGCACCACATCTCTGCCTCTTTGAAATACCTTCAGGGATGAGGAGTCCACCACCTCCCTGGGCAGCCTGCTCCAGTGTTTGAGAACCCTTTCAGTGAAGAAGTTTCTTCCGATGTCCACCCTAAACCTCCTCTGGTGCAACCTGAGGCCATTTACCTTGCGAATCTTTGCCTTCATGCTGTTGAGCATCCTTCACGTTGTGTTTCTAGCAAAGGACATTCTAAAGCTACCCTGGCTCCCTGCAGCACTGCTCTTCCACACCAAGGCACTTTGATTTGTTTTGGATTGCAGCCTCTTTGTGTTTGGTAGGTTCCTTCAACATCCAACTATTGGACAGAAGTAATTAGCTGAAAATCTCCACTTACCTGGGAAAAAAATCCTTCAAAGGCTGCTTAAGTGCTTCAAACTGCAGCCTCAAGATTCTCCCAAAGGCAAATAATGCTCAAAAAATAAATAAAAACCCTTTAATTTGAACTGAAAATTTATGATTTTTCATCAGTCTCATGAGTCCTGCTGAGCCTGACTCACGGTTTCAAACGCTTCGGATTCGCAGTACCCTGTGAGGTAGATACAGCCCCTGCAGGACAGGCCCCAACAACCCCTGACAAAACAATTTTTAGCTCTCCCTTGCTTTGTACTCCCTTTGCTGGGTGCATTTAATTAATTAATTGTATGTGTTCTTTCTGCCTGTCATTTGAAAGAAGAAGCAAAACCCCAAACCCCAAAGCCAGCACCACCCACCCTGTGGATTCAGGCTGCCAATAAAAGAAAAAAAAAAAAAGCCTTTTTTATTGTAAAATTGAAAGATGAAAACCCAACCTAATGAACTTGCCACTTCCTTAGAGTTCTGGTAACTTGGGTGTGATCTGATGGCACGGAGTGATTCATGGGATAAAATTATAGACTTATGCAGGTGTGTACAGGAGCCTGGGTGGGGTGTGGGCAAACAGGGAATTTTATATGGCCATAAACGTGGGCATATGTTACAAAGATACTGTGCTGCCCTCAAAAGTCTCATTTTATTTCATTCTTATTTGATAAGGACAAATTGAACAGCCTTTCTGGTCAAACAGAATGATACTGCCCTGCTCTTCTTCTGCCAGAGTCCTGCAGAGAAAGGTGGAGCCTCTGAGCAGGTGGAACCCTGGCCTGATCCTTGCACCAGGCAGAAGCAATGTTCAGCCCATGCCTAGACTCTCTTTATGCCTGAGGTCACAGATTGGTTTGATCCAGGTGGGAAGGGTCCTTCAAATGTCATCCAGTCCAACTCCCTTGCAGCCAGCAGGGACATCCCCAACTGGAGCAGGTGGCTCAGAGCTCCAAACAACCTGACCTGCAACGGTGCCAGGCACGGGACAGCTCCCAGCTCTCTGGGCAGCCTGGTGTCAAACCCATCCTTGGTGTCAGACATTTCTGCCTTCATTTATCCCTTCTGAATCTCACTTTGAGTTCAGACCATTACCCCTCTGGCTGTCACAACTGGCCCCTGTTCATTGGCCCCTTTCAGCCCTGAAAGGCTACCAGAAGGTCTCCCTGGAGCCTTTTCCTCTCCACGCTGAACACTCCCAACTCTCTCAGCCTGGCTCACAGCAGAGCCCTTCCAGCCCTGCCAGCACTGCTGTGGTCTCCTCCAGCAGTCTGTGCTGTGCTGAGGACTCCAAAGCTGCCCCCAGCACCTTCCAGCCTTTCATCTCTGAGCCTGGATTCATATGGCATTCTGTCTGCACTGGAATCAGAGAACATGGCAATGTTTAAGCCCAGGTTACCAACCGAAGGGAGTGTTTTGGGGGATTTCTCGTTCATAGCCTCTGGCTCTGCACTCTGTCTCACAGAGACAGGCAGCTCTTTCAAGTTCTGGGATGGAAAGGGTAGGTCAATTCCAGTCTGGCTGGACTAAGTGAAGAAGCTCTGCCCCTCCAAGCAGTGAGCTGCAGTCTCACACCTGATCCTAGTGCCAGATACAGCAGAGGTCAGAAGGCCAAAGGTTGGGAAATCTGGCTGCGTAGCAAACAGAAATGTTTCTGTTTGCAGACAGAACTGCTGACTGTACATAGAGCCACAGGAACTTCCAAACCACAAGAATTGCCTCTCGCTGCTTCCCTCTTCATCTTCTGCTCCTCCACCACCAGCCTCTTCTCTTTCTTGCCGCTGTTGGCCTGAAATCCTTCTTGCCTGAAGCCCCTGCTGTCTGAGACAGCCTACACACGTCTGCCTCAACAGCTCTGCTGATCTCCGAGCTCATCAGAAGAAAGGTTTACAAAGAGCTGGGAAGCCGGCGCAGAGCCACACAGCTCTGCTGAACTCAGAGGGGGTAGGCAAATACAAAGTTCTGAAAGGTCAAGGACAGGTGTTTGGATGTTTCCTTTTTCCTTTTTTTTTCCTCTTGCAGTTTCTCCCTCCCTCTGTGGTTTGTTATCATTCAGCTCTAGGAGGCTTTGTTTAACTCTAGGAAAGGCCAAAGGAGTTGGAATGAGATCCAGTTGTGTTTGCACAGGAGTGTGTGGCTAAGGCTGGGCTTTTGACATCGAGTGTATGATACACACTGGAGGGTTTGGAAGATCATGGCAGCTGTTGCTGAAGGTCAGGCTGTACCAGACTCATTCTCTTCTTGTAATATCTTACTCCACAGACAAGGTTTATTTGCCAGAGCAAAGGACGCAGTGAGGTACTTCTGCCACTTGTCCTAAAGCAGGTCTAAGAGAAACGTGCTCTGTGGGATGTGTGGGGCTCTGGCCCAGAGATGGTTCTTGCAGAGGAACCATTATAGAGCCACAGAATCATAGAAGAGATCTCCAAAGCTTATCCAGTCCAACCCCCCTGCACTCAGCAGGGACATCCTCCACTAGAGCAGGTTGTCCACAGCCCTGTCCAGCCTCACCTTGAGTGCCTCCAGGGATGGGGACTCAACCACCTCCCTGGGCAACCTGCTGCAGTGTTCCAGCAGCCTCCTGGTGCAGAACCTGTTCCTCTCATCCAGTCTCAATCTTCTCTGCTCTCATTTCAAACCATTGCCCCATGTCCTGTCTCTGCAGGCCTTTGGGAACAGTCCCTCTGCAGCCTGCTTGTAGCCCCCTTCAGGTATTGGAAGGCAGCTCTAAGGTCTCCCCATGATCTTCTCTTCTCCAGGCTGAACACCCCCAGCTCCCTCAGCCTGTCCTTGCAAGAGAGGTTCTCCAGTCCCCCTAAGTACCAGTGTCCCCCAGCTGATGACTAGATTTGGGCTCTGGACCTTGGGAAGTCCTGGGCTCCTCAGCAAAAAGACGCCAGAAAATTGCTGCGCTCTCCAGCAGGCAGGTGCAGCTGGGAGGCTTTTGGCTAAGTCAGCAGCTGCGGTGGGGTGAGCTCACCTCCAGCAGCTGGGCAGCTCTTCCTGGTACCTGGACACCTCCTGCTGGGAGGAGGCATGAGGTGCCGAGGGATACAAGCGGCAGAGAGCTGCAGCTCTCTTGTTCTCTCATTGCTCAGCCTGAGCCTATTCAGGTGAGCAGTCAGCCCACCCCAGGCAGCCCGGGGAACAACAGCAGAACGCAGGCCTGTCTGTGCACAGAACCAGCAATTCCTGAGGAAATGGGTCCCAGCTTTCCCTAGGAATTGGAGCCTTAATCCTGACACAGGAGGAAATGCACCTTGGGTCAGGCTGTGCTTTCCCCACGAGTTGTTTACCCCCCGTCGGGGTCTGCACTGGATTCCCGAGGGGACCTGTGCTGGACACAGGTGCTGCTGTGGTTAGGCAGAGCCAGGAGAGCACTCTGCACCCAGAGACCAAACGCTAAGGAGGGAAACTGTCAATGGCCCATGAGAGGGACAGACGATATGGGCACCATCTGGGGCTCGGGGCAGCTCTGTGCACTGAAGTAGCAGTGGCTGTGCCTCGCCACGTTCCCGCGACGGCAGCCGAAGATGGTGACATGGAGGGGATCGATGCCAACTGCCCACTCACTTCTGAGCCCCTCTGGTGCATGCTGCAGTGTTTTCAAACAGGGAAGCTGCAGCAGACAGAACCTGCAGCCTCCTCTCTGACAGGTATGGATTGAATGTGCAGGTGCTGGAGGGGGTCCAGAGGAGGGCAACAAAGCTGGGGAAGGGCCTACAGAATAAATCTGATGAGGAGCAACTGAGGGAGCTGGGGATGGGTAGCGAGAGGAAGAGGAGGCTGAGGGCAGAGCTCACTGCTGTCTACGGTTACCTGTAGGGACATTGTGCAGAGGCTGCTGCTGGGCTCTGCTCCCAGGGAACTGCAGACAGAACAAGGGGGAATGGCCTCAAGCTGAGCCTGGGGAGGTTCAGATTGGACATTAGGGAAAAGTTTTTCCTGGAGAGAGTGGTCAGGGAGTGGAATGAGCTGCCCAGGGAGGTGGTGGAGTGACCCAGCCTGGCTGTGTTTCAGGGTGGTTTGGCTGTGGTGCTTGGGGCTGTGGTTTAAGGTGACTCTTGTAGAGCAGGGTTCTGGGCTGGGCTTGGTGCTCCTGAGGGGCTGTGCCAGCCTGCATGGGGCTGTGATTGTGTGAGGCGAGTGGAGCTATCCTGCTGCCATGCAGGTCAAAGGGAAGAAGCAGGCCTGCAGCCTGTGCTGGAGTCCATCCCCAGCAGCATCAAGGCCTGCCCAGGCTGCCTGGGGGCAGGGACTGCCTCCCGCCCTGCCAGCGGTGCCCAGCGCAAGGGGGCTGGCTCTGGGCAGGGGCTGGAGGAGGGCAGCAGTGCATGTCACGGCATCTGTCTGCACCTTGGAGACACGGAGCAGGGAAGCACACTGTGGTAACACCGCTGGGTGCCTGCCTAACCTGTGATTTAGAGGGGCCCCTCCCTCGGCCTTCAAAGGAGGAAACGAAACCTTCCCCAGGGAAGGAGCAGGCAACCTTTCAGCGGCAGGGGCTGCACCGATCAGCCGCGGAGGAGGAGCAGGAACTGGGACGCTTCGGATCCGCTCCCCGCTTTGGCTACCTGGCCCGTGGCAAGCCACTTAATTACCCTGCTTTACAATTGCCCAATTGGCATAATAGTTCTTTCCTTTCCCATGGCAGGGTGGGGATGGACGGAAGGGAAGGGAATTCCTTCATTCATGATTACAGACTGCTTTAAAGTGCTCTGGTGAAAGGGCAAAGGGACAGCAATAGATCACCTCCACCTGGGCACCCCAGCTCCAGAAGGACAAAGAACTGCTGGAGAGAGTCCGGCCCAAGGCCACTGAGGTGCTGAGGGGCCTGGAGCATCTCTCTTGTGGGGAAAGACTGAGAGGGCTGGGGCTGGTCAGCCTGGAGAGGAGGAGGCTGAGAGGTATCTCAGCAATGCTTACAAACACCTATGGGGTGGGGGTCAGGAAGATGGAGCCAGACTTGTCTCAGTTCTCCCCAGTGACAGGACAAGACGCAAATGGCATAACCTTGAGCATAGGCAGTTCACCTAACCATGAGGAGGAACTACTTTACTTTGAGGGTGGCAGAGCCCTGGAACAGGCTGCACAGAGAGGTGATGGAGTCTCCAGCTCAGGAGACATTCAAGGCCTGCCTGGATGTGTTCCTGTGTGGCCTGTTCTGGGTGACCCTGCTTTGGTAGGGGCATTGGACTCAATGATCTTCAGATGTCCCTTCCAGACCCTCCCACGCTGTGGTTCTGTGATTTTGTGATCTCTGCTAGCTGAGTCCTAGCAGCATTTACTTACTAGACTGAGACAGTGCTGCTGTCTTTAGCAGCAACAGCTTCTCAGGGTAGCATTTTCCAAAGTATCCCAGCGAGTCTCCCAAATCCCACTGAAAGGGAAGGAATCTCAGACATCACATTTCAAAACCACACCTGAGCCACCTCCCTGTCTGAAACCCCCATGGCAGCGTTTTCCCCGTGTGAAGGGTATGAAATGACCAAGCCCTCGCCTGACCCAAGGAACAGAGCACCCAGGTTAGCAAATGAGCACCCCAGCAGCAGCACGTCATCAGGCACAGCAGTCTCCCCTTTATTGGAGCACATCATCAGGCACAGCAGTCTCCCCTTTATTGGAGCATGTCATGAGGCACAGCAGTCTCCCCTTTATTGTGAGGATCATATTGGAGCCCTCAGCAGACTCTCCTGATTCACCAGCCGCCAAATCTTGGTCTCATCCTTTGATCTTTCTTCAGATACTACTCCATGTAAGAATAAGGCAGACTCCCTTGGCTTGCCTCCAGCAGGGAGAGACCAAGAGAGTATCTGTGCTTTTTCTTGGCTAATGAGCCACTTTCAGGACCCCAGAGAGGTGTAATCCAGAGTTTTCCTTCGCTACATCCATTCCTGCAACAAACCTGGATCCTGGTCTTTGCTTCAGCACTGCATTGTGAGCCTGACAGAGGTTTCTGATCTCTGAGTTGAAATAAACTGCTAGCAAGGCCCAGTCCTCCTAAAAGAGCCACACTGCTGAGACTGGTGAGCAGTGCCTGAGGAGCTTGTAGGTGCTGAGGTACAAAGTGTTAGCTTCTTTCTCCCTCTCCTAGTCGCAGTCTCTTCGTGAGCTGCACATGGGTGTCTCAGGGCTGGAAGAGGGCAAGGCAGAGAAGCTGCATTCCATACCTTGAACTTCCACAACACAAAGCTTTTCCTGCCTCCCACTAAGCTATTTTTCTTTCTGGCTGTATATCCAGCTCCCAAGGAAAAGACCTTGCTCTCTTAGCCTGGATCTTTTTCTGTTGAGTCACCTCCTTCAGCTTCCAAATTAAAAGGCCAATAATTGCCTGTATCTGAAGATTCATTCAATTGCTGCCTTATAACCCTGGCATGAGCTGTGTGTGAAATTTCTCCTGTTACATGTGAGGAGCCAAGCTCAGGTGAGATTGTAGTTAGAGGGAAAACTGTTGGATGAACAGTGGATGTGGAATGAGTGCTCCAGATATCCACACCCCCCAGTGCAAGATAAACCTTGCTGGAATGCTGCATTCTGAACCAGACACTGCTCAGGGAAGCTAAAATTGGATGCCAGATCCTGGCTGTAGTTATGAGCAGGAATGTGGCAAACATCAGGCACAAAACAACCCACAAACTCTTTGCATCTCACATCTTCCAGCCAGTGGGTGCTTAACCCAAGGGTCAGAGCTGCCCTAGTGCTATGTTGTAGCACAAACCTGCTCTCCAGCAGCAGCATCTCCATCCTCTGGTTCCCCTGCTGGGTAATCTAGCAGTGCTTCCCCTTCTTGGGTCACTGCCTTCCCTTCCCATGGTCTCAGCTCTCTGCTGTGATCACTTCCTCCTGCTAAAGTCCAGTTCCTCTTGTTTCAACTCTAACCAGCCAAGATGTGTTATTCTCAAGGGCCACTGATAGAGAATATGATCCTCTCCATACAGCCCCTTGAATGTCTTGTGTTGGGGCAGGTTATGGCCATCTCCAACGTGAACTAGGAGGAAGGACACAGAATCATAGAATAGTTTAGATTGGAAGGGAGCTCAAAGCTCAGCCAGTTCCAAACCCTCGCCACCGGCAGGGACACCTCCCACTAGAGCAGGTTGCTCAAGGCCTCAGCCAACCTGGCCTTGAACACCGCCAGGGAGGGAGCAGCCCTGGGCAGCCTGTGCCAGTATTTCACCAGCTTCACTGTAAAGAACTTCTGGACATCCAGTTTCAATCTCCCCTTTGCTAGTTTAAACCCATTCCTCCTCTTCCTGTCATGACAAGACCTTGTAAATAATCCCTCCCCAGCCCTCCTGTAGGCCTCTTTCAGATCCTGGAAGGCTTAGGGCAGTGGATGAAGACTTCAGTTTGAGTTTGTACCTTCACCGCTTTCTTGCTATGCTCTCTGGTCATATCAAAACATGTGGCATTTCTCTATCTGCCCTTGGTGCTATGGAGACAAGTAAGGGAGGCAGAGTGGTCAGCCAGGGTAATGTCAGGTGCAGCAGGCACCAGCAGCTCCCCAGAAGATGGGGATAATGTGGCTGCAAGGTCAGGGTCCTCACTAGCTAGGGACCCTGCCCCACAGTCTTCAAGTGAGGGCAGGCCTGGGACTCCTCAGCCAAGAGTTCAAGTCATCAACCAATATTGCAGTGAGGAGGCAGGTCTGACCTCAAGCCAGGAAGTCAATCCACAGGCCAAGTTCAGGTCTAGTAAGGCTAATGAGGGTTAGGTGCAGCCCAGTGGCAGGTCCAGAGTGACGAGGTGTGCTCATCATGGCTGAGGCTGAGCTAGGAAATGACTCAGGAGTCAAGATGAACAAGGATTGTGGTCAGGTGTGAGCTGAAGCCAAGCACTCCCAACAGCTTTGTTCGTAAGGTGACTGAAGACCCAGGGTTGAGCTTAAATGGGGTTCCTGGGCCCTCTGGCAACGGATGGAGGACTCAGGTGAGACTAGTTAGGGCCACTAAGGCTTGGTGCTCTCAGGGCCCTTGTTGTCAGATGGTATTTCTGGCTCTGCTACTCACCTCCAGGCAACCTGGAACAAACCCCTTCCCCTGTGCTTCTCCACCTTACCTGAGTCCTGCTTTCTTCTCTGAAGCTTCAGATTAGTAGAAACAAAGAGTGAAGGCAGTGTTACTCTTCAGCATGCTTGTAACTGCAAGATGTGCACCTATTACGAGGATGGGAGCCATGGCAGCTCCTCCACACAGGGAACTTTCATTGTTCACGTGGGTAGAGTCTCATATTTTCCCCTAACAAGCCTCTGAGTATTTCTGCCTGAATGCTGGGAGATTAAACATCCATAAAATGTGTTTGTCTCACACAAGATCTGACTTGCTTCTGGACCATCAGCAATTGCTGGGATACAGCTCTATTATTTCATTGCTATTACTCTTCTTCCACGTTCTGTCCTGGATCGTGTCAGATACCAGTCCTATCACTAATTATGCTAACGAGGTCCTGAGGTTGATCTAGAGGCTCTGTACGGTGCCAGCCTCTCCATTTACCTCTCAAGTATCAGCATGTTTATTGTGGAGGTCTGTTAGGAGAAGCTTCTTTTTCTGTGCTTGTGTGGAGAGTGAGAGCAGGAGCCAGAGCTGGAGGGGAGGAGCACAAAATAGCACACGGGGAAGAGCAAAAGCAAATATTTGGGCTATATCTGCACTTTTCTGGCAAAAGCACTGACAGCTCCATGGGGCACACAGGGTTGCCTGTAGCTTCTTATGGGCACGTGGTGGTTGGTTTCACCCAAACATAACCCAAACAGGCTCCTGAAAGAACAGTTGGTTGCTGGGGGCTGGCACCCTGTTTGGAGTGCTGAGAGCCTTCCAGAGCTGCTGTCTGCATTAGTCACCCTTGCTGGTTCACTGCGGATCTGAAAGACAGAGGTTAGGTGGTTGCGAAAGCAAGGCTGATGTCATCATGGTGCCTGGCTGAGCTGGTCCTCGGGAGCTGTTGGGAGAGATGGATTTGCTTTGCTCTTCCCAGGAAAGGGGTCACCCTCAGCAGTGCTTCTCAGCCTTTCCTCAGATGTACAGCCCAATGCACAGTGTCTGTGTGGCTGAGTCATTCCCACCGTCCTGAGCCTCTCACCAGCGAGCAGCATGAAGAGCTGAGCTGTGGACGATGGCTCCTTCTCTGCTCTGCTTCTCCCTATTGCTCCCAGTCTGAAGGGAGAACAGAATCACAGAATTATTATGTTGGAAAAGACCTTTCAGATCATGGAGTCACAGAATGATAGGGTTTGGAAGGGACATCTGGAGATCATCTAGTCCACCCCCTCTCCCCATCCTTGCCCCACCAGAGCAGGTTCTCCTAGAGCAGGTTGCACAAGATGGCATGAAGGCAACCTTTGAATGACTCCAGAAATGGAGATTCTAATACCTCTCTGGGAAGCCTCTTCCAGTGCTCCATCACCCTCAAGGTACCAAGTCTGGTGCTAAACCTCAGCACCACATCTCTGCATCTTTTAAATACCTCCAGGGATGGAGATTCAACCACTTCCCTGGGCAGCTTGTTCCAGTGCCAGAGAACCCTTTTAGGGAAGAAGTTTCTTCAGCCATCCAATCTAAATATTCTCTGTTGCAACCTGAGGGAATCTCATCCTATCACTTGTTTCCAGGGAGAGTATACCACCTGTGCTAGTTTGAAGCAAGCTGGAATGTTTTGGTAAAAGAACTAGATAACGGGCAGTGAAATGAAAACAATTGATGTCAACTTCTCTCACAGTCATGCTGAGAACTCTGGGAAGAAGAAAGACTTTTTCTCCATTTTGTTTTCACTCTTGCTTTTGCCTTAGACCTGGTCACATCTCATTAACCCTGCTCCTACTAACCTTGCTCCCTAACCTCTTGGCCGCACCTCTCTTCTTCCTGAGAACTGGGGTAAGGTTGAGAGGGCTGGGGGGAGGTGTTGGGGTGGTTTGAGAGCCCCTCCTGGGGACTCAGGTTTCTGGGAGGGGAGTTGTGCTTTTGTATTGTTTATCCTTTGTATATTTCTGTATATAACTGTATATAAGTGTATATATTGTAAATAGCTGCTTGTAAATTCTGCTAGCTGTAAATAAATTGCTTCATCTATATTCCCAGGGTCTGTCTGAGTTAGCTGGGGCAAATACAAAGTGTGGGGGGGCGGGGTAACCCCCAAACCATCACACCACCCACCCAGGAACCCAGGAGATCCTGGAGCCTTAAGAATCAGATGCATGCATGTACACTTACAATTACCTGAAAGGAGGTTGCAGTGAGGTGAGGGTTGGGCTCTTCTCCCTACTAGCAGGTGATAGATCCAGAGGAAATGGCCTGTAGGAAAAACATCTTTGCTGCAAGAGTGGTCAGGGATTGGAACAGCCTGCCCAGGGAGGTGGTGGAGTCCCTGGAGGTGTTCCAGAACACTATGGCCATGGCTCCTCGGTTTAGTGGTCATGGTGGTGCTGGGTTGATGGTTGGACTGGATGAGCTTAGAGGTCTTTTCCAACTGAAACCATCCTGTGATTCTAAGTGCCTCTGTATAGACGGTGCCATGTGTGTGAGCCAGCCAGGAACACAAGCCAGAAGCTGTTGGTTGTGTATAGAAGGGAGAGGTATCTTGCACAGGCCTTTGGCACTGACCATAGCATGTGTCCATCAGACACAGAATCATAGAACCAGTGAGGTCAGAAAAGACTTGGGTATCACTGAGTCCAACCATTAACCCTACTCTACCAGGTCTGTTGCTAAGCCCTATCCAAAAGCATCACATCTACATGGCCTTTAAATCCCTCCAAGGATGAGGGCTCCACCACATCTCTGGGCAGCCTGGGCCAGTGCCTGACAACCCTTTCAGTGAAAGAATTTTTCCTACAGTCCAGCCTAACCCTGCCCTGGTACAGCTGGAGGCCATTCCCTCTTGTTCTGTCACTTGTTACCCGGGAGAATAGACCAACCCCCACCTCACCCCGACCTCCCTTCAGGTAGTTCATTGATTCACAGAATGGTTTATGTTGGAAGGGACCTTAAAGATGATCTAGCTCCAGCCCCCCTGTAATGGGTAGGATCACCTTCCCCACACCCTAGGCATAGAATCACAGAATGGTCTGGGCTGGAGGGGGTCTCCAAAGGTCATCCAGCCCAACCCCCTCTGCAGTCAGCAGGCTGCTCAGAGTCCTGTCGAGCCTCACCTCCAGGATCTCCAGGGAAGGAGCCTCAATCACCTCCCTGGACAACCTGTGCCAGTGTCCCACCACCCTCATAGTAAAGAACTTGTTCCTGACATCCAATCTAAATCTGCTCTGCTCCAGTTTGAACCACTGCAGGCCTTTGTATCACAGAAGCTTGTGTGTGCCCGTGGGCCTTTCCTACTCACTGTTAAACACTGAGGAGGGCACTTGGCTGTGGGTGAGACATAAGAAGAAAGGCAGAGCCTGCCCTGAGGAGTTTGTGCTCGAAATGTCAGTCGGAGGAAAGACAGGATGCACTGTGGTGAGGGAGACCTGGGAGGTGCTTGCATCGAAATAGAAAGCCCTGCGCTTGCTTCACAGGAAGAGTGTGCAAGGTTGGCAGAGGCAGAGGCCTCAGGCTGCTGATGGTTTGCTGGGGGAGAGGTCTGCTGGTAACACCTGCAAGGGGCTCAGGAGAAGGAAATGTGTGCTCATGCCCGTGTGGTCTAGAGAGCCTGTGCCTCCTCTTCCTCTCTGCTCTGGCTGGAGCTCAGCTCTGCCGTTCTGAGGGCACAACTTGCAGCCAACGCCAGGACGGGCTTTATGGGCATGTGTGCCAACTCTTTGCCTCCTGTGGCTCTGCTGCCTTTGCCTGCCTCTGTGTCTAATCCCTCTCCTGCCTTGTGTTTTATGCTTTTAATGAGAAGGGATAGACAGCAAAGCAAAACCCCCGTGCTGTGACCGCAGAAGAGGAGCTCTTTATTTCTGCGTTTCATGCCATGCCACGAAAACACTCAGCAGTCTTGCAGCACAGCTCTGCAGTGTCCACGGCACCTTTGCTGATGCCAGCTCCTGTTAAGTAGCACAAGCCCCTCGCAGCGTTGCTCTGCCTCACCACAGTGATGGGTAGGTTGTGGAAGCAGAAATTAGTGCCAGGAGCACAGCTGGTCTTTTTTTGGTCCCTTCTTTGGGTTCAGACCAGGTTTTCAGGTCTGAAATGTCTTGAGCCTTGCCTAGGACTTGTCACCATTTCTCTTGCAGTCATAGATGTTTGTATTTTAGGAAAATGAAGAGCTGGGTGGGGGTTTGGGCTAATGCTAAAAAGGAAACACAACCAAGCCTTGCATTGAAACACCATCTGCCTCCAAAGCACTGGGTTGAAGAGGCGTGTGGAAAACCCTTGGTCCGCCTTGCCGCTAACACTGAAACCTCTCACGGGGCCGGTTCAAAGTGGTCAAGGCCACAGATGGAAGCAGGAAAGTTTTGTGGCTCACACCATCTCACTGGGAGACTGGCACAGCTGGAGAGCCCCTCGTGACTGAGGGGACCCAGTCCCACCCGGAGAGCCGCTTCAAGGTGCTGGAGCCTGGTGGAGGCTGGAATTCCCTTAGTGACATCTATCTTGTTAGCTCCAAACTTCAGGAGACAGTTGTGGCCCAGATCCCAGCTTGTCCAAGCTGTCCTCACTCTGGCCTTTTCTCTGGTTTTGCTGCAGAGCAAGACTCTGTTTCCCTGGCTTAAGTTGATAGCACATCTCCAGAGGAAGTGTCAGCACAAGTAGGTCACTGCCTGTGGCTCTGAACACAGAATGCAGAACAGCATCCTGGAGCAATGTGTGTGTATGAGGGCTCCAGACCAGCTGTACTGCACATTTAACAGCAATTACAACATCCTCCCCACCTGGGTGGAAGTGAATAAAGCATGGCAGGGCTCTGGCTCTCGGGGACTGGCCGTTTCCAGCTGCCTGTAACAACCTCATGGTTTGGTCTGGTTATGGCAGAGAATACTCAGCAGCTGATGGGAACAGCCTGAAGTGCTGATGGGAAGCTTATGGTTGCAGTCACTCTTCCAGCCGAGCTGTGATCTGCCCAGGACAGGAGGTGAGAATAGCCCATCCTTGCCTGTCTCCAGTTTGAAGCTGGCTGTTCTGCCCCTTTTTCACTCTGCTGCTGCCTGAGACTGCCCAGGCTTTGCAGCTCCAGACAGTGCTGGCCTGAGCACTGCCTCTCCTCCACACCAGAGCAGGATATCACCCATCTGTGTGACAAAGGGAAGAATCACACAGAATCCCAGAATGTCAGGGGCTGGAAGGGACCTCCAAACTCAGCCAGTCCAACCCCCTGCCACAGCAGGATCTCCTATACCAGGTCACACAGAACACATCCAGGCAGGGTCTGAATATCTCCAGAGAGGGAGACTCCACAGCCCCCCGGGCAGCCTGTGCCAGGGCTCTGCCACCCTCACAGGGGAAAATTCCTCCTCAGGTCTCCATGGAACTTCCTCTGCCTCAGCTCCCACCACTGCCCCTTGTGCTGGCACTGGCATCCCCCAGCAGAGCCTGGCTGCAGCTCCTGGCACTCACCTGCACACATTGATCACCACTGCTGAGGGCACCTCTCAGCTCCTCTGCTCCCAGCCCCAGCTCCCTCAGGCTCTCCTCCTAACAGAGCTGTTCCCTTCCCTCCAGCACCTTTGTGGCTCTGTGCTGGACTCTCTCCAGCAGTTCTGTGTCCCTCTTGAACTGTGGGCCCAGAACTGGACACAGGACTGCAGGTGTAGCCTCAGCAGGGCAGAGCAGAGGGGCAGGAGAACCTCTCTCGACCTGCTCACCACAGCCCTTCTAATTCACCCCAGGATGGCACTGCCCCTCCTGACCACCAGAGCACATTGCTGGCTCATGGTCAGCCTCCCGTCCACCAGCACCCCCAAATCCTTTCCCTTTCACTGTCCTTGCTGAAGGGGCAGGTTAAAGAAATGTCATTTCCCTTAGCAAGTCCTGTGCTGCTTTACCTCCTCGTGTTCACATCTCCTCCCCTCAAATACACAATTCAGGCCTGTAAACTTCAATTTGTTACTGCAAATAACACTTACCACCAGTTGTGAGACTTTTCCAATATATTTTTGAAGCAATTCATAGGGCTCCTTACATGAAGAACTGAAATTAACCTTCATTTGGGCCTTAATTTGAAGTTCAAACTTAACATAATCAATATTTTGTGGTCTGCAAGCTGTTTGAGTCTCTTCATCTGAGAAAAAGAATTGTTCCCTTGCTGTGTTTGAGGTAGGAATGGACAGAATTAATGCCATGAACTATAAGAAACTGAAAGGACTGGGAGCCTGAAGATAGAGAGCAGTACCCTGTGTCATGATGGGTCCCTCACTCTGAGAAGGGCATTTAGGTGCTGGAGAGGATCCACAGAAGGGCAGTGAAGCTGAAGGGTCTGGAGAACAGGGCTGGTGAGGAGCAGCTGAGAGACCTGGGTTTAGTTTAGCCTGGAGAAAAGGAGGCTGAATCATTGCTCTCTACAGCTCCCTGAAAGGAGGTTGCAGGTTGCAGTGAGGTGGGGGTTGGGTTCTTCTCCCTAGACTCAGGTGATAAACCCAGAGGAAATGGCCTGAAATTGTGCCAGGGGAGGGTTAGGTTGGGATTAGGAAAAATGTCTTTGCTGCAAGAGTGGTCAGAGGTTGGCACAGGCTGCCCAGGGAGGTGGTGGAGTCCCCATGCCTGGAGGTGTTCCAGACAGGTGTGGCCATGGCACTTGGGGACGTGATTTAGTGGCCACAGTGGTGGTGGTTTGGTGTTGGACTGGATCTTAGACTTGTTTAGGTTAGAAGAGGCCTCTGTGATTCAGCCCTTGTGAAGCACAGGCACACCACACTTAATTTGTTCGTGTATCATCCCTACAGCTTCTCAGCAATGGATCCTAATTCAACTTTTGGTGCAATTTCAGCTCTTCAAAGGCTGTAAAGCCTCAGTGACAGTGATTGTGTCAGGTGAAAATAGTCATATTTGCTGAATTGCTGAAATCAGATCACATCCCACTGAGTGAAGAGCATTGTGTTTGTCAGGATGTGTTTTTGGATGAGCTGCCTTTATAGCCAAGCAATTTGCTCTCAATGTTTCATTGTAATTTACTCTGGGAAGAATTCCTCATGTCATAAACTTCAGCAGGTAGAGGATCAGTTCATTCTCATTTTAAGATGGTATCATAAGAAACGTTGAGCACATTGTGGAATGAATCCAAGGGGTATTTAATCACTGCGAGGCTGCCGGGCTCGGCTTTGTCAGCCTGAAGAAACCTACAAGCTGCAGCTGGGCAATTCTCAGCTCATGCAGCAGGTAACATCTCCCAGCTTTCGACTGCGAGGCAGGCAGATAATCATCTTGTGGGGACTTGCCTCAACACTTCCGTGCAGTGGAGGTTGACAGAACGAGAAAGCTTCTGTAATTCTGAGACTCCTGGCAGCCAGGGAGAACTGATTGAGAACTCTGGGCACAGAACCCTCGAGATCAAACGATTACTTGATCATACCCTTACTTCTGGAGAAGTTTTTTGCCTTCTGACAAAAGATGAGGATGCTGATGTTGCCTCCAGCAGATTGCCCAGCTCATTTAACTTATAGACAGTGATGCCTCCAAAAGTTAGCATCAGCCTTATTAGCCGAATGTGACTAACAAAGCTCAGACCCTTTGGCTGTTTTAATACTTCTTACAGTTCCAGATAGTCTCCTACAGTTTCCCTGGTGCCTTGGAATAACAATAAACCAGATTCATTTGTTGCTGTGTGGCTGAGAGGGAGATAACTATCAAGACCACTTCATTATTTCCATGTTTTGGTACGTGTGGAGTAACGCTAGCTCAAATAGTCTAGAGTCAGCCAAACACAGTTTTGCATCTTTACTTGCTATTTTCTGTTTAAAATTTGTTATTCACATGTTGAGAGAGCTGAAGTTGGTGTTTATGAGGGAGTGGATGGAATGTGATCTTGTGCAGAGTGGGCAGAAGACAGAAACCAGTCTGCTTCAAATGCAGTTCCAGTTCAGGCAGCCAGCAGCAGCCCTGTGGGAGTCAGTACCCACACCGAGTCTCCAAGTTGTTCTCGCTTCTCTGCCTCACTGGCACAATCTCCAGCAGCAAGCTCAGTGTAGGAGTTTACTCCATTCCCCCTCAGTTCTCCTGTGAAATGATAATTGCATTTTTGTGCTCAGCCCTAACCATTTCCCTTTGGGTTTCCACCCTACACTCCTGATTCCACCTTCTCTAATGCTTTTAGAAGCTGGGAGCACACCCGCAGTGCAATACACTGAGTACCAGAGCAGCTGCTCTGCTCTAGAGCAAACTCTCTTTATATGTACTGCTAAGCTTGGATAAATATGTCTAAAATCTGGGAAGACCTTTACCTAGAACCACCACCCACACACACACACATGTGCTCACCCTGTTTTGGAGTCATGTGCTTTATGTAGCACTGAAACTGAGTTCTGCCCTGAGCAGGAGTTTGATCGAGGGATCTCCACGTTCCATCCTAGCCCAAGTGCTATGATTCTTTGCACTGAGCTCCCACAATAAAGTCATTTGTAGCTGTACCTGAGCTCATAGAGCTTTTCATCTACATAGAAAGGTGAGTCCTCACTTTAGAGCCTTCATTTAGTTTTTACTTTCCAAGGGCTGAAGCTGGGCATGTGAGATGCCTACCACAGCAGAGTGCTGCCCCAACAACTTCACCTCTGGTTCTCTGTGAAGAAGCTGGGAATAGGACCCAGAGGGACCTTCACTTGCCCTTTGTGTACTGGATTCCAGTTGCTGGACAGGCTTGTTTGTGACTTCTGATCTGGGTAGAGTCAGGTGCAGTGTTGTGTCACAGCTCATCAGATGTGTGGTTTTGTGCAGCTTTTCTTTCTTGCAGCTGGTAAAAATCAAAGGCTAGTGAAAACAAACTGCAGGCAGGCAGCTGTGTGAGCCCAACGTGTTTGAAATGGGGTAAACCGAGTGTGGGGAGACAAGTAAAATGGGGGCAAATGTGGTCATTTTCAGAGCTGTGCAAGAGAGGCAGAGAAACCCCCTGGGGGCAGGGGTAAAGTCATCCCAGTGAGTGAGTAGTCTGTTGTGATTGTTCTCTGATGTGAAATAGAGTGAAAAATGAAGGGATTTTTTATGCTTTTAATTTATTGGCAATGTGAATGACTCAGTCTTGGTTTAACTTATTTTGTATCTGCTTTGTTTGGAGCCTGCTCTGAGTACAACAGGCTTTCTGTTTCCATACTCCTGGAGACTTTGCTTCTTGCTTCATTCTTCTCCCCCCCTCCCCCCCTTCGAAAAGTAGAGGTTTGGGTGAAAAGTAATCATAACAATTCTGGTATTGCAAACTTGCTAAATGAATTGTTTTTAAGCCAGGGATAATGAAACTCAAAAACTCTGCCTCAGCAGAGGTTCTGCTCAAGAGAACTTTTTTCCTCCCAGCTTTTCTGGGTGTTATCAGAAGGGCAAGAGCTGAATCCAGTATCTCTTCCAGCAGCAAATGTACCTCTTGCCAGCCTTCTTGTCCTCTTGCCCATCAAGGGACATGGCTGTTTCAAACCAACATCTGAGGCAGCTCGACTTGTGAATAAGCAGCATATTGTGGTCAGCTGGGGGCTAGGCTCTGGCGTCCACGAGGGATGAGGAAGGTGGGTGGGTGACTCACGTGGTGCAGACAGATGGAAGGCGACCTCTGGGCCAGCCCTTGCTGTCCACTTCAGTGTAATCTGCTAGCTGAACAAGCTGAACAACTCTAGCAGGTCTGTGTCCAGCTCTGATTTTTTGGGTAGAAATCAGATGACACGGAGCTTAAGGCTGAGTTTGTGTTTAATTAGGGGATTATCTCCAATCTGAAACGGAGCCGCTTTGAAGCGTGTGAACCGAAGCTAGATAAAGGCTCCCACAAACCCCTGCCCACTGGAAATTTATAGGCTTCACCCTGTATTTATTTGCTGTGCTCAGCTGGAGGTGAAGGGTACAGCTCAGCTGCCACAGCTGGACGTTTTTTTCCCGGGCCACATGTCCTCTGTAGGCTGCCCTCATTTGTTTGTTGAGCAGATCCTCTGACATCAGAGTGGCTGGAGCTGGGAGCGCTCTGCTCTGCTTCCTGAGCAAATAGAGGAGGTCTGAGAGGTGTCTGGCTGCATGTAATGAAATGAGCTGACTGGCACTTTAGAATTCCCCTGTGTAGCAGCGTCTTAGGAGTAAGACACTTAATTATTATTAACGTTCTAATTGGCCTGTGCGGGTGTGTGTGTGTGCGTGGCTGCGCTGCCTGCCTTGCTGCTGGGGAAGCCACGGCGCACACTCTTCCCAAACTGGCTCCTGCTGAATCAGGCAGAGCCTTTATCTTCCACATTTTCATATCTCAACCTTCCCTTTCCAGACTAAATATGAAGGGGAGGAGGACAAAAAAGTAACTCTGCGAAGGGAACACGAACAGGAAAAGTACATCTCGGTAAGGACCGCAGATAAGAAGGGAAAGAGTTGTTCTCTGCTGGCGAGGTCTGCAGCACGGCTTGTCCCGTGTGCTTCAGCCAGCGCTCTGCGCCAGCCCATAGGCAGGACGTGAGCTCTGGATAGGAACCATTAGGGGTTTAAATCAAGAGCATGTTTCCACCGGGCGAAATGCAGTCAGGTGATTGCCGAGCGCTTGGCTGCGCCTCCGCCGCCCGCGGTTAACTCTCGTTAGAGGCTTGCCACCTAGTGCTGCCAGCCAGTACTGCGCTGCGCTGCGCCGCCTGCGCCGGGCTGCGCGCCGGGCACGGCCAGCTTCGCACCGCGCTTCACCTAGCACCGGGCACGGCCAGCTTCACACCTCTCTTCACCTAGCACCGGGCACGGCCAGCTTCGCACCGCGCTTCACCTAGCACCGGGCACGGCCAGCTTCACACCTCTCTTCACCTAGCACCGGGCACGGCCAGCTTCACACCTCTCTTCACCTAGCGCCGGGCAAGGCCAGCTTCGCACCGCGCTTCACCTAGCGCCGGGCAAGGCCAGCTTCACACCTCTCTTCACCTAGCGCCGGGCACGGCCAGCTTCACACCTCTCTTCACCTAGCGCTGGGCATGGCCAGCTTCACACCTCTCTTCACCTAGCGCCGGGCAAGGCCAGCTTCGCACCGCGCTTCACCTAGCGCCGGGCAAGGCCAGCTTCACACCTCTCTTCACCTAGCGCCGGGCAAGGCCAGCTTTGCACCGCGCTTCACCTAGCGCCGGGCATGGCCAGCTTCACACCTCTCTTCACCTAGCACCGGGCATGGCCAGCTTCACACCGCTCTTCACCTAGCGCCGGGCAAGGCCAGCTTCACACCTCTCTTCACCTAGCGCTAGGCAAGGCCAGCTTTGCACCGCGCTTCACCTAGCGCCGGGCATGGCCAGCTTCACACCTCTCTTCACCTAGCGCCGGGCATGGCCAGCTTCACACCTCTCTTCACCTAGCGCTGGGCAAGGCCAGCTTCACACCTCTCTTCACCTAGCGCTAGGCAAGGCCAGCTTCGCACTGCTCTTCACCTAGCGCTGGGCACGGCCAGCTTCGCACCTCTCTTCACCTAGCACCGGGCACGGCCAGCTTCACACCTCTCTTCACCTAGTGCTGGGCAAGGCCAGCTTCACACCGCTCTTCACCTAGCGCCGGGCAAGGCCAGCTTTGCACCGCGCTTCACCTAGCGCCGGGCATGGCCAGCTTCACACCTCTCTTCACCTAGCGCCGGGCACGGCCAGCTTCGCACCGCTCTTCACCTAACGCTGGGCACGGCCAGCTTCACACCTCTCTTCACCTAGCGCCGGGCACGGCCAGCTTCGCACCGCTCTTCACCTAGTGCTGGGCACGGCCAGCTTCACACCTCTCTTCACCTAGCGCCGGGCACGGCCAGCTTCACACCTCTCTTCACCTAGCGCTGGGCACGGCCAGCTTCACACCTCTCTTCACCTAGCGCCGGGCACGGCCAGCTTCGCACCGCTCTTCACCTAGTGCTGGGCACGGCCAGCTTCACACCTCTCTTCACCTAGCGCCGGGCACGGCCAGCTTCACACCTCTCTTCACCTAGTGCCAGGCACGGCCACCTTCACACCGCGCTTCAGCTAGCACCGGCAGCACTTAGTGGCCCTTAGCTTTCAAGAGAACAGTCTCTGCTCCGAGATGGCTGCAATAGTAAAGTATGGCTGCAGTAAAGGTGCTGCTGACACAAGCCACCTCAGGACGGAGGGTTTCTTGGTAGTGGTGTCCTTTCACCCTGCTTTGGTGGGGTGAAGCAGCCTAAGAATTGCCTCTAGTTTATGGCAGGGTGCTTGCCTGGGTGTGTAACTGCAAATGAAAGTCAGATCTGCAGGGCACAGAGATGTTTTTGTGGCAGAGAGGACAAACACTTCCACTCGGGCAAGGAAGTAAAAGAAACTGGCAATTTAGAGCAGCTTCTTTTTGTGTTCAGAACATGCCTCTGAAAGACATCCTCTGGCCACTCGGCTCTCCCCTTCTGCTGAGTTAGGGTTTAACACCACACTTGGTGGAGTCAGATAATGGCTGGACTTGACAGAGATGCCATTAGTGTCTCCTGACTGGTGGGGTGGAGCAGAGTGGTGTTTCACTGGAGCAAGGCTAGGCCAGGCCTTCTGAAAGCTGACAAGAGATAAGGGAGGAGCTTGTGCACCAGGGTTAAATTGGGAGTTGAGAGAAGAGCCTTTGTACAAGTTTCCTATCCTGCATTGCTCTCACAGTGTGTGCAGGTGGGAAAAAACCCTACAAGGGTCTCAGAAGTGCCCAGGGTTCACAGAGTGACCTACATGCAGGGAGGTGATGTTGTTGGGCTTGAGGAGCTTGCTTTGCACAACCCTGTGCTGCAGATTACTTGGTAACCAAGATGGAACAAAGTAGACAAACCTGCTTTAGCAGGGGGTTTGGACTAGATGAGCTCCAGAGGTCCTTTCCAACCCCCACCCTGCTGGGATTCTGTGATGGAAAGATCCTAAAGGTCTTTTCCAACCAATGCAATTCTGTGATTCTGTAATAAATCCAGAAGCAAGATCCCTAGCTTCTCCTAGCTGCCCTTCATTTAATACTAAAGCTAAAAGGATGTTCCTCTTTCATACCACAGGAATGATTTCCACTACCTTTCCCCTTTTTAAGAGCAGCATCTTAGGCTGAGTTGTTTTTACAGTGACGTTTAACTACCTTTGTAATCACATTCAGGGCTCCAGAACCTGGCCTGAGGTTATCTTACTAATGGAGTTCTCTCTGCTTTGGCAGTGCCAGTTTGTTCCCTTATATATTGCAAAAACCACTTGGAGCTCAGACTCTGAAAGGTGCTGAGCAGCTGCAGCTGCCACCAGTGCCAGTGCCTGTCGAATGCGCTCTGCATCAGTCCAGGCTCAGCTCATCGTGTTTGTTTGACAGGCAGTGGGCTCTGTATTGAACCCAGCACATTGCACTGATGAGCCACCCTTCAGCAAATACAATTGTAATAAGCACTTGGTATTTATTTAACAGCCACTTGCTGTCGCTCGGGAAGGAGTCAATCTCCATAGTTCCAAATTAAAATGAATACATTTTGTAATGATTATTTAATAAAGGCCAGTGCTGGAGCTGCCTGCTGGTGAGAGGTGAGGATGGAGAGCAGCATACTGCTTGATTCTGCCACTGACTTCCAGTCTTTGAAGTGGGCTACAGGAAAGCTGGAGAAGGATGTTTTACAAAGGCATGATGAGGGGTGATGGCTTCAGACTGGAAGGAGTTTGATTTAGATCATAGAATCACAGAATCAGCCAGGTTGGAAGAGAGCTCCAAGCTCGCCCAACCTAGCACCCAGCTCTGGCCAAGCAACCAGACCATGGCACTAAGTGCCCCAGCCAGGCTTGGCTTCAACCCCTCCAGGCACAGCCACTCCACCACCTCCCTGGGCAGCCCATTCCAATGCCAATCACTCTCTCTGACAACAACTTCCTCCTAAGATCCAGCCTAGACCTCCCCTGGCACAGCTTGAGACTGTATCCCCTTGTTCTGCTGCTGGTTGCTTGGAAGAGCTCAACCCCACCTGGCTACAACCTCCCTTCAGGCAGTTGTAGAGAGCCCTGCCTCCTGAGCCCTGCCTCCTGAGCCCTGCCCTGAGCCTCGTCTTCTCCAGGCTGAAAACATTCTTCCCCATGAGTATGGTGAGGCACTGGAACAGAGAAGACTCCAAGCCTGGAAGTGTTCAAGGCCAAGTTGGATGAGGCCTTGAACAACCTGGTCTAGTGGAAGGTGTCTCTGCCCATGGCAGGGGGATTGGAAATGGATGATCTTTCAGGTCTCTTCCAGCCCAAACAACCATTCTGTCTCTGGCTTGCTTAATGACCTTGGGCAAATCACTTAGCTGCTACATCCTTTTTTATTCCCTTGTAAAAGGGCTTATAATAGCACCCTGGTGCCACAGAGCTTAATGAGTGTTTGTAAAGGATTTTGACCTCTCCAGCAAGGAACTCCATGAGTTACACTATAGCCTGTTGACCCTGAGCGAGGGAAATGCATGGAGCTGTTTAGCCTGAGGAATGTCTCGTTAGAAACACACTTTAGGCCAGTGAAGTATCTTTCATTTAAGATAAAAGAACATCCTCCTCCTACGCTCCCCACCAAATGTCAGAGCTTCCTGGCACTTTTAAGAGCAAAGTGTAATTTTCTCTGGGTGCCTGTGCTGAGGAGCCTGCCCAGCTCCCCTTCAGATTGGTTTCATTGGCCAATTGATGAGGCGTGCAGGAATTTGTTTCTAATGCCTCACTTGGGCTTTCCTCCTGCTATGCTATCAGGCCCTGGCTCCTTGTCCTGCTTCTTTCCCTCTCCCACTCCTTCACAGGAATATAAAGCACTTCAGAAATGGGACTAGGTTTGTAATAAGTTACTTTAATTGGATTTTTTGGTGGTATTGGTATGCACAGGTTATCTTTAAATGATTTACTGATATACTGCCAAGCATTGCTCATTTAACCTCCTTCCTGCTCTCTCTCTGGATGGATTCCTCTAACCATGCAGGCAAAACAACCCAATCTTTTACAGGGGGTGCAAGATGCTTCTGCAGTGAAAATCCCACACGGGAAGCCAGCAGGCACTGCCATCACAGAGCTCTCCCAGCCCTCACGCTGTCTCCCATGGCCTTGCAGAGTGGGGTGCCACCCCCCCAGCCCCAGGAAGGCAAAGGGAAGCCTTTTTCTTTTCTTCCTTTCTTCCTCTTGAGATATTTTTTCCTATTTAGTTTGTTCCCTTTGTGTGTTTCTCCTTGTTTGTTTGGGTCTTTTTATTTCCCTCTTTCTTTTCTCTTTCCCTCCCTGTGATCGTTGAGCCACTCCAACGTGAATTTATGTGTGTAATCATCTGTGTTGTAATTGGCAGCCTGGCATATGACTCACTAACCAAATTAACTGAAGTTTCCTTTGGGGAAAAATGTAATCAGTTACTACACTCAGATACATTGCACAAATTAACTCTTGCTGTTGATACGGGTTTAGCCTTCGCTGCCTGATGCTTTCCTTCCCCACAACAATGGGGGCAGGGGCCAATAATGGAGCAGGGTTAAAAGCCCTAGGGATGGAGCTACCCTGAAGCATCTTTCTCAGTAGCTCCTGGAAAGTAATTTGTGATATTCTCTACCCTAAGAGTTCGAAAATCACAAATAACATCCATCCCATGCTGCAAGGCCTGCTCTAGACTGGTAAGATGGAAAAATAAATCATAGAATCACAGACAGGTAGAGGTTGGAAGGGTCTGGTCCAACCCCCCCTGCCAGAGCAGAGTCACCTAGGGCAGCTCACACAGGAACGTATCCAGGTGGCTTTTGAGAGTCTCTAGAGAAGGAGATTCCACAACCTCTCTGGGCAGCCTGCTCCAGGCCTCCAGCACCCTCACACCAAGCAAGTTTCTCCTCTTTGGATGGAACCTCCTCAGTTACAGTTTGTGCCTGTTGCCTCTTGTCCTATCACAGGACACCACTGAACAGGGTCTGGCCCCTTCTTCTTGACACCCACCCTTCAGATATCCATAAACACTAATAAGATCTCCCTTAAGTCTTCTCTTTTCCAGACTAAAACAGCCCCAGGTCTCTCAGACAGATGTTCCAAATGTCCCTTCTTCTGGCTCTTCATTGGACACTCTCTAGTGTATCCCTGTCCCTCTTGAGCTGGGGAACCCAGAACCTGACACAGTACTCCAGATGCTCACCAGAGCAGAGCACAGTGGGAGTAGAACCTCCCTTAGAATCACAGAATCAGTCAGGGCTGGAAGGGAGCACAAGGAGCAGCCAGTTCCACCCCCCCTGCCATGCCCAGGGACACCCTACCCTGGAGCAGGCTGCACACAGCCTCAGCCAGCCTGGCCTTGAACACCTCCAGCCATGGGGCCTCAACCACCTCCCTGGGCAACCCATTCGAGTCTTTCACCACCCTCATGATGAAGAACTTCTTCCTAACATCCAGTCTGAATCTCCCCTCCTCCAGCTTTGTTCCATTCCCCCCAGTTCTGTCACTAGCTGACAGCCTCAAAAGTCCCTCCCCAACTTTCTTGTAGCCCCCTTCAGAGACTAAAAAGGCCACAAGAAGGTCACCTCAGAGCCTTCTCCTCTCCTGACTGCACAGCCCCAACTCCCTCAGTCTCTCCTCACAGGAGAGGTGCTGCAGCCCTCTGCCCATTGACATTTGACCTGTTTCACTTGTTTGGGGCATTTAGTTGTGTTTTCTCCACTTACTGTTTCCCTGTGAAAAGGCTGGAACCTGACAATTCCAAAGGCTTTGTGCTGGGCTCCCTCACCACTTCCCCCCCAGTCCTATGGAGATGGTATTTGCATGGTGGGAGGGGGCAGAAGGCAGGGGCATGCAATGTGCAAATTGCTGCTTGCAACCTTAATCAACAGACCTCTACGTTCTGTGGGAAGGCAAGCAGGATGTCCAGACAATCACCTGGCTCAAGGGGCTGAGGCTCTAAGGGCAAAGCCACTCTTGCAGGGCTGAGCATTAGCTGGAGAGAGCCAGCAGCACAGCTCCCCGGTGCTATTCCTCTGCACTGAAATCTATTCAGAGCCCAGATCTAAGCAGCAATGTGGAAATAATTGATCATTTTATTTCTTTTGATTGTTCACTGAAGCAAAAGAATCAGTGAAAACTTCAAGTGAAATTAAATTCCAGGAGAGGAGGATGGTTTGGGTTGGGAAAGACCTAAAAAGTCATCTAGCTCCAGCCCTCCTGCCATGGGCAGGCACTCCTCCTACTAGACCAGTTTGCTCAATGTCCCATCCAACCTGGCTTTGAACACCTCCAGGCTTGGAGCCTCCACAGATTCTCAGGGCAACCTGTTCCACTCTCTGACCACCCTTGTGGGTAAGAACTTCTTCCTTATGTCCAATCCAAACTGAGTTTCCAGTTTGAAGCTGGATGGTCCAGGTTCCCAGCATGGTGCTGTTGGAAGGGACCTCTGAGGATCATCCACTCCAACTCCCTGCTCAAACAGGGCACCCACAGCAGCTTGCCCAGCACCACAGTGCCCAGGAGACATTGGAAGCTCTCCACACAAGGACACTCCACAACCTCTCTGGGCAGCCTGCTCCAGGCCTCCAGCACCCTCACAACAAACAACTTGCTCCTCCTCTTCACATCCAACCTCCTGCCTGACACTCTGTGCCCCTTGCTGCCCCTTCTCCTGTCCCTGGGCACCACCGACAAGAGTCTGGCCCCAGGTTCTTGCCCCCCACAGCTCCTTCAGCTCTTGCTGAGCATTGCTCAGATGCCCTCTGGGGCTGCTCTCCTGCAGGCTCTCAGCCCCAGGGCTCTCAGCCTTTGCTCCTCCCAGAGCTGCTCCAGGCCCCTCAGCAGCTCTGCAGCCTCCCCTGGCCTCTCTCCAGCACTTCCCTGGCTCTCAGGAACTGGGGAGCTCCGAGCTGGAGCCAGCACTGCACATGTGGCCTCCCTAGGGCAGAGTATTTATTGCAGCTCAACTCTTTTGTTAGAGCTGGAATGAAACATTTTCAGCATCTTTTCACTTAAAATATTTCAGATGCTTTGTTTTGAAATGTCTTCATCTCTCTGGGTGTTTCTTGCCCAGGCTGTATGCAGTTCCACTTGTGCCACTGCTAGAAGACAAATCCTTCCACCAAACAGGTGACAATGGCTGAGGTGAGAGGTCCCAGTCTAGTGGGGGACAGACACTGGAAGCTTCGAGCCTTTGAAGTAGTGATTGCTGCTTAATTGTCTCAGGGGCTCACAGATGCAAACATGTAGGTGTTGGAGCCTTTAATTTTAGTCTCTGAAGCTTTGGTATCTGGTGTTTTCTGCCTTTTTTACTGCCTGAGGACATGGAAATTCTTTTCCTTGCTGAAATGTTGGTAGGAGGTAGAAACGTGAGGTGCAGAGGAGAGGAGGTGAACGGTGGCTGAGGATCAGGTCAGCTTTCAGGAGGCTCCTCCACTCTCTGTCTCGGCAGTTCCAACCACAGCCCCCTGGACAGTTAAGCTTTTGCACTGTCCTCTGTGGAGCACTGAGCTTGATCAGCGAGGCCAGAACGCTGTGTGGTGTGCAGGGGCAGAGGAAAGAGGGCAGCCGTGGCAGGCAGCATTCATAGCTCAGGCACAAGCCCTCCCTTGCTGCGCAGAGGATGCCCTGCAGCTGCTGGAGGCGTCACCGCAGGACTGCAGACTCCTGTCCCACCCCTGCTGCTGCTGGAGTCAGTCAGCTGGTGAAGTGCAGGTGAAGTGATGAGATCTGCTTTCACTGTGAGCTTTAGCTGCCTTCCAAAAAGCCTCTGAAGAGCTGTTCCTGCAAAAACATAGCCTTGGTGCCAGGGGTCCTTTGGGCTGGCTCTGGCCTCTCTCTCCTCTGCTATTCCTTTCCTCTTATCTTTTCATCCCCCCCCCCCCCCCCCCCCCCCCATTTATTTCTTATAACAACTGGAACAATCTAGTTTTTAGCAGTTGGTAGGATGCAAAATTCAATTTATCTCACAGAACACCTAAAATGAATTCACCCTGAGAGGGGGTGGTGGAAGATTTAGGTCCTGCCTGTGTGCTTTTGACTGGAGTCGTTTGTCATTTTGCGATGAAGGTTTTACAGCCTGCGCCCTTCGAGTGCCAGAGCTGTCTGTGATTTCACACCACCCTGGCAGCCTTTCCTCCCCCAGGCCCTCAGAAGCAGCCTGCACAAAGTCTTACCTGCTCCAGACTGGTGTGGAGCTGGACTGGACATGGTCTTCATAGAATCACAGGATGGTTTGGGTTGGAAGGGATCTTTAAAGCTCAGGCAGTGCCAACCCCCTGTCGTGGGCAGGGACACCTCACATTAACCCTGGCTGCTCAAGGCCTTATCCAACCTGGCCTCAAACACCTCCAGGTGTGAGGCATCCATGCAGCATCCTTCCTGGGCAATCTCTTGCAGTGTCTCACCACCTTCTGTCAACAATTTACCCAGGGAGGTGGTGGAGTCTGTGTGGCTGGAGGTGTTGAAGCCAAGCCTGGCTGGGGCACTTAGTGCCATGGTCTGGTTGGTTGGGCAGGGCTGGGTGCTAGGTTGGGCTGGGTGAGCTTGGAGCTCTCTTCCAACCTGCTTGATTCTGTGATTCTATGATTCTAAATTTCTTCTTCATCTCCACTCTCACTCTCCCCTTTCCCAGCTCAAAGCCATTGTCCCTCACCCTGTCACTTCCAGCCCTTTGCCAAAGCTCCTTCCCAGCTCTCCTGGAGCTTCTTCAGGCACTGGTAGGCTGCTCTAAAGTCTCCCTGGAGCCAACACTTCTCCCGGCTGAACAGTCCAAACCCTCTCAGCCTGTCCCCATAGGGGAGGTTTTCCAGCCCTCTGATCATCTTTGTGACCTGCTCCAGCAGCTCCATGTCCCTCTTGTGCTGTGTTCCCCAGAGCTGGAGGCAGTGCTGCAGGTGAGGGCTGAGCAGAGCAGAGCAGAGCAGAGCAGAGGGGCAGAATCCCCACCCTGTGCTGCTGCTCTCCCTGTTCTGGCTGCAGCCAGCACACAGCTGCCTCTGGGCTGCCACTGACCAGTGATGGCTCCTGGGGAGTTTGGCTCCAACTGACACCCCCAAGGCCTTCTCCACACTGCTCTTGAACCTGCCTTTTCTACTTCAGTGCTGAGGATGAGTGTGAGGCGCCTGGAGCACCTGTGCTCTGCTGGTGGCTGCGTGTGGGCAGAGGCTTCGTGCAGGTAGGATGTTCTGGTGAACTGCTCAGTGGCCTAACCTGCTTCTGGAATGCTCACTGAAGTATTAGAAATCAGAGGAAACAGCTGCTGGGGTGTGATGAAGCCATCCTGGGGGCACATTCTGATCTCTGAAGGTGCTCTCTGGGATCACATGGCTCAATAATCCTTTGAGGGCTCCCTGCCTGCTGTTGGGGAGTTGCATTTTCAAGTGGTGGGACCAGATTGCTGGAGTGGCAGAGAAGCATCTGGAATGGAGTCTGTGGAGTCTGGCTTTAGCTGTGAGGTGGGAACAGAAAGCTGTGCAGGTCTTCATGGGTGGGTGCTACCAGAAGCCTTGAAGGCCCAGGTGTCAAGGACTGGTTGCCTGTTGCCTGAAGCAGAACTACTCTGAAATGGCTCTTAGTGGGAAAGGAAGCAGCAGTGAAGGCTCTGATGGTGAGGATGCTTTCTGGCTGATGAAGGAGCAGGGGGAGCTGATTGTGCAGGCTCCTGATCCTTCCACTCAGCTTCCACAAGTCCCTGCTTGTCAACACCCCTTTCCCAAGGTTATTCATCATCCTGTCTGTCCCTGAGAGCTCTTGGGGAAGGAGTTCACACCTGACAGAGAACCCAGGGATGCTGTGTGAGTGAGTGGGCTCCACCACCCAGAGCTACATGCTTCAGGGGGAGAGGCCTCTGTGCCCTCCAGTCAGTGAAGGAGGATGCAGAGCAGCAGGGTAGAAGGGCTGGGGCAGGCCTTCCTCCTACCATGCTCCACAGGGTCAGTAGGAGCATCAGAGAGACTTCAGGGGCAGCTTATTCCTCGTCCCTTCACAAATCAAAATCAGTAGGAGCTCCAGAGTGACTTCTTCCCTGTGCCTTCCTGTGGTGGGCAGGGCTGGCCAGTGAAGCAGAGCAGCAGCTGCCTTTGCCTCAGAACATGCCACAGATGCTTCTCCTCCTGTAAGCAGTGATGGGTGCCTGCCCCTCATCACATCACTGTGAGGCCAAGTAGCACCCAAACTCTCTCGCTTGAGCTGACTGCAGTGAAGGGAATGGAGGCAGAGCTGGGAAGGAACAAGAGGCTGCTTGGGAATTGCTCCCTTCCTAACACAGCCTCTCTTGTGCTGTAACTGCGCATCGAGTCAGTCATCAGCAAGTTTGCAGATGACACCAAGCTGGGGGCAGATGTGGCTGGGTTGGAGGGCAGAAGGGCTCTGCAGCGGGACCTTGACCACCTGTACAGATGGGCAGAGTCCAAGGGGATGGGGTTCAATAGCTCCAAGTGCTGGTGCTGCACTTTGGCCACAGCAACCCCATGCAGAGATACAGGCTGGGGTCGGAGTGGCTGAGAGCAGCCAGACAGAGAGGGATCTGGGGGTGCTGATTGATACCCACCTGAACATGAGCCAGCAGTGTGCCCAGGTGGCCAAGAGAGCCAGTGGCATCCTGGCCTGCATCAGGAATGGTGTGGCCAGCAGGAGCAGGGAGGTCATTCTGCCCCTGTACTCTGCACTGCTTAGACCACACCTTGAGTGCTGTGTTCAGTTCTGGGCCCCCCAGTTTAGGAGGGACATTGAGATGCTTGAGCGTGTCCAGAGAAGGGCAACGAGGCTGGGGAGAGGCCTTGAGCACAGCCCTACGAGGAGAGGCTGAGGGAGCTGGGATTGGTTAGCCTGGAGAAGAGGAGGCTCAGGGGAGACCTCATTGCTGTCTGCAACTACCTGAGGGGTGGTTGTGGCCAGGAGGAGGTTGCTCTCTTCTCTCAGGTGGCCAGCACCAGAACAAGAGGACACAGCCTCAGGCTGTGCCAGGGGAAATTTAGGCTGGAGGTGAGGAGAAAGTTCTTCCCTGAGAGAGTCATTGGGCACTGGAATGGGCTGCCCGGGGAGGTGGTGGAGTCGCCGTCCCTGGAGCTGTTCAAGGCAGGACTGGACGTGGCACTTGGTGCCATGGTCTGGCCTTGAGCTCTGTGCTAAAGGGTTGGACTTGATGATCTGTGAGGTCTCTTCCAACCCTGGTGATGCTGTGATACTGTGATGATACTATGAACTTCGAGCCTGCTCTGGGTGTTTGTACCGTGGAGTGGACAAGTTCCCCATGAGCCAGCAATGTGCTGCTTTGGTGGCTAAGGTGGCCAGTGGCCTCCTGGGATGTATTAAGAGCAGTGTGGCCAGCAGGTTGAGGGTGGTTGTCCTTTCTTCCTTTAGTCTTCCCTAGGGAGGCCACATTTGGAGTGCTGGGTCCAGGTCTGAGCTCCCCAGTACAAGACAGGAAACTGCTGGAGAGAGTCCAGGGGAGGCTGCAGAGCTGCTGAGGGGCCTGGAGCAGCTCTGGGAGGAGCAAAGGCTGAGAGCCCTGGGGCTGAGAGCCTGCAGAAGAGCAGCCCCAGAGGGCAGCTGAGCAATGCTCAGCAAGAGCTGAAGGAGCTGTGGGGGGCAAGAGGCTGTGGCCAGACTCTTGTCAGTAGTGCCCAGGGACAATGAACAGCAATGGGCACAAAGTGTCAGGCAGGAGGTTGGCTGTGCAGAGGAGGAGCAAGTTGTTTGTTGTGAGGGTGCTGGAGGCCTGGAGCAGGCTGCCCAGAGAGGCTGTGGAGAGATTCCAAGCCCCCCATGGCAATGTGCTTGGCAAGCTGCTGTGGGTGCCCTGCTGCAGCAGGGAGTTGGAGTGGATGATGCCCAGAAGTCCTTTCCACCACCACGGTGCTGGCACTCTGGCACTGGGTGAATGCACTGTTTGATCTGGCTGTAGGCACTCTGCTTCCTCAGCCCTTCACTGTTGGGGTAACTCCAGAGCTGCAGGCAGAGCTCTGAAACCTTCTCTGTGATCAATGCAAGGCAAAATTGACAGTTGGAGAGGCATAAGCACTGCATCCATACTCCCCTGGCTGCCTGCATGCAGCTGGGTCTTGTCTCCAAAGCTTTTATTGCTTTAGTTTCTCCCCTTTCACAACAAAGAATTGTCTGACTTTATCCTGGTGAGTTCTGTGTCTTGCTAATGGAACCAACTCGAAACAGCTTTCTGGGGTGCATTTCCATGGAGTCATAGAATCACACAGAATCAGGCAGGGTTGGAAGGGAGCACAAGGAGCAGCCAGTGCCAACCCCCTGCCATGCCCAGGGACACCCTACCCTAGAGCAGGCTGCACACAGCCTCAGCCAGCCTGGCCTCAAACACCTCCAGCCATGGGGCCTCAACCACCTCCCTGGGCAACCCATTCCAGCCTCTCACCACTCTCCTGCTCAACAACTTCCTCCTCACCTCCAGCCTCACTCTCCCCACCTCCAGCTTTGCTCCATTCCCCCTAAGTCCTGGCACTCCCTCACAGCCTCAAAAGTCCCTCCCCAGCTTTTTTTTAGCCCCCTTCAGGTCCTGGAAGGCCACAAGAAGGTCCCCTGGGAGCCTCCTCTGCTCCAGCCTGCACAGCCCAAACTCTTTCAGGCTGTGCTCACAGCAGAGCTGCTGCAGCCTCTCAGCATCCTCCTGGCCCTGCTCTGGACACTCTCCAGCATCTCCACAGCCCTCTTGTCCCAGGGGCTCCAGAACTGGATGCAGGACTCCATGTGGGGTCTCAGCAGAGCAGAGCAGAGGGGGAGAATCCCCTCCCTGGCCCTGCTGGCCACACTTCTGCTGCTGCAGCCCAGGCTCTGCTTGGCTTTCTGGGCTGCAAGAGCACACTGCTGGCTCCTGCTGAGCTTCTCCTCCAGCAGCACCCCCAAGTCCCTCTCCTCAAGGCTGCTCTCCAGCCACTCACTGCCCAGCCTGGATTGGTGCTTGGCATTGCCTTAAGCCAGCTGCAGGACCTTGCACTTGGTCTTGTTGCACCTCCTGAGCTTGGCTTGTGCCCACCTCTGCAGCCTGCCCAGCTCCCTCTGGATGGATCCCTGATCTCCAGCCTGGCTGCTGCACCACACAGCTTGGTGTGGGCAGCAAACCTGCTGAGGCTGCACTCAGTGCCTCTGTCCATGGCACCCAGAAGGATGTTGAACAAGCCTGGTCCCAGGAGTGATCCCTGAGGGACTCTGCTTGTTACTGGCTTCCTCTTGGCCACGGAGCCATTGACAGCCACTCTTTGGGTGTGGCCATCAAGCCAGTTCTGTATCCATCAGTGGTGCACCTATCAAACCCCTGTGTCACCAGCTGGGAGAGCAGGATGTGGTGTGGGACAGTGTCAAAGTTCCTCACAGTGAGGGTGGTGAGACACTGGCAGAGGTTGCCCAGGGAGGTTGTGGCTGCTCCCTCCCTGGAGATGTTCAAGGCCAGGTTGGATGAGGCCCTGAGCAACCTGTTCTAGTGGGAGGTGTCCCTGCCTGTGGTGGGGGATTGGAACTGGCTGAGCTTTGAGGTCCCTTCCAGCCTAAACCACTCTATGCTTCTGCCACAGTCAGGGCCCATTTCCCTGGGCAGTGGAGCAGGCTGTGCCTAGGTCTGTTGTTGAAGCATTTATTGTTTTTCAACTTAAGTTATGGTTTCATATAAATAATAAATGTAGCCAGTCAATGCCTGGGAAATGCATTCTTTGCCTTGTGAAATATTTATGGCCATCAGTGCCTACTAAGTACCCAGGCAATTTGGAGAGCACAGCTCTAGGAAGGTGGCCTGGTTGCCTTTAAAGTCTCCACTGGAGACTGGCAGGGTGGGACAGAACTGTCAGTTGAAAGGTACTGCAAACCCTTCCCCCTCTGTGTGTGGGATTCAGCCATTCCCCCCTCAGGTTTCTAGATTGGATTGAAAGTTTCTGGGCTGAAAGAAAAGACAATGGAATCTGCTGCACTGGTGGGGGTCAGGCACAGGAGGAACTGGTCAGAAGAGAATTCAGTCTGCAAGTGAAATCTCTTGGGACAGTCACTTGCCAGTCAAAATCATAAACCCACTGAATGGGTTGGGTTGGAAGGGACCATAAAAGCCACAGGCTCACAGGATGTCAGGGGCTGGAAGGGACCCAAGGAGATCATCCAGTCCAACCCCTGCCAGAGCAGGACCACACAATCCAGCTCAGGGCACACAGGAACACATCCAGACAGGCCTGGAAAGGCTTCACAGAAGGAGACTCCACAACCTCTCTGGGCAGCCTGTGCCAGGGCTCTGGGACCCTTCCAGGCAAGAAGATCCTCCTTGTGCTGAGCTGGAACCTCCTGTGCTGCAGCTTCCATCCATTGCTGCTTGTCCTATCCCAGGGAGCAGTGAGCAGAGCCTGGACCCCCCCTCCTGACCCCCAGCCCTCAGAGAGTTACAGACATTGATTCAATCCCCTCTCAGTCCTCTCCAGACTAAGCAGCCCCAGGTCCCTCAGCCTCTCCTCACCAGGCAGTGCTCCAGTCCCCTCATCATCCTCGCAGCCCTGCACTGGACCCTCTCCAGCAGCTCCTGTCCCTCTGCAGCTGGGGAGCCCCAAACTGAAGGCAGTATTGACTGAATGCAGGTCATCGAGTCCACACCACCCTGCCATGGCAGGGACACCTTCTGCTGGAGCAGGTTGGTCAAGGCCCCATCCAAGCTGGCTTTGAACACTTCCAGCTTGGGGGCATCCACAACTTCTCTGGGCAACCTGTTCCAGTGTCTCCCCTCCCTCATGCTCAAGACTTTCTTCCTAATGTCTCATCTGAATTGAGCTTCTCCCAGCTCAAAGCATTGTCCCTCCTCCTGGCACTCCCAGCCCTTGTCGTGAGTTCCTCCCCAGCTCTCCTGGAGCCCCACAGGCACTGGAAAGCTGCTCTGAGGTCTCCCTGGAGCCTTCTCTTCTCCAGGCTGAACAGCCCCAGCTCTGCCACCCTGTCCCACAGGGGAGGTTCTGCAGCCCTCTGAGCATCTTTGTGGCCCTCTCTGGATCAGAACAATGCTCTGCACATTCTCCAGAGCAGATCCCAGCCTCCAGAGTGCTGCCACCCTTCAGCTGTGCTGCACTGCTGCCTTCTCTGCCGCTCCCAGTTCTCAAATCTTCAGGGCAGAAATGAGCAGTAGTCCAAATACTGCTTTTACCTGCAGGATAAGCCAGCTTGAAATGTGGGCTGGGGGTCACCTGAGACTCCCTTTGACTTTCCTGGCCTGGTAAGAGGTGCTCCTGTGCAAGAACTGCTGTGATTTAGGACAAAGAAATTACATGCTCAGGTAGCATTTCAGTCTTTGAGATCACTGCTGGAAATCATCTCCTTTGTGTAGCAGGGTTTGTCTTGCTCTTTACCTGGACGAGGAGACTTTGTGGGACTTCAGAGAGGTGGACTCCTGGGTGGCTTAGTTTCATTTTCAAGAAATCAGAATGCCCATCCCTGAACTTGGACCTGGCACCTGGGGGCACCGGGGTAGGCACTTTGAAGCAGCAAGGGTTTGAATCAGCAACCAGATAGGAGCAGAGATGACTGAAAATCTTCTATGATGTTCAGTGCTGAGAAGCCCACTCTGGATTCAGGAATCTGCACATGGGACTGTGCTGGCTCAAGTCACTCAAGATGCTGCTTCCCACAGGATTCTGCTGGAGAAGCTGTGCTGCTCCTGGCTTGGATGGGTGGAGGGTGAATGTCAGGAGGATGCAGCCAGGCTCTGCTCAGCAATGGCCAAGGACAGGACAGGGGGCACTGGGTGCCAGCTGGAGCAGAGGAGGTGCCCTGGGAACAGAAGGGAAAACTTTGTCCCTGTGAGGGTGGCAAAACTCTGGAACCAGCTGCTCAGAGAGGTTGTGGAGTCTCCTTCTCTGGAGGCACTCAAACCCCACCTGGATGTGTTCCTGTGTGCCCTGCCCTGGGTCACCCTGTTCTGGCAGGGGAGCTGGACTGGATGATCTTTCATCAGCCCTAACACTCTGGTTCTGTGTGATTCAGTCATCCTGTGATGATGCTTCACCAGGCAGAAAACTGGCTGAGGGGCCAGAGCTGAAGTGGTGGGGGATGGAGTTCAGTCCAGTTGCTGGCCAGTCACAACTGGTGTTCCCCAGGGCTCAGTACTGGGGCCAGTTCTATCTAATGTCTTCATCAATGGTGCTGGCTCCTGACCATGGGTCACAACAACCCCACAAATGCTTCAGGCTTGGCCAGAGTGATTGGAAACTGCCTGGTGAAAAAGGACCTGGTGGTATGGGTTGACAGCAGCTGGAGATGAGCAGTGTGTGCCCAGGTGGCCAAGAAGACCACCAGCATCCTGGCCTGGGTCACCATTAGTGTGGCCAGCAGGACCAGGGCAAGGTTTGGTCCCCTGTACTCAGCAGTGGTGAAGCTGCATCTCAAACACTTGCATTCAGGTTTGGGACTCTCATTACAAAAAGGGACACTGGGAGGCTGGAGTAGGTCCAGAAGAGGGCAAATGAAGCTGCTGAAGGGTCTGGAGAACATGGCTGGGGAGGAGCAGCTGAAGAGCCTGGGGTTGTTCAGCCTGCAGAAGAGGAGGCTGAGGGGAGACCTGGCTGTCTGCAGCTCCCTGACAGGAGGCTGGAGCCACATCCCGAGGAACATGGGACAGGATGAGAGGAAACAGCTTCAGGTTGGCCGAGGGGAGGCTTAGCTAGAACACAGGGATCAATTTCTTCCCCTTGAGGGTTGCCAAGGCCTGGCCCAGGCTGCCCAGGGAGTCCCCATCCCTGGAGGGGTTTCAGAGCAGTGTACATGTGGTGCTGAGGGCCATGGTTCAGCGGTGCCCTGCAGTGCTGGGTGAACTGTTGGACTTGATGAGGATAAAGATCTCTTCTACCCAAAAGGATTCTGTGATTCTAACTCATCTTGTTCAGTTCTGGCTGTTAGAGGCTGCAAAGAGGCTGCAGTGGCACAGAGCACAGCCAGAGATGTGTGCTGCAGTTTCCTGCTCCGGTGCCCTGCCCATGCCTCATTTTCTGGTTTGCTGTTGCTTAATGAACAGTCCTCATGTATCTGTCTGAATCCCATACCATTAAAGCCTTAACTCAGCAGCACTAAACCAGTCTGCTTTGCCCTTCCTACCTACATGTCAAGTCATAAGCATCAGCTTTAGTAATAAATATCTCTATTTTATGTGTATATTTTTAACGCCTTCATCCCAGTTGTGTTTCCCTTCAGCCCAAGCTTCTTGCTGCGTGTTTAACAAACAAATAGTGAAATACAAGAGATGCTGATGTGGAGATTATTAGACATAAATCATTGAAAGAGGCTCTTTTTTAGGGGAGGGAATGACAAAAGGAGTCGTTGACCTGAATAAAAGAAGCTCAGCTGTCCTCCAGAGACTTTGCCAGTTTCAATCCCTGTTAGTGCTCGCTAACAATTGTAATTTATTAATCCTCTCCTCTCTGCCTCTCCTCTTGCTCATTTGCTTTTGGTTGTAAGCAACAACTGTGTTTATTCTCCAAGTGTGTAAATTGATCTCGTGGCCTCTGATAACCACTAAAAGCTACTTGGTAGTCCAAACAGCCTCTCTGCAGACCCATAACCGAAGGAGGTAGAAGGGGGTAGAAGGAGGTAGAAGGGGCCAGAAGGCGTTAGAAGGGGGTAGAAGGAGATAGAAGGGGGTAGAAGGGGGTGGAAGGAGGCAGAAGGGGGTAGAAGGAGATAGAAGGAGGTAGAAGGAGGTAGAAGGAGGTAGAAAGGGGTAGAAGGAGGTAGAAGGGGATAGAAGGGGTAGAAGGAGGTAGAAGGAGGCAGAAGGAGGTAGAAGGGGGTAGAAGGAGGTAGAAGGTGATAGAAGGAGATAGAAGGGGGCAGAAGGAGGTAGAAGGAGGTAGAAGGAGGTAGAAGGTGATAGAAGGAGATAGAAGGGGGCAGAAGGAGGTAGAAGGAGGCAGAAGGAGGTAGAATGGGGTAGAAGGAGGCAGAAGGAGGTAGAAAGGGGTAGAAGGGGGTAGAAGGAGGTAGAAGGGGGTAGAAGGAGGTAGAAGGAGACAGAAGGAGGTAGAAGGGGGTAGAAGGGGGTAGAAGGAGGTAGAAGGAGGTAGAAGGGGGTAGAAGGAGGTAGAAGGGGATAGAAGGAGGCAGAGGGAGGTAGAAGGAGGTAGAAGGAGGTAGAAGGGGTAGAAGGAGGCCCCCTCCCTGGATCATTCAATTTTAACATTTCTCAGAGCAAAAGCAGCATTTGCATCCTGAGACAGAGCCAGGGATCCTCTGGCCTGATTTGCAGGTCCTAACTCTCCTCGTGGTCTGTTTGGAAACAGAAGCTCCCTGCCTGCTGCAATCTGCTGCAGCTCTGCTGCTCCAGATGAAATACAGTTAGCTCTGCTGGTGGACTCCAGGAGCTGGAGTGCTGACAGCAGCTTTCAGAATCTCTGCACACCCAAGATGTCTGCTTTCCTATCTCCATGGGAGCTGAATGCTTGGAAGCTGCTCCTCAAGCAGAGAAACCAGACTCATAGTGCACAGGTCTGCCGATTTCTGTCTGCACCTTGAGTGTGTCTGTTGTGCAGAGGCTTTTCTTGGGAAGGAGCCCTCAGGCCTCTGCTTCCTCTCTTGGCATCCCAAAGCCTCTATCTACGTTCAGTGGTTGCCAAACAGGTTCAGGCATATGGACATGCCCACCTGCACCAGCAGCTGTGACCATCTTTCCTCCCTGCTCTGCTTCCCAAGTGAAGGTGCAGCCCTTCAGTGTTTGCAGCCCTCAGCAGCCAGAAAGAAGCTGCAGAGGCAGAGCAAGGCACTGAACGTAGGCCAGGGGTAGGTAGCCTTGGGTCAGCAAATTCCCACTTCTAATCTGTAATCACCAGCAGCAACATGCAGGGGACCTTGCAGTCCTGCTAGACAGTAAGTTGTCCATGGGTCAGCAATGGGCCCTTGTGGCCAAGAATGCCAAGCACAGAATCAACCAGACTGGAAGAGAGCTCCAAGCTCCTGCAGCCCAACCTAGCACCCAGCCCTGCCCAACCAACCAGACCATGGCACTAAGTGCCCCAGCCAGGCTTGGCTGCAACACCTCCAGCCACACAGACTCCATCACCTCCCTGGGCAGCCCATTCCAGTGCCAATCACTCTCTCTGACAACAACTTCCTCCTCACATCCAGCCTAGACCTCCCCCAGTGTGGTCCAGGGGTGCATGAAGAGTGTGGCCAGTGGGGAAAGGTGAGGGGAGGTTCTCACTCTCCTCTGCTCTGCCCCAGTCAGGCCACTTCTGGAGTCCTGAGTCCAGCTCTGGGCTCCCCAGTTTCAGGGACAGGGAAGTGCTGGAGAGAGTCCAGGGGAGGCTGCAAAGCTGCTGAGGGGCCTGGAGCAGCTCTGGGAGCAGCAAAGGCTGAGAGCCCTGGGGCTGAGAGCCTGCAGAAGAGCAGCCCCAGAGGGCATCTGAGCAATGCTCAGCAAGAGCTGAAGCAGCTGTGGGGGGCAAGAGCCTGGGGCCAGGCTCTTGTGAGTAGTGCCCAGGGACAGGCCAAGGGGCAGCAAGGGGCACAAAGTGTCAGGCAGGAGGTTGGCTGTGCAGAGGAGGAGCAAGTTGTTGTGAGGGTGCTGGAGGCCTGGAGCAGGCTGCCCAGAGAGGCTGTGGAGTGTCCTTGTGTGGAAACTTTCAAGACCCACTGGGTCCTGTATGACCTGCCCTGGGTGATCCTGCTCTGGCTGGACTTAATTATCTCTTGAGGTCCCTTCTAAACGCTTCCATCCCATGATTCTGAGCTGTCTGAAGTGTGAGTTTTCTCTCTCCCTGTACTTGGGCTCAAGCTGCAGTCCCAGCACCATGTTTTGTTTTAGCACTTGTTTACTCCTTTGTTTTCTGTAAGAGGTTTCCTCCCTTTGTCAGTGTTCTCAGGCTTTGTCTAAGGAGGTTCTTTGTGCTCTTGCCTGTAGTATGCTGTAAATACTGACAGAAGCAATCGAGTACCTCACTGATCATCAGCACTTGAGCTTCCCCTTCAGCTGCAGCCTTTGTGTTTCCCAGGGTAGGCTGCGATGTGCCTGCTGTCTGCATGCAGGTTTTAAGTCTTCCTGGGGTGCAGTCAGTGCTGTGCAGAGCTCAGCTCTTGGATACTTTCTTCCCCACTGTGTTGGTGAGCCCAGGTGTGTGCTTGCTGGGGCACATCTCCCCTTCTTCCACCTCAGTGTCTTTGAAAAGCTTCTGTGCTCCACAATCTCCCTGGGCAACCTGTGCCAGTGCCTCACCACCCTCAACCTGTGCCAGTGTCTTACCACCCTCAACCTGTGCCAGTGCCTCACCACCCTCAACCTGTGCCAGTGCCTCACCACTCTCAACCTGTGCCAGTGTCTCACCACCCTCACTGCAAACAACTTCTTCCTAACATCCACTTTCATTCTCCCCTCTGCCACTTCAAACCCATTCCTCCTCCTCCTCTCATTCCCAGACCTTGTCAATAGTCTCTCCCCAGCCCTCCTGGAGCCCCCTTCAGATCCTGCAAGGCCACTCCAAGGTCTCCTGGAAGCCTTCTCTTCTCCAGGCTGCAGAGCCCCAACTCCTGTAGCCTGCCCTCATATCAGAGCTGCTGCAGCACTCTGAGCATCTTATTGGCCTCCTCTGTGTGAATGCAGGTGCTAACCTCGAGGTGAAGTGTCAGATTATGCTGGGGGGGCTGGCAAAGAGCTGCTTTCCTAATGGGAGCTGCTGGGCAGGTCACAGCAAAATCCTCTGAGCAGTTTCAGGAAGGGGGCTCTAGCTGGTGGCCTCAGCCCAGGAGGGGGGTAGCAGAGCCTGTGCTCACAGGATGTCAGGGGCTGGAAGGGACCCAAAGAGATCACCCAGTCCAACCCCTGCCAGAGCAGGACCACACAATCCAGCTCAGGGCACACAGGAACACATCCAGACAGGCCTGGAAAGGCTCCAGAGAAGGAGACTCCACAACCTCTCTGGGCAGCCTGTGCCAGGCTCTGGGACCCTTCCAGGCAAGAAGTTGCCCTTGTGCTGAGCTGGAACCTCCTGTGCTGCAGCTTCCATCCACTGCTGCTTGTCCTGTGCCAGGGAGCAGTGAGCAGAGCCTGTCCCCCCCTCCTGACCCCCATCCCTCAGAGAGTTATAGACATTGTAAGTCTTCTCCTCTCGAGACTCAGCAGCCCCAGGCCCCTCAGCCTCTCCTCACCAGGCAGTGCTCCAGTCCCTCTCCACACCAGAGATGCCTCTCTGGCCATCTGGGAGCTCCTGCCCCTGCCTGCCGCAGCTCAAGGAGCTCACAGCATCCTTCGCACGCCTGCAGTGACACCTTCCTGCCTTCTCTCCTGCCTTTCACTTCCTTCTGAGCTCTTTGCTGGCTGTTGTGGGAAGCATCACACTGCCACGCTGGGGTGGGCTGAGAACCCCTCCCGGTGCCTGCTTCCTGAATTCCGTACATCCTCCTCTGTTTTGTAGCCGCCCAGAGCACAGCAAGGAGCTGCCAGTAGCTGAGGGGGTGGAAAGCAGCACTCAGCAGTGACAGAGCCGTGGCAAAGCCAACATCTGACTCTGGCTGCACCAGGCTCTTGCACAACTGCTGGTCACTCTTAGACTAGGAACAGGAAAGGAGCCATGAAGAGAAGGCAAAGCAGCAGAACACTGAGCTCTCAGTGTGGTCTCCTGCCATGCCTCCCTAAACCATGTTTTATTGCAAAGAGCACAGATTTTGTTTTCTATTAAACAAACCAACCCAGCAACACCCTCTGGGGAGCTGTCAAAGGCTCTGGGAGCTGATCCCCAGCCTCTGCAGGCAGCAGCAAATGCTCCCTCTCATGTGCAGGTTGGTCTCTTCTTTAGGAATGGTTGTGGTGGAAAGCCTTAAGCTGGGCAGATAGAAACCATTTGTTACCAGAGCAAGGGCTCCCTTCTACACTGTGCTGGGCAGGGCTGGAAAGGCAAACATCTGCTGCAGGAAAATGTGGCTGCTTTGGGGGTCATGGAACAGGTCATCTTGGGTGCCATCACAAAGCACCTACAGGATGGCCAAGGGATCAGGCCCAGCCAGCATGGGTTTAGGAAGGGCAGGTCCTGCCTCACCAACCTGATCTCCTTTTATGATCAGGTTCCTGCCTGGTGAATGTGGGGCAGGCTGTGGATGTAGTCTACTTGGACTTCAGCAAAGCCTTTGACACTGTCTGCCACAAGAAGCTCCTAGCCAAGCTGGCAGCTCATGGCTTGGACAGATTCACTCTGTGCTGGATCAAGAACTGGCTGGATGGCAGAGCTCAGAGAGTGGTGGTGAATGGTGCCACATGCAGTTGGCAGCTGTCACCAGTGGTGTTCCCCAAGGATCAGTGCTGGGCCCAGTCCTGTTCAATATCTTTATTGATGACCTGGATGAGGGCATTGAGTCCAGCATCAGTAAGTTTGCAGATGACACCAAGCTAGGAGCAGGTGTTGATCTGTTGGAAGGTAGGAGAGCCCTGCAGAGGGACCTGGACAGGCTGGATGGGTGGGCAGAGGCCAATGGGATGAGATTGAACAAGGCTAAGTGCAGGGTTCTGCACTTTGGCCACAATAATCCCAAGCAGTGCTATAGGCTGGGGCCAGAGTGGCTGGAGAGCAGCCAGGAGGAAAGGGACCTGGGGGTACTGATAGATAGTAGCTGAAGATGAGCCAGCAGTGTGCCCAGGTGGCCAAGAGAACCAATAGCATCCTGGCCTGCATCAGGAGCAGTGTGGGCAGCAGGACAAGGGAGGTTATTCTGCCCCTGTGCTCAGCACTGCTCAGGCCACACCTTGAGTGCTGTGTCCAGTTCTGGGCCCCTCAATTCAAGAGAGATGTTGAGGTGCTGGAACACGTCCAGAGAAGGGCAACAAAGCTGGTGAGGGGCCTGGAGCACAAATCCTATGAGGAGAGGCTGAGGGAGCTGGGGGTGTGCAGCCTGGAGCAGAGGAGGCTCAGAGGTGATCTTATTACTGTCTACAACTACCTGAAGGGGCATTGTAGCCAGGTGGGGGGTGGCCTCTTCTGCCAGGCAACCAGCAATAGAACAAGGGGACACAGTCTCAAGTTGTGCCAGGGTAGGTCTAGGCTGGGTGTTAGGAAGAAGTTCTTCACAGAGAGAGTGATTGGCATTGGAATGGGCTGCCCAGGGAGGTGGTGAAGGCACCGTCCCTGGGGGTGTTCAAGAAAAGCCTGGCTGAGGCACTTAGTGCCATGGTCTAGTTGACTGGCCAGGGCTGGGTGCTAGGTTGGACTGGATGATTTTGGAGGTCTCTTCCAACCTGGTTGATTCTATGATTCTATGATTCTATGATTTTTTCTCTTGTCTAATTAAGCATCAATTTACTTGTTAAAGGGAGCAAGTGAGAGGAAGAGAGGTGCAGCTCATGGCACACCAAAGCCCAGTTTGTGTGTGATCCTGTGACTGCCTTTGCTTTGCCTTACTTGAAGCCAGCTCAGTCGCATGCAGAGCACCAGGGAAGGTGCTAGCCTGTGGGCTGCTGGCTGTGCTGGTGTCCTCTCCCAGGCAGTTTGCCCATCAGTCTCATTCTAGGCTGGAAGAGGCTTCCCAGCAGGCATGTTGTTGAAGCTGGTGTTTCCCACAAAATGGTTCTCCTGCCCCTCTGTTCTGCCCTGCTGAGGGGGTTCTGGGCCTCTCAGTTCCAGAGGGACACAGAACTGCTGGAGAGAGTCCAGCACAGAGCCACAGAGGTGCCGGAGGGAATGGAACAGCTCTGTTAGGAGGAGAGCCTGAGGGAGCTGGGGCTGGGAGCAGAGGAGCTGAGAGGTGCCCTCAGCAGTGGTGATCAATGTGTGCAGGTGAGTGCCAGGAGCTGCAGCCAGGCTCTGCTGGGGGATGCCAGTGCCAGCACAAGGGGCAGTGGTGGAAGCTGAGGCAGAGGAAGTTCCATGGAGACCTGAGGAGGAATTTTTCCCCTGTGAGGGTGGCAGAGCCCTGGCACAGGCTGCCCAGGGGGGCTGTGGAGTCTCCCTCTCTGGAGATATTCAGACCCTGCCTGGATGTGTTCTGTGTGATCTGCTCTGGGTGCTGCTGCTGTGGCAGGGGTTGGGCTGGCTGAGCTCTGGAGGTCCCTTCCAGCCCCTGACCTTCTGGGGTTCTGTGATTTCAGCTCAGCAATTTTTATCCCAAATGAAGGTAAAAAAAAAAAACAAACAAGAAAAGGTCCTTGGAAAATCCCTGACCAGTACCAGCCCCAAGAGCTGAGGAGGTCAACTGACCCTCTGCACCCTTCCAACGTCTGTGTCTTGATTTCAAAACAGGTAGAGAGCTGCACTCGTGGGCAGGAAATTGCAACAGAAGCCAACCCTGCATGTAGAGAGTGCAGTGCAGCTTCAGTTCAGCTGCAGCTGCAGCCAGTGCAGTTTGAAATCAGCTTTATGTAGGAGATGTTGTCTCCACCACCCTTTGAGCACACTCAGTCTCCCACCTGACCAAGGTCTTCAATAGCAGAGCCAACTCCATAAGCAAAAGGCCAGAGGGAAGAAGCATTAGGAATGTAACCCATAAGTGCCCCCCAAAGGGAATTTCACTGTCAGGTGAAGACTAACTGGGAATGTGGGTTGTGAAAGGGGAGGAAGAAGAGACAAGGGAACCAGAGAGGTCTAACCAGCTCTTGTATGAGGCTGTCTCTAACAGAAGGACAATGGATGATGAGCAAAGGTTTATTGGGGTTAGATATGTGACCAGTACAGGCAGCCTTCCTGGGCAGCAGATTGCTGTTTGTACTCCTGCTTCTCTTGTGGGTCTACTGAAGGGCTCTCAGACAGTGAACTCTCCCCCTCTGTCCCCCAGCTGTGAAGTGCTCAGTGCCATTGGTTGCTTTGTACAACACCTTCAGACCTGTGGGCAAAAGGAAGGGAGGAAGCTATGGCCCAGGTGATTTGAAGCCATCCTTGTCTTCCACAGCCCCTTCCTCTCAGGGACTCTTTTGCTGTTGGGGAGAAAGCAGTGACTGCAAGCTAATGACCTGAGAAGTGGCCGTGAGCTCTGAGTCAAGAATCCAACCTGCCAGAGGACAGTTGTGTGCATTGAAGGTGGGGGCAGGTACTTGGGAAGCCATTTACAGGTGACAGAGAGGGACAGGTCTCTGGGTGTCCCATTGCAAAATGCCTTGAGCTAAGTTGAAAGCAGGGTGAGAGGCAAGGCTGTGCTGCTGGCCTTGAGGTGCAGAGGGATTCTGGCCAGCCAGCAGCCCTGTGCCAGCACTGTCCCACAGCTGGCCACACAGTTGCCCTGGCACAGGGGCTGTCCTGAGCTGCATCTCACCTGCTGCAGAGCCCCAGGCGGGCAGGTACTTGCACTGCTCCTTCCTTCAGGCCATCCGGGCTCCAGGGAGCCCTCAGAGCAGCCTGCCAGTGCCTGGAGGGGCCGACAAGAAATCTAGGAAGGGGCTTTGGACAAGGGGCCATAGTGACAGGATCGGGGCAATGGCATTAAGCTGGAAGAGAGGAGATTGAGACTGGAGATTAGGAAGAGATTCTTGAGAGTGAGGGTGGTGAGACCCTGGCACAGGCTGCCCAGGGAGGCTGTGGCTGCCTCCTGCCTGAAGGTGTTCCAGGCCAGGCTGGATGAGGCCTTGAGCAGCCTGTGCTGGTGGGAGGTGTCCCTGCCCCTGGCAGGGGGCTGGGACTGGCTGAGCTTTAAGGTCCCTTCCAACCCAAACCATTCTCTGATCCTATGATTATTCCTTGTGTTTACATGATCACAGCACTGAACTATCCAAGCAGGCAGTGAGTGTCCTCAGAAGCTTCTAGGAAGCACAGACAGGGCAGGCACAAAGAGCTAATGGATTTTGCTCAGGAGTAAAGGAAGACTGAAGCAAGGCACAAGTCACAGAATATTTAAGCCCCAACACTGCAGCGTTGCCATTCCCCATAGGCAAATTGCCTGCATTTAGGTCAGGATAAGAGAGTGTTGTCATGCCCTGGAGCCCTTACCACCTGCTGCCATGGGGCTCACCAGCTACAGCAGCTGCGTTCAGATGCTGGCTTCTGCCATTTGATTCCTGAGCAGATTGTTCATGACCAAGATAAAGGACATGGAGAAGGCAACAGAGGTGATCAGAGGTCAGGGGAACATATCCTATGGGGATAGGCTGAGGGCCTGGAGAGAATGCTCTAGGGAGACCTTAGAGCAACATTTCAGTGTCTGAGGGGAACCTACAGGAGGGCTGGGCAGGGGCTGTTTGCAGGAGCTTGCAGTGATGTGATGGGGGACAGTGCTTTGAAACTGAAGCAGAGGAGGTTCAGGTTGGACATCAGGAGAAGTTCTGCACAGTGAAGTAAGGCACTGGAATGGGTTGCCCAGGGAGGTGGTTGAGGCCCTACCCTGGAGACATCCAGGACCAGACCCGATGTGGCCCTGGGCAGCCTGCTCTACTTGGAGGTGTCCCTGCTGCCTGCAGAGTGTGTGGACACGATGACCTTTGAGGGTCCCTTCCAGCCCAGTGCAGTCTGTGACTCTGTGCTTCTGTCCAAGGAAGCTGATGACAGAAGATCCCACACTGCAGTCCCCCAACTTCTTGTCCTGTCCACAGGAGGCCCAGCTGAGAAGCCCAGCACTGCTGTAGCAGCAGCTTGCAGACTCCCCGAGGAGCAGAAGTCCGAGGGGGAGCACTGCCTGCTGCAAGCTGATGTGTGCTTGCAACTGCCCTGAGCGTGAAGCCAACTGTTCCTGCTCAGTTTCCCCTGCTAGCTGGGTGGCCTCCAGTGCTCCCCACAAGCAACCTTCCTTGCCTTTGTGTAGGATCAGGAGGATAAGAACTGCACCAGCTTCACCAGCCCACGCAGGGAACAGCTGAGGAGGGCTTGTGCAATTGTCATGGTGGATAGCAGAGGGGGAAGGCTTCCTGCACTGACAGACGTCTGAGCAGCACTTCAGGCTCACAGACAAACTGAGGCCAAAACTGGGGGGTTTTGTTTGCCAGCAGGTAGGTTGCTAGGATGGTGCTAGGAGTGGTGCCTGGTGTTAGAGAGCAGGAAGCCAACAGGTTCTGCAGGCAAAAGGAATCCAAAGGGGGGGGGGGGAGGGAAGGAATGCATCAAAATGTGAGATTCAAAGCTTATCTAAATGAGGGAAGGGAAACTGAAGTGCTGTTGCAGAGAAAGAGCTTGAACTCAGTCAAAGAGAGGAGAGCCTAAGAGGGCATGGAGTCAGTCATCAGCAAGTGTGCAGATGACACCAAGCTGGGGGCAGATGTGGCTGGGTTGGAGGGCAGAAGGGCTCTGCAGCAGGACCTTGACCGCCTGGACAGATGGGCAGAGTCCAAGGGGATGGCATTCAATAGCTCCAAGTGCAGGGTGCTGCACTTTGGCCACAGCAACCCCATGCAGAGATACAGGCTGGGGTCAGAGTGGCTGGAGAGCAGCCAGACAGAGAGGGATCTGGGGGTGCTGTTTGATACCCACCTGAACATGAGCCAGCAGTGTGCCCAGGTGGCCAAGAGAGCCAGTGGCATCCTGGCCTGCATCAGGAATGGTGTGGCCAGCAGGAGCAGGGAGGTCATTCTGCCCCTGGACTCTGCACTGGTTAGACCACACCTTGAGTGCTGGGTTCAGTTCTGGGCCCCCCAGTTTAGGAGGGACATTGAGATGCTTGAGCGTGTCCAGAGAAGGGCGACGAGGCTGGGGAGAGGCCTTGAGCACAGCCCTACGAGGAGAGGCTGAGGGAGCTGGGATTGGTTAGCCTGGAGAAGAGGAGGCTCAAGGCAGACCTTATTGCTGTCTGCAACTACCTGAGGGGAGGTTGTGGCCAGGAGGAGGTTGCTCTCTTCTCTCAGGTGGCCAGCACCAGAACAAGAGGACACAGCCTCAGGCTGTGCCAGGGGAGATTTAGGCTGGAGGTGAGGAGAAAGTTCTTCCCTGAGAGAGTCATTGGACACTGGAATGGGCTGCCCGGGGAGGTGGTGGAGTCGCCGTCCCTGGAGCTGTTCAAGGCAGGACTGGACGTGGCACTTGGTGCCATGGTCTGGCCTTGAGCTCTGTGCTAAAGGGTTGGACTTGATGATCTGTGAGGTCTCTTCCAACCCTGATGACACTGTGAAAAAAAAACAGCAACTGTGAACAAGAGAGATCTCAGCAAGGGCACAGCAATGCCAAGTTTGCCGTGAAAAAATCAGTGGCAGTTGGTGGATTAGAGTCTCTCTTGGTAGGTAGTAGTATCTAAGACCCCAGTAAGTACTACAGGCTGGTATGCTGGGCACTGCCAGGTGTGCCACCACTGCCTGCCTCCACCCTTCCCAGAGGCAGGCTGCTCACAGAGCCGTGAGAGATCTGTCCCCGAGGAGGTCAGCCTGTGGGCAGCACGCACGGTTGGTGCTGCAGAGCTGACTCACAGCACTCATCAGTGTGCCAGTGTGAAGCCAGCTGGAGTGTCGTGGTGAGAAGGATTAGATCAGAGGCTGTGAAAGGGAAACAAGGGTGATGTCTACCTCACTCAGAGGCTTGCTGGGATGTGTAAGAACAGGAGTATGAACACACATAGGGGAGTTGCTCTCTGTCTGGGCTCTGGGCTGCATCTCCCTAACCTCACCCTCTGCCTCTCTGATCAATCCACCTGCTTCTTAACCCCCCCCCCGGCCAACCTCCAATCTTCCTTGGGCACAAGGCAACGTCTGGGGTAAGGTGGGAGAAGGTGGAAGGGTGGTTGGGAGCCCCTCCTGGAGACTCAGGTTTCTGGGAAGGCTGTAAATATAAGCTTCATTTCTAGAGCCCCTGAGACTAGGCTGGGTGATTTCCAAAGTGGGGGGGGGCAGGGAACACCCAAACCACCCCAGTCAGTTTCTGATGGCTCCGAATCTCCTGTTCTTCTGCAGACAGTATCTGTCTGGTGGAACAGGACCAGGGCAGGTTGATTGAATATGAGGCAGCAGTGTGCCCAGGTGGCCAACAGCATTTTGTGATCCACAACCTCCCTGGGCAACCTGTGCCAGGGTCTCCCCAGCCTCACTCCCAACAATTTCTTCCTCATCTCTGCTCTCAATCTCCCCTCTCCTAGCTCAAAGCCATTGCCCCTTCTTCCATGACTACAAGCCTACTCTGTCAACAGGCTGGTTTGTCCTGATGCTGTCATTGACTTTGCCCATCTCTGTGCTTTCAGCAATCCCTTCCTGCTTCTTCAAGTGTTTTGGAAGCTCACATGCATCATGGTGGGACACTGAATCTATTGCTGCCTTAGTCAGAGCAGAGGGCAGGGAAAATATGGTAACAGAGAAGGTCTAAAAAAGGAGGACTGGAGCACCTCTGCTATGAGGAGAGACTGAGGGAGCTGGGGCTGTTCAGTCTGGAGAGGAGGAGGCTCCCAGGTGACCTTACTGTGGCCTTGCAGTATCTTAAGGGGACTACAAGAAAGCTGGGGAGGGACCTTTTAGGCTGTCAGGTAGTGACAGAACTGGGGGGCATGGAGCAAAGCTGGAAATGGGGAGACTCAGACTGGATGTTAGGCAGAAGTTGTTTACAGTGAAGGTGGTGAGACACTGGCACAGGTTGAGGGTGGTGAGACACTGGCACAGGTTGCCCAGGGAGGTTGTGGAGCACAGTGTGGGGTTTGGAACTGGATGGTGCTTGTGGTCCCTTCCAACCCTGACTGATTCCATGATACTCTGATGCTGAAGGTGTGAAAAAAGTCCCTCTTCCATCAGGGCAAAATGCAGGAGGGGCTTTCTTCAGGCTGTCCAACAGCAGTCAGTCTGATGTTGTTTAGGTAGTCCTTGAAGCAAGTTTTCCTCAGGCAATACATGTGGGAAGGTATTTTTGCACTAGAGTGCTGGTGGAGCTCCTGTAGATAGGAGTGTGACCAGTCTTGGGCTAGCACTGGGGCAGATGGAATCCCCAGGGCTGCCTTCCTCTCTGAGGTGGGCCTGAAGTAGTGCTGCACTTCAAAGGCACTTGATTTTTGGTAATGGTTTCTGAGGTAGTTCTTGACCTGCCAAGTGCCCAAAGCACTTCTGCCTTTCGGCAGCGCTGTCCCCTGCCGGTGTGAGCTGCGCTCCCTGCAGCCCCGGGGCGCTCTGATCCCCCAGCGCTTGTCTGGCGCTGCTGGCAGCTGTGAGGAGCCAGTGCTGCTGCAGGAGCTCAGCTCTGGTGCCTCGGTTCCTTTGCCTGGACTTTGTAGCCTCTGCTCTTGGTGCCTTTGGAGACAGGTGAGGCTGGCAAGTGAATGGGCATGAGAACATTAAGTGCAGCAGAGGATTAAAGGGCAGGGAAGGCGATCAGAAGAGAGACTAAAGGGCAGGATTTCGCTGGGATGTTTTCCTTCTGCCAAGAGCTCCTTTTTGTCCCTGCTATGGAGTTGCACAGAAAGAGCTGTCTCCTGGCTCTGCCATGGCCCTGCGTTTTGTCACAGCCCAAGATGCACATCCTTGTGAAAAAGCAGGTTCAGTCCTTTGTGAGCAGATGTCACCTGACTTGGTGAGAGCAGAAACCTCACAGCCAGGGCTGGTGGAATGAGTCACTGCAGAACTCACAGTCCATACTGCTCCTCCTCGTTTGAACCTGTTCTCATCCCAAACCTAGCAAGGACTTGTCACTGAGGTCACTGAAATGCTGGGATGGAGAGGTGGTGCACCAGGCTGCTGTGCTCCTATACTGCAAGGCTGTGCTTTATCCTGGGACTCTGTTCCCTGCCTGCAGCTCCTTCTTCTCGGGCTCCTCCGAGGCTTTATGGTATGTTCCATGGTTCATTTTGGAGGCCTGGACAGTTCTGCTGATCTGATCTTCTCAGCTAACCCAAGTCAGACCTGGTTAGTTCTTGGCTGGGGTGACCTCCAAACAAAACACAGGTGTTGGCCTGTGGGATGTGTGATGCTGATTCAGTAGGCGGCTTGGTTCCCTCAGCCAGGGTTGAACTGATGTCTGCAGGGCTGGAGGGTGCAGTGCTGGCAGAGAGGACACCTCCCAAAGGTCAGGGCAGGATGGAAAACTGCTGTCTGTTTATTTGGTTTGCAGGAGCACAGGGGAAAGTTCCTGCCCTAGCAATGAGCACCTCTGATGTGATTAGAGAAGTCAACAAACCTCTGCTTCTGTAGGGCTGGCTAAGGAGCCTTTGAAAAGAGCACACCTCTGATATTCTAGAAGGCCACAAACCACCATTCCTTAGTCTACAAAAGCCCAATTCTCTTATGGCCCTGCTGCTAGTGGAGAGTCAGCCCTGCTGTCTGTGGGAGGAATGTTCCTCTGTAGGTGCCAAGGACAGCAGCTTGATAGCTGTGCTGGGTCAGCACAGGCTATGCACAAAGTGGGCTTACAGGTAAAGCACATCCAAACCAGCTCCAGTCTGCACCCCACCTGGGCTCCTTCCTCCTTCAATGACACCAACGTGATCTAAACCAGCCCTCAGAGCACTCTGGGTCATCAGCAGCCCAAGGCTGGGCCTGTGGATTCTCCTGGCACAGGGTGAGAGCCTCTTTCAGGGCAGAGCAAAGAAATGTTTCTCTGGAGAAAACCTGCATCAGATCTCCTCATTTCTCTCCTCCTCTGTGGCCATGTGGCTGCATCCCCTGCCCACAGGGGCACTGTGCAGCAGGAAAGCTGGCAAAATGCAAGGTGCTTCAGAATGGGGGGGACATCTGGAGAGGTGGGCACAAGCCAACCTCATGAGGTTCAACAAGACCAAGTGCAAGAAAAAGCAACCAGGTCCTGGGCTGCAGCAGCAGTGTGGCCAGCAGGGCCAGAGAGCTGATTCCCCCCCTCTGCTGTGCTCTGCTGAGACCTCCTTTTGGAGAACTGCATCCAGTTCTGGAGCCCCTGGGACAAGAGGGCTGTGGAGATGCTGGAGAGTGTCCAGAGCAGGGCCAGGAGGGTGCTCAGAGGCTGCAGCAGCTCTCCTGTGAGCACAGACTGAAAGAGTTGGGGCTGTGCAGGCTGGAGCAGAGGAGGCTCCCAGGTGACCTTCTTGTGGCCTTTCAGGACCTGAAGGGGGCTAAAAAAAACCTGGGGAGGGACTTTTGAGGCTGTGAGGGAGTGCCAGGACTTAGGGGGAATGGAGCAAAGCTGGAGGTGGGGAGAGTGAGGCTGGAGGTGAGGAGGAAGTTGTTGAGCAGGAGAGTGGTGAGAGGCTGGAATGGGTTGCCCAGGGAGGTGGTTGAGGCCCCATGGCTGGAGGTGTTTGAGGCCAGGCTGGCTGAGGCTGTGTGCAGCCTGCTCTAGGGTAGGGTGTCCCTGGGCATGGCAGGGGGTTGGCACTGGCTGCTCCTTGTGCTCCCTTCCAACCCTGACTGATTCTGTGATTCTCTGATCTTCTACCTACTATCCTCGATCTGCTTATCCAGCTGCTGCTCTCTGACACATGCAGGGAGGAGAGCTCTTGGACAGGTTTTCATCCCAGCCAGCACTGAAGCAGTTACTCCATGTGTGTGGAGAGTTGTGACCAAGTGTCTCTCTTAGAAGAGGTCATATTAGGCAGGAAAGTCTTTTGTAGACTACACAGAGTTTGTGGCTTGTCTCAAACTTACACACAGCTTAGCTTGAAGCCCTCATTCTTCTTCTGTAAGGATCACAGAGCCAAAGAATGGTAGAGGTTGGAGGGCACCTCTGGAGGTCATCCAGTCCAGTCCCCCTGCTCAAGCAGGGCACCCGCAGCACCATGTCCAGGAGCACCATGTCCAGGGGCGTTTGGAAGCTCTCCAAACAACCTCTCTGGGCAGCCTGCTCCAGGCCTCCAGCACCCTCACAACAAACAACTTGCTCCTCCTCTTCACATCCAGCCTCCTGGCTGCCACTTTGTGCCCCTTGCTGTCCCTTGGCCTGTCCCTAGGCACCACTTCCAGGACTCTGGCACCAGCCCCTTGCAACCCACAGCTGCTTCAGCTCTTGCTGAGCATCGCTCAGATGCCCTCTGGGGCTGCTCTTCTGCAGGCTCTCAGCCCCAGGGCTCTCAGCCTTTGCTCCTCCCAGAGCTGCTCCAGGCGCCTCAGCAGCTCTGCAGCCTTTCTAAATCTCTCCACTGCAGAGTGGTCAGGGATTGGCACAGGCTGCCCAGGGGGTGGTGCAGTCCCCATCCTGCAGATGTGGCACCTGGGGACATGGTTTATTTGCCACGGTGGTGTTGGACTGGATGACCTTGGAGGTCTGTGCTCAGTGCTAAGTGCCTGCTGAGCTGTTCCCCCCACAGCAGGATGTGTCCTCAGACATTTTGCACTAAGCCATAGAGGTAAACCCCAGGGCTGTTCCCGGGGGATGAGCCAGTTCCATGTAAGCTGAGCTGGTGTCTGCTCAGCTACAGTGGGTGCTCTCCCAGCTGCCATGCTCTTGGCTACTCCACCTCGTTTGCTGCTTGCTGTGGTTGCTCCTGGAGATCTTTATGTACATTTGGAGCTGGAATTGTCACTCTCTGAGAGGAGAAGGGGGGAGCAGGCTCCACTTCTAGATCTGGGTGATTTTAGGCACCTTTGTGGCAGCCTCACTGAGCTTGCTCATATTATCCTCTTGCTGGCATCTCCTCCTTCTGAAGTCAGGAACCCCAGCTTCAGGTTGAGAAATAAAGTGTCCCAACACACCTTATGTTTGGGCCTGGCTGCTGCCTGCTTTTCTCCTGACCCTTTACACCAGGTGCCTCTCACGATCGAGGATCCCAGCAATGAATGCACTGAACAGAGATTGCTTTTAATTAGTCCCTAAAGAGCAAGCAGTGAGCAAACCTGGTCAGAAATGGTTTACTGCTGCAGAAAACACAAGGCTGCTTCACAAAGGTGCTGCAGAGGGCCAGGAGCAGCAATAAAGCCCTGGCTGGCATGCAGCAGGGGGTTGTTGACACAGGATGCTGCCTGAGCTGTGCAGTCATTGGTGTTAACTTCTCACCCTGCAAACACTTCCACACCTGCAGCTGAGCAGAGCTGTTGGGAGCAGCAGGGAGGCTCTGCCCTAGGGGAACCTGTTCAGGTTTGTAGGATCCATTTCTGTGTATCATAGTTTGGGTGGGAAGGGACCACAAAGCTCATCCAGTTCCAACTCTCCTGCCATGGGCATGGACATCTCCCACTAGCCCAGGTTGCTCAAGGCCTCCTCCAACCTGGCTTTGAACAATCCTAGGCCTACAGCCTCAACAGCTCCTCTGGGCAACCTGCTCCACTGCCTCACCACCCTCCCTGGGGGAGAAGTTCTTCCTAGGGTCTCACTGAAATCCAGCTCCTTCCAGCCTGGGGCCGTGACCCTCATCCTGTCACTCCATGTCTCTGGGCAAAGTCCCTCCCCAGCTCTCTCCTTCCAGGCACTGGAAGGCTGCTCCAAGGTCCCCCTGGAGCCTTCTCTTCTCCAGCCTGCAGACCCCCAACTCTCCCAGCCTGTCCCCACAGCAGAGCTGCTGCAGCCTTCTGAACATCCTTGTGGCCTCCTCTGGACCTGCTCCAACAGATCCATGTCCTTCCTGCATAGGGAGCTGCAGAGCTGGATGCAGTGCTCAAGGTGGTGTCTCAGAAGAGCAGAGCAGAGGGGCAGAGATGTTTCAAACACTTCAGTTAGAAGAGGAAGAGTTCACCTGTGGAAGCAGCATGGCCTGCCTGGGGGCTCAACAAGCCAGTGACAGACACCAAGCTCCCAGAGACCAAGCTCCTGCTGCTGCTTAATAGTTAACATTACTTTCATTCAGCAGTGTTTTTCCTCCTGGACTACAGTGCCCCTGAGAGCTTTGCCAGCTGCCAGAAGAGAATCATAGAGTCAGAGAACCAAGCAGGTGGGAAGAGAGCTCCAGGCTCATCCAGCCCAACCCAGCACCCAGCCCTGCCCAACCAACCCAGACCATGGCACTAAGTGCCCCAGCCAGGCTTGGCTTCAACGCCTCCAGGCACACAGACTCCACCACCTCCCTGGGCAGCCCATTCCAGTGCCAATCACTCTCTCTGACAACAACTTCCTAACAACATCCAGCCTAGACCTGCCCTGTCACAGCTCCAGGCTGTGTCCCCTTCTTCTGTTGCTGGCTGCCTGGCAGCAGAGCCCAACCCCACCTGGCTACAGCCTCCCTTCAGAGGGGAGGAGTATTTCCAGCCCAGAGGGGTGCAAGTCCTGGGCACATCTGATGTTGGCTAGCTCCAGCCTGCAAGTGTCTGCAGCACTTCAGAGCAGTTTAAGACGCAGGCTAGAGGCTGACAGCTCCTCAGTCTGACTTCCACTCTGTGCCCCTCTGCTTGTGATTCCGCATTCAGAGCTGCCTCTGGGATGTCAGTGCTGCTGCAGTAAATATGCATTTATGTAGCACCCTTGGTGAAGTTTTCTAACCACTTTACAGACAGCTCTTTATATTCACAGCTCGCAGAGGCGCTTCAGCACTCCCTGTTAGCATTGTTAGCCCTCTTTGACTGAGGGGGAGCTGGCTGTGTTTCAAGGGAAGTGACTGATCCAGGCACTGGTGCCTTCAAATTAGATAAATCAGGATTCTCCTCTCAAGATTTCCTCTGAAAGAGCTCAAGTGGCTCTGAGGGAAAACACAAGTTTGTAGTTGCAGCTGGGGAGGGGCCTGGAGCACAGCCCTGTGAGGAGAGGCTGAGGGAGCTGGGGGGGTGCAGCCTGCAGCAGAGGAGGCTCAGGGCAGAGCTCATTGCTGCCTGCAGCTGCCTGCAGGGAGGCTGTAGCCAGGTGGGGTTGGGCTCTGCTGCCAGGCAGCCAGGGACAGAGCAAGGGGACACAGCCTCAAGCTGTGCCAGGGCAGGTCTAGGCTGGATGTTGTTAGGAAGTTGTTGTCAGAGAGAGTGATTGGCATTGGAATGGGCTGCCCAGGGAGGTGGTGGAGTCTGTGTGGCTGGAGCTGTTGCAGCCAAGCCTGGCTGGGGCACTTAGTGCCATGGTCTGGTTGGTTGGGCAGGGCTGGGTGCTAGGCTGGGCTGGCTGAGCCTGGAGCTCTCTTCCAACCTGCTTAGTTCTGTGATTCTATGATCTTGCAGTGATCTGATAGAGGCAGGATTGCACAGGGCACCTCTGCTCTGAGGACAGGCTGAGAGAGTTGGGGCTCTGCCGCGTGGACAAGAGAAGGCTTCAAGAAGACCTTGGAGTGGACTTGCAGGATCTGAAGGGGGCTCCAGGAGGGCTGGAGAGGGACTATTGGCAAGGTCTGGCAATGACAGGATGAGGAGGAATGGGTTTAAAGTGGCAGAGGGGAGATTGAAAGCGGATGTGAGGAAGAAGTTGCTTGCAATGAGGGTGGTGAGACACTGGCACAGGTTGCCCAGGGAGGTTGTGGAGCACAGAAGCACCCAACGTGATCTTTGATCATGTTGGGTGCTTCTGTGCTCCACAACCTCCCTGAAGGTATTCAGGACCAGGTTGGATGAGGCCTTGAGTGACCTGTCCTAGTGGGAGGTGTCCCTGCCTATGGCAGCGGTGTTGGAAGTGGCTGAGCTTTGAGATCCCTTCCAACCTAAACCATTCTGTGATTCTATGATTCTAATAAACCTGATGGGTGCTAACAGTCAGCCTAGCAAACTCCTGCCACCCTGACACACAGCTCTCACCTCGCTCTGTGCCTTGGCTCTTGTGAAGGAAACTCCTAGGACTGGTTGTGGTAGATGGCAGTTGGTGGAGGTGTGCTAAGCCTGCACCGAGTGCCTTCCCCAGGTCACTTTTCCATGGGACTTGCCTCCCTTAGAAACCAAAATTGCATCTTGGAGCCTCTCTTTTAGTGTGTGTATGTGGTTTATCTGGCTGGCAGCTGAACTGTGCCAAGATGCAGAGGTAGCAGAGTGGACCAGGTGCCTGTGCAGCCCTGTACTTGAACTCTACCCCAAAGCTGGAGAGCAAATTAAAAGGGACGTTGAGGTGCTTGAGCATGTCCAGAGAAGGGCAACGAGGCTGGGGAGAGGCCTTGAGCACAGCCCTACGAGGAGAGGCTGAGGGAGCTGGGATTGGTTAGCCTGGAGAAGAGGAGGCTCAGGGGAGACCTCATTGCTGTCTGCAACTACCTGAGGGGAGGTTGTGGCCAGGAGGAGGTTGCTCTCTTCTCTCAGGTGGCCAGCACCAGAACGAGAGGACACAGCCTCAGGCTGTGCCAGGGGAGATTTAGGCTGGAGGTGAGGAGAAAGTTCTTCCCTGAGAGAGTCATTGGACACTGGAATGGGCTGCCCGGGGAGGTGGTGGAGTCGCCGTCCCTGGAGCTGTTCAAGGCAGGACTGGACGTGGCACTTGGTGCCATGGTCTGGCCTTGAGCTCTGTGCTAAAGGGTTGGACTTGATGATCTGTGAGGTCTCTTCCAACCCTGATGATACTGTGATACTGTGATGCTGTGATACACATGGATCTGCAGGAACCAGCCTGATCTGATACAGTCACAGGTAGCAAAGCCTTCTGGCACCTGATGCACTGCTGTCAGCTGTGTCTACACCACCATCTCTGGCACATCCCATAGGGCTGCAGGAACACAGACTGGTTTGGGTTGGAAGGGACCTCTGGGGATCACCTGCTCGAACCCACAGCAGCTTGCCCAGGAGCACAATGCCCAGGGAGGGTTGGAAGCTCTCCACACAGGGACACTCCATAACCTCTCTGGGCAGCCTGCTCCAGGTCTCCAGCACCCTCACAACAAACAACTTTCTCCTCCTCTTCACATGCAACCTCCCAGGTGCAACTTTGTGCCCCTCGATGCCCCTTGTGCTGTCCCTGGGTACCTCTTCTGCAGACTATCAGCCCCAGTGCTCTCAGCCTTTGCTCCTCAGAGAGCTGCTCCAGGCCCCAGCGTCTTCATCTCTCTTGAACTGGACTCAGGACTCCAAATGTAGCCTCTCTAGGGCAGAGCAGCAGAGAACCTCCCTTGACCTGCTGGCCACACTCTTATTCCTGTACCCCAGGACACCATTGGCCTTCTTGGCCACTAGAGTCCATTGCTGGTTGATGAGGAACTTGTCTTACAGCACTCCCAGCTCCTTCTCCTTGTGGTCCCTTCCAACCCTGACTGATTCTCCTTGGAGCTGCATCCCAGCAGGTCCCACTGTAAGCTGCAGCGTGCAGACCTGCCTGTGGTCTGCCCGTGACTGTTAGCATAAATCTGGGGTGAGCTCAGCCTCCAGCTTTTCCCTGAGAGGCTGCTGATGGAAGGATTGCTTTGGAGAACTTTCCAGCCCAGTCTGGGGTCACTGCATGACCTTACCTCAGGATCTGCAGTGTTCCCTGAGCCCCACTTAAGCTGCACAAGAGGAGTTGCTGTGCACATTACGCTCGAGTCATTTGTTTGTTTTAGGCAACTGGAAAATGTAAGGGCAACCACTTCAGCTCTGCACCGTGGAGATGAGAGTGCTCCCAGCAACACCTGCTTGCTGGACAGGCACTAAACCAGCCCTTACATTGCTGCTTTATTTCAGTTACTTATTGTAGCTCCAACAGTTCCTGGTGACTTCCTAAGATGGATGTTGATGTTCTGGTGGGACTCTTCCCTCCGGAGCTTTGTTACGCCTTTGGAACATAAGTTTCTCTTACCACACACGGGAGCAAGCCTGGTGCTTCCAGAAGCATTTGCAGTTGGAAATCAGTGATCTTTTCTTAGGCTGGCTGCCAAAGAAATCACGAGTCAGAGCTCTGGGAGGGAGCACTTCCAATTTTTTTGGCATCAAAAGGTCCCTTTTTGTGGGTGCGCCATGCAGTGCTTCCCCTGAGCTGCTTGGCACTGAAGCTTTGCTGCCAAGGGCACTGCCCATCTGTTTGCCAGCCTTCCTGCTGCTGCTGGAGTTGGCTTAGCTGAGTGGGGTTCATAAGGATGTCAGGGACTTCCTGCTTGAGCCAGGGCCTGCCCACTGAGTGGAGTATATCCCAGCTGGTGCTTTTGAACCCAAGTGTGGAGTGGAAATTTCATCCCTGGTTTTCATTTGGCAGGATCAATTGTTTAGTCTAGGAACTCTCCAGTGGGCACTCCAGGTGCTGGAATTGCTCCTTCTCTTCAGTCAGCAGCCGATGTTGCATGGTGCACATCAGAGTCCAGCTTCACATCTCAGTGAGCAAAGATTTATGTTGGTCCTAACGCTCCTTGACACTAATGAGCACTGCAGACATCCACCCCTGTGGGTTGCGTTGAGACCATGCCCCAGAGTGCCTGTGCAGCCTGGCGTCAGGGCACCACACCACCAAAAGCAGCTGAGGAATTCCGAGGGGAGGGGAGGCAGGCAGCCGGGTCTCTTCTCTCTCTCTGCTGGAGCACATGTGAAAGGCACCCATCAAGTGTCCTCCCCTATCCAGCCCTCTCACACCAGTTCCTGCACTCATTTTTGGGTTGTCAATGACTTCAGAGAAGATTTGCTTGCTGCTTTTAAGACATTTACCATAACAACACCATGGGAAGTACTTTGCTGGCAGAGAACAGTTCTGTAGTTCCATCAAAGAACTCTGTAGCTGGGGCAGAGAAGAGAGTAGAAAGAGAGGGGATGGAAGCTTCTGGAGAAGAGATTGGGACTGGAAATTAGGAAGAAATGCTTTAGAGTGAGGGTGGGCAGACACTGGCACAGGCTGCCCAGGGGGGCTGTGGCTGCCTCCTCCCTGGAGGGATTCAAGGCCAGGCTGAACGAGGCCTTGAGCAACCTATGCTGGTGAGAGATGTCCCTGCCCACGGCAGGGGGTTGGAGCTGGATGAGCTTTAAGGTCCTTTCCAAACCAAACCAGTCTGTGATCCTGTGGTTGTTGTCTCTTCCTCAGCTGGAGGTGTCAGGGGCCGGATCGATGCAATAGGCTGATCCTGTGCACTACATTCTATAGGGACTGTGACTCCTCAGCAAAACATGGATCCAGCTCTGGGCTCTCCAGCTCAAGAGAGACAGGGAACTGCTGGAGAGAGTGCAGTAGAGGCTGCAAAGGTGCTGAGGGGCCTGGAGCAGCTGTGAGGAGCAAAGTCTGAGAGCCCTGGGGCAAAGGCTGTGATCCTGGGCAAGCTGCTGTGGGTGCTCCACTTTAGCTGGGGGGCTGGACTGAAAGAGCTGCAGAGGTCCTGTTAGCCTCCACCATGCTGGCATTGAGTGACATGCCTGTGGCTTCATCCTTGCCTTTCAGCATGGAAAGACAGAGATGTCAGGACATGCTGCTGTCATGCTGCTCCTGTTCTCCAGCAAGTGTCTGAGCTGCACTCTGCTGCTCTACCACTTCACAGGACCACAGGATGCTAGGGGTCAGAAAGGACCTCTGCAGAGCTTCCAGTCCAACTCTTGATAGAGCAGCACCAGCGAATCCAGTGCAGGTCACACAGGAAGACATCCAGACCGGGATGGAAAGGCTCCAGAGAAGGAGACTCCATAACCTCTCTGGGCAGCCTATGCCAGGGCGCTGGGACCCTCACAGTCAAGTTCTTCCTCATGTTGAGGTGAAACTTCCTGTGCTTCCTGTAGTTTATAGCCTTGTCCTAGCCCAGAGAACAACCAAGAAGAGTTTGTCCCCTCCCTCCTGACCCCCAGCCCTCAAATATTTATAAGCATTGGTCAGATCCCTCTCAGCCTTCTCCTCTCCAGACCAAACAGCCCCAGGTCCCTCAGCCTCTCCTCCTCAGGCACTGCTGCAGCCCCTTCAGCATCTTTGTAGTGCTTATGCTGGACTTGGCCTTTGTTTTTATTTGGATCCAGACTGAAGTGCCCAAACACAGAGATGGAGAATCCCAGCCCAATTCCTTGTCAGCTGAGAGGAGGAGACCTTATGAACGTTTACAGACACCTGAAGAGGGTGACTGTCATCAGTGATGTCCAGCAACAGGAAATGAGGCAATGGACACAAACTGGAACCCAGGAGCTTCTGCCTCAGTGTGAGGAAAAGCAGTTTTACTGTGAGGCTGCTGGATCCCTGGAGCAGGTTGCCCAGAGCAGTTGTGCAGTCTCCTTCTCTGGAGACTTCCAAAATCCAGCTGGACACATTCCTTTGTGACCTGGCCCAAGTGTCCTGCTTTGGCAGGGGGTTAGACTCCATGATCTTCAGAGGTCCCTTCCAAGCCTCCCATCTATGACTTTGAGTTGAGGCCAGTTAGTGTTTTCAACACTAATGGTCAGTTTCAGAAGCACCTTCCCTGGCCTAGCAGCAGTTAACCAGGACACCTCAGCACTCTCACCTAGATAATGCAGTGCTGTGGCCAGCAGGAGCAGGGGGAGATTGTCCTCTTGGACTCATCTTTGGTGAGGCCACAGCTCGAGTGTTGTGCTCAGTTTGGGGCACTGCAATACAAGAGAGATGTGGAGGTGCTGGAGCAGGTTCAGAGGAGGTCAAGGAAGCTGTGAAGGCCTGGAGAATAAATCTTCTGAGGAGCAACTGAAGGGGCTGGAGATGGTTAGTGTGACGAAGAGGAGGCTGAGGGCAGAGCTCACTGCTGTCTGCAGCTACCTGAAGGGACATTGTGCAGAGGCTGCTGCTGGGCTCTGCTCACAGGGAACTGCAGACAGAGCAAGGGGGAATGGCCTCAAGCTGAGCCTGGGGAGGTTCAGATTGGACATTAGGGAAAAGTTTTTCCTGGAGAGAGTGGTCAGGGAGTGGAATGAGCTGCCCAGGGAGGTGGTGGAGTGACCCAGCCTGGCTGTGTTTCAGGGTGGTTTGGCTGTGGTGCTTGGGGCTGTGGTTTAAGGTGACTCTTGTAGAGCAGGGTTCTAGGCTGGGCTTGGTGCCCCTGAGGGGCTTTGCCAGCCTGGAGGGTTCTGTGACTCTGTGGCTGTGCATGTTCTTAAACTGTGCTATCTAAACGCTCTGCTCATAGCCACTGGGACAAAGCTGTGGTTCTTTGTGTGTTGGCTTGCAAAAGTTAGCAAGAGCAGCCACCAGAAGGTGAACCAAATCAATCCAAACCTGCCCTTTTACTTTGACTGGAGTTTTTGTTACAGCTCAGTGTTCTGAAATGCAGGTGGTGACAGAAAAGGTTCTTATTACCATCAGAAAGATGGACTTGACCACGACTAGCACAGGGCTGTGCAGGCAGTGCCAGAGTGTGCACAAGTAGGTGAGAAATGAGGTGGGCAGGGATTGCTTAATTCAGCCAGAAGCTGCTTTCCTGTTCAGGCACTGACTCCCGATGGGGAACATATTTCTGTTGTCATGGAGAAGTCATTTTTCACACCTGGCTATTGGGTGGTGGTCTCTGTATTTCTGATGCAGCTCGGGTTCCAGGAAGCCTGGGAGCTCCCCCGGCAGAGCCTGCTGTGCAGAGTGAGTAGCTGGAAGCTGATCCATGCTGAACTGTGTCCTTGACTCTTGGGGCTCACTCAGAGCTTGTTTGGAAACAGAGAGGTTAGACCACAGAATCACAGAATGTTAGGGGCTGGAAGGGGCCTCCAGAGATCATCCAGTCCAGCCCCCCTGCCAGAGCAGCAGCACCCAGGAACACATCCAGGTGGGCTTTGAATGTCTCCAGAGAAGGAGACTCTACAACCTCTTTGGGCAGCCTGCTCCAGGCTCCAGCACCCTCACACTGACAAAGTTTCCCCTCCTGTTCCCTGGCACCTCCCCTGCTCCAGCTTGCCCCCAGTGCCCCTTGTGCTGCCCTTGGCTACCCCTGAGCAGAGCCTGGCTGTGTCCTGCCCACTCTGCCCTGCACAGCTTTAGCACAGCACTGAGGGCAGCCCTCAGGCTGCTCTGCTGCCAGCTCCCAGCCCCAGCTCCCTCAGCCTGGTCTCACAGGGGATGTTCACCACCTCAGTGTGTCACATATGTCATTATACCTCAGATGCTGAGTTCCAAAGCAGGGAGACACCTCCAGGAGATTTTTGATGGCACATGCAGTGCAACTCACCACGAGCTGTCCGAACATGTAGTGGCTTTAGCATGCTTGGTGTGTGCCTGGGATGAGCTTTCTGTGCGCAGCCTCGCAGAAGAACGGCTTCGTCCTGCCAGGTATGTACAGTGCTCTATTAATAGTCTGGTAAGTGCTAGCAGCAAATGAAAGGCACTTCAGATGGCTCTTGAAAAATGAATCAGTATCTGCTCTGAAAATGGACCCCAAGTCTGCAGGCACAAAATAGGATGTGGCTGGGAGATTACTTGGGGGGCCAAGTGGTTTCTTGTGCTGCTCCATCTGCCTTTCAGAGGCTGCCCTGTCCCAGCAGCCTGTGCTCACTCGAGATCAATATGGACATGCTTGGGGAGGACACTCTGTTGGGCTGCTAGCAACATTCTCTTCTCAGAACAGACAACTGCTCTGGGAATGACTCCTGACGTGTCTCTGTGGAAACCACTCGTGCAGGGAGAAGCTCTTATGCACCCATTCTCCTCTTCATGCTACAAGGCAGTGGCTGGCTTTTCTCTCCACCACATTGCCTTTATCTCCCACCCATCCTCTTTGACACATCTCTCCTGCTGACTGCAGGTGGGGCAGGCCTCTGATTTGTTCCAGGCTAACACACGAGCACAGTTTCCACCACCGTGTGGCCTCCTGTTCTGAACTTACCTGTGGATGTTTACTGCGGTGCTGTCACTTCTATTTTGTTAGGGCTCCATCTTTTGTCCCCTTCCTTGATATCCCTCCCCACACACACTTCATCCACCATAAGTCCTCGTCAGAAGCTGCTGCATCTCTGCTTTGATGATGCAGAACGCACCACATAGCCTTGGGGAGCACAGCACTGCTCAGTGCAGAAGAAATAGCTGCAACCCCCTTCGAAGCAGGGCTTAAAAAGGGAGAGCAGTGAAACCGGACCCCGCTAGCTGGACAGCAGCCTGAGAGCAGAGCAAGGCTGCTGTGCTGTCTGGCAGCCAGACAGTCTTTATTGTTATTAGATGAAACAAAGCCTGTGATCTTTAGTCCTTGACCTTAACTGCAGCAGCACACTCCTAATCAGACCTTAATTTAACACCTAACATGGGCACAGAGAGGCTCGGCCATGGGCTGCTGGTTTAATTACATGTAGCTGATATCATTCAAACCAATTTAACCTCGATGCTGTGTGCTGGGCACCGGTTGGGAAATTGCCCTTCAGACGCAGAACAGAACAATTTCCAACTGAAAAGAACCAAACACCCAGCACCATCCCCTGCAAAGTGCTGTGCATTCACTTTGGGAAGACAAAAAACAGAGAGAGAACTGCTCCTTGGGCTACTTTGCAGATGTGGTTTACTGACTCTGCTCCCCCTCTGCGCCTTCCCTCTGGCATTTTAGGTGTGCCCAATATTTAAAGACCAAGCATCTTGCTGATGGGATTCTCCAGGCTGCATTCGTTCTGTTGCTGTGCTGTAGCAGCTGCTGAGGGAGCTGTAACTGGGCAAAGAGGAATATTTCTATGCCCCCTGATAAGCCTTTCCCATCTTGCTGCTGCTTGCTTCGTGCGTGGTTCATCACCAGCTGACACAATATTTAGTTTTGACATCTAAACAGGAACAGTCATATTTTCACATGTTTTGACACCAAACTTAATCTCTTCCTGAATTAGTCTGGAAATCCAGAAGCATCCAAAGCCTTCTTTCAGAGGCAGGGTTGTTCTGATTGAGCAGATTTCACTCAGGGCTGTTGGTGTTCCTTTATTTTTTAGTGCCAAAGGTGCCACCAGCAACCAAAGCGTGGCAAATATTCTGCAGCTTTTCAAAGAAATCACAACTTGCCCTTCACATCCCAGTTAAACACAAAGGAATTGTGGTGAGGGCCACAGAAAGAGTTTGCCTTGGGTTTGCTGCGGGTAGAGGCGAAGTGAAATCACTAAGCAAGCAAAATTAGGTAATGCACTTCAGCCACAACAGCTCCAAGCAGCACTGCAGGCTGGGGCCAGAGTGGCTGAGAGCAGCCAGGCAGAGAGGGAGCTGAGGGTGCTGGCAGAGAGGAGCTGCAGAGGAGGCAGCAGTGCCCAGGTGGGCAGCAGAGCCAATGGCATCCTGGACTGGCTCAGGAGCAGTGTGGGCAGCAGGACAAGGGAGGTTCTTGTGCCCCTGTGCTCAGCACTGCTCAGGCCACCCCTGGAGTGCAGTGTCCAGTTCTGGGCTCCTCCATTGCAGAGAGCTGTTGAGGTGCTGGAAGGTGTTTGGAGAAGGGCAGCAAGGCTGGGGAGGGGCCTGGAGCACAGCCCTGTGAGGAGAGGCTGAGGGAGCTGGGGGGGTGCAGCCTGCAGCAGAGGAGGCTCAGGGCAGAGCTCATTGCTGCCTGCAGCTGCCTGCAGGGAGGCTGTAGCCAGGTGGGGTTGGGCTCTGCTGCCAGGCAGCCAGCAGCAGAAGAAGAGGACACAGCCTGGAGCTGTGCCAGGGCAGGTCTAGGCTGGATGTGAGGAGGAAGTTGTTGTCAGAGAGAGTGATTGGCATTGGAATGGGCTGCCCAGGGAGGTGGTGGAGTGTCTGTGGCTGGAGGTGTTGAAGCCAAGCCTGGCTGGGGCACTTAGTGCCATGGTCTGGTTGGTTGGGCAGGGCTGGGTGCTGGGTTGGGCTGGCTGAGCTTGGAGCTCTCTTCCAACCTGCTTGATTCTGTGATTCTATGAAAGTAAAATATTAAGCAGTAGCAGGAGCTTGGTCTCTGGGACTCAGGAGACAGAGGCTCCACTGTGCTACTGAGGGGTAATTAGTTAATGTGAGATGGTATTTTTCCAGAATGAATATTGTGTTTTAATTCTGATATTCAGAACTCTCACTACCCCTGGCCACTAACCTTAATAACAATGGGTTCTTTGCACGGTCCTGGAAATGTTATACAGACAATAACACAGGAGCTGGAAATAAGCAGCAAAAATGTAACCATCAACTGAGCTGGACGAGAACATTCCTGTGGCCAATGTATATACTGCTTGTGGTCCAGACCCTGGTTGCCCACTAGATGGGCTCAAGGAGCTCCTTTCTGCTCATGGCAAAGGCTATGGTGAATTACAAGAAGCTTTAAGTATTTGTTCACAAAATGTTAGCTCCCAACTCGCAGGGCAGGCTGCAGCTTCAGACAGCACCCAGATGCTTTCAGGGCATTCTGTTACTGTCTTGTCAGCTACTGAGGCTTCTGATTCCTCCCAGGCCTGTGGGGAAAGGAGGCAGACAGTCTCTGACCGTATATCTTTGCTCCTCTGGATGGTCTGGCTCCTTGTCTTGGCAGGAGACTTGCAGGTGCAGGCAGGGTGCCCTGCCATCTGCAGCCTCAGCACGATGCTGCACTGGCTGTGCCAACCACTCACGTGCCGGCATTTAGAGCCTGTGCCTGGTACGCTCGAGGCAGCAGTTTCCAGGCAACTCAACAGAGCTAGCTCATAGCTTGAGCACAGTGCTGCAGAAGGCAAGGGCAGAATCACTGGCAGAGGTAGAGAGCAATAGCAGCAGGCAACAGCAGGTACAAATACAGTGGTAGAGCATATCTATTGTTTGCCTGCATATCTATCAGTGTTGCTTGAGACTAATGGGCCTTTGGACACAGAGCAGCCAATCAGAATGGCAGGTAGCCAAGCTTGACCATGTTAGGTGAAGCCCCAGGCTTGCTTTACCCAAATCTGAGAGATGCATAGGCCTTGCACAAGGCAGCACAGGCTAAGTTTGTGTACCTTGTTTACCACAGGGTGTATACGAGTCTGGGCAGGCAGAGTCCTTAGACTCAGTGGCTGCAGGTTCTTTGTCCTCTTTCCCACGGTCACTTCTCCCCAAAACAGAAGGAGGGAGAGCAGAAAAACATGTCTGGGCAAACCAGGGCATGTACAAGCCTATTTGGGCTATCAGGCCTACCACAACACACTGCCAGTGTCTGTCACTGGCTTGTTGAGCCCCCAGGCAGGCCATGCTGCTTCCACAGGTGAACTCTTCCTCTTCTAACTGAAGTGTTTGAAACATCTCTGCCCTTCTGCTCTGCTCTTCTGAGACACCACCTTGAGCACTGCATCCAGCTCTGCAGCTCCCTATGCAGGAAGGACATGGATCTGTTGGAGCAGGTCCAGAGGAGGCCACAAGGATGTTCAGAAGGCTGCAGCAGCTCTGCTGTGGGGACAGGCTGGGAGAGTTGGGGGTCTGCAGGCTGGAGAAGAGAAGGCTCCAGGGGGACCTTGGAGCAGCCTTCCAGTGCCTGGAAGGAGAGAGCTGGGGAGGGACTTTGCCCAGAGACATGGAGTGACAGGATGAGGGTCACGGCCCCAGGCTGGAAGGAGCTGGATTTCAGTGAGACCCTAGGAAGAACTTCTCCCCCAGGAGGGTGGTGAGGCAGTGGAGCAGGTTGCCCAGAGGAGCTGTTGAGGCTGTAGGCCTGGGATTGTTCAAAGCCAGGTTGGAGGAGGCCTTGAGCAACCTGGGCTAGTGGGAGATGTCCATGCCCATGGCAGGAGGGTTGGAACTGGATGAGCTTTGTGGTCCCTTCCCACTCAAACCATTCTATGACTCTGTGACCATTCTACATTGACTTGTCCTAGCTGCCTGCTCAAGAAGGGAATGGAAGAAGAGGACAAGAGCCAGCAGTGTAGCCATTCTGGCTTGCAGTGTGGCTTTGCCAGCCTGCATAGCCTGTGCAGCTGGCTTTGTGCTGAGTCCTGGTCAGTAAGGTGCAGGCCCTGGGGTGTACACCTCCTGTAGCCAGTGTGCACATGCAAAGGTGAGCTTTCCTCAAGAAGTTCTTACTTCCACTCTGCAGAGACACAGATGACTTCACGAGCTCTAAGAATCAAGCCCAAAGATTTAGGGTTGAAATGAATCCAGTCTGAAGGTGAGGAGAATCTTGCTTGGTGTGAGGGTGCTGGGGCTCTGGAGCAGGCTGCCAGAGAGGTTGTGGAGTCCCCTTGTGTGAAGAGGTTGCAACCCTGCCTGGCCATTGTGATCCTGGGCAAGCTGCTGTGGGTGCCCCTCTTTAGGAGAGGGATTGGCCTGGATGATCTCCATAGGTCCCTTCCACTGCTCACCGTGCTGGGATCCTGGACTGCTGTGTCTTCACACTCAGGTTTCGTTTGCAGACACCTCCCATCGTGTGCCCCTTGCACCCACCGAGCTTAGCCTGAGACAAAGCCCAGAGCTGAGGTGCTAGAGCTGTGCTGGGGTGAGGTTCACTCTCTGACTGCTGGTGCACTTGCACAAAATCAATAAGAACAGCAGGTTGTCATTGGAACTGGAAAGAGAACCTCTGTGACAGGCATCTGAGTTGTTACAGCTTCTCCTCTGCTTCTCCTGTGCGGTTCCATGGCATAGCTCAAGCATTCTGACTGCAGGAGGCTCTGACAAAGCTGTCCCAGGTCTGGCTATAGAGCATCAGTGCTGCTTTTGAGCCTGAACAAGCAGTTAGCTTCCTTGGTAGCTAAGTCCAGCAGCCAGAACAAATGGCTTTTGCACAGACCCTGCCCAGTGCATGGTTCTGTGACCACTGCAGGTGCTGCAGGCTTTGCATCACAGTAGTAGAGTCCTGCCCAGGCTTCTCCCGAGGAGCTCTGAGAAGCTCTCACTGCCGCAGCTGTGTCCCGGCCAGTGAGCTCCAAGCCCAGTGTGACTTCAGACTCCTCTGAGCTACATTTTCACTTGGGAGTTTGGACTTTTTGGTGCCTGAATATTTTTACAGGGCTCTTTGTGAGCTCATGCCAGGGCAATCTCTGTGCTGGTGCAAAGGAATGTAGAGGGGGCTGCGAGAAAGCTCAGGGCCTCCCATGAAGATGTTTCTGGCACCTCAGCAGGAGGACTCAGCACTACTGCCAGGGCTGCTCCTGAGGTGCCCTGCGGTCAGCAACGCAGCACAATGGCTCTGCTGTTTTCCAGTAACGTGGTGTTAATGTGCCCTTGCTTCTCTGCATTTCAGCACCAAGACATCACTCCTCTGGATTGCAGTAACACAGGCAAGAGGACTCTGCTCTGAGCAGGCAGGGTGAGCCAGTCTGCATGGTGCTGCCATGCGGTGGGACACAGGCAGCACTTTGCACCTTGTGCCGGAGGGCAAGAAAAGCTCTCAGGAGGCTTCCGAGCCCTGCAAAGCCCTTTTCATGTTCTTTACCCTTATGGACTCGGTCCAAGGGCCTGCAGATGTCTGTGGCACAGTGTTTCATTGCTTCAGGATGGCTTCGGCTCAGGCTGAGTCAATGCTCCATTAGAAAGGGGCCTCTCTTTCACCATGCCTACACCTAAGCACTTACAGCCCCAGGGTGTGCACTGTAAATCATATCATCAAGTCCTAGAACTGTTTGGCTTGGACAAGACCTTTCAGATTATCAACTCTGTCAAAGCCTTTGGCACTGTCCCACACCACATCCTGCTCTCCCAGCTGGTGACACAGGGGTTGGATGGGTGCACCACTGGATGGATACAGAACTGGCTTGATGGCCACACCCAAAGAGTGGCTGTCAATGGCTCCATGGCCAAGTGCAGGCAGTGACAAGTGGAGTCCCTCAGGGATCACTCCTGGGACCAGGCTTGTTCAACATCCTTGTGGGTGCCATGGACAGAGGCACTGAGTGCAGTCTCAGCAGGTTTGCTGCCCACACCAAGCTGTGTAGTGCAGCAGCCAGGCTGGAGGGCAGGATCCATCCAGAGGGACCTGGGCAGGCTGCAGAGGTGGGCACAAGCCAAGCTCAGGAGGTTCAACAAGACCAAGTGCAAGGTCCTGCAGCTGGCTTAAGGCAATGCCAAGCACCAATCCAGGCTGGGCAGTGAGTGGCTGGAGAGCAGCCCTGAGCAGAGGGACTTGGGGGTGCTGCTGGAGGAGAAGCTCCACAGGAGCCAGCAGTGTGCACTTGCAGCCCAGAGAGCCAAGCAGAGCCTGGGCTGCAGCAGCAGAAGTGTGGCCAGCAGGGCCAGGGAGGGGATTCTCCCCCTCTGCTCTGCTCTGCTGAGACCCCCCTTTGGAGAACTGCATCCTGTGGAGATGCTGGAGAGTGTCCAGAGCAGGGCCAGGAGGATGCTGAGAGGCTGCAGCAGCTCTGCTGTGAGCACAGACTGAAAGAGTTGGGGCTGTGCAGGCTGGAGCAGAGGAGGCTCCCAGGGGACCTTCTTGTGGCCTGCCAGGATCTGCAGGGGGCTCCAAAAAAGCTGGGGAGGGACTTCTGAGGCTGTGAGGGAGTGTCAGGAGTGGGGGGAATGGAGCAGAGCTGGAGGTGGGGAGAGCAAGGCTGGAGGTGAGGAGGAAGTTGTTGAGCAGGAGAGTGGTGAGAGGCTGGAATGGGTTGCCCAGGGAGGGGGTTGAGGCCCCATGGCTGGAGGTGTTTGAGGCCAGGCTGGCTGAGGCTGTGTGCAGCCTGCTCTAGTGTGAGGTGTCCCTGGGCATGGCAGGGGGGTTGGCACTGGCTGCTCCTTGTGCTCCCTTCCAGCCCTGCCTGATTCTATGATTCTGTTCTCTAACTCTGCCAAGGCTGCTGCTAACCCATGGCCCTCAGCACCACATCTCTGTCTCTTTGAAACACCTCCAGAGATAGGGATCCAACCTCCTCCCTGGGCAGCCTGTGCCAGGCTTTGAGTGAAGAAGTTTCTTCTAATGTCCAACCTAAACCTCCCCTGGGGCAACTTGAGGCCATTTCCTCTCATCCTGCCTGAAGTATTCTGTTGGTTGTGTACATTTATCTGTACCATCTGAAGAGTATTTGCTCTGCCAGGGCACTCAGCACCTAAACGTGCAAAGCTCTTGTCTTAGGAGATCTCTGTCAGTGTGTTTGGTACACCGAGGGCTGGGCTCTTGCAAAGAAAGCAAAGTCTGAGCTCTCTGGCTAAAGAAAAGCAGCACACCTGACTCACAGTTGTGATTCTTTGGGGATTCTTACCATGCTTAGTGTCTTTCTTAAGGCTGGAGTCCTCACAGCTGGGTGGTGAGCAAATCTTAGCTCTTGTGAACCTCAAACCAGGAATTTCTGAGCTTTCATTGCTGTTGAGAGAAGCTTGGACATAAAAGCACGTGGGGGGCAAACACCAGGATGCTGGGAAAATGAGCCCAGTGTCATAGGCTAAATAGGTGAAGTATCCTGGCACAGAGAGCAGCTTAGCCTCAGGCTCTCACTGCAAGATGCTGCTGAAGAAGCAAAATCAAAGCACTTTTAATTTCATTTCCATGAGTGTACTTCTCCTAACGTGAAAATGTTGTTGAGAAGAGTTATTCTGGGGCCACCAAACATCCTTCTCTCTAAGCTGGAGAGATGTGGATTATGGTGGGTGGACTGCCCAGTGGATAAGGAACTGGTTGGGTGATGGCATCCAAAGAGTAGAGGCCAACAGCTTGGTGTCCAGTTGGAGAGGGGTGCCAAGTGATGTCCCTCAGGGCTCTGCACTGGGCCCAGTGCTGTTCAGTATCAGTGGCACAGACAGGGAGCCTGAGGCACCCTCAGCCACCTGCAGGTGACACCAAGCTGAGTGGTAAGAGTGGAGAACAGGATGGGTGCATCCAGAAGGATATGGACAGGAGAGTAGGCTGAGGAGAACCTCTTGAGGTTCAATGAGGCCAAGTGCAAGGTCCTGCATCTAGGTCAGGGCAACCCTCGGTACCAATGCAGGCTGGGGGATGGTGAGACTGAGAGCAGCCCTGCAGAGGAGGACCTGGGGTGCTGCTGGGTGAGAGGCTTGACAGGAGCCAGCAATGGGCACTGGCAGCCCAGAAGGCCAATGGCAGCCTGGGCTGCATCCAAAGCAGCATGGCCAGAGATGGAGAGAAGGGATCCTGCCCCTCTGCCCTGCTCTGGGGAGGCTTCACCTGAGTGCTGTATGCAGCTCTGGAGTCCCCAAAGCATAAAGGATAAGGACCTCCTGGAGGAGGTCCAGGGGAGGCCACAAAGATGATCAGAGGCAGGAGAACCTCTGCTGTGGGACAGGCTGAGAGTGTTGGGGTTGTTCAGCCTGGAGACCTTAGAGCAGCATTTCAGCATCTGAAGGGGTCCTACAGGAAGGTTGGGCAGGGACTGTTCAGAAGGGCTTGGAGTGACCAGAACGAGTGGCAGTGGTTTGAAACTGGAGCAGGGCAGGTGTAGGTTGGACATCAGGAGTAAGCTCTGCACAGTGAGGAGAGTGAGACACTGGAAGGGGCTGCCCAGGGAGGGGGTTGAGGCCCCACTAGTGGAGCCTGCTGTAGCTGGGGGTGCCCCTGCTGACTGCAGAGGGGTGCACAAGGTGGCCTTTGAGGGTCCCTTCTACCCCAATGCGATCTGTGATGTGTGAAAACATCACAGTGCAAATTTACATCAGGAGTGAATTTGATGCCAAATGAAAGCTTAACCTCACTGAGCAGTACCTGCCTGTGGGTGAGAGTTTGTGTCTATGGCTTCTGCTTTTAAGTTAAAGTTGGTATTTTCGTGCCTGATTCATGGGTTTTGAGTGCTGAGCTTGGCAGCACAGCACATCTGCCACGGCTGGGGGGGTTCAGCTCCTTTGAAATCCTAACCCAAATGAACAATTTCTGCCATTAATTAAAGAAAAAGAAGAGCTCCACCAGAGCAGGCAGGGGCCAAATGCTGAGCTATAAATTACAGCCAGCCCTTTTTATTACACTGTTGGACCTTGCAAAAACAAACCCCAAACACCTAAACCCACAAATCTAATTACACCAAAGGTGCTCTTCAGCCAGAGCTGAGCTGCTGAGCTTAGCCTCAGCTCCAACAGCAGCCTCTGCTCTAGCTGCAAACTCCACTTTTGGAAAACCAGAAGCTGAGGCAGTAAGACAACAGTAAGCCTGTGTTAGCCCTTGGGGAAATAGCTAAATAAGCACTAAAATTAATGAAAAGCTATTTATAGGCTTTGTGTCAGAAATGGATTCTTTATAAGTAAGAGCAAAAGCAAGGGAGCTGTGGGACACTGAGAGCTCTGCTGACAGCCCTGAGAGGTCCTGCACCTGCCTAAGGGCAGCCCCCACTTTCCATCCAGGCTGGGAGGTGAGGGCTGGAGAGCAGCCCTGTGGACTTGGGGGTGCTGGGGGTGTGCAAAGCTGGACAGCAGCTGACACTGAACACTGCCAGCCCAGCCCCAGCCTGTCCTGGGCTGACCACCAGCAGTGTGGGCATCAGGGGCAGGGAGGGGATTCTGCCCCTCTGCTGTGCCTGGTGAGACCCTCCCTGCAGTGCTGGGGCAGCTCTGGAGTGCTCAGCACAGACAGAGACCTGTGGTCCAAAGGCTCTTGCAGTGTATCAAAGGCCAGGTGGGGTTGGGCTCTGCTGCCAGGCACCCAGCAACAGAACAAGGGGACACAACCTCAAGTTGAGCCAGGGGAGGCCTAGGCTGGATGTTGGGAGGAAGTTCCTGGCAGAGAGAGTGATAGGCATTGGAATGGGCTGCCCAGGGAGGTGGTGGAGTGGCTGTGCCTGGAGGGCCAGAACTTTAGCCTTGTGGAACCTCATCCCACTGTTGTTGGGCCACCAACCCAGCCTGTTTGCAGCTCTCTGTTAAGATTCCCACCCTCAAGCAAGTCCACACTCAGACCCAGATTGGTGTCCTCTACCTTTGTGTCAATATAGACTCCTGAGAAGGCAGCTCAGGTGGTTGGTGGTCTTGAGGATGCTTAGAGATGTTCTCCTCTGTGTTCTTAGCCTGGCTGAAGAGGAAATCCATTGCTGCACTGTGATCTGCAGCAGGTTGTCTTAACTGCTGGGCAGAGTCTGTGAAGGGTTTGAGACCTTCCAGGCAATGTTGCCCATTTCTGTCAGAACTGCACCAGGCCACTGCTGCCACCACAGCAGCTGGCACTGAGTGACACACACACGAACTCTGCACAGGCAAGGCACAGCCACCAGACCTGCACATCCTCACTGAAGCACACAGTGGTCTGGGTTGGAAGGCATCTCCAAAGCTCATTCAGTTCAACCATCCCTGCACTCAGCAGGGCCATCCTCTGCTACAGCAGGTTGTTCAGAGCCCTGTTCAGCCTCACCCTGAACATCTTCTGGAATGGAACCTCAGCCACCTCCCTGGGCAACCTGCTGCAGTGTTCCAACACAACACCTTGCTGGTGCAGAATTTGTTCCTCACATCCAACCTCAATCTGCTCTGCTCTCATTTCAAACCATTGCCCTGTCCTGTCCCTGCCCCTTTGCAAAGAGTCCTTCTTGTAGCCCCCTTCAGACACTGGAAGGCAGCATTATGGCCTCCCCAGAGCCTTCTCTTCTCCAGACTGAACAACCCCAGCTCCTTCAGCCTGTCCTCGTAGCAGAGGTACTCTAACCCCTGGTCATTTTCCTGTCCTCCCCTGGATCCTCTCCATCAGGTCCATGTCCTTCCTGTGCTGAGGGCTGCAGAGGTGGACACAGCACTCAGGTAAGGTCTCCCCAGAGCAGAGCAGAAGGGCAGGATCTCCTCTCTCCATCTCTGGCCACGCTGCCTTGGATGCAGCCCAGGCTGTCCTTGGCCTTTTGGGCTGCCAGTGCCCATTGCTGGCTTCTGTCCAGACCTGTATGATGATGAGCTGTGCTTTGCCTTCTTCACTGGGAGACAGGGAGAAGAGAATTGCACAGCTCAGGAAGATGAACACTGCACATTTCCATGTGTTTTTGCACTTTCCTGGGAAATGTCCCTGCCCTCTGAGAAGCTTAGCTCAGAAAGCTACACAAAAGAGTCCTGATTTGGCAGTTGGGCTGCGAGTCCTGTTCCAGGGAGCCTTTTAAAGATCAGAGAGTCACAGGATGCTTTAGGTTGGAAGGCACCTCAAAGATCACCTAGTTCCAAACCCCTGCCATAGGCAGGGACACCTGCCACTAGAACAGGTCACTTAAGGCCTCATCCAACCTGGTCCTGAACACCTCCAGGGAGGTTGTGGAGCACAGAATCACCCAACGTGATCTTCGATCACGTTGGGTGCTTCTGTGCTCCACAACCTCCCTGAGAAACCTGTGCCAGTGTCTCACCACTCTCAACCTGTGCCAGTGTCTCACCACCCTCAACCTGTGCCAGTGTCTCACCACTCTCAACCTGTGCCAGTGTCTCACCACCCTCCCTGTAACGAACTTCTTCCTAAAGAAGGTGGTGGTTTCAGTGTGGGTGCCTGCTTTGGGCCACAGCATTAGGCAGGAGTTGTGTCTTCCCTCCTGACTATTGACCTGGCATAGCCACAGAGGAAGAAAAGTAGGTGGAGACATAAATAGTTCCTTACCCAGAGTGGAAGCCTGTAACTAATCACGGCACAGCCCTGCTGCTAATGCATCCGCAGCCTCCCCCTGGCTCACCGAACCAGATGGGGGTTTGAGATGTAAATACAATTTGCAATTGAGAGCAGCATTTTATGGCTGGTTTTTAAGAGGCACAGGATGCCTGTAACCCTCCAGATGAAATTTCCGTTGGCTAGGAAGGAGTTCAGCTCCGTGCTCTGTTTTCATTCCTGCCCCAGAGAGGTATCAGCTGCTGCGAGAGCCTTCGCCCAGTGCCGCGGGCAGAGCTGCCTGGGAGCTGTGGCTCTTGGTCCTGCTGCCTGCTTCCTCACCTGGCACACTTCAGGCAATAGCAAACACAGAGTCACATAGAGGAACAGAGCAATGGGGCTGGAAGGGACCTCTGGGGATCATCCAGTCCAACCCCCCTGGCAAGGCAGGGCCACACAGGAACACTACCAGGTGGGTTGGAAATGGCTTCAGAGATGGAGATTCCACCACTGTGCTGGCAGGCTAATAGGCCTATTGGATGTCCTGGCTTGCCCCATCCTTCTGCTGCTGGGGAAAGCAAGGGCAGGAGGAAAACAAAGCTTGGGGCATTATCACAGTATCACAGTATCATCAGGGTTGGAAGAGACCTCACAGATCATCAAGTCCAACCCTTTACCACAGAGCTCAGGGCCAGACCATGGCACCAAGTGCCACGTCCAGTCCTGCCTTGAACAGCTCCAGGGACGGCGACTCCACCACCTCCCCGGGCAGCCCATTCCAGTGTCCAATGACTCTCTCAGGGAAGAACTTTCTCCTCACCTCCAGCCTAAATCTCCCCTGGTGCAGCCTGAGGCTGTGTCCTCTCGTTCTGGTGCTGGCCACCTGAGAGAAGAGAGCAACCTCCTCCTGGCCACAACCACCCCTCAGGTAGTTGTAGACAGCAATGAGGTCTCCCCTGAGCCTCCTCTTCTCCAGGCTAACCAATCCCAGCTCCCTCAGCCTCTCCTCGTAGGGCTGTGCTCAAGGCCTCTCCCCAGCCTCGTTGCCCTTCTCTGGACACGCTCAAGCATCTCAATGTCCCTCCTAAACTGGGGGGCCCAGAACTGAACACAGTACTCAAGGTGTGGTCTAACCAGTGCAGAGTACAGGGGCAGAATGACCTCCCTGCTCCTGCTGGCCACACCATTCCTGATGCAGGCCAGTAAAGTGACAAACAGGTAGCCACAGGTGTTTAGGTACTTGTTGGTGTCTTGCCTAAATAAGGGAGTGGCCAGAAGGAGTAGGAAAGTGATTGTGCCCCTGGACTGGGCACTGGGGAGGCTATGGCTTGAAACAGTTTTGGGCCATGCACTCCAAGAAGGACATTGAGGGGCTGGATCAGGTCTAGAGGAGGGCAAGGAGCAGCTGGAGAAGGGTCTGGAGAACAGGGCTGGGGAGGAGCAGCTGAGGGAGCTGGGGGTGTGCAGCCTGGAGAGGAGGAGGCTGAGGTCAGAGCTCATTGCTGTCTGCAGCTCCTTGAAAGGAGATTTGAGCCAGGTGGGGGTTGGGATGTTCTTCCTAGGATCAGGTGATAGAAGGAGAGGAAATGGCCTGAAGAGTGGTCAGGGGTGGGAACAGGCTGCCCAGGGAGGTGGTGGAGTCCTCATCCCTGGAGGTGTTCAAGGTGTGGCCATGGCAATGTGGGATATGGTTTAGTGGCTGTGGTGGTGTTGAGTTGATGCTTGGATTGGGTGATCATAAAGGGCTTTTCCAAACCAAAGGATTCAAGAGAGATTCAAGAGAGCTGTTGAGGTGCTGGAAGGTGTTTGGAGAAGGGCAGCAAGGCTGGGGAGGAGCCTGGAGCACAGCCCTGTGAGGAGAGGCTGAGGGAGCTGGGGGGGTGCAGCCTGCAGCAGAGGAGGCTCAGGGCAGAGCTGATTGCTGCCTGCAGCTGCCTGCAGGGAGGCTGTAGCCAGGTGGGGTTGGGCTCTGCTGCCAGGCAGCCAGGGACAGAAGAAGGGGACACAGCCTGGAGCTGTGCCAGGGCAGGTTGAGGCTGGATGTTGTTAGGAAGTTCCTGTCAGAGAGAGTGATTGGCATTGGAATGGGCTGCCCAGGGAGGTGGTGGAGTCTGTGTGGCTGGAGGTGTTGAAGCCAAGCCTGGCTGGGGCACTTAGTGCCATGGTCTGGTTGGTTGGTTGGGGCTGGGTGCTAGGTTGGGCTGGCTGAGCTTGGAGCTCTCTTCCAACCTGCTTGATCCTCTGATTCTATTCCATGCTTCTACAACTAGATTGGAATATTTGCCTTTGGAGCCAGTTCTGGGATCTTATGAGGTGCCCAGAGCCTCACAGGCTGAACTCATCACCTGCTGCTTCTCTGAGGAATCAGGAGAGGAGTCACTTGAAGACTTGCAGCAGCCATGCCAGTGCCTGCCACTTTAGCAAACAGAAACTCCTCCTGCTACTTCAAGATCTCTGGGCTGAATTAATGTGTAGGACATAATGATAGCCATGCTGAGAGTGAAATGTTCCCTCTCTCATTAGAAACCACTTCTGCTCTTGTTGAGCTCTATCCTCCTACCTCTGCCCTCGCTGGGCTCCATCCAGCAGTATTTACAGTAATTGTATCCACCTTCGCTGTTGGAGTCCTCAAAGGGATGGGGGCAGAGAGGGATAAAAGTCCTCTACACACTCGGTGCCTTCTCCCTCAAACAAATCAGGCAGCCAAGCATGGTTTACAGTGAGAAAGAGCTACTTGAAGAGCTCTGGGGTGCACTTAACGTTGCAGGACACCTGGAGATGCTATCCGACACGTGGGGAGCTGAACTCGAACCTTCTCTCAAGCAGAGGAGTTGATTAAAAGAAGCCCTGAGCATCCAAGGGCCCCTCCTGAAATCTGAGGGTACACAGACATGTTCCTTGGCCTGAAGGATGGGATAGGCCAACATAGGAGTAACCTACCCAGGGTCTTGTCCAAGGGTTGTCATCTCAGTGCCAAGAAGCAGGACAAGCATCCAGGGCTGAGCTGCAGGTGTGGGGTGCTGGCTGGAGTTACTCAACTTACTTCCCTCTGCAGCTCTCTAGGAGACTTCATTGTTCTCTGCAGAACTCACTGCTCTCTGCAACTCTCTGACAGGAGGTGGGAGCCAGGTGAGGGTTGGGCTCTTCTCCCAGCTGACAGAAGGAGAGGAAATGGCCTGGAACTGCCAGGGGAGGGTTAGGTTGGAGAGGAAGAAAAATGTCTTTGCTCCAAGAGTGGTCAGGGATTGGCACAGGCTGCCCAGGGAGGTGGTGGAGTGCCCATGCCTGGAGGTGTCCAGAAACCTGTGGCCATGGCATCTGGGGACAGGGTTTGGTGGCCATGGTTTTGTTTGGCTAATGAATCACAGAATCAAGCAGGCTGGAAGAGAGCTCCAAGCTCCCCCAGCCCAACCTAGCACCCAGCCCTGCCCAACCAACCAGACCATGGCACTAAGTGCCTCAGCCAGGCTTGGCTGCAACACCTGGACCAGCAGTCCTGGCTCACCGGAGAGGTCCCAGGAGACTGGAAACTGCCAACGTGGTCCCCATCCACAAGAAGGGTGGGATGGAGGAACCTGGGAACTACAGACCTGTCAGCCTGACCTCAGTGCCAGGGAAACTGATGGAGCAGGTTCTCTTGGGGCCAATAACTGCGCACCTGAGGGATGGCAAAGATCTCAGGTCCAGCCAGCATGGGTTTAGGAAGGGCAGATCCTGCCTTTCTAACCTGATCTCCTTCTATGATCAGGTGACTGCTTGGTGGCTGTGGGGAGGCCTGTGGATGTGGTCTATCTGGACTTCAGCAAGGCCTTTGACACTGTCCCCCACAGCAAACTGCTGGCTAAGCTGTCAGCCCATGGCTTGGATGGCAACACTCTGTGCTGGGTTAGGAACTGGCTGGAGGGCCAGACCCAGAGAGTGGTGGTGAATGGTGCCACATCCAGCTGGCAGCTGTCACTAGTGGTGTCCCTCAGGGATCTGTGCTGGGCCCCATCCTCTTTAACATCTTCATAGATGATCTGGATGAGGGCATGGAGTCAGTCATCAGCAAGTGTGCAGATGACACCAAGCTGGGGGCAGATGTGGCTGGGTTGGAGGGCAGAAGGGCTCTGCAGCAGGACCTTGACTCCCTGGACAGATGGGCAGAGTCCAAGGGGATGGCTTCAATAGCTCCAAGTGCAGGGTGCTGCACTTTGGCCACAGCAACCCCATGCAGAGATACAGGCTGGGGTCGGAGTGGCTGAGAGCAGCCAGACAGAGAGGGATCTGGGGGTGCTGATTGATACCCACCTGAACATGAGCCAGCAGTGTGCCCAGGTGGCCAAGAGAGCCAGTGGCATCCTGGCCTGCATCAGGAATGGTGTGGCCAGCAGGAGCAGGGAGGTCATTCTGCCCCTGTGCTCTGCACTGGTTAGACCACACCTTGAGTGCTGTGTTCAGTTCTGGGCCCCCCAGTTTAGGAGGGACATTGAGATGCTTGAGCGTGTCCAGAGAAGGGCAACGAGGCTGGGGAGAGGCCTTGAGCACAGCCCTACGAGGAGAGGCTGAGGGAGCTGGGATTGGTTAGCCTGGAGAAGAGGAGGCTCAGGGGAGACCTCATTGCTGTCTGCAGCTACCTGAGGGGAGGTTGTGGCCAGGAGGAGGTTGCTCTCTTCTCTCAGGTGGCCAGCGCCAGAACAAGAGGACACAGCCTCAGGCTGTGCCAGGGGAGATTTAGGCTGGAGGTGAGGAGAAAGTTCTTCCCTGAGAGAGTCATTGGACACTGGAATGGGCTGCCCGGGGAGGTGGTGGAGTCGCTGTCCCTGGAGCTGTTCAAGGCAGGACTGGACGTGGCACTTGGTGCCATGGTCTGGCCTTGAGCTCTGTGCTAAAGGGTTGGACTTGATGATCTGTGAGGTCTCTTCCAATCCTAATAATACTGTGATACTGTGATGCTGTGATACCTCCAGCCACACAGACTCCACCACCTCCCTGGGCAGCCCATTCCAATGCCAATCACTCTCTCTGACAGGAACTTCCTAACAACATCCAGCCTAGACCTGCCCTGGCACAGCTCCAGGCTGTGTCCCCTTCTTCTGTCCCTGGCTGCCTGGCAGCAGAGCCCAACCCCACCTGGCTACAGCCTCCCTGCAGGCAGCTGCAGGCAGCAATGAGCTCTGCCCTGAGCCTCCTCTGCTGCAGGCTGCACCCCCCCAGCTCCCTCAGCCTCTCCTCACAGGGCTGTGCTCCAGGCTCCTCCCCAGCCTTGGTGCCCTGCTCCAAACACCTTCCAGCACCTTTGCACAGGTGAGCAGAGGCTGTCCCCTCTCTCTTGACCCTCAGCCCTCAGATATTTATAAACATAGATCAGATCCCCTCTAAGTCTCACCTTCACCAGACCACACAGCCCCAGGGCTCTCAGCCTCTCCTCACCAGTCCCTTCAGCATGCCTGTAGCCCTCCCCTGGACTCTCTCCAGCAGATCCCTGTCCCTCCTGAACTGGGGAGCCCAGAGCTGGATGCAATATTCCAGGTGAGGTCTTACTGGGGCAGAGCAGAGGGGGAGGAGAACCTCCCTGCATCTGCTGGACACTTTCTAATGTCTCTCCTTCTTGGCCACCAGGCACATTGCTCTGGGCTGGCTTCTGTCCCCCAGTCCCACCATGGTCAGTGACAGATATTCCCACTCGCTCTGAGAGTGACATTGGTTTTGTCCCACTGCTTGTGGGGTCAGGCCATGGCACTTCCTCACCTGCTCTGCTGCTCGTCAGGATCTCAAGCCAGGTTCGTGCCCCTGGGTTGTTTCTGTAGTGCCAGCAGGAGGGTTTGTTACTGTGCCATGTGATGATGATGCTTTAGAAAGGATTGAATTAGGAGCTCCTGACATTTACAAGGAGTTGTTAAATGCCTCAGTGCTTCCCAGATTTTACAGCTGCTGTGAGCTGCTTTGGGCTGGGACAGGGTTAATTTCTCCCCCAGCAGCTGTGGTTTGGATCCGTGCTGGAGCCAGTGTGGATCACAGAGGGATGCTCCAGGTGCCACTGAGCAGCTCTTGCTCACACAGGGCCAAGGCCTTCTGTGCTCCTCACCCCTCCAGCAGCAGGCTGGGGCTGCACAAGGAGTTGGGAGGGACACAGCTGGGACAGCTGACAGCAACTGGCCCCAGGGAGCATCGAGCTCAGCCTGCAAAGCTGGGGGAAGAAGGGGGGAGGAGGAGGAGCTTTGGAGTGATGGTTTTTGTCTTCCCAGGTCACTGCTACCTGTGCTGGAGCCCAGCCCTGCTGGGGCTGGCTGAGCAGCTGCCTGCCGAGGGACGTGGGGAAGCAGAAGACACAAAGCAGAAGCAGAAGCAGCAAAGGCACTCAGGAGCACCTCGCAGCAGTCACCCTTCAGCCCTTCCCTCTGCACCCGCTCAGCACTGCAGCTGAGGGCAGCTCCCTGCCCCCCACCAGGGCATCCCAAAGCCCAGTGCAAGTCAGTGACACCTCCTGGCCTTGCTTTGCTCCTGGCTTTTGCTTTACCTGCCCAAGTGTCTCACCTTAACCCAGGAGTTTCCTCCCTTTAGCCTTCTAAGTGCCAAGCCCATGGCACTGGCAGGGAGGCAGGGAGCAGCTGCATTGGGCTGGTGCCTGGGCTCAGAGCAGGACCCTTGGTTACCCTGTCCTGCATTTGACACCTGCCAGCCAGGCCAAGCTGCTGCAGCCACAGTTCCCAAGCTGGTGCTTTTCACTGCAGTGGAGTCCTTGCATTGGCCCTGCCTTGGCACTGCTCTTGCTGGAGCTGCTGTGGAGCAGAGAATCATAGAGTCACAGAGTGGTTTAGGCTGGAAGGGACCTCAAAGCTCAGCCAGTTCCTACCTCCTGTGCCATAGGCGGGGACAGCAAACAGGTTGCTCAAGGCCTCATCCAACCTGGTCCTGAACACCTCCAGGGAGGTTGTGGAGCACAGAAGCACCCAACGTGGTCAAAGATCACATTCTGTGCTTCTGTGCTCCACAGCCTCCCTGGGCAACCTGTGCCAGTGTCTCACCACCCTCAACCTCTGCCAGTGTCTCACCACCCTCACTGCAAACAACTTCTTCCTAACATCCACTCTCAGTCTCTCCTCTTCCAGTCCAAACCCATTCCCTCTTGTCCTGCCCTTGGATGGCATAGCCTAAAGCCTGTGCTGTGCTCTGAGGGGCTGTTGCTGCCTGTCTTCTGTTCCCTGGTGTGTGTGGTGCTCTGCAGTGGCACACAAGGGGCTCCAAAGCTCACTCTGGCACTCCTCTGCAGTTAAACCACAAATACCTGGCATCAGTTTAGCCTCTGGCTCACTACTCAGGTAGCATTTTCTGTAAGCCAAATTGACTTCTGCTCAGCTGGAGCTGTGACAGAGGAGGGAGGGACTTGCATTTTAGCACACCTTGATGTAGTTAGATTTCAGTCGAGGAGTTCCTGAAATCATAGAATCAACCAGGCTGGAAGAGAGCTCCAAGATCATCCAGTCCAGCCTAGCACCAGCCCCATCCAGTCAACCAGACCATGGCACTAAGTGCCTCAGCCAGGCTTCTCTCAAACACCTCCATGGATGGTGACTGCACCATCTCCCTGGGCAGCCCATTCCAATGCCAATCACTCTCTCTGACAACAACTTCCTAACAACATCCAGCCTAGACCTGCCCTGGCACAGCTCCAGGCTGTGTCCCCTTCTTCTGGTGCTGGCTGCCTGGCAGCAGAGCCCAACCCCACCTGGCTACAGCCTCCCTGCAGGCAGCTGCAGGCAGCAATGAGCTCTGCCCTGAGCCTCCTCTGCTGCAGGCTGCACCCCCCCAGCTCCCTCAGCCTCTCCTCACAGGGCTGTGCTCCAGGCCCCTCCCCAGCCTTGCTGCCCTGCTCTGGGCAGCTTCCAGCACCTCAACATCTCTCTGCAATGGAGGAGCCCAGAACTGGACACAGCTCTCCAGGGGTGTCCTGAGCAGTGCTGAGCACAGGGGCACAAGAACCTCCCTTGCCCTGCTGCCCACACTGCTCCTGAGCCAGCCCAGGATGCCATTGGCTCTGCTGCCCACCTGGGCACACTGCTGCCTCCTCTGCAGCTCCTCTCTCCCAGCACCCCCAGCTCCCTCTCTGCCTGGCTGCTCTCAGCCACTCTGGCCCCAGCCTGTAGCACTGCTTGGGGTTGTTGTGGCCAATGTGCAGAACCTGCACTTGGCCTTGTTCAGTCTCATCCCCTTGGCCTCTGCCCACCCATCCAGCCTGGCCAGGTCCCTCTGCAGGGCTCTCCTACCTTCCAACAGCTCCACACCTGCTTCTAGCTTGGTGTAATCTGCAAACTTAGCTCCATGCTATACACATTCCAAATGCTGTCAGAAGTTATGCATGTATGTATGGACAAATGGGAACCACAGAGGCATCAGATTAACTTAGACAAGTGGATTTTCTCCTGACAGAAGCAGGCACTGTAGTGCCTTTCAACAGCTATACAAAAGAAACAGCAACCTCTCTGAGAGCAGAACCATTTGTCCAGTGCTGGGCTGGCTCCTCTCTTCTTTGAATGTTTTAAGTGAATGCAGATTTGCTTTCTGTGAACATACTGGGCCAGGATGTTGTCAGAGGTCTAAAGCTCACCTGCTTGCCCAGAGCTCTTCAGCTCTTCTCCAGAATCTCTCAGTCCCTGACTTATGCTTTGTTAAACCCTGACTTCTCAGCAGGGCATGCCAGAAAGAGCAGCACCATCGGCAGAAACCTGATACTTGCTCATCAAGATCTGACCCACTGCTTGCAGTGCCTCCCCAAGAGCTCAGGTGCAGAAGTCAGCTCTTGCATGGCCAGCAGGGCAAGGAGGGGATGCTAACTGCAGGTGTGACAGTGTGGAACAGTGAGGGCAGAGCCACTAACCAGGCTGGCTCCGAGTCAGTAGGCTCACGGCTTGGGCTGTTGTGGCCAACTCCCATCACTGTGAGGTGCTGCAGATAGCCAGGCAGTATCCCTGCCTGAATCATGTGCAGTGCAAGAAGCAGGACCAGGGCAATGACTGTCAGCTGTGTTCATCACTGCTGAGGCCACACCTCGAGTACTGTGTTCAGCTTCAGGGCACTCACTACAAGAAAGACATTGAGGTGCTGGAGTGGGTCCAGCTGGTGAAAGGTCTGGAGAGTAGGTCTTAGGAGGTGCAGCTGGGGGAACTGGGGTCATTTACAGTGGAGAAAAGGCGGCCAAGAGGAGACCTTCTCACTCTCTACAACTACCTGAAAGGAGGATGTAGTAAGGTCAGTGTTGGTCATTCCCCCAGATAACAAGTCATAAGACAAGAGGAAATGGCCTCAAGTTCACAGGATGTTAGGGGTTGGAAGGGACCCAAGGAGCTCATCCAGTCCAACCCCTGCCAGAGCAGGACCACACAATCCAGCTCAGGGCACACAGGAACACATCCAGACAGGTCTGGAAAGGCTCCAGAGAAGGAGATTCCACAACCTGTCTGGGCAGCCTGTGCCAGGGCTCTGGCCAGTGCTCTTACACCAGAGGAGGTTTAGATTGGATAGCAGAGGACAATTTTTCACTGGAAGGGTTGTCAAGCACTGGCACAGGCTGCCTGGAGAAGCAATTGAGTAACCAGCCCTGGAGGTGTTTAAAAGAACCCTGTGAGGAGAGGCTGAGGGAGCTGGGGGTGTGCAGCCTGCAGCAGAGGAGGCTCAGGGCAGAGCTCATTGCTGCCTGCAGCTGCCTGCAGGGAGGCTGCAGCCAGGTGGGGTTGGGCTCTGCTGCCAGGCAAGCAGCAGCAGAAGAAGGGGACAGAGCCTGGAGCTGTGCCAGGGCAGGTCTAACTGGATGTTGTTAGGAAGTTGTTGTCAGAGAGAGTGATTGGCACTGGAATGGGCTGCCCAGGGAGGTGGTGGAGTGGCTGTGGCTGGAAGTGTTGAAGCCAAGCCTGGCTGGGGCACTTAGTGCCATGGTCTGGTTGGTTGGGCAGGGCTGGGTGCTAGGTTGGGCTGGCTGAGCTTGGAGCTCTCTTCCAACCTGCTTGATTCTCTGATTCTATGATCTTTGGATGTGTCACTCAGGGTCATGGTTTAATGATGGACTTGGTAGTGTTAGGTTAAAGGTTGGACTGGATGATCTTAAAGGTCTTTTTCAACCTAGATGATTCTATGATTCTATGTTTAGAAATGTTTTTTTTTCAGCTCAACAGAGTAACTGCTGTGTAAAATGCTCAGTGCTGTGTAAAATGCTATGGCCTGGGCTGGGACTTGAGGTGGGTTTTTTTGGTTGTTTCATCTTTAAAACTGGAGTGGAAATTCCAGCAGACTTCATTACCACCCAGCATCTCAGTCACTGTGGTTGAGTCTTCTGGTTTGGTTCTGCTGGATGGGGCAGGTGGAGGTGCTGAATTCACTTCTTCAGCCCAGAGAAGAGAAGGCTACAAGGAGACCTTAGAGTGGCCTGCCAGTATCTGGAGGGGGCTACAGGAGATTGAAAGTGGATGTGAGGATGAAGTTTGCAGTGAGGGTGGTGAGACACTGGCACAGGTTGAGAGTGGTGAGACACTGGCACAGGTTGAGAGTGGTGAGACACTGGCACAGGTTGCCCAGGGAGGTTGTGGAGCACAGAATCACCCAACGTGATCAAAGATCACGTTGGGTGATTCTGTGCTCCACAGCCTCCCTGGAGGTGTTCAGGACCAGGTTGGATGAGTCCTTGAGCAATCTGTTCTAGTGGAAGGTGTCCCTGCCTGTGGTGGGGGATTGGAACTGGCTGAGCTTTGAGGTCCTTTCCAACCTAAACCATGCTCTGATTCTAAACCACTCTACAATTCTGCCTTCATTTAGTGTTTTGGTCTGAGGTTTTCACAAGCAGGGCTGGTGTCTGGTTTGTTTTATTTCCCACTGGCAAAGTAGCCAGGGAATAAAAGAATGAAGAAGGCTGAGGTTTTGCTGCCTTGCATTTGAGCTTTGCAGTGCCTAGAGTAGGGGAGAATTTTGTGCTGCTGCTCTCTGTCTGTACAACGAGGCAGGCATAAATGCCTGCCAACCTTATGGGTGTTGCTGGGCAGACAGATCCAGCCTTGGATCTGAAATGCAAGTGTGCTGGAGTGATTAGAACAATAGGAAGGCAAACAAAAAGAGGAAGGAGAGAAGTGCCTCACCCACAAAAGGATTTGGTTGATGTGCAGCAAATGAGATATGGGCCCACAGACTGAAGGTAAGAGAAGTAGTGAGGGGCTGCTTTGCTACACAGCTCTGCAAAACGAAATGACATCTGCAGGGAGAAGAGTGCAGGCTCATTGACTACCCAAGAGGGCAGAGCTAAGGTTACAGGGACTGTAAGAGTGTTGTCATTCCCTTACTCCCAGGAGCTGTGTTTTCCAGCTTGATGGCTTTCCTAATGTAATTGCATTTCATGTGATGACCTTTTGTAGCCTGCTTCTTGCTAGAGTAAATCAGGAGGAACCCCAGCAAAGGCAACAAAGGGACCTCAGTGCAAGAACAGTGGGAGCTGCAGAGTGGAATCACCACAGACCTGCAGAATGGTTGGAAGGGACCTTAAAGACCACCCAGTGCAAACCCCACCATGCCATGGGCAGGGACAACTCCCACCAGCACAGGTTGCTCAAGGCCTCATCCAACCTGGCCTTCAACACCTCCAGGGAGGTTGTGGAGCACAGAAGCACCCAACGTGATCTTTGATCACGTTGGGTGCTTCTGTGCTCCACCACCTCCCTGGGCAGCCTGTGCCAGTCTCTCCCCACCCTCACTCTCAAGAATTTCTTCCTCCCCTCCACTCTCAGTATCCCCTCTCCCAGCTCAAAGCCATTGTCCCTCATCCAGCAGGAGCAGGAATATGTCTGTTTGTTCCTCTTAGGAGCTACAAACATTGATCTTCTCTCTAGTTTAAATTCTGTATTAAAATTGTGTGCATCTTACTTTTGAATCAGGAGATGCATTGAGTGAGAAGAAACTCAGGGGCATTACATTTACAGGTTGGACTCAGTGATCTCAAAGGTCTTTTCCAACCTGGTTATTTCTGTGATTCTGTGATCCTGGCACTCCCAGCCCTTGGCAGAAGTCTCTCCCCAGTTCCTCCTTCACCTTTTCCAACTGCTGCAACCAATGCCCCACGCTGGCATGGCAAGAAGGGATCAGATGAAAACACAAAACAATGACAACAGAGCATTTTTCAGTAGCCACATCAGATTATGTCATTGCTGTCAGGCTGAGTTATATTAGTCTGCTTCCCACGAGGCTGTGTTATGCCTTTTGACACAATGCAACACACTGTGAGTAACAGAAAGTGACCTCCAAGTATAAAAGAGACGCAGTTTTTGTCAGGTTAGATCGTGGCTATGGATTTGCAGAGGGAGGGGTGAGTCAGAGGAGGAAGTTTGGATGCAGTGTCCTGGGCACCACATGCACAGAACTTAATTAGCAGTTCCCAGGTGCCTCTGCTCGACAGGGAAGGTTCTCCCTGAGGTTTGCACTGTTTCACCTGTTTAACATTCTGCAGAGGTGTCTGTAACAGCTCTGTGTTGTACCTCAGCTATAGGAGCTCCACATACAGTGGCTGTGGGATTAACTTCCCTACTTCTTGCCTTGTTGCCAGGCTCCAAAACACGGCAGTTAGAGCAAGGTCAGGCAGTGGGCTTCCTGAGCAGCACTGGGTAGCTTGTCCTCTCTCTCCAGAATGTAATCAGCTGCCAAGAGAACTACTGTGGGGAGAAAGGGAAGAGAAGCAATCAAGGATAGCTGCTCAGCAGTGTAAGGTGATTAAGGAAAAGGGAGTTCAAAGGGTGCTGCTGATTTTCTCTAGAGGGCTTGAATCTACCTCAGGTGGCTGGTGGCTTTGCTGGCATAAGGGAGTGTCCCCACCTCAGCACCTACTTGAGAGGCTCTTGCTCTGTACTCCTGACAGGACACCAGCACAGATGCCAGGGCCAGCAAGACAAAGCTCAGTTTGCAGCTTTGCTTCTAGTTCCTTTTTACATTTGGCTAACTCCCTGAGTGTATCTGTTCTCTGCCTGCAGAACAAAGGAGCATCTGTGACCCAGGGGTGCCAGAGCAAGCAGAAAATAGATTACAAGGCCAGACAACCATAGCAGCTGGCAATTCCACAAGGCACCTTTTGCCAGAGTGCCAGGACAGGGCTCATATGAGCCCTATTTTTAGACAGGGCTTGGCCATGTCTTCAGCCTCAGCACCAAATTAGACATCAGACAGAGAGCTCAAGCCTGGTTGGTGCGTAGGAAGCGGAGTCATTTGGTGTGCAGGCTGCTGCTGTTTGGTGCCCATTCTTCTAAAGGTTTGGGCATTGTCCCTGCCTATTTGCAGGACGTGGAAGCTTTCAGCCCTCAGAAAGGATTAACTGCCACATGTCTTCTTCTGCAGCTTTGCCACTCAGGGATGGGGAGGAAAAGTCCCTGCCTGCAGCAGTGTGGTGCTGGAGGATGAAGTGGGTCCCAACACTCAGTCTGCAGTAGCCAGAACGCTTACAAAGGTACTTGTTACACATTTCCCATGGAACATGGTCTGCATTAGTGGCTCTTTTTCTGTCCCCACAGAGCTGGGAGAAGCCACATTCCATTTGGCATCCCATCTGACATCCCATCTCACTACAGGAATTGTCACTCAGCTCTGTCACCTGCAGCTTTGTAGTCAGCAAATGCTGTACGGATCAGAGATACCTTCACTATGAGCTTCACAGACAGGAGATGCAAAGCACCTGAATACCTTTGCTGTGGCCCTCCTGAGCAGCAGTAGAGGTGGCAGCTCACTTAAGAAGGTGCTTTAGGATGAAAGTTTAATGTAGCTAGGAGGACTGGAGTGTAGTTTGTGTGAGAAAGGCCCTTGGCCGAGCAGCTGTACAGCAGAAGCCTGTGTGTGCCACATGCATTTAGCATTTCTCCATCTCTAAAGGTAATATAAATTAATCTCTACTTTGTTTCTGAGCATGCAGCACTCCTTTAAGATGTGTAGGAGATGCTGCTCTTGTTCCTTAGGCTACCAAATAGCAGAGAATTAGCAGAGACTTCTGCTCAGTGTGCATCAAAGCAGCTCTGCTCTCCATCCTGCAAAGCGATGGGTGCAGCCAGACCCCTGTGGCCCTGGCACCCACAGCGCTCTGCCTGGCTGCAGAGGTCCACCTTCAACTACCATTCTGCAGTGTCAGAGGGTCCAGAATTAAGCACAAAGTGTTCTGGTGAGTGTTGTTCAGTCATGAAGCAAGCTGCTACCCTCTACTTAATAAGCTCATGGAGCAAGCCGCTAGCCTAGGTGGAACATCAAACCTTGCTTATGGCCAGACAGAGACTCAAGGCTGGGAAATCTCACTGAGGTTTGCAGCCAGGCTGGATCTCAGGAGACTTCCTATTGTGGTTTTCTTTACTAATAAACCATGATTGTCTCCTCCACAGCACAGAGAGTTCGAGTAAACCTGTCCCTGTGACAATCTGATTCTCTGGAGGAGTGTCCTGCTCTGTTGAGTCAGGTGAGAGGAAAGCACAAAGGAGCAGAAAGACAGATCAAAAAGGGGCAGCAGAAAGGGCCCCGGAGGCAGTCTGGAGTTTGGTATTTAATGTTTCAGGTGAGATATCCACTTAGCATGAATTATCTTGTTGGGCTCTTTGCTATCATTACTCTTCTCTTCCAAATGAAGCTGCTTTCTGAACCAGCCAGCTCTCTAATTACCAGCTTGAATGACTGAAGTTTTTAGGGCAATTAAATTCAAGCCTTTCTTTTTCAATCCTTCTGTTACTCCTCCTCTCTGCCCTCCCTCCCCTCCCCTCTCCTCTCCAGTCTGGAGCCTTTCTGTAATTTGGAAGCGGTTGCAGAAGGAAGCAGCCCTTTAGAGCCACGATGTATGTCTCCCTTAATTCCTCTGTGGATTTGTTTTATAGACCAAGCAGAGAGGGTTCTGGTCTCTCAGGACAAGCAGCACAGAGCACTGTGTGGGCTTTATCCTGTCACGTCAGTTTAAACCAGCTTGGAAGGGTTTATTTAATAGAGACATTCTGTGAGGAGACAGAGATCAATGTAGGAAACACAGCCACTATTGGAAAATGCCTGCAGATCAAGCTAGAAAACTCCAGAGCAAGCTGATGAGAGTAATGATGATTGATGAGCTACTAGAGAAGAGAAAACAAAACCCACAAGAAATGATCCAGAGCTTCTGCTAAGAGAGCTGTTAGGACAAAGCCCTGCAATGGCTGGGTGGGAAGAGCCTTCTGCAGGAAAGGTCTCTGTTAGTAAGTTCCACTGATACACTGGAATGGGCTGCCCGGGGAGGTGGTGGAGGCACCGTCCCTGGAGCTGTTCAAGAAAAGCCTGCATGAGGCACTTGGTCTGGTTGACTGGATAGGGCTGGCTGCTAGGTTGGGCTGGATGAGCTTGGAGGTCTCTTCCAACCTGCTTGATTCTATGGTTCTATGACACAGTCTCATGTTGTGCCAGGGGAGTTCTAGGCTGGATGTTAGGAGAAAGTTCTTCACTGAGAGAGTCATTGGACACTGGAATGGGCTGCCTGGGGAGGTGGTGGAGTCGCCGTCCCTGGAGCTGTTCAAGGCAGGATTCGACGTGGCACTTGGTGCCATGGTCTGGCCTTGAGCTCTGTGCTAAAGGGTTGGACCTGATGATCTGTGAGGTCTCTTCCAACCTTGATGATACTGGGATACTGTGATACTGTGATTGGCATTGGAATGGGCTGCCCAGGGAGGTGGTGGAGTGGCCGTGCCTGGAGGTGTTCAGGAAAAGACTAGATGAAGCACTTAGTGCCATGGTCTGGTTGACTGGATAGAGCTGGGGGATAGATTGGACTGGATGAGCTTGGAGCTCATCCCAACCTGCCTGATTCTATGATTCTATGAAAACTCACAGGGTAGCATCCTGGGCGCTGGTAACTCAGGGATGGAGCTGCTGCTCCTTTGGTTGTCTTGTTGGGACTAGAGCAAGGGCCCTGCAAACCAAGAAACCATCTTCTGAAGCATCAGATAGGAGCTGCTAGTGCTGGTTTCAGTGGCACTCTCCTTTCCTTAAAGTCACTCAGATGCTTAATAGCTTTGCTGAAGCAGGATCTAAGCCTCCAGACAGGGTCAGCTGTTATGATAGTGAACCTCTGAAGTTTACCCACACAATGGCCTAGATTGGAAGGGACCTCAGGGACCACCTACTCCAACCTCCCAGCCTTGAGAGCAGGCACCTCTCAGACCTGATTGCTCAAGGCCTCATCCAGCCTGGCTTTGAGTCCTTCCAGGCAGAGGCCATCCACTCTGGGCAGCCTGTGCCAGGCTCTCAGCACCCTGACACTGAAGAACTTCTTCCTCAGCTCCACTCTAACCCTGCTCTGCCTCAGCTTCAAACCATTCACCCTTGGCCTCTCTCTAGACACCCTCTTGAAAAGTTCCTCTGCAGCCTCCCTGCAGGATCCCTTCAGGCACTGGCAGCAGCTCTAAGGTGCCCTGGAGTCTTCTCCAGTCTGAACAGACCCAACTCTCACAGCCTGTCCCCACAGGGGAGATGCTTCAGCCCTTGCATCATCCTCGTGGCCTCCTCCGAACTGACTCTAGCAGCTCTGTGTCCTTATCCTGGGGACACCAGAACTCAGGGTGGGGTCTCAGCAGCGCAGAGTCAAGGGGCAGACTCCCCTCTCCTGCCCTGCTGCCCACACTCCTGCTGCAGCCCAGCACACAGCCGCGGGCTGGGCTGCATGAGGCAGACCCTAAGCTTTTGTTCAAAAGCCTTCTTCTGACTCTTCCAGAACCCCCAGCTCAGCCTAGTGCCAGCCTGGGCCTGCTGTCCAGCAGGGGCTGCAGACAGGCGGTCCGAGGGGCTGGTTCTGTGCTGCTGGGGCGCAGTGTCCCTGCGCTCGGCGCTGCGCCCCAGGCTGCCTTCCAGCGGCAGCCGAACTGTCCTGCGCTTAGTCACTGCTTAACTACCGCTGCAGGTGTTGGAGGTGCTTCGCAGCAGCTCAGACTGCCTTTGCCCTGCAGAGCATGCAGGCACAGCTGAGATTAGAGATGACAGCACTGCAAGGGGCTAGACCTGGAGAGAGAAGGAGGTTCAGAGAGATGCTCCAGCCTACGTCTGTCTGAAGCGCAGTGCATTGATCAAGCACGTTTGTGACTCAAGGTTTGCCTTACTCATGCAGAGAAATACTGTGGATCACAGAGCCCCAGAATCCCAGCATGGAGAGGTTGGAAGGGACCTCTGGGGATCATCCAGTCCCACCCCCTGCTCAAGCAGGGCACACACAGCAGCTTGCCCAGCAGCACAACGCCATGGGGGCAGGGGGGCTTTGGATGCTCTCCACACAAGGACACTCCACAGCCTCTCTGGGCAGCCTGCTCTGAGCCTCCAGCACCCTCACAACAAACAACTTGCTCCTCCTCTGCATATGCAACCTCCTGGGTGCCACTTTGTGCCCATTATTGCCTCTTCTCCTATCCCTAGGTGCCACTTTGTGCCCATTGTTGCCTCTTCTCCTGCCCGTGGGCACTACTGACAAGAGTCTGGCTCCAGGCTCTTGCCCCTCACAGCTCCATGCCCCTCAGCAGCTTTGCAGCCTCCCCTGGGCTCTCTCCAGCAGTTCCCTGACTCTCATGAATTGGGGAGCCCAGAACTGGACACAGGACTCCTTGGCCACAAATGATGTTTGTGTATGCTCCTGAAAAGCTGCTGCTAGCTTTGGTGCACAGGAGTTCCTGAGTAGATGCTCTCACAGGCACAGATTAGGCCCTTAGGAAGTGTGATTTCACGCCCATGGAACTGTGCCACTCTGTCCTGGTTCCCGTTTGTGCCAGCTGTGATAGAGCCAAAGATGATTGATGAATCAGGGGGGAGCTGTGTGCACTAACGGCTGTGAGCATTCCCCGGGAGACACAGCCCTGTGGTTCCTATGCTGCCTGCTTTTTCCTCCTGCTCTTAACCTCACGTTCATTACCACATCTCTGTTTTCATGCTTTGAAGTCCACGACCCTCCATCAGTTTGCAGGAGCTTGACATCTAGCCCCTGGTCCTCAGGCATGTGTGATAGATTCGGGGAAAACAGAGCTGCTGTGAGTCACTTTATTGCCATGCCAGAGCAGCACTCCCCCAGCACACCTCCCACTTGCAGATGCACCTAAGCAGAACCTCAGACGCTTCTCTGGTGCTCTGACTGCTGGCACCAGGCTCCGGAGCCACCAAGGCTGATTGCTGCTTTGCTCTGCATTTTCTCTCTCTGCTTTTTCAGGTTGCTTTGTCCACCTCAAATCTTTGCAGCCCTTGCCCTGTGTCTGGTATCTGGGGGCCCTCAGGAAAGCCTTTCCAGCTCTGGCTGCCTGTGAGTGCTATGCAACCCTGCCCACTCTGCTCATCCACTGCTTTATTCCTGTGAAAGCAAAAGCTGTGCATGGAACAGATGCTTGGAATGGTATGGGGATCCAATTACTGCACTTCTCCAACCTTACATCTATTGTCTAAACTTGGAGCAGGCATATTTTTATTCCTTGGTGACACTATATAAAGGGAGAATTGTGTGCCCTGTGTTTGCTGGCTGAGTAGGTGGCAGAAGGGGCTGAAGGAGCAGCAGCAGTATGGTAGGTTTTGTTCTTTCCTCTCTCTATCCCTGCATTTCTCTCTGACCGTAGCAATTCAAACAGAGCAGGACCCCAGGGAATCTTATCTTTAGCAGCACATCCAGGATGAAGATCTCTCAGTGAGCTGCCACCTCCCAGGGGCTTTTCTGCGTGTGTTAAACAAAGGAGTTAGATAGGAAGCAGAGGGGCACTCGCTGAAGGGAGGAGTTAATGCCTCTTCCAAGAGTAACACTCCTGTACAGCAATGCCTGGCAAGGCTGGGGCTAGCAAGTGCTGCTATGGAGTGGTGGGCAGTGAGGGCAAGGGATGGCTCCAGAACTGTGGCTGTGCTGGTCTGGGGACCGTGAGCAAGTACTGCAGAAACTTCTGTGTCTATCTTTGCCCTGCTCACTGTTGGCTTTTAGCTCTGGGATTCCAACAGCCACCTCTGCACCACAGATGTGCTGGGTATGATTCCAAGGAGCAAAGAAGGAGCCTCGGGAGCACTGGGCACATCAGGCTCTGTCTTTGTCTGGTGCAAATTCAGAGGAGTGACTGCCACAGCGGCAAAAAGAAGCTGCTCATTTCCTCCGTCCTGCTTTTAGCAGGTCCTTTTCAGGCTGTCTTAAAGTAGTGCTGCCCAGTGGCTCCCTGGGGCCATGGAGTAGTTGATGGCTGAGAGCACCCGAGAGAGAGTTGTAGATGAAAGCTCGCTCATAGCCTAGTTCAAACCTGATCCCACTTAACCAGGTGATGAAGGCGGTGCAAGTGATGGATAAAGCCGCACTCCAAGTCATTTCTAAAAGCCAGGCACTAAACTTGCTCCCAGTTTCAAGCAGTGCAAGCCCAGTGCCAGTGGTTTCACAGCGAGCACGCAAGCGCGGATCAGGTTCTTCAGCGCTGCTTCAGAGGTGAGCAGAGCCTTGTGCTGACTGTGCCCCTTCAGCTGCGCGTTTGCAGCTTGCCTTTTAATCGGCTTCACTAGAGCCTAAGCCAGGCCGCTGGTGGGGCAGGGAGGCAGGTGCTGGGGCTTAGGTTTTCTTTCGCCCCTCTTCTTTTAGATTTTAGGAACCAGTTTTCTCCCCTCCCATTCAGTTCAGTGCTTGCTGTCAGAGATGATTTCAGGACGTTCCGTGGTGAAATTGCTCAAGTGGGGAGATGTGAAAATCCAGCAAGGCGCTTCTCAGTCTCCTTGCTCCCAGTTTGGCTCTGTCTCTGTGGTGGTTCTTTTCATTGTGCCTTTTGTTTTGGGAGAACATCTTCTGAGGTACCTTGCAACACAGGGACACATGAAATGGATTTAGAGTGGAAAGGAAAAAAATAGCCTTAATGAAAGAAAGCTGAAGAATATCTTTACATAAGGAAGTGATCATTTTTTATTAATCAGAGGGAAATGTATATGTAATTATGCTAGATGAACTCTGTGGGGAGGTTTTTTTCTCTCTTTATGATGTCTTAAGGGATTTATAAATATTACAGAGGTTTTATAGCATCATAATATTTCAGATGTGCAGTAAAGCTACTTTCAAAGGATTAGTGCAGACAAAGCAGCACAGTAAAAAATAATTACAAGTCAGGCAGTGCTACCAGGCTCTGACACACAGGGCTGATGAGAGTGAGAGAGGCAGGGCTCAGGGAGATAATTTTTCTAACGAGAGCAGACCACACAAGTGCTGTGGAATGGAGTTCTGAGAACTGTCTGCAGCTCTCCCTTCATCCCAGGGAAGCGCAGCGAAGCTGGAGCTGTGATGTCTCCCCGCACGCCCTGTGCCGATGGAGGGGAGGAAGGGGAGAGGCAGGAGGAAGGAGGGAAGCCTTTTTCTTCTCCTCTAACCCTTCCTGCCTTTGCTCAGTTGGAGTGACGCCTCGTAGCAAATTCTGTATGCTGGAGGGAGCAGCGTGCCCAAAAATAGCCGCTCAGATGCTCTCCGCAGCCTGGAATGTGCCACCTGCACCAAGCAGGCGCTGCCCTCAGCCCGGCGCTGCTGGCTCCGCCAGCTGAGAATGCGGCACCGCCGCAGCGGCCGTGCGCAGCTCGGCACAGGGCTGCGTGCCTGGGTGCGGGGCTGGGGCTGCAGCGAGGCACTGCCCAGCTGCTCACGTCGGGGCGCAGGACTTGCCTGTGCTGGAGCAGAGAACCTGTCGGGGGGGAAAGCAGCTGCTGAACCGTGGGTCGTAGAGGTCGAGCAGTCTGCGGTCTGGAGCGGGCGTTTGCTGTTGAGATAAGGGTCGGCAGATAGGGCACTCCCTCTGCCTGTGTGCGCAAGACCAAAAAGGAGACTGTGGTTGGGAAGGGATTCCTCGTGGGGCAGAGAAGAATGCTTTGGTGCAGGGGAGTGTGGAGCTGGGAGGAGGCAGCCCAGCGGAGCTCTGTTTCCAGCAGGGATCAAAGGGGGGTGTGTGGGAGGCTGGGGCTGCCTATGGAAGGGAGCGAGGCGGGGAAGGCAGGGATGTGTCTGTGAGTGCAGGGCAGGTAATAAAGAGCTCTCCTGTTTCTGGGCTCCGATAACAGGGGGGTTGTTCCCTGTCTTCTGAGGCTGCTCTCTGTTTGAAATGCAAATTGTGCCCTTAGAGCAGCTTATGTTGGGTGCTCCTCTAGACTGATCCCTCCAAGGCATGCACTTGGGTTGGCTTTCTGCTGCTCACCTGCCATGAAACACACTACAGAAGGGTGGCTTGTCCATGGCAGGGATCCTGGGGGCAGATGCAGCAGGAATTGCCTCAGCAGAACAAACCTGAGAGACTGAAATCAGCAAAAATCCTGTCCAGGGCTGCCTTGGACGGGCCTGAGATGTGGCTTCTGATTCAGAAACTGGATTCACTGAGTCATAGGATCACAGAAAGAGTTGGGTTGAGAGGACTTTAGAGCTCAGCCAGTCCCAACCCCCTGCCATGGGCAGGGACACCTCCCACCAGCACAGGCTGCTCAAGGCCTCATCCAGACTGGCCTTGAACACCTCCAGGAAGGAGGCAGCCACAGCCTCCCTGGGCAACCTGTGCCAGTCTCTCCCCACCCTCACTCTCAAGCATTTCTTCCTCATCTCCACTCTCACTCTCTCCTCTCCCAGCTCTAAGGCATTCTCCCTCACCCTGGCACTCCCAGCCCTTGTCAAATGTCCCTCCTCAGCAATGCTGGAGTCCCTTCAGGTACTGAAGGCTGCTCTGAGGTGTCCCTGGAGCCTTCTCTTCCCCAGGCTGAACATCTCCAACTCTCCCAGCCTGATTCAACGGGAACAACAAAATTCAAAGACAGAAAATGTCAGCACTGAGCTCTCAGAGTGGATGAGAAACAAGGAGAAAGTGTGATGGATGAAAAAGTAATGGCAACTCAGAGCTACCATCATCCCAGGCTCGCAGTGGGGGACAGAGCCTGGCAGGGATGATGGATGGCTCTGCCTTTGCTCTAGTCACGGGTGGAGCTGCGGAGGAAGGCAGCGCAGCACACCAGACGCTGCCATTAGAGCTGCTGGGATCTTGTGTCTCGTTTGCCCTGGGCTGAATAAACACATATGGGTACAAGACAACACAATTGGGCTCCCAAGACTGTACACCATTAATTTTCTCTGAAGGACTCCCTCCCCGGAGACCTGCTCAGCCATACAGGCACAGTAGGTTGCTGGGTGGGGAAGTGTTTCTGCCTGAGCTGTAGCTTTGGCTGACAGGAATATAGGAAGGAGGTGATTCTCCCTCTCTGCTTTGCTCTTGTGAGACCCCCACCTGCAGCACTGCAGCCAGTCCTGCTGCCCCCCCAGCACAAGAAGGACCTGGAGCTGTCATAAAGGGTCCAGAGGAGGCCAAAAGATGATCAGAGGCTGGAGAAGCTCCCCTGTGGGGACAGGTTGGGAGAGTTGGGATTTTCAAACAGGGTAGGAAGGATGAGCCAGGGAACTCCAGGCCAGTCTGGCTCACCTCTGTGCCCAGTCAGATCATGCAGCAGATCCTCCTGGAGGCACTGCTGAGACAGAAGAATAATGAGGAGGTGATTTGGTACAACCAGCATGGCTGCACCAAGGACAAGTCCTGCCCAACAAACATGGTGGCCTTCTAGGAACAGGTCACAACATGAATAGGTGAGGGGTGAGCAACTGATGGCATTGACCTGGACCTGAGCAAGGCCTTTGACACTGTCCCACACCACACCCTGCTCTCCCAGCTGGTGCCACATGGGTTGGATGGGTGCACCACTGGATGGATACAGAACTGGCTTGATGGCCACACCCAAAGAGTGGCTGTCAATGGCTCCATGGCCAAGTGCAGGCAGTGACAAGTGGAGTCCCTCAGGGATCAGTCCTGAGACCAGGCTTGTTCAACATCTTTGTGGGTGCCATGGACAGAGGCACTGAGTGCAGCCTCAGCAGGTTTGCTGCCCACACCAAGCTGTGTGGTGCAGCAGCCAGGCTGGAGGGCAGGGATCCATCCAGAGGGACCTGGACGGGCTGCAGAGCTGGGCACAAGCCAAGCTCAGGAGGTGCAACAAGACCAAGGGCAAGGTCCTGCAGCTGGGGTGAGGCAATGCCAAGCACCCATCCAGGCTGGGCAGTGAGTGGCTGGAGAGCAGCCCTGAGCAGAGGGACCTGGGGGTGCTGCTGGAGGAGAAGCTCCACAGGAGCCAGCAGTGTGCACTTGCAGCCCAGAGAGCCAAGCAGAGCCTGGGCTGCAGCAGCAGAAGTGTGGCCAGCAGGGCCAGGGAGGGGATTCTCCCCCTCTACTGTGCCCTGCTGAGACCCCACCTGGAGTCCTGCATCCAGCTCTGGAGTCCCTGGGACAAGAGGGCTGTGGAGATGCTGGAGAGTGTCCAGAGCAGGGCCAGGAGGATGCTCAGAGGCTGCAGCAGCTCTGCTGAGAGCACAGACTGAAAGAGTTGGGGCTGTGCAGGCTGGAGCAGAGGAGGCTCCCAGGGGACCTTCTTGTGGCCTTCCAGGACCTGAAGTGGGCTCCAGAAAAGCTGGGGAGGGACTTTTGAGGCTGTGAGGGAGTGTCAGGAGTGGGGGGAATGGAGCAAAGGTGGAGGTGGGGAGAGTGAGGCTGGAGGTGAGGAGGAAGTTGTTGAGCAGGAGAGTGGTGAGAGGCTGGAATGGGTTGCCCAGGGAGGTGGTTCCTTCCAACCCTGTTTCTATGATTCTATGTTCAGCCTAGAGAGGAGAAGGCTCCAGAGGGACCTCAGAGCAACCTTCCAGTACCTGAAGGGGCTCTAAGAGAGCTGGAGAAGGACTTTGGACAAGGGCTGGAAGTGCCAGGAGGAGGGAGAATGGCTTTGAGCTGGGAGAGGGGAGATTGAGAGTGGAGAGGAGGTGAGGGTGGGGAGACACTGGCACAGGCTGCCCAGGGAGGCTGTGGCTGCCTCCTCCCTGGAGGTGTTCAAGGCCAGTCTGGATGAGGCTTTGAGCAGCCTGTGCTGGTGGGAGGTGTCCCTGCCCATGGCAGGGGGCTGGAACTGGCTGAGCTTTAAGGCCCTTTCCGACCCAACCCTTTCTGTGAATCTATGAATCTGTAGTTATTTAGAGAGCTGTAGCTAAGGTTCAAGGTATGCTGGGTCAGAGGGTGAGCAGACTTCCTCAAAGCAAGCAAAGAGTCTGGGTGCTGGCAGAGCTCTCCCCATTTTGCCTGAAAAAAAAACCCAAAGTAGAAGTTGGCTACTCCCTAACTGCTGAGGGGCAGGAGCAGGCACTGAGCAGGCAGCATGGAGCAGCAGCAGGTATGCAGCTGCATCTGTTTGGTTTTGCCATACCACAGCACCTTGTCTGGAGGAACCAAGCTGGGGAAGGGGCTGGAGAGCAGGGCTGGGCAGGAGCAGCTGAGGAACAGAGAGTGTTTAGCCTGGGGAAAAGGAGGCTGAGGGAAGACCTCATTGCTCTCTGCAGCTCCCTGAGAGGAGGTTGCAGTGAGGTTGGGGTTGGCCTCTTCTCCCTATGATCAGGTGATAGAAGGAAAAGAGGTGGCCCCAAGTTGCTCTAGGGGAGGTTTAGTTTGGAGCTGAGGAGAAATGTCTTTGCTGCAAGAGTGGTCAGAGATTGGCACAGGCTGCCCAGGGAGGTGGTGGAGTCCCCACCCATGGGGGTAGAAATATGTGGCCATGGAACTTGAAGACATGGTTCAGTGGCCAAGGTGGGGTTGGGTTGATGCTTGGATTGGATGACCTTAGAGAGCTTTTCCAACGAGAAGAGTGCTATACTGCAGCACCTGTGGTCTCCTTCACCAGACCTCCCTGGGTGCCTGCAAAATTCATTAGGGGCTGAGGTGATAAAGCCCTGCAGTAATTCAGCCTCACCTCCTTTGTGTCTCTGGTGCTATGAAGCTGCTCTAACACCACCTTTCCATGAGTCTGTCAGAGCAAACAGTCCTGAAGTGAGAGCTGTTGTATTTTCAGCTCCTTCCTCCTTTACATGGAGAGGTAGAAACATGTTCTCTGCCCCCATTTATTTTAGGTAGAACCATAGAATCAAGCAGCTTGGAAGAGAGCTTCAAGCTCACCCAGCCCAACCTAGCACCCAGCCCCAACCAACCAACCCGACCATGGCACTAAGTGCCCCAGCCAGGATTGGCTTCAACACCTCCAGCCACACAGACTCCACCACCTCCCTGGGCAGCCCATTCCAGTGCCAATCACTCTCTCTGACAACAACTTCCTCCTCACATCCAGCCTAGACCTGCCCTGGCACAGCTCCAGGCTGTGTCCCCTTCTTCTGCTGCTGGCTGCCTGGCAGCAGAGCCCAACCCCACCTGGCTACAGCCTCCCTGCAGGCAGCTGCAGGCAGCAATGAGCTCTGCCCTGAGCCTCCTCTGCTGCAGGCTGCACACCCCCAGCTCCCTCAGCCTCTCCTCACAGGGCTCTGCTCCAGGCCCCTCCCCAGCCTTGCTGCCCTTCTCTGAACACCTTCCAGCACCTCAACAGCTCTCTGCAGTGGAGGAGCCCAGAACTGGACACAGCACTCCAGGGGTGGCCTGAGCAGTGCTGAGCACAGGGGCACAAGAACCTCCCTTGTCCTGCTGCCCACACTGCTCCTGAGCCAGCCCAGGATGCCATTGGCTCTGCTGCCCACCTGGGCACTGCTGCCTCTTCTGCAGCTCCTCCCTGCCAGCTCCCCCAGCTCCCTCTCTGCCTGGCTGCTCTCAGCCACTCTGGCCCCAGCCTGCAGTGCTGCTTGGGGTTGTTGTGGCCAAAGTGCAAAACCCTGCACTTGGCCTTGTTCAGTCTCATCCCATTGGCCTCTGCCCACCCATCCAGCCTGGCCAGGTCCCTCTGCAGGGCTCTGCTACCCTCCCACAGCTCCACAGCTGCTCCTAGCTTGGTGTCATCTGCAGACTTACTCCTCAGACCAGAGCTTTCCCTGCTCTCTATCCAGAGAGGCAAACAGAGGCTGCTGCAGAGCACTAGTGTGGCTCAGACCCATGAGTGACTCACGACAAGCCTGCAGCTTCTCTTGTCCAGTGAAGTGTTGCTTTCTTCACAATGGGATGATTAATACACCCAGGCAGGAATATTAATGGTCTCATTGGGTTCTTGCAACATTCCTCCCTCTGCTCTGCTACTGAGGCCTTGGAATCTGAGCCCAGGGGACCCTCAGCTCTTGGGACTCTCCTCCGGCAGGTTGTGTGTGCTGCAGAGACAGAGCAGCTGTCCCTGCAGAGTGCAGCTTGCCAGCGGGGGCCAAGGCAGGCAGAAGTGGTGCCAGCCACCCACTGAGTCGTGGAATCAGGCAGGTTGGAAGAGAGCTCCAAGCTCAGCCAGCCCAACCTAGCACCCAGCCCTGCCCAACCAACCAGACCATGGCACTCAGTGCCCCAGCCAGGCTTGGCTTCAACACCTCCAGCCACAGCCACTCCGCCACCTCCCTGGGCAGCCCATTCCAATGCCAATCACTCTCTCTGACAACAACTTCCTAACAACATCCAGCCTAGACCTGCCCTGGCACACTCCAGGCTGTGTCCCCTTCTTCTGCTGCTGCTTGCCTGGCAGCAGAGCCCAACCCCACCTGGCTACAGCCTCCCTGCAGGCAGCTGCAGGCAGCAATGAGCTCTGCCCTGAGCCTCCTCTGCTGCAGGCTGCACACCCCCAGCTCCCTCAGCCTCTCCTCACAGGGCTGTGCTCCAGGCCCTTCTTCAGTCTTGTTGCCCTTCTCTGAACACCTTCCATCACCTCAACATCTCTCTTGAATTGAGGAGCCCACTGGCTCCTCTAAACCCCTAACAGATCAGGAGCAGTAAGTTTGCTCAGTTCTGTGCCACTTTCCAGAGAGATACTGCAGTCAGAAAGCTGATCACAGGCTTTCAGGGTATTAGAGGTCAGAAGGGACCCAAAAAAGATCATGTCCAAATCCCCTGCCATGGGTGGACCACACAGTCCAGCTCAGGGCACACAGGAACACATCCAGACAGGCCTGGAAAGGCTCCACAGAAGGAGACTCCACAACCTCTCTGGGCAGCCTGTGCCAGGGCTCTGGGACATTTCTAGGCAAGAAGTTCCTGCTTGTGTTGAGCTGGAACCTCCTGTGCTGCAGCTTCCATCCATTGCTGCTTGTCCTATCCCAGGGAGCAGTGAGCAGAGCCTGTCCCCCCCTCCTGACCCCCAGCCCTCAGAGAGTTATAGACATTGATTCAATCCCCTCTCATCCTTCCTCTCCAGACTAGGCAGCCCCAGGGCCCTCAGCTTCTCCTCCTCAGGCAGTGCTCCAGTCCCTTCAGCATCCTCGCAGCCTTCTGCTGGATCCTTTCCAGCCGCTCCTGTCCCTCTGCAGCTGGGGAGCCCAAAACTGATGGCAGCACTCAAGATGAGGTCTCCCCAGGGCAGAGTAGAGGTAGAAGAGAACTTCTCTTGATCTGCTGGACACACTCTGCTGAATGCCCTCCAGGATCCCATTGGCCCTCTTGGCCACCAGGGCACACTGTGGTCATTGCAGAAGTTCTGGGCTGTTTGCCCCATCCCAAAACAGAGCTGCCTCTGTTCTAGAGCTGCCTTTTGAAGTGACTTGCCCAGCAGAAAGACAACCACAGTGTCCTGGAGCTCCTCCACTGGTTCCAGTCTCAGTTTTCCTCTGTGTAGCAGCTGGGAGTACACTCTTCAGAGGCTGAGGGACCTGGGGTTGTCCAGTCTGAGGATGAGGAGGCTGAGGAGAGACCTTCTGGCTCCCTGCAGCTTCCTGAAAGGAGGTTGGAGCCTAGAACCCTGCTCTACAAGAGTCACCCTAGCCCCAAGCACCACACCCAAACCACCCTGAAACACAGCCAGGCTGGGCCACTCCACCACCTCCCTGGGCAGCTCATTCCACTCCCTGACCACTCTTGCTGGGAAAAAAGTGTTTCCTGATGTCCAATCTAGAAGTGTCAAAAATCTCCACCAGGCACCTCCAGTTACAGGGAGGATTGTCCATTGCTGCTCAGAGCAGCACTTCACAGGCTCACAGGATGGCAGTGGTTGGAAGGGACCCAAAGAGATCCTTGAGTCCAACTGCCCTGCCAGAGCAGGACCAGACAACCCAGCTCAGGTCACTTAAGGGATTGAGTCCAGCATCAGTAAGTTTGCAGATGGCACCAAGCTAGGAGCAGCTGTGGAGCTGTGGGAGGGTAGGAGAGCCCTGCAGAGGCACCTGGCCAGGCTGGATGGGTGGGCAGAGGCCAATGGGATGAGATTGAACAAGGCCAAGGGCAGGGTTCTGCACATTGGCCACAGCAACCCCAAGCAGCACTACAGGCTGGGGCCAGAGTGGCTGAGAGCAGCCAGGCAGAGAGGGAGCTGGGGGTGGTGGGAGAGAGGAGCTGCAGAGGAGGCAGCAGTGCCCAGGTGGGCAGCAGAGCCAATGGCATCCTGGGCTGGCTCAGGAGCAGTGTGGGCAGCAGGACAAGGGAGGGTCTTCTGCCCCTGTGCTCAGCACTGCTCAGGCCACCCCTGGAGTGCTGTGTCCAGTTCTGGGCTCCTCCACTGCAGAGAGCTGTTGAGGTGCTGGAAGGTGTTTGGAGAAGGGCAGCAAGGCTGGGGAGGGGCCTGGAGCACAGCCCTGTGAGGAGAGGCTGAGGGAGCTGGGGGGGTGCAGCCTGCAGCAGAGGAGGCTCAGGGCAGAGCTCATTGCTGCCTGCAGCTGCCTGCAGGGAGGCTGTAGCCGGGTGGGGTTGGGCTCTGCTGCCAGGCAGCCAGCAGCAGAAGAAGGGGACACAGCCTGGAGCTGTGCCAG